>NC_045476.1:143066624-143688569 GCF_009650955.1 Corvus moneduloides
TTGCTTATGCTCTCATTCCTCTCTTTAAAAGTGTTGACTTTTTTCAGTTTTTAGCAATTAGCTGTATAGTTTTTAATAACAAACTTTATTTCACTTTAATTTTGATCTTCATGATCGGTATTTTGTTAGTCCATTTTAACTTGCTTCCTAGTAAGTAACAGCAATTTACATTAGAGGGATATGCCCAAATTATTTCTGTATTCACCTTACTTTAAAGAAATTATGTAACGCTATCTTTACTTGTGGAAGATGTATTTGCTAAAAGTTCAGGTTTTTATCACACAGCAGTGCATGGATTCAAGTGGAAGTGCATAGATTCAAATTAAAGTTGCTAAACTGATTTTAGACAGAAGAAAAATTTTAGAAAACGTCTATTCAAGAAGCTGTGGGAGACAGTCATCGTGAGAGCATAGGATGTACCTCTTACAATCTCTAATTTAGAACTAAGGTGAAGACTGCAGGCTCAAATCCTGTTCTTGTGTTTGATGTTCTGTATCTCAGGAGAGTACCATAAAACTATCAGGTATCTTGAGATTAGTGGATTCTTAGTCTCTCTTGCTTAGAGCTGTATTTCATATCAAATACTAAGCACAAATGAACAAGTGAGGGTATGTCAGTATGTCACCTCAGAAGGTGATTCTGCAGCCTGGGGATTGGACTCTTTACATGTGTAGTGGGATACATGGTTTCAGAGCCTCAGTAAATAGGAGTGGGATCTAAATAATGTCAGCTCTGGAGAGATCAGGATATTCTCACTCCTGCATGGAAGCATCTTCAGACCCTTTGGGCTACAGCAGGAAAACCACTTTTGAGCTGTTCACCTTCTATGCTGTTGAGCTGTGAGAATCTGTTTTCTATTCCTTCTCACCACATCCTTCACCAAATGTAGACATTTGTCATAAGCATTTCTGTGAATTACAAGGCAATGTGTTGCATTAAATGGAACAAATGTAACACTTTATTTTTTCACTTCAGTGAAAAAACTTTAACACTTCAGTGGTTTTGTTTCCTGTAGAAGATGCACCAAACAAAGAAAAAAAAAAAAAAGAGTCCAATCTGGAATATTTCCTAATAATTATTTGGTTTAGTAACTCAGCCAAGACAAGAATACTGACCAGGACATTTTTCGTAGAGCCTATTTTCTCTACTTCTGCATGTTTGCTATAACTCGTCAGAAAGAAGGTGGTCATATGATGTAATCATCATTACAAATGATGGCTCCAACTATGTAATCACATTTCAGTAGTATTGTTATTGTCTAACCTTTTCTCTTCATTGTGTCCTTCTTAAAATGCTTCTTATTTAAAACTTTTGTATTCTTTTAAACCCTCCACATGCAGTTAAATATCTTAAAGAATTTTAACAAAGAATTTTTTTGAAATTTATTTGAAATTCAAAATTTTTCTTCTTTTTTAATTGTCTCTCACACATTGTCCCAATTCTCATCCCTAACATCAATTCTGGCTTTTTTTTTTTTTTTTTGTGAATAGATTTTTAAAAATTAATTACAAGTATGAAAAATTCTTCATTGTCTCTTCTTCTTTTTACTCTGTTACATTTCCATAGTTTTTCTCAGCCAGTAGTTTAGCATTTGGGCACTGCACTGCTTCAAATACAGGTTAATTTCCAAGAGCTTTTGAATTGTGTGTAATTTTTCTGCTGGTGACCCATGCACAGTAGCCCTCAATATGCTCCCTTCCTACAATTTTTCAAAGCCCTTTCCTGCATTGCTTTACCTTCTTTTTTAGCTATGATTTCTATTAGTTTTTCCCACTTACCCGTCACACATGATTTCTTTGTGTACCTGCTTTGATCATCAGTCAGATGATACCAGATTGCAGTTTAAGCAATATGAAAGGGAAATTAGTCCTTCAATGTGTTTGTAGCCTTTGGGTTTTTTACATCACTAAACTATAAACTAATTCTAGCAATTAGCACTGGAAATCTGAGAGTCATCAAAATGGCCTTAAATGTGCTAGGATGGTGCAAATCATTGGTGAAGGAGAGAGATGATGCAGTATCAGTCTAGAGAAGGTCAAACCATTACATCTAAAACCCGCACAGAGACGTAACAGAATTCATGAGGTTAGGGAGCCAAGCCTGGACAAAGGGGACACCTTAGTTCCGGAGGTAGGGGAACCACAGCAAAAGAAAAATGCACAGTCTGTGAGTATTTTAGTTACCTTCACTGGCTGTTAAATGCCCACAAATGCACAGAGACAATAGATTCCTCACTTGACATCTAAGTAAAATAAATCTTCATCATGTTTATGCAAAGTACAATACATGATCAACATAAACCAGATTTATTTATCTAAGGTTTGGATGTCTTCAGCAGCTCTTCCATGAACAAATACTTTCCTTATATACATAATTTAACACTTTCTGAATTAAATAATGCAGAAAAGATGAGTGGTATGTACCTAGTGTTATACTCTCTTTTCATTCTTTTTGTACCTAAAGTTAGACTCCGTTTTTATTCTTCTGCTCCCTTTTTTTTTTAATGTTGTGAGAATAAATGCTATCAGTACGCAGTTCTTAAAAGCCCTTAACCAAATGGCTTCAATCAGTAATGAACTGACAACTTTGCTTCAGGCTGGGAAATGGTTTGTGTGTTCAACATAAAATATTCTTACATTTGTTTAATTATGATGCTTTTGCATCCATGAAAGGATGCTCCTTTCGTGTACTGTGGTCTAACTTTTCTAGAGAAGAGTGTTTGTGTCAGATAATGGGTGTTCTTTACTTATTACACTGTATTTGTTTGTTTAACTAATCTCTCCCATTCTTCTCTAGAGATGCTCAAATCTTACATTAATAAACAAAATAATACAAAAGAGGAATGTAGCTGAAACAAGCTGGAAAATTATCTGTTTGTGGCTGTTTACACTGGAACAAAAGAGTTAAGCGACTGTTTGTGCTGTTCATCATGCCGCTTGATATGAAGCAGACAGCTATAAAAGAAAATTTGGTTTTGCTTGGCTGATTTCCTCAAACATGTTCAAAAAGCCTATTTTGTAGATGTAAATGACCATTATGTGTTGAGCAGTCTTTGAGCAACACAAAGTACTCTGCTTTCCAGAGCTTTCGCTGGGGAAACTTGGGGTTCTCATAAAGCTTTGGTCCGTTAAAGAGAAAGCCCAGTGTGCTTGATTTGGCTAGGTGCTGAACTGCCCTCTTTTGTAATGGTAATTTTTTTTTATGAGATCTTTTGCATGGAAGGGGTAACTTGCTATGGTATTTACATAAAACTGAAAAATTCTAAAACTCAGAAATGAAATATCCCCAAGTTTTTTGCTATTGTGTTTTCCTTTTCTTTCCTTTTCCAACCTTGTCATCATTTATCTGGTTATGCAAAAAAAAACCCTAAATATACACAAATAAACCCAATTATTTCTCTTTTTCAAAAAAAATCCCTGAAGAATGCCCTTTGAACTTTTTAGAGAAACATACATCAAGCAACTCTACTAGGCACCATTGATCCATTAATAGTCATTGCCTTCAGCTGAAGGGACAAGTGCTTCAGCTTTGAGTGACTGATCCTATTGGCTTTCAGTGTTTGATGGAATATTAGCATGATCTGTGTTAAAATGAGCTCATCTCAAAAGAGCTGTCCATAGCTTCCTGCAATTTATTTTTGATCTATAGTCTACCTGTGCATTGTAGAAGGTCAAAGAATTTCATACTCATGCAATTATGTGTTGTAGCTCAGGACCTTTGTGCTGTGGAGAAACATGCCTGTGAGCAGATTTGTGTGAACACACCTGGGTCCTACGTCTGTCAGTGTTATGAAGGGTATGAACTTGATGCAAATGGAAAGAATTGTGTTGGTGAGTAGCAATTCAGCAATTCACATTTATCTCTTGACACAAACCAAAGGAAAATTCAATATAAATTAGTATCCACTTTAGCCATAGACAATGATGTTCTCCTGCGTGAGTGGTAGATGAGAAAGAGCACATAATTGACATGTTTGTAGGCCTTTACTAATAATGAATGGTGTCTTGGGAAAATTGTTCCAACCAACTTCACACAGAAAGTAATTTTCTGTTTTGAAACAACGCACCCAATGTTTTTGAGATCTTTTTAGCTGGCCAGCAATGTACTGGCATGACATACGTGGCCATTAAAAAAACAAAGCCGGACAAACTCGGTAACTCCTCTTCAGACAGAAGTTATGCATGGAAAAACTTGAAAATTGACAATTTCTTGATGTTTTTTCACTTGATTTCATGGTCATGTGAGGAGAGATTTCAACCCCTTTTTGGGAAGACGACTTTAAGGAAAGTTTAGCCACGTTAAGGATCCATCTACTATGTACCTTTAATTTTCACTGTTGGCAGTAAGGAAGTCAATATCAGCTCCAAGAATTACAGCTCAAAAGAGAGAGTGTGAAAATATGGCACAATAATTTTTTAACACAAAACATACTTCCCTACCTATTACTCTGTAAGTATCTCACTCTTCTTCCCTGTTTTTACATGGTAAATACTTCTAGTATAATCTCTTTTACAAGCCTATGCACCTATTCTTGTAAACTTTTCATACCGTGCTACCTTTTGAGAAAATACTGTCTTCTGGTTTCCACTGCAAAAAAAAACCCCAGTGAGATCTGGATATTTGTGAGGTATTATCTTCAGGCAAGCACTTAGATGCATGCTGAATTTCAAACACATATTGAAGTCCCGTGGAAATGAATCCAAGTGAATCCGTGGCCTCAAATCTGCCACAGGCCATCACAATGGTTTTGTCCAACACCCTACACTTTCTTGTCGTTTTAAGACAGCTCTAAAATATCTTTCTCTTATTGCCTTCAAAGAGCTATTGGCTTGCAGGATAACCCTGTTTTGAGATGCAAAATAGGTGACAATTTATGGAACTTTCTGCATGTAGCTTCACATAGGACATACAAATAAGGTTTTGGGGTATTTTAGGTCTGGGATAACATGAGGTTTTGAAGAACATTCTTCAGAAATGTTTCCTTTACTTGTAGCTTCATGATTTCAGTATAGGGGTATTTAAAGGTCTCAACATAATTTGTCTCCAGAATAATTTTGCCTCTCTTGTATCATTTTAAGAACCTGCTTTTTGAAGCCAAATTGTTTTGAAAATGCAGATAATACTGATTATTTAGGCAAGTTTTTATGTTCTGGCCCAAATTTCTATATCTAATATTCATCTAACAACCTTAGCTGACCCTCTTGACCTTTACTTGTATTAGGATAAAGGATATACTTCTCTGCTGTTTATTTGACTGTATCCTGAGACAGAAAATTTGTGACTTCTGTTGGTAGATTCTTTCATCCCCAGTTCTTTCCTACTATATAATCTAATCCAAAATATTCACGCTTAGTGTCATCAGCTGTTGTTACTATTTTCCATTAAGTTGAAGTTCCTTGACAGCCAAGATATTCTTACCAGGAGGGTAGCTACCAGAGCATCATTCTGGTGAAATTCTTAGTATGTCAAGTCTAGTATTATCCTCTGTAATAAATACAAAGTCTATTTTTGTTATTTAAAGCTTCAAAATATTTCTATGCCATTTATTAAATTTTTTGCATTGGTATGTGTTTTTTGCCTGTTAATAACTTATCTGCAAAGTCTGGGGAGAGGGCTGCTTGGAGGTGTGATACATCTTTGACCTTTTTTTTTCTACCTCCTCACTGACTCTCTTTGGCATGAAGAGATACAGGTTTATTATAAGCTCTATTGTTGACATTTAAAGATATCATATTCTCTCTTCAGTTATTTTCAAATTACAGCATGCATGGTTCACTATCTTGAATTTTATAGCAGTTTTTCTTCTCCACTTGATTTCTATTCATTTGTACCTTTTAGCAACAAAGCATGAATACATGCGATTCATACCAGTGCAATAATTAGCAGTATTAATTGGGATTTTAAAGCACATTATTAACATCTCTATTTTTTTTTAGTTTTCTTTTGCATTTGCGTATTTGGCCACTTAACTTTTTAATTTCTTACTGACGTACAAGAATGGTTCAATGTATATTAATTATATTTGATCTATGCAGAACTTAGTTTCTCTATATTTCTTGAACAGGAAAAGCGTGTCTGGGTAACTTATGATTTCGATGCTAATTTGTCTGCCAATCCTATTGTCAGCCTCCAGGATTTGACTTTTCAGGTTTGAACAATTTGAGATTTTTGAGGAATATGCTACTACTAAGAATGTACAGCTTCTGCAGATGTGATCACCAACAAATAATCATCCTTCCTGGAAAATTTTATAAGGGAGACTATGTATAGTACTGAATCAGCAGTGATAACTCTCAGTTTTCATTACTCTTAAGCTAGTTAACCCTTCCTTTCTGTGAAGTATTTATTATCAAATGAGCAGGATCAGAAGAAAGATCTTGATGTACACCTATACTAGAGATCATTGAGAACAATAACAATTTTGCAAAAAGCAGTGACTTCATTAAGGTTACTGTCTCCTCCCCTTCCAGAGAATGAAAAGAGAATTTCAGTGGGAAATACACTTTGTGGTATTCTTGCAAAGAGTCAAAGGTTTCCATCTAAGATATCTAAGGCTTCTAAAGTTTGAACTCCAGCAAAAGCGAAGGAGAAAGTGCCGAAAATTCTTTTCACAGGCATGTTTGTTAAGATTTTTCTGATGGGCTAATTTAAGGATCAGTGGTGATACTAATTGCTTTACTGATATGTGCCAGCCAGTTACCTGAATGGCAATAATTATATGAAATCTCACAGCCAGAACTCACAATGTATCCATTCAAGCTGACCGCTGAACAACCAACCACTCTGAGAGTTTGTAATGCACAGTTTATGCACAAATTTGTAGGCTAAACAGTATTTGAAACTGTCAGCTCAGCAGTAAGTATGGATGGCAGGGCACTATAATTTTGCCTTTTTTTGAGCTGTTTTTCACATGGACAAAGTTATGTCAGTTGAAGTTTGGTGGTAATGAGCCATCCTTTCTCCATCATGCTGCTGGACACTCAGTCTCTCCACGTTGGTGTTGCTGGACATGCTGTCCTCTCTTTCCTGGCAGTAATGCTAGACTGTCTCCATATTGCTGCAGCTGCTGGGCTTGAGTCCTCTTTTTCTGCCAGTGGTTTGGCTGCTGGCATTCTCTGCAGTGCTGGCACCTCTCTGCAGTGCTGGCACTGCTGGATTTTTTTGGCTGGTTTTTAGATTCTTACGAGTCTTCCATGAGTCTCCTCTATCTTCCCCCATCTTCTTTTTCATCCTCCTTATGCCTTTACTTACTCTGTCCCCTTTTTCTCCTACCCTTCTCCTTAACTTACTTCATTCTCCCAGGCTTGAATAATCTGTATAAACATCATGGGGGTAAAACAACCATTCAAGAGAAAGGTGACCCATGCAGTCCATGGTTCAGAGAGGACAATGTAAGCACCCAGAGTGCAGAACTGGTAACTGGAAGTAAAAGATGGTTCTCATCACTTACTAAGTAAGTTTGAGAAAAACAAATACGGAACAAATACGCAGAGATGACAACTCAATTAATGGTTTGCTCACTAAAAAGGACACTAATAATTTGGAAAAATTTCTTATTGAAATAGACATGAGATAAAATTAAGAACAGTGAAGTTTCTTAAGTGTTCACATTTTAATGTATATCTTGTGACTCAGCATAGAAATATGAAAGTAGTGAAACTTCTATTAATTAAGAAAATATTATTCTGCTTTGCTCTTATACAACCTGTATATTTTCTGTATACCAACTAAAGGATTACAGTACTTCAGTATAAGACACACAAGTTTATGAATTTTCTCAGAGTTTTTAGGACGATTTAACTCCGTGGACAACTTACCTACTTGCTGACAGGAATGCTATTGACAAGTTTCCCTTCTAAACAAGTATCACCAAAACGAAGCACAAAGCTGAAATTGAAATGAATTTATAGATCAATGACTACTGTCAGTCTGCAAGGCTAAGCCTGCCTGTAAATAGTGCAATTTGTATATAAAAATATTTGGAAAAAAGGGAATAATACTTATCTCCAAAAGCAACTGTCAAGTGAATGGTCTTATTTCTTCACTGTGTTAATAGAAAGGCATTACTTAAATTAATATGCTCATTGTTCTTACAGGCCAACAGACCTGCTTCTGAGAGTCAGAGCTCAGAAGGCTACAAAGGCTAAAAAGCAAGCCTTAAAAAATTAGTTATTAATTTTGTTTTTTTACTTTCTGTCTAAGGTATGTTAGCAACTGCATAGCCATGAGAAGGTACAGTTCTTCCCTCTAGAGATTGTAATCTGAAAGTGCTTAGGGTCAGAGTTGCTCAGATGCTCATAATAAAGCATTCTGAGCCTTGTTCAGTTGTCTCTAAAACAACAAAACTGGTGAAAGAGCTGGAAGAAGTGTTCTGTGAGAAGTATCTGAGGACTCTGGGTTTGTCTAGTTTGGTGAAAAGGCTAAATGGGCAACCTTATCTCTCTGTACAGCTTAATGTGGAGGGGATGTGGAGAGGGAGCTCCATTCTGAGCTCTTCTCCCAGGGATAGGGCATGTGGGAAAGGTTCAAAGCTGCACCAGGGGAGGTTTAGACTGGACATTAGGAGGCATTTCTTTACTGAGGGTGGTCAAACTCTGAAACAGGCTTCCTGCAAGAGGTGGATGCTCCAAGCCTGTCAGTGTGTGAGAGGCATTTGGACAAAGCCAACTCTGAATTGGTCAAGCAGTTGGACTAAATGGTCATTGTGTGTCTCTTCCAACTGAGTTTTCTATTCTCACTGTTATAATCATTAGTTGGGCAGTTGTAGGTATTGCAATAGAAATTAATTTTGTTAAGGTTTAAATGCAGAGGAGGAGGTGACTTTACAGAGACATTCATATGGGCTATTTCCCAGGCATGATGCTAAATAGAATATATTCTTTGGCCTACCTATTTCTTAATGTGTCTTTTACACACTTGAAAATGTGCATGTGGTTAGAATTAATATAAGAGGAAAGCTAATTGTATGACACATTATATCCCTGAAACATGTACTCAGTAAATAGGTTTTAGTATGAATCGATTCACTCTGGAAACAGGAAGGTGCTTGCCAGGAAAATGGTATCACATGGTAGCCAGTAAGTAGTTTAATTTGACTTGATTCAACACAAATATTCTGAAGGGTTAAAAGAAATTCTTTCAAATTAACTGAATAGATTATTTGCTTTCCTGACTAGATGATCTTGACTAAACATAGTAGCACACCTGAGTGTGCATTATTTACATAGGTGGGGCACTTGAAGAAAGAATTGATTTCATTAAAACAAATTACTGCTTCTTAAAGAAATTTGTGAGGCTCAGCAGTATAAAGTAATGAAAAAATTTACTCAGCTGGCAAAGAGGAACCTGTCTTGGTATGAAACGAAGCACATTACTGTCTTCTGCGGAAAGAATCAGATATACTTTCCTAATGTAGGCCTGGCTGCTCTTTGCAGGCAGAGCACCAGCTTTGTGACTTATCTTTAATTTCTTCTAAGACTTTTGTTGTGAAGATGAAGCAAGAAATTTTAAAAATCCTTTAATTTCTTTAGCAACTTTGAATGGGCTTGACAGAGTAAACTCTGAAGTATTACTGTTTGTCAATCTAACTTCTAAATATGGATTTGTGTAATAAATGACCAGACTTATGAAATAAGTGACTGGACTGCCTGTGATTTTTTTTTCTTTTTTTTTTTTTTTTTTTTTTTTTTTAAAAGGCATTATATAAACAAAATATCAGTGGTGAATGTCAGCCTGAAGCTCTCAGGCTTTGTAGTTGCAGCTGCTTTGTACAGAATAAATCTGGAGCACATTAGAGGGAATGAATGTACTGGGACAGTCCTCAGTGTAGAAGATTATGCCAAGATTCTCCTATATACTCAGGCTACAGGAACAGCTCTTGAGAATTAATACAGCTGGGAGGGAACAAAGGAAAAGTAGAGCAATTCCAGGACTGGAACTTGAGAGACAGAAGACAGAACTAAATCAAACAAACTTTGCTATGTCCTGGCCTACAGTGTGAACATCTGGACAGAGTTACTGAGGCATGGTTTCCAGATCTGAGAAAACATGTTGAGAAGGCTCCTGACAATCTGAGAGTTGATAAATGTTCAAAGTTGAGAAATGATTCAGGACTCATTTAAAATCTGATTTACCAACTGGTGTTGTAAGTGCACTACTTTTTGCAGACAGAAATTACATCGGCTTTTCCTTTTTTTTTATAGCTACTGTGTGTCACTAGTACCATAATATCTATGCATAATAGTTCTGATTTTTTTTTTCTAATTGCACATGTTGGTCTTGTTCTTTTTCAGTTGTAGACTACTGTGCTTTGGATAACCAAGGCTGCCAACACGAATGTGTTAACACTGAAGACTCCTATTACTGTAGATGCCACCCAGGCTTCATTTTAAATCTAGACAAAAGAACTTGCAGAAGTAAGTTGTGATAAAGTTTAATTATTAACAATTTGCACTTATTCTGTCTTCCAGCTGTCAGCAGTAATACTCCCACTGCTCCTGGGAATGCTGAGTAATGCATCAGGTATAGAAAATGTCGGAGTGCTCTGGAAGCCAAAGGTCTTGAGAGCAAAGCAAGCTGTTTTGAGGGTAGAGCCTAAGGGTAGGGGTTCCTCCTGTGAACAGGAAACTTTTAACATGAAATCCAGCTCCTTTTCAACAGCAAAAAGCCAAAGCTTTGTCTTGGATTTCTCCTTGATTATTCGCCTTTTTTCAGTTAGAATGTAATCTCCCTAGCTAGGTAAACAAACAAGTCTGCACAAGACAATTTGTAATCAGTTTCCTTTGTAAAATGATTTAAATTATGAGTAGTTTCCCAATCAGAAGAAACATTACAGTCTATTTTTCTGTGGATTTTTCTGCAGAGTGAGTTCACTGATAGTGTGACAAAGTTCTGGTAACATCAGTATCTTCTGCTAAGCTTCCATATTACCTCCAGCTTATAAAAACTTCATGGCTTTGCTTGTTTGTTGTTCGTCAAATTTGATACCAGGCTAAAAAGATCAAAAATTACTGGAGTTAGAATGGACATAAAGTGGAGGGGAACTGACCAGAAAATACTCATGCCAAGGCTTCCTGTAATTGGGAAAAAAAGCTAATACCTCCACAGTGTTTAATGTCATAACTCCCTTTCAGGAAATGTCAAGGGAAAACCTTAATGTACCTTTCTAGTTACCTTTCTTCATAAATGTGGGCTTTGATAAAGAAATAATACTACTGTACCTATAAGCAGGCAAGCTCCGTTAGTTTTAGATGATTGTGGCTGCCAGTGGTGAATTTAACCCATATCACTGAATAATGTATTCAAACATTATTTCTGAAAAAATGCATCAATATATGTTGTTTTCACAGGCTTTGGGGCATTTCAGTCCTTCTGATGAGAGACTTGGTTAGCCTATAGACTGTATCTGTATTGTGTACTATGCTTGGTATCTATTTCACTTAAATTTAACACTTGGGAAGAAAACATGTAATCCAGGCTGTACATGTGTTCTTACGATCAAGGGAAAGAGACGTACACTTCTCAAAGGTGATTGCTCCCAATTCTGACACAAATTTATGGAATTGCCTGTATTTTCCTTGAGCATGCAGGGGGCCTGGATGACTTGTTAGACTGGACACATAATTTTTAGATGGTCAGAGTCAGGGAAGATGAAATTTCTGCTTCCCAAGGGTCAGAGTATGGTTTGTAGTGGTTAACATAAAGTGTAGATTGTATTAATACTCCCATTTGTCAAGTATCTGTCAGCTAAGGGCTGGCTAATTATACTTCCACATGTACTTCCACATCCATATATATTTGAAATCTTACTTTAATGTGCTTCCACTGCCCAAGCGTAAGTTTTTGTTAATTTCTTTGATTTAAGAATGTGGATTTTAAGCAGTGTTTTGCCTTCCAGTTTGAACTGAAGAAAGTCCTTAAAACTGCATAAACGTTTCTTATACCTTGACTGATTTTTAGTTTATGGCCTAACTGTATGCATTATTTTAAGATGTTTGAATTGATGATCCACAGAATGCTGACATCTGAGGGAATGTTCTGGGAAACTAGTATTTCAGGCTTGCCCTTTCTCTATCCTCTATCTGTTGCTTGAGACAGTATATTGGGCATAAATAAGCGTAAATAAAACTTACTAAGCCACTTTTCCTTACCCTTGATATCTTCTGAGCCTTGCTAATAAATTAAAGCATGAATGAAAGAACTGTGTAGCTCTTAATGCTGTGCAAGTCAAAACAGCATGAGAGCTCTTCAGAGCAAAAGTGTCCCCTAGTTCCCATGTTATGAATCACACTGCGTTTGAGTCAGCATAAACGTTGCGAACAAACAAACTACAGATCACTGGATTTAAAATGTTTGTGACTTTAAAACTTTTAACATAAATTTCTACATATTTGTCTTATGTACTGAGTCTCAGGGATAATGGCCAACTAGCCAAGACCCACACCCATGCCAGACAAGTTCTCTGCATCAGCAAGCAGGCCTGAGGCGCCCACTCCCGAGATCTCATGATTGTCTCAGAATCCTGACTTCCCTTTCAAAAACAGAAAGTAAGCCTTTATGCTCATGGCTACAAAGAAATGCTTGGAAATGTAAGTGGTGTCAGTATGGTCATGCATATCTGACAAATGGTTTCTCTGGGAACTATTCCAAAGTTCTCAGAATGAAACACAAGGAGCAATGCTCATGAAGGCAGCCTTGCCAACACCATCACAGTGCCCTATGGCTGGAAGAGCACAGCAAATTTGGTTTATCAGTGAGGCAGGTGGAGGACATTCAAGCTACTATTAAGGAGACTTCTGCCACTCTTGCTGCTCCCTTCAAGAGAACAGATGGCAGCTTCTCCTTGTACTAGGGGGTATTGAGCCTCACCTGTTGCTCTTTACGAATGGCCCGTTTGAATTCTGGATGGGTTCACCTAATTTGTAGCTGGGCAAGGCTCTGTTAACATCATTAATCTGGGCTGTGTTAATGAAGCCCTGTGAAGTGTATTTTTAGTGTCCCAAACAGAATAGCCTCAAGGTTTCAACAGAAATAACAATACCTATTTTTAAACCCTTGTGGTCATCTTCAGAGTCAGTTACCCAAGAAAAGTCTCTCCTGCACACTTGAGTGAGCAAGGATTTGAGCAGCTAAATGCATCACAGCACTGAGTAAGTCCAGAAGGCATACAGCTATATTCCTCTGGTGCACACATGTGGCTTTTTGGGTTCTGTCTCTTCAGTGCACTCTTCAACAACCTATATTTTCTAATCTTCATTTTAGTGAACAGATAAGATATCCCCATGTTATGTATATATCTATGTGCATACGCTGTCAAAAAAAGCTTTGGTAAAGGAAATGTTAATTAATGTTATTAATGTTAATTAATATACAGAGTGGTGTTCATAAATTATAAAATAGTCCTTCCGAGTTTTCTTAGATAGTCACATTCCACTTTGTTTATTCAGTAAATATAGATGGTTTATTATCACTAAGGGCTTTCATCATATATGAAGACTCAATTCAATTAACCTGCCACAGATCCAAAGAAAGAACTGTCCATGCCTCTTAAAGCAAATCACCTCTGGAAATAATTAACTTCTGGGAACAAAACCCCCTGAGTTTTCAAGTTGTTCAATAATGAGGTGTTCAAAAGTGCCTGGATATTTTGTGAAGTGTGATTTATGTAATTTGTGACTTGTTTATCTACTTCTAGCCGTGCTGAGGGGTTAGGACAATTTTTCACTAGTATAAATTAACCACACTGACACAAAACTAAGTGATGGGCACACACTGCATCTAAGTGAATGTCAGATTCTTTGACTTCATCAATAATGATAAACTCTATATGGAAATATCTCAGTGCTCAGTGCACAGTTGCTTTCCTTTCTAAGGTACTTTATCCAGTAGTGGTAGCTGTTTCTAGACTGCTTATCTTCTCTTCCATGGGTATATTAAATGGAAGAATTGTGAAGCAAGCACTCAGAGCTGTTAAAAGCATCCACACTCCTGATGACTTGGTTGGCTTGCTGTGATACAATGAATGGCATTCAAAAGCATGTTTGTGTGTGTATTACAGATCATGTCTAACATGCTCTGAGTGAATAGAGGCAATTTTGATGAGACAATGTTTAAGGCTTAGCTGCAAAATATTAAGAAATATTTAAGATTCTAACTTCTCTACCACATGAACTTCTGTTCTTGAAGAATTCTTTGTAGTATTTGTCAGGTGTACCTCAGTATCGCAGATATTTGGAAAAAAAGAAACATTTTATTTTCATGGTTTGAAACAATATGGTAAAACACCAAAATGGTGCCTAAGGAAAAAAAGGCAGAAGAAAAGAAAAGAAAACAAAGTAACTCATTTTTACCTAGTTTATTTCTGAGAAATTATATTACTCACTGACACAGACGCTTTTTTTTTTGTTTAGAACCAGATTATTGTTCTCTTCAGGACCATGGTTGTGAACAGGAATGTGTTAATACAGATGATTCCTATTTTTGTCAATGCCGAGGAGGGTTTAGACTTAATCCAGATAAGAAAACATGCAAAAGTGAGTAATCCTTTAGACATAATAAAGTTCATCTGCTTTTATTTCTTGAACCTGCAGTGAATCGTTTCCCTTCTGAAAGGATGGAAGTTTTCTCTGTAATTAAGGTTGAAACAAATGTTTCTTTATAAACTTGAATTTTAATTGAATGAATCATGCTGGGAAAATATACATTTTGCTGCCTTGTAGATTACTTTGTATATTAGACATTTTTGAAGACTTTTATGGAAACCTGAGGATTAATGTAGGAACCAAAATGACTTAAAATAAGTTCATTACTTATTTGATACTTTCTGGCCTTGGCTTGTAAAAACACAAGCAGCTTATTTCGCCCAGTTGGTTTAGCCAAGGACAGATACATTTAATCAGCTTGGAAATGTGTTGAACAGGCAACATAGCTATCAAAATCAACTTAGAGTCAGACACAAAACTTCACAGTTTCCTAAAAAAATTGTAAAAACAGCATGAGCAGTGTCAGTGTTATAAACCAATCACACATAATATTTACTTTAGAAAGATTTAGTGCTACAGCTCTTCTTGAGTGGGGCCTGGAATCACAGCAGATTTTTAATGTAATGTGTTCAAGTTTAGGGAGAATATATTCAGCAAAATGAAATAGCCTGATCCTGTGACTCATTTGTTGGGGGGAGAAAATCGTACTACTGGTATTTCATGAATATTATAAACTTTCTGGAGCAATCTAATTCTATTTCTAGACACTCATAAAATTTATCTGGTTTTGTTTCTGGTTTTGTATCTGGTATTTTTGTTCAGTCTTAAAGATACAATCTCACAAAGCATTTTCGTTTGCACAGTGCTGTTTTTGCAGTAATCCATGCTATTCTGCTTTTTATTATCTATATGGTATTCTAATACATTCAGATTTTTATAGATTCAAAAGCCTTGGTAAGCAAAAGAGCAGCATTGTATAAAATACTTATTGCCGAGGATGTAATTGCAAATTAAAGGCAAATTGTAATTCCCATTGGGGGTATTTTTCCTTATAGGACTTTGGATTTGGCTGCAAATCTGGTGATGTTTCCAAGATGAAGCTCCTATTCCAAATCTTGTTGTAACAAGGGTCATGTTAGCTAAGCTAAGCTTGTAAAATAAAGCAGAATATTTGCATATATGGCCTTTTCAGAAATCAGGGTCAATAGATGAATGGTGACAAGAACCAGGCATTCTTCCTCCGCCACCACGTGTGACTTCTGATGACTACAGGAGGAGATCTAGGGGGTCAAAGTGAAGCATTACATAGCTGAGTGTTTGCAGTCTGGTCTCAGATCCTCATCTCAGTGTCAGCTTTAGTAGGTGTCCAAAGCACGGAATCCAGTATTGTTTAAGTGAGCTTTTCTAAGCTGTTTTACTTCAGAAACCCTTATGGCTGGCTTCAGTTTTTCTCTTCACAGAAGTAAACTTCTGTGCTTTAGGTCAGCATGACTGTGAGCATGAATGTGTTAACATGGAAGAGTTGTTTGTGTGCAAATGTCATCTCAGATACGCCCAACAACACCATGGCGATACGTGCAGCAATGAGTGTGCCTCATGAACTGCAGTGACTAGTTTACTGCAAGGCAGAGGTGTGAACAGAGTGAGAAAACACTCCTGGGTCCCTTTTGAGATATTTGAGTCATGCAAACCTATGTTACTGCAAAGTCCACCACAAGCCAGGCCTAGTGAAGTAATGTGATAGTGAGATCCCTGATCCAACAGAGAACTAAAGCATCATTTTCTCCTATCCAAATAACTGGGGAAATGTGTTCGGCCATTTCACACAAAGGCACTGTCTGACACAAGGACAGTGCTTGCTGCTGAACATCTGTATTGTTGCTATGGGCTGTGTAACACGCAGCACACCTCATATTGCTGTATGCTGATATGTGGGGATATGAAGAGACCCATCTCTTCTGTATGTTTACACCTTCAGTGATCCATTCAATGAAATGTCCTCTTTTCAGAAGAATCTTGCTAAACAAAGGATTGGTGTTGGCCCAGAGAAACCCAACAGCACTGCCCACTTGGCATCACCCAGTTTTAGAAGATAGTTTTGTTGCAGAGAACCATTTTACATATCACCTAAAATATTGGCAGCATTTTTCCCCAATGTACTTAAAACATACTTTTCCAAAGGAATACCCGAATTAAAAAAAAAATCACTGAAGTCACTGAAATTTTTAAAAAACTTGATAGGAGCGGGAATAATCATTTTTAAATAAACTGTGGTAAAGCCGTGTTTAAGGTAATCTAGATGTGTTGCAACTTTTTGACAATTATAGTTTAAGACTTTCTCAAGCTGGATATCTAAAAGTTAGTATCCTAAGACATTTCTTGTCTGTAAAAAGGGTGAGCTTTCCCCAGTCATTTTCCCTGTTTGCATTTTTTTTTTTTTTTACACATGTAATAAAGCACATGTGATCACAAAATTTACAATTATAGTGATTTCCAAAGCCTGGTAATCATCACCTTTGTGATTATTGCACTCTTTGAAAGAGTGTGTTACAAAATTCTGCATGAGATCCCCAAGTACTTAAATGTTAAAAATTCATGTTGTTATGTGGGTGTTTGTATTGAAAAGATGGAGCCAAACAGATGTAATTTTTCACAGAGAATATGGGTATTTTCTTTTTTTTTTTCCACTTTTTTTTGTGCTCTGAGAAGTTACACAAGCTTCTTCATGATGATGTGAACTCTTGGAAAAAGGAGAAGGTTCCAGCTGGAACTTGCTTTAGCTAGTAAAAACTGACACCTCAGCTTCATTTGTTCAAGCCTACGATGTCTCTCTATATACAATGGTAAATCTGGACCAGTTACTGCAAACTCGTTGCTTAGTTAAATAAACCAATAAACAGAAATATTTAGAATAAGTGATTTAGCATTAAGTACAGATTTATTTTTAATGTAAACAAATTGCTGCAGACACATCTGTTCACATCTGTAAACTATTTGCAACTGGAGACATGCGAGACTGTGTTTGTGTCTGAGGGAACTCCAATACTTTTGATCAAGTTATGCTAAAGTGATTTGGGCCTATATAACTAAAACTAGACATTAACAAACCAGCAGGAAAACACTATGAGGAAGTTCAAAGCTTTTTTCCTAAAATGTCCTTCTTCTATACTCACAGAGTCAGCAAATTGCATAGTACATCTGCAAGCGCACGTATCTCACCCTACAGCTTTGCTGTCTACTGTGAGGAAATATATTTTTTAAACCCAGTTCACACCCCTCTCCCTTCCCCCACCTTTTGTCTTTCACACTAGTTGCATACAAGACTTAGAAGACATATTCCATTTTATCTTACTTGGAGTAGGAATAGGGAAATCAAAGAAATTGAATATGTTAAGACACTCTCACTCTCATAATTTCTACCTATCCCTCACTAGGCTTTAACTGCTTGAACTTGTTGGCAGGTTAAAGTTTTAAATTGGTGATTTCTCATCTTGTTGAAAAAAGAATTTAGTCTTTATGAAACAATCTGAAAGCCATAATTTCTATTTCAAAAATTACTAATACTCATATTTGCTGAGAAAATTTAATGGTGAACATAAGAGACTGTCTTGTTTTTTAAAGAAGGAAAGCATGATTCTGTGGGTAAGACCAGACTGGACTTCAGGGTTCTCCCTTCTCTCCACTTCATGATAGTTCAACCACATCGCAATTTTTGGCAAGGGAAATCTGCTCTTCACCAAGTTTGCTATCTGCCAAGTGGGGTTGTTGAATTAATTTCACTTAGGTGTTGTTAACTCAGGTTTCTCAAGTAGTCGGAGATACTTGCGTAAGTAAAAAGCTGTACTGATCTTTTCCCCTTGCTCTGCAAATGTATCAGGTACTAACTACAGTGTCATAGTTTATGTATCTAAGACACCAATGTGATTTCTTCAATCATTAACACAAATCAATAGGAGTGGACCACTGTGTTGAAAGCAATCATGGCTGCGAGCAACTGTGCCTAAATACAGGTGACTCCTATGTCTGTCAGTGCTCTGAAGGATTTGTCATCAATGAGGATCTAAAAACCTGCACACGTAAGTCTTGCAAGAACTTCATTTCAGTTCCCTTGGGAATGGTTTCTGTTTCCATACAGGGTAGAGGACTCGTCTTCAATTTATTCTTACAGTCTGCATTTCAGTAATACTTTAATAATTATTTGAAAGCAGAAACAGAAAAAGTATTTAGGAAAGAATACTTGTCAAGATAACTCTTACTCCTCACATATTCAGAGAAGGTTTGGGAGACCTCTTCATCCCCAGGTGTTGAGGATAATTTTTCAGTCACATGATAAATGTGTCTGACAGGTCATCTGGACAGCAGTGTCCCCCAGGCAGACTGCACCGCTTTACCTGGGGCAAGAGGAGAACTGATAGCCCCACACTGAGCTTTAAATTTAGCATGGGAATCCTTAATAAGTGAGCAGAAGTTGTCCTGGCAGCTCTCTGCTTTTTATAAATCTAAGGATCATTGAGAATTGATACAATTTCACAAACAGTTGAATTGCCTCCTTCACTGGAAAAATAATGTATAGAAAGGGCGAGAAAAAGAAGGATATGAGTGCATTTTACCTGTTGACTTTTTAGACCTCTTTGGAGAGAGTCTTCTGTCCACTTTTTCCACAAATTTTGGAGGTACATTATTTTTCAAGCTTGTAGAGTGTTGGAGCAGCTCCAGAGTTCATCCTTTTTCTTGCTCTCAGGCAACACAGTTTTAAGAGAAGTCAAACTGCAAGTCCTCCATCACAAAAATTATCTAAACAGAATTGAGGCAAATCAGCAAAGGCAGTTTGCCTTTGTATTTATCCTCGTGTTTGCCTCCATAGTAACCTTTTTAGCCGCATCCAATACCTTGACAGACTTTGCTTCTGTCTGCCACTGCAGCTCTCTAAAAAGGGGCAGACAGTAACACAAAAGTATAATTAGTGTATGTGTAACAACAATAGGGTCTACTAAAACCAATTTTTTTAGATATTTATCTGTAGTACCACTGAAAATTTAGAAACAGCCAAATAATGGAGTTTTATCAACTTGCAAATGGAAAATCCCTTTTCCTTTGTAGTAACAAGAGATAATTTTCATTCCTGAGTTATTTTCCTCCAGGCTGTACTTGGAAGCCTATCAGCAGCAGAGTTCAAGAAGCATTTGGACAACATTCTTTGGCAGATAGTGTGAGTTTTGGGGCTGCTCTGTGCAAGGCAGGTAGTAGGATGTTGACTGGTCCTAGTGAGTCCCATCCAACTCAGGATATTCTATGATTCTATGAAAATGGTGCTGAGTGCAATGAAACTGAGCTTTTTTCAATAGCTCCTCTTCTCATAACCTTGTCCTCATATCTATTTAGGAAAGATCTGTCCTGTTCCTGAGCTCTAGGTGAGGTGTTGAAACCTCGTGAACATTTTTAGGCTACCATGAAGAGAGTTTTGACACTTTGTAATATCCTGAATGAGCAGCTGAATGGAAGCATTTAACATATACCTCTCCTAGTGAGAAAACATCTGGGACGTTTACTGTCATATACACTGGCTCAAGTATCTTAAGAAAGCTATGGGAATACCTGAATGGTAACCAAATCTGTACCCTAACAAGTCATCACAAAAAAGTAAGTGTGTGTAGCCAACAGACAGTAGAAGTGCTGCTTGCAAAGTCCCAGGAGCCCTATGTCTTTATATTACAGAGAAGAAACACTTGGAAATTTGAGATGAAAAGTGAACCATATTTGACAGTACTTGTCATTTGCAATTCTTTGTAAAAGCTTGAATAGCCCAAGCCAAATCCCACTGACATCTGAGAGGTTTTCTTCTTGCTGCCACAGGAACTGGGTCAGGTCCACAAGTGAGTTCTGGGGACTGCCACCTTCACTTTAGGCCATTTAGAAACTATTTAAAGAATGTTCACAAGGTAGCTTTTATGTCTTTGCCAGTGTCTTATATAAAATCTTTGCCAAAGTATTTTGTTTTGTTTTAATCCACTTTAATCCAATCCAGACATGGACTCTCTTCAGCTATGTTAAGCACAGAAAAGTATGATTTCTCAACTCTGCTTAAAGCAGTCAATGAAAAGTACATCACTAGGACCTCTTACAGTTTATTGAAGCTATATAATCAGATGAGAAACTGAATTATTGTTTAAGCAGTTCAATATACTTACATTTACTTGCTCATATGGAATGCAAATACTAGAGATGAAAAATAATCGAGTCATTATTGGTTAAATGTTTTAATAATTTTGATTGCTCCTACAGGAGTTGACCATTGTGCTCTAAGTGATCATGGCTGTGAACATTTGTGTGTAAATGGTGACAGATCTTATACTTGTCAGTGTTTTGAAGGATACAGGCTTCGTAACGACGGGAAAACATGTAAACGTAAGTTATTATTGAGCATCTCAGAGTCTAATATTACACACATAGAAGAAATCTGTAAGGTAGGATTGGATTGCCTAAATGCTGCAGTGCAATGTAATTTTAAGTGTTCAAGGATTTCAAGAGGTCGTATTTCCTCTTTGTTGTCATATTTGCCAGCAGTATGCCAATATCTTGGATATGCTAAGGCATCTATAATGGTACTGAATGCATACTTTTAGGCACCTGAATCACACCCTAAACATCTGTGCCATTTAAAAAGTAGCCCTGAAATTGGACAGCTGTGGATCCAAAACTATCCAGAGCTGGGATGACTGTAATTTTCTTCTAAAATTTCAAGGTAAAAATATATAATGTTCATAGAGTCTTACCCAGCATGAAGCTTGCAACATTATTAATGAAAAGTTCATTTTGTCCAGCATGGGATGAGGATGATTGCAAAAGAAATATCATAGTTATATTACAAATTTGACTACATTACACAGTTATGAGGAGTGGCAGATATCAAGAAAAAACCTAATAGTAAATTTTTCTCAACTTTTATAGCATAAGTCACTAAGTGATCAGAGAAGAATCATGAATAAGCATTCAGTATTTTGTAACTGCAATCCCCATAATATCTAACATGAACATCTGCTGTTCAAAAACGTTTACAGAAAAAAAATTAAAGGCATCCAGATATTACCATGATGAATGAAAAGCTCCTTGTTCTTAGCTGGTGTTTCACAACATAACCCTCTTTTGCTATTCTGCACAAACAGAAACAAATTCTGCCTGTCTGAAAAAGTTAGGATACACTAAAAGCAAGTCAACTTTGAACATGCTTCCCTTAACTAACAGAATTTTTTATATATGAAATTATTCCCAGGTAAAAATGTCTGCAAATCAGTCAACCATGGCTGTGAGCATGTTTGTGTTAATTCTGACAATTCCTACATCTGCAAATGTCGTGAGGGATTCATACTGAGAGAAGATGGCAAGACCTGCACAAGTGAGTGACTGGTATCTATTGTCCACTTTTGCATGTACAGCAGGCAAGGAAGGAAAGGGGTATTTTTCACTTCTTAGTGGAAAAGAAGCAACAAACTGCCTTTTGATAGCTACATTTCTTTAACATATTTTCATTCAAAACCTACATTTATATCAATCATTCCCAGGACAGGACATCTGCAAATCAGTCAGCCATGGCTGTGAGCATATCTGTGTTAACGAAGATGACTCGTATGTTTGCAAGTGTCATGAGGGTTTTCTTCTGAGAGAAGATGGGAAAACATGCAGAAGTAAGTACTCTGAGAATTACTCACAGAATTTTATCTACTGTATGTATATCTGAGAAGCATTCAAACAAATGCAACAGTTTACTGTCATAATAAAGGAGTAGTCCTCATATGTATAATATAGGAGTAGCATTTATATTTTTATACATTTAGACCTACCAAATGTTTGTGAGAGACTCTGTGGACAAAAATAGCATATTTTAATAGATCAGCTGACAGACTGGAAACAGAAAATACTCAGAAATTTTCAGGTATCAAGAGTTAAGTGTTTGCTGCCTAAAATATTACGTGGAATTTATTCCAGTGCTATCAGTAGACCTAATGAAAGCTGTTACTTCTCCCTGCATGATACATTTACTGTAGATGTGCTTTAACCAAATATCGTCAACTGTTCTCAGATAAAGACATTTGCAGTTCAGTTCACCATGGCTGTGAACATGTTTGTGTTAATGCTGATGAGTCCTACATCTGCCAGTGTTATGAAGGATTTGCACTAAGGGAAGATGGAAGAACGTGTAGAAGTAAGTATCCTTCTCTTTAGTCGAAGATTTTCTTTATAATCTGTGAATTTGTAGATGTATTTTAAATATGGCAACCTTATTTTTTTTAACAGATAAAGATGTTTGCAATTCTGTTGACCATGGCTGTGAGCATATTTGTGTGAATACTGATAGTTCATACATTTGCCAGTGCTATGAGGGTTTTGTATTAAGAGATGATAAGAAAACATGCAAAAGTAAGTTATTTTAATGTTACTATATTTTTTATATTTAGACACCTACAGAAGAAACATATTATTTAGAGGCAGTTCTTCTTATAGGAGATTTTGCCTACAAAAAGGAGAATAAATTCTTTATTTACTAGGACATTACTACTGTTAGTCTTTAAAGTTTTGGAAATGTTCTGATTCATCAAACTGTAGTAAATAAAATCTGATTATTTCTAGATAAGGACATCTGCAAATCAGTCAGTCATGGCTGTGAACATCTTTGTGTTAATAACAATGATTCATACACTTGCCAATGCCATGATGGATTTGTACTAAGGCAAGATGGGAAAACATGCCGAAGTAAGTAGTTTATTGATGAAAGAAGGAATTTAATTTCTGTCTTGTTAGAATATTATTCACTGATTCATAGTGGCCAGAATGGAATATTTTTCTCTATAGATCACAAGACTTAAATATGAATTAAGTATTGTTTGAACTAAAGCTACATTTCAGAAAAATCAGCCAATTTTAAGGTTTGAATGTAGGTTTTAAAATGTGAACTTCATTTCCAAATTATGAATGTTAAGTTTTAATCTTGAGCATAGGATGTTGCTGCATTTTACTGTAATGGGTTGAAGTTCTAATTACCACTGTGTTCTTCTGTCTATATTCATGCAGATCATGACTTAACTTGTTCCTTAACCTCTTAGCATGTTCTTTTGCAAATGATAAGCAAATGAAACTCCTTCAGGCTTTTTATGTTTTCTAATCTTTTTATAAATCTTGCTCCCCTAAACCTCTGCTATTTATCAGCGTCCTTGTGGGTGCACCGCAGTGAAAGAAAGTCTTCTAAGAGAAGACATAGCAGGGTCCAGGGCAGAGGAATAATAACCCATTTAATTCTTATTTGAATGTACCTATCTTTTTTTTAAATCATTTATCTTTTGTTTAATCTTTTTTTTTTTGACAAAAGATAGTCTCTGACCAAAATATTCTGCTAGCACTTGTGTTCAGTTAGTTATCTACCATGATCAAAAGTTGTTTAAGATTCTCAGTATTACAGGTGTCCCATGTCCTGTAAGTACAGCCTTCATTTTTTGTTTCTAAATGTATATCCTTAATTCTGGCTATTTTAAAATATATATGATTTGCTGTTACTCAAAAAGATTCATGTTACCTTCTGTCAGCAGCTGCTTTATCTTTATTTGCCATTCTCTCAAAAGCGGAGTAATCTACAAACTTTGGTTATTTTGTGTTTTATCCTGGGCTGTCCATAAAAATATTAAGTAGTAGAGGAGCAAGGCAAATTCTTAGAAAGAAAGCTACTTGATAGTCGCCCATTTGCAATTGGTTGTGAGGACCTTTCTAGCCAGTGTTAACCAATATAATGTTGTAGTCTGTTTCCTTAATCAAAATAAATACCAAGACTGCTGCCTTTCTGAATGTTCCACTGTATGAACAGCATAAGCTTTAAGAACCAACCTCATCATCAATTAAGATATTTATATAATTTTCCAGGATTTATTTTTCTGTAACACCAAGCTGACTGATGTTAGTCCTCTTCCTTTGATTTTACTCTGACTCAAGTTCCACATTATCTATTGCATTATTTTAGTGCAGATCAATGTCAAGCTGACAGGCTTACAGTGAACTACTCATATTTGAAACACTGGAACCATAGTACTATTTTCAGTGTGTGTGCATACACTGGGAATGGAGATAGCTCAGTGTTTTGGGTCTTCCTCAGAGTTCTAGGAGTTACTGAAAATTAACACTAAGCATCCAAGACATCCTTCAGAAACCTCTTTTACAACTCTCTGCTGCAAGTTATCTGGAGTTACCGATTCAAGAATATGTGTGTGTGTATGTGTGTGTGTGTGTGTGTGTGTTCAGTAGGTGCTGTGTGACCTACTTCACACAGTGTGAAACTCTTCACTCCAACAGAATCATCAGTAACCTATTTCGTATCGTCAGATCTGAATACACTAGAATTTTTTATATTTCTGCATTGAGATTGGCAACTCTCTGTCCTTTCTGTCTATTAATTAATAATACATTGTTTGAATGCTTTTTGTTCCTAGAAGTATTTAAATAATGTATTCATACTACCCTTTATTTAGTTGGCTATGTACTCCCTTGTCCTTTTTCTTATTATTTCAGTGTTTTCAAATTCCTTATATTTTCACATTCAGTAAATACTGTGAATGTTTTTTTCTTTCAGTCATTTTTAAAATCTTATAGCTGTTTTCAACTTCAATTTCTAAATTTTTAACTACCCTGGCATTCTTTTTAGATTGTGAGACTACATTTTTGGGGGGTGTCTAGTAAAATAACCTTAAATAGTGCAATCATTGATGCTTTTTATTATTATTATTATTCTCCCCCCCCCCATCCCAAAATCGTCTGGCTCATATTTGCTTTCAGCTATGCAAAATTCATCCTTCTGAAGTAATAGAAGGTGGGTATTTGATTCTGTTTATAAACAAGTATGTCCAAGTTGTACACAGCTGTGTATAAGCAGATGCTAATTTTTATTTACATTATAATTTCTCTTTTATCCACTATGACGGGATCTAGTTTAGATTGCCACATCTTAAATATAATTATTTTTGAGTTAAAAAATTGTCTTACGTAGTAGTTTTTGGAATTTTTGTTTTGGTAGCAGGAGATCCCCATGAAATTTGGCTCAGATTGAAGTTCTTGTAAAAATATAAGCCTCAAGTCGAACTTGGCTGTCAGGACTCTTCCACTTTTTGTGTAAAGGTAGTTCTCCCTTAGGAACTGATATTTTCTTTTGTGCTGCATAAAGAAGAAAAAGAGAATGCTGATAGATTGCTCCACTTTCTTCTGCACTTTCTCTCCATCTGTCCTTTTTGAAGAGGTTTTAACCAACTGGTTTAACATTGCAGTCATACAAAGTCCTCGCATAAATTTTCAGCAATCCAGTTAGATTTTATTTATCGTCTTAAATAAGTACTTCCTAGTCTTTCAGGTTTTGTTTATGTAGACTCTTGGCACTGATATAAGGATTTTAAGACAATGGTTAAATCATGTCCTGTGGTGTTTTTTTTAGTTTTGTTTTTACCAGCATGAATTTGTGCTAAATGACTGTACTAAATTATTCCCTCCTTTCACTCTTAGTGCTCTTAATGTAAAGTCCTCCTCCTCCTTGATCTAGTCAGATTAATCCTAAAATGGTTTATTTTCAGTTGGAGGTCATCCAAACCATGAAGTTCTGGTCAGATGATAAAGAATTCATATGCAATGTAAGATAGGATGTCCACCATTTAACTAGCCAGAGATTTGCTTTCAGTTACAAGCTTCCATCTTTTTTTGCTTGTAGGATTAACCCCCCAGTCTTTGCATTTATAAAAAAAAAGTTTAACTAGCAAGCCACATAAATATTATCTAACTGTTCCTAGGCAAGGATATTTGCAAATCAGTCAGCCATGGCTGTGAACATGTGTGTGCTGGTGCTGGTGATTCATTTGTTTGTAAGTGCCAAGAGGGATTCCTGCTAAGAGAAGATGGAAAAACTTGCAAAAGTAAGTAGTCTGATATTTATCAACATACTTATCTGCAGCTCATGCTTGTGTAGAAGTGCACTAACCAGCAAAAGCTGTCATCTGTTTTTAGATAAAGATTTCTGCAAATCAGTCAACCATGGCTGTGAACATGTTTGTGTTAATTCTGGTGATTCATATACCTGCAAATGCCATGATGGGTTCCTACTGAGAGAAGATGGGAAAACCTGCAGAAGTAAGTAGCACAAGAACTTGATTGGATGAATTACACATATAATAATGAAGGCCTCTGCTGATGTGTGCTGACTGCCAACTCTCCTGTTTGCAGACAAGGACATTTGCAACTCAGTTGACCATGGCTGTGAACAAGTTTGTGTGAATACTGGAGATTCCTACATCTGCCAGTGTCGTGAAAAATTCATACTGAAGGAAGATGGAAAGACATGTAGATGTGAGTAACCTGAGCTATAAAAGTATGATTTTATTTGAGGCTTTCAAGTGTTGTGGGTGCAAGTACACATGTGTATGTTTGTGACTTCCAACTATTTGGGCTTCTTAAAATGATACCATGTCTCCCTAACAAGCCTCACCTCACAAACCCTGTCCACTCTTCTCAGATAAAGATGCTTGCAACTTGGTTGACCATGGCTGTGAACATATTTGTGTTAATACTGATGATTCCTATGTCTGCAAGTGTCATGAAGACTTCGTACTGAGAGAAGATGGAAAAACTTGCAGGAGTAAGTTATTTAATCTTTGGTTTGTACTTCCTGATCTGTTAATGAAACACACTACACAACAGTAGTGTGTTATTTGTGTCTTTATTATAGAATCAGCTTCATGTAAGTGAGCTCCTTCATGAAGAACTATTGCCAAATTTTTTATATTTAGTGAAAGTTATTTACTTAGCTAACTGTGCTAAATACAATTTTCATTATTCCAAGTTTAAAATGTCTGCAAAACAGTCACCCATGGTTGTGAACATGTCTGTGTTCCAACTGGCGATTCATACATGTATCAGTGCCACAAGGGATTTATATTGAGGCAAGACAGGAAAACATCCAGGAGTAGCTGAAACTTTCATGGGGAATACGTTTTTGAGTCTTAAAAGAAATAACAGACTAATTTCACTCAAGGCTTGTTCATGACAGTTTTGTATTTGAAAAATGGTCTAATAAGGGAATTCTCTTAACAATTCTCAGATAAAGACCTGTGTAAATCCATTGAGCATGGCTGCGAACATATGTGCATTAATAATAACAACTCATACAGCTGTCAGTGCCATGAGGGCTTTGTTCTGCGACGAGATGGGAAGACATGTCGATGTAAGTAACTCATCATGTCTGTCAGCCACTCTTCTCTGGCACTGCTACATAAATAAGCAAAGATCTCATACTCCTTTGTCATCTGTTCTTCAGATATCATGTTTGGAGTCTTTGAATTTATAAAATGTTAAATAGAATACAGATAAATACTTCAATTTTTCCTAGATAAAGATGTCTGCAAATCAGTTGACCACGGCTGTGAATATGCTTGTGTTAATAATGATGATTCCTATATCTGCAAATGCCAGGAGGGATATGTACTAAAAGAGGATCAGAAAACATGCAGAAGTAAGTACATTTTATTTAGAACACATTTGTTTCTTTGATTTCTAAAATTAATTTACTTCACTTCCAAAAAATTATAGAATCATAGAATGGTTAGCATTGGAATGAACCTTATTGAAGATCATCTAGTTCCATCTCCCTGCTGTGGGCAAGAACACCTTCTACTAGACCAGGTGTCTCCAAGCCCCATGCAACTGGCTTCGAATACTGCTGCAACTTCTTATTTCAAACATGATATAATATTTGAAAGCTAAGAGCATATGTGTGTGGCAGAAAATGTCTCAAACCATTAACTTGATGCCCTCCTAAACAAAAATCTATCAAATTGGAGGAGTTGTTTTGGCACAGTGTTGAGTAAAATAATAATTCTTTTGAAACATCAGGAGAAAGCCAAAGGGGAATCTTATTATCAAGGAATGTGCATTTTAATCAGGTTCATATACTGTGGATCTTTTATCTTAAAATATCATTAATTCTATTTGCTTATCTTTCAACATGACATGCATTTATCTCATAATCTCTTAATACTTGGAGGAGAAATTCTACTGGAACTGAGTAAAAACATTTATTCTGCTAAAAATGGATGCCTTAGTTGAGGAGACTGTGATTACCAAAAGAACGGTAACAAGTTCTCACTGTTCTCAATCCTAACAAACACCATGCACCATGAACTGCTGCCCTTTCTTGACTTACGCAGTAGTATTGAGGTGGTTGTGATATGTATATTCATGGCATTTTCGTCACCTTAGTACATGTGAGGTGTCTTTTTCTCAGCGGACTGCAGAAAGGAATTCTTGAACAGTTTTAAAATAGATATTTTGTAAGAAGAAAAGTCCAGGCTGTAAAGCTGAAAATCCCTTATTCGTATAGTGGCTTGGTAAAAAACATCTCCAGTAATTTCTGCAGAGTAATTTCTGCTGCACAGTTCTCTTTTGTGTAGTGCTTACAGCATTCTTCCTGTACAAAGATCAGAGATGAGTGGAGGTCAAAGTTTATTTGGTCCAGACTAAGAAGCAAATCTTACATTCCTTAGGGTGGCATATTCTTCTGGAAACTACATTGATCCAATAGGAGCTGAGTATCTGTACAGCTAGCCTTTGCACAAAGCACACTAATATTTGCCTGCTGAAGGCAATTCCTTTCCAGAATAAAAAAAAAACCAAACCAAAACAACCCACCTGGCAGAAGCAGTCTGCAGCTAGGAAGGCATTCTCCAATCTCTAAATTCCCTAACCTCATTACTGATGCCCAGTGCCTAGAAACTGCTTTGATTTTTGCATGTGCATTTGCCAAAAAGTATGGGAAATACAAATTCTTCTGACAAACTCCCAGCTCTAATGGGTAAACTGGAAAAGGTTAATTGCAGCAATACATAAGCCTTCTAATTACAAAATTGGTAGACAGTTACAAGCAAAAAACCCCTTATCTAGCCAATTCTGATTCTCTCAATAATTAGTTTTTTAACTATTTTATAACTCCTGCAACACAAATGCAGCTTCAATGATTCTCTTCCGTGTCTCTCAGTGCTGACAAATTTGACAAATGCAAAGTTAGTATATGGGCTTATCCCTGGAAGAAAATTCTGACAACTGTGTCTATATGCTAGCTATGTTCTTCAGTTCTCTCCACTTAAGAGTAATTCCTAACATCTACTGATTGTTGCTGCATTTTTAAAAGTTGTAGTATTCTGCAAAGCAGAAAAATCTCAGTAAATATTCACTGTGATGATATTTTTGTTAAATTCTCAGTCACAGGCACACTCTTAGCTTTTGATACAGCCTGTACACAACATCTTTAGACACACTGGCACAGTAGGATGAGCCAGGATCAGGGTACTTTAGACGATCTCTGAGCTTTTTCCAGGGTATCTGGATCCCTTTCCCAGCTTAGTGGAGTTTTTTCTTGATCTGAACACTCTGCTGCTCATTTCACAGGATGCACTGAAGGCCCAGTTGACCTGGTGTTTGTGATTGATGGATCAAAAAGTCTTGGAGAGGATAATTTTGAAAGTGTAAAACAATTTGTCTCAGGAATCTTGGATACACTTGAGATTTCACCCAAAGCTGCTCGAGTTGGTTTGCTTCAGTATTCCACTGAGGTTCGTACAGAGTTTACATTAAAGCAGTTCAGCTCAGCCAAAGACATGAAGAAAGCTGTGTCACAAATGAAATACATGGGTCGAGGTTCCATGACAGGACTGGCGCTGAGGCAAATGTGTGAGAGAAGCTTCACAGAAACAGAAGGAGCAAGACCGTTTTCAGCAAATGTCCCTCGAATCTCCATTGTGTTTACGGATGGACGAGCCCAGGATGAGGTCTCTGAGTGGGCTACCAGAGCAAAGCAACGTGGTAAGTGGAGATGTTTTTGGTGTCTCATTCTAAAAGGCAAAAATTGTTAGAAATAAGATGTAGTAACAGTTTGGATGTGCTATGGTGTGTGCTAATCGAGAGAGTGTTTGCCACAGCAGTCTGGCCAGTACAGTGACCACTGTCCTGCACATCAGACCTCTGTGTTCACAAGGGCCTTTGCTGCCCTTGTGGATGTGCATCATCCCTAGAGCAGGACCCATAGGGAATGTCTCACCAGAGGTAGTGGTGCCACCCACCTGGCATGCCCTGAGTGCCCTGAACGTATCCACTAAGGGTAGACATTTGATACAGAGACCTGGGAACTTCATCAAAAATTCTAGGAAAACAATAAAAGAAACCCTAAGCTGTCTCTTCAAAATACAGAAATCTATTCTTGTGAGAAATACTAGGGTAATAATTGGCTATATTTTTGTTTACAGGGCATATTCTTTACTTTTAACCAGTTTTATAGTGCTAATGGTGTTCTGGAAGGAAGATGACTCTTTTTGAAAGAATATAGCTGTAGTGCTGTCTATCCTACTGTTTCTACATGCCTATATGCTGAAATGTGACTGAAAACTGGTGATTTTTAATTTCTAATATGTTTGGGCAGAAATCCATCCTCTAGGACACCTGTACCACAAATCAGAAACTTTTCATCTGTTTAGCCGAGTCAACTGAAAATTTTCAAAACTTGTCAAGAAAATAAACTATCCCCTTCTTCTTCGCAAAATTTTTTTTTTAAATTTTATTAGAAACTGCTTTAAGAACCATGGCTGATGGGCCACACCACAGAGAAAATAGCCAGACTTTAAAAGATTCTGCACGTCCTTTTTTCTGTGCTCATTTTATTGATATGACCTATCAATCAGAATTTGTTGCATGATTAGTAGAGCATTATTTAGGACCAATACCTCTCTGTAAGGAGAAATGGGAAAAACATCCAAGGATATGAGAAGGGCATGTGCTAACAAGAGTGTCATTACAATGAAAGATAAAGTGGGTTTTAAAATAACTTTAAAAACCCCAAAAACATTTAGAGGCTTACTAGTGGGATGTTTGAAATTGCATGGAGGATTTACAGAAGTAGGAACGAAGTACAAGCCAGCTTTCTTATTTGCTGAATGAAACCTCAGCTCTGGACTGCTTACACTGGCTCTGCAATGCTACAAGCCAAACTCATCCCCTGTGTAATTGCAGCATAGCTGATAGAGTAAAGCTCAATATGAAACGGACCTTGACTTTATCACTGATATCCCCAAGTCTTTAAATAGCAACAAACTTCAGCATTGACTGGTGCATTCATTACATTGAATCAGCTTCTGTTGAACATTTTCCTTTCCTGGCTAAAGTGCAATGGTAGGCAGATTCATGAAGAAAAGTAAGGAGATATTTATGTTAAAAGTTAAAAACTTGTTAAATGTGTATTTTGTAATATTATCAGGCCCATGATTCTTCAGCAAAAAGGTTAAAAGTTGTGACTGAGTAACTGTGCAGCAGCTATTGCCCTATGTTAAATAAAGATATCAAACCTCCTCATCCCAAGTTTTATCTGAAACCAACCAGAGAAGGCATCTTCTTCTCTTGAATTGTATAAAAGACCTGTGAACCTCATAGCTGTATTATGAATCACAAAATCAGTACTAGTAGTGGACACTTTCTAAGCCAGAACTGATGTAAAGAGAAATGTTATATCAGATCATATGCTCATGAGCATAAAAAAATAACTGCTGAAAAAGAAGTTATTGAAGATTTCTGCTTTGTAGTTATTGCTTGTTTAAAATCTATCTGGTGAGAGGGCTCTGAACCACTTCCTTCTTCTGGCTTTCAGGGTTAAGAAAACTACACATCCTCACTTACCTTCTCCCTAGCACCTCTGCTGTGGAAATACTTGTCCTGAGCATCCCTGTTGTAAGGCTCTTTCTTTCCTAGCCCCACAAATTGTTTGTTTTCCTATTCTTACCCTCTTGAGTGGGCCTTCCAGCCTGTTAGTGCCCCTTAGAGAGCAAGAATTGAGTCTCAATGTGCTCTGAGGATTTCAATGAAACACTTAAGCATTTTTCTGAAAAATTACTGCCATCTTTCAAGATTCTGCCCCATCTGCTAATATGTGGCAGGTGTTCCCATCAGCCCAGTAATTTGCTGCATTGCATAGACCCTACAGACACACACAAACCAGGGACTTGCAGTGCAATTGTGAGGCTGAGCTGTGCGATTCTCTTGGATTGTAATACTCCTTCTGGGACCATTTACTATCAGTAGTGGCCAGGCAAGTGTCATCTCTTTAACACAAAAACTGTGTTATAGTGTAATTACAGCAAACAACGAGTAATTAAAGCATATTAAGCCTCTTCACTTATTTTGAAGTTACATAGAATATGCATTTCTTATGGTCTCCCTTTCTCTCATATTTTCCTTTCATGGATTAACAAGTGCTTAGAATTAGAACTGCTGAATAATAAATATGTGCAATTTCTTTTGAATCTAGGTATAATCATCTATGCCATTGGAATAGGAAAAGCAATTGAGGAAGAACTGCTGGAAATTGCTTCTGAGCCATCATATAAACATCTCTTCTATGCTGAGGATTTCACAGCTCTGGAGGACATAAGTGAAGAGCTAAGAGCTCAAATCTGTGCAGGTAACAAAATTCCATATCCCTTGAGATAGACGAGAACTGAATGTTTACAGGTGTTTTGCTTTTTGGATTTTTCTGCCCTTTAATATGTGAAGAATATATACCATTAATCCATCAGTGGGTAAATGTATTAGTGATTATCTTCCCTTTATTTTCATAAAGGTTGCATAAGATGTACAATTCTATGCCTAGAAGAATCAATTGCTCCTTCTCTTTTCTGTTTCTACAGTTAAGTTAGCCATGCAGTGAACCCCACTCCACCAAATAAACGTGATCTATTTCATTAGGAATGTGGGAAAATAAGCAGGGATTTGTAATACCTTAATGAGAATAAAAAAAAATTCCCAAGACCAACAGCAAAAACCTAAACCACAGCAAAATAAATCATCAAGAGCTGTTGTGTGTAGTTATAGAAAATGAAAAATAGTTCATTGAACATATATTCACACCTACAAAGAGTGGATTTCAGTTATGCATAAGCTCTGAGTTTTGCTACACAAATGTGGAAGGTTTTTTTCAGAAAGTACCCTTCTTCACTCTGGAGCAAACAGCTTGTATATAAACATTCCCAGATGAAGTTTTGCAAGGGGAAGGGGGAATTTGAGATGGGATGAAAGCTATTCAGCCAGAGAGAGAACAGCATATCTCTGCCACTCACACATTCCCAAGACTCAGTAGTTTTTGTACATTCAAACTGAAGCAAAATTCAGAAACAACACATGGAATGATGTTAGTCATGGGACTAGAATTATGCAAGATTATTTAATTTTCACTAGCTTTTATCTGGTTGTTTTTCTCGGAATTAAATGCAAACAAGTTTTGCTCTTTTTTCTTCTTTAACATTACTATATAAAATTAGCTGCAGGACATTTCTTTATACAGATCTCAAAGAAAAATCTGTAAAAGACTTTGAGGATGTTTCTTAGCTTCTTCTTGCATACTCTTTGTCTTTCAGTCCTAAGAAGTCCTAGTTTCATCTTTCTGAAATAATTAATACTATGATAACATAAAACCAAGTCAGTTCAATTAACCTTATCAGGCAGATAATCTTCTGATGACAGCATGTCATCTTAAAAGCTTTTGGAGATGCCAAAGCCAAAACTATCCAGCAGCCAGAACAATAATTCTCACTCATTAGCAAACCCCAGTATAATAATTCTCGCTGATTAGCAAACCCCAGAGCTCAGCGATGGAAATGCATCCTTCAGGTACCCACAACAGTGGTTAGAAATCACCATTTTTTTTTTCCTTTTAACTACATTATTTACAACATGAAAAAATAAGTAAATCCTGCCCCTCTGTGGCAGTTTCTTGTCTACACCGCTGGTAACTGGGCAGCACTGTCCTCCCCCTCTCTCAACAACAGGCAGTGAATGCCTCACACCTGTCAACTGAGGACTGACAAAGCCTTGTTTTTCTGGACACTCCAGGACTGCCTATTACTCATCAACTCACTCCACTGGAAATTCTGCCTCCAAACCTGTTACAAAATCTGAAAGTTGGGGTTTTTTTTTATACCTTCTGTTGTCTACAGCCCAATTTTTCTCTTCCTTTGCAATAGCAGTAACCTTTATATTTACTCCAGCCTTCATCCTTAGCTGAGGTCTTCTGACGCTCCAGCCTGTGAGGACAGTGGGAGATCCTGTGAACCTCATGGACTCCACTGACAAAGCCTCTCATCCTTAGTCCCAGCTGTGGATGTAATGCATGTTTCCAACTAAAGCAGGAGCCCTCCAAATGTTTTTTTGGGGGTAAGGCCTTTTTCTTTCATTCTGCAAGAAAGCATCTGCCTTGTAGAATAGCTGTTGATTACTATTAATTATTCTTGATGACTAGTAGTAAAGGCAAAAAAAGGAGGGGTTTTTTCTCTCTTGCCTCTTATTAAGAGGAATTCAGTCGGAAGGCTCCCATTCATTGCCTTGGTTAATGTTAATTTCTCATCTGACTGGAAGCACTAACGAGGCTCTGGCAATGTCATACATAATATGCACTCAATATGATTGCAGCTTCACCCCTGTTCTGAGCATGTGCATTATGGGAGCTTTTAATTACATGGTCATATACTATTTTTGTCACAAGACCCCAGCCCTGATCAGATGACAGTACTCAGCAGCCAGCTGGTTAACATTCCGTTTTCCTTCCAAATTGCAGATTGTTATCAGTTCAGCAAATATTCAGACACTGCTTTTGATGACACTTTCTCACAGGCTCCTTCTAACAAATTACTTGTGTTTTGTTATGAAACAGAACACTAAAAACGAACATCCAACTTCAGCCTTGTTCCCGAACAAATTTATTCATTGCACTGACTACACCAAGGGATTCAGGGTGATCAGTCTCTGTCACCACTTGTGTGTTTATTCAGCTGCACAGAGGCAATGAGATTACAAATCTTAGAGCCCCAACACCAGCTTCTGAAGCCTGAAGAGCAGTTTCTGAAATGCCCAATTCCCACCCTATACTGGAGACCTCCTGCCACACCTCTACCAGTGCATCTCTGTTTTTTTCTGTCCCTAACTTTCTGTCCATATCTGCCATGTGTCCAAAGCTCAAACATTTCAGGTCAGTTCCTCTGCCCTTCCTAAACAACCCCCTCATTAGCTTGCAGCTCCTGAACAACTTCTAGAGCAAGTCATTACCCAGGGTCAAACACTCAAGATTCATCTTACCTGTTTCATCTCTCCTACAACAGAAATCTTCACCATCCATGTTCCCACCTGATCATCCTTCAGCTAGACTCCACTTCTAGTTTGTTTCATTCCCTTGTGATCTCATCCCACACCTCTCTGCCCTGAACTCTTGTCCAAAATCTGAGTTCCTTCCAGCAGCTGGTTCCCATGCAGACTGAGATATATATATCTATATCTATATACAGATAAAGGTTGTAGTTCTGCTGCCTGATCTCTGGTCTTATTCAACCACTCATCTGTTTTTCCCTGATATTCATGCTCACTAATTCCAACCTCCACTCAAGAGAGCCTCATCTCCTTCCCAGTGCAACTTAGCACAGCTGTATATTATTGTGCATCTATCAAAACTGAGTAAACCAGCAGCCATCCTAATAGTTATAGCAAACCTGGATGTCACAGAAGCATCTTCCATCTCCCTGCTGCATATTCATGCAATATCAGGAGAGTTTGCACTGTCACCTTCTACCCTCATGCATTCACTTTCAGGGAAAGAGCTCTGGGTTCCAGAGCAGGGAGCGTGTCCTAGATGCTCCATCCACCCTGCACCATCGGTCAAGTCGTGCAGTTGTTAAATACCTCCTCTTCAGCTTATCTGGGCCATGAAGGGCTCCAGTCAGTCGAAGGTGTTCATTTCCTAGGAAAAGACCCATTCCTAAGGAACCGAAGCTGCCCCCACACTGCCCTCTGGCGGCAAGAAAGGGACAGGGCACACAACGACTGACGTTCTACCTCAAATCAAACAGTTGTTTGTTTCTTCTCAATCTCTTGACTAAAAAGATCGGGGGCTGGACTCTGAAATAAATCCTTACCTTTTAAAGGCGGTGCTTCATGAATTAGAAATGTATATTTTTGCTTAAAACTGTAGTGTATCAAATAGACTCTACTGCACACTTCTCATCTAGAAACTCCCAACTCCCTGATCAAGGTTTCTGATCATAAAGAAGAAAACTGAAGAAACTTTTTCTTTCTCCAAGCAGTTCTTATTCTTATTCAGTTCATCCCAAAGGATGATGGATTATAATGAAACATGAAAGAATTTTCACTATAGGACACAAAGTAGATTGCTGTCATTTCAGATTGCTTCACTATTATTAAATAATCACTTCTGGTTTTGGAAGAGTTCCTCTGATAGTCTGAGTTGAAGGGCAAGTCCTGGAGTTTCCATCAACACCGGACCTCTTCTAAATTGCACAGGTATGAGGCATTCTCCATGTGTTATGAGAGACAAACACCAAGTTACTGGCAAGAAACATCTCCATTTCTACAGAATGTGAATATTTTTATTGCTCCTTTTATGATATCATTTCCTTTGGCGATTTCTATCTACCAGCCTTGAAAGAGTCACCTCACCAGCAGGATGCATCATCTGGGAGGCTTCGTAAGACTGGTCCACAGCCTTCAGGTTGGCTGTTTTAACTCAAGTGTCCTGTCCTGCTGTGTCCCCAGTCACTGCTAAGTTGCCTCTTCATGCTGCCTTCTGTAGAGAACCCTCATGATTCAGCCAAAGTGGTTCATCCCACGTTCCTGTCTCCTCACCCCTCCCAGTCACTCTCCTTTCTGCAGCACAAAGAACAGAGATTCACTGTAACAAAAGCATGGCTGCATGCTTCTTACACCATCCAAATGAAATGCTTCATGGGGAACCTTGTAGTTCAACACTGTGCTTGACACTTTAAGCATGTTTAGCTTTCAATCACTTCTGTTTCTCACAGAAACCTTCACAATTCCCTTTCAGTTCTGCAACCCACAACTTAAATCACGTATACAGTAAATACAGCCTAACAGCTTGGTTCCTTCACATCTTTGTATCCCTAGTCCTTTCCTTGAATGATCCTCACTGCAATTAGTGAGATTATTTACTAATTAAGGAGAACTCTGCATGTGAGTAGAAAACAAAATTATAATTTAGTGGGTTTGATTTTTAGACTTTTGGGGGGTTTCCTGCAGGACCTGAATCAACCACAATAGCCATCACAGATGTCATTGACTGTCCACATCTTGCAGTACACCACAAGTATCTTTTTGAAGACAGTCACATTCACTCAACAACAGGTAATCGTGTTACCTTTGTTTAGAATAATCCAGACTGTTCTTTGAATATATGGGACTACACATTGTGTACTGTTTTCCAGTACTGACAGAATCTGCCTCACCCTTTGGATGTCGACCTGTTTTGAGAACAGGAAGCTGTATTAAACCTGCTCTGCATTTATAATTCCTTGTCATTTCTTCCCCATTCTATTCAATTTGTTCAGCATTTAGCCTATGCCTAAGTGTTTCTGTTTTTCAGCAAAAGCTTCAAAAGATAACGACCAGTGCAAATGTGAAAACCTTGTGACATTCCAGAACTATGCAACCAGTGAAGTAAGAAAACTCACCCAGCGATATATCCTTTCTGAGTAACTGGCTTTTTACATGTAAGATAAGAAAGACAGGTTAAAACAAACTAAATTTTTTTGCATCGTCTGAACTGTGTCCATAGCTAAAATGAGTTCATTGTAATGAAAATCTAAACTACATAATAGATAGTTTCCAAGAAGCAAGGCCTTTAAGACTTTTAATCTGCTTCTGCTTCATAGAAGGGAGCAAAATATTAATAAGGATCTTGAATTTTAATAACCCCTAACAGTAAAACACATTCAGGGACAGCAAAGAAAGGGCTGGTCAAATTCAAGACTAACACACTTTGCTTTGGGTTACTTCTTCAGATGGTACTGAAATAGCATTTACTGGCTACAGGTGTCAGAGTACAGAAGATGTTTCCCTTCTGAACTACTTGGTAAGGCACCAGATGCAGTGAATCATTTATAACCATACTCCAGATCAAGAGAAAATCAAGAGTACTCAGGTTTGGTTGATTTTGCATTAAAAGAAATGCAGATAAAACTTAACAAAGTGCAAATCAATAGCTTCTGCCCCCCAGTTAGTCTGTTTTTTTCAAGGGAGATGTTAGTACAGCAGCCTTTACACTACCTGTAACATCCACCACATCTCAGGAAACAACAGCAGCAAACTGGCAATACAACTCATCATGCAGTATTTATGCAGCAAATTCCTGATTTCTTCATGAAAGCTGCTTCTGATCAAATAAATAGTACGACATCCCATCTTCTACCTGAGTTCTGTAACTGTACGAGAGCAGTAAGCCCTCATTATCTGTACAGAAGAGTGATGTCAACAGCTCGTAGCTGTGTGCTTCCTAGACAAGCACAGCTTCAGACCGAGGTACCTGTGAACAGTCTGTCCAGAGTAAGGCAAGCAGAGCCCTGGTGGCTGGTAACCTGATGCAGATACATTGCCTACCAGTTCAGACCTTCCCTGCAGCAGCCAGCCTCTCTCACCTTCCCAAGTGAATCCTTTGGTAGACACTTTAAAGAATTATGTTCTAACTTGATTAAATTACTCCATGCAAAGCAGATTTCATAAAGGAGGAGAAAGCTGTCATGTAAGGTTATTGCTAGGCGTTTCAAATTCTCATCAACATACATACTTCTCTGACAGGACTTCTCCAGACGACTTCAGAGAAAACATTCTAGGTAATTTCCCACACCCTTGTTGCATGACAGAGTTCCAACCTGCATGCCAACAAGAAAGGAGACCAATTCTTGCCCCTTCAGGAGAAGCACTTTACTGTAATCTCCTGCAGCTGGGCTATGAGGAACTCCGGGCTTACTCAGAATCAAAGAATTTAGTTGCTAAGCTTAGCAGCTTATCAACATGTGGTTTTTTGCTTTACCATTTGACCAGGCAACCCTGTGATTTCTACTCCAAGGACTCAAGGTGATGAAAACCTGTCAACACTGAGCCAGAGACTAGGAATTCTGATAGGAACAGTGCTAAGCACTTTCTCAGAGCGCTGTGCAGGCACTGCTTTGAACAGAGTATGAACCATCCAGTTTCCTCTTTATTAGAAACATCATTTCTCTGCCTTATTTCAAGAGCAGCTCAAGTGGGAGATGATACATTAGTTCTTGATAACTGCAGACCCCTCATCCAGATATCTGAGAGGTGGGGGACCAAGAACTGGCTACAAAAGTAGCTCCAGTTACACAATACAAATTTAGAGGGACCAGTCCAAACTGTTTTGTGTCCAACCACATTAACTTCTATCAGTGGTTGAGTGCAGTTTCACTGCTTGAACTTTGCCTCTGTGAACACTTGAGAAATACAGTTGTTGAAGAGAATGCTGTTCACATGGTGCTCCTATGCACAGAGTAATCCTTGCTGCAGCAGACAGATGAGAAATTACCAAACCCCATGTCCAGGCAGACTGGACACCCACAGAAGCAGGATACCCACTCTTACTAGCAAGAGATTCTCCTGCTGTCAGTGGGGGGACATAGTACATGTGGCTGTTCTGGCCAAACTCAAGAGGCCAGTTTGCCTGTCTGCCCCAAAAAATTCCTAACAGCAACATGACAAGATCCCAATTTATATGCCCAGTTCTCTATCTTCCCTTATGTAAGACCTTAAGATGTTGAAATCAAGACCCTAGTCAAACAAGCAAGGAATGGGATGCAGCAAATTCATCCTTCTGAGGTAGATCTCAGTGCCTTCAGTTTTCCCTTGATGACAGGCCTCCTCTTCCTCTCAGCTTCCCCTGGCTGCAGCCTTTCCATGGCACTCGGAGAGAGATGCTGAAGTAAATGCTATTGGTCCAACCTCTTCCTGCAGCAGACAGAATTCCTGCCAACTGGGAGTGCTGATCAGGAAAGGGATGCTGTACACTACTTTGCTTTGCTACAGCTTCTTACTGGAAATGGAACCAGCCCTAGATGCCATGGAGTTTGTTGCATTCTATTCCACATTTGTCTGGAAACCACCATCACAAATGTGGGCAGAAGCAGATCATGAGGAGCAGACAGACTTCTTACTGGGGTCTCAGAGCCCCATAGTTTTATGATCTACTGTTAGTTACATGCAGTTTTCCCTGTGATTAAGTGAAACATTTTTTAAACAGCATTAACTAGGTAAATATTAATCTTCCCTGTAAAAGAGAGAAAAGCAATCCATTTTCAGAACCAGCCTTTTTAATAAGCTGCAGTCTGAACTCCATGTTAAGATATGCCTGTTAAGGAATGGGGCTTCACACAGCTTTCTCAACTCAGCTCATCAAATCATAACAAAATACAGGGGAATATCATATAAGAAACTACTGGGAGTCAGAGGAGAAACAAGAAAATGCTTATGGACCATAGCAATCAGGCAGCTGACTTTTTCTGTTAGTGCATCCTATCAGTAGCTCTCTTTCCTTAACTTTTATCTACTGGAAGAAATGACGAAGAGAATGGAAGACTTGGAAAACAGGCTAAAATACTGATCAGAATTTTAAGTGTATGCTACACTGTATATTTATACATACAGACCTGTCAGAGCTATTTTCGTAAACTGGTTCAAAGTAAAATAACAAATCTTTGTGTCTGAAGTTGAAAAGAATATTTTGGATCCTTGCATCTATACACCATGTGTTCTGTCTTGCATTGAGCAAATAAGAAATGTTGAAAATTTTATATAAACAATTTAGTAACTAGCAAAAGTTCTAATTAAGCAGAACAACTGAAATAAGCTATGCAAAATAATAAAATGCTGTTATTTTTTGAAGTGAAACCTCCCATGTTTTGAAGTAGTTTTAGGGAATGAATTTATTTGGCTTTCTTTTCTGTATTTCCCTCCTCCCCTCTTAGTATTTTAAGCACAGTCTGTGTGTATATATATAGTTTTATGTATACATAAATACACAGAACAAGTGGGACAGCATTCACAGCCATTAGGCTTGACTTGGATTCTTCAAACAAGAGTTTGAAATCAGTACTGAAATCAGGAGGAAGTAAAAATACAAATTCTGTGTTTAAACTGTGATGAAAGTAAATGTTTAAAGTGGGAAGTCTGCTGGATTATCAGGGCATCACAACCTGAGGTTTCAAGAACTTTTTCTTATCATGACCAGACTATCCAACTTCTCCCTGCTGTCCTTTGGTCAGTATTCAGATTCTCTTTCCTGAATGCAAGTAATATATTAATTCTGAAAGCATTGTTTGGTCAATTCACCTAGCTGCACACCTGTTTGTCAAACACTAAAACACAACCAAACCCAGCAAATTGCTTCTATTGTCGCCAACTGAAGTGTCTTTAAGTCTCACTCCCTCCCCCTGGCTGCAACTCATCTGGATTTGTGGTTTAATAGGTAAAGAGACCAGCACTTCCTCTTTTGCTTTGACACACACTGGAGTTTGCCTCTTGACTATCTCCAAATGGCAACACACAGCTTCATCCATTTTATAACAGAAGTAGTTGCAACAGAACTGAAGTGATTAAGTGATCTCAGATAAGCTGATGAGCGTGCATGGATACCCAACAGCAAGCTTTGACAGGTACCTCGTACTTTGGAATTGTGAGGTTACAGGTGCCTTCTGATTTTCATGAGGTGTTTCTTTCACCACATGTCAGAAAAGCACTGGCACTTCATTTAACAATCCCTAGTAATAAGGAACATCCTGCAGTCATGGTCTCACACAGAACAGGCACAAATCTCTTAAGATACTGATGCTCTCAGCAATTGTGACTCGAGAACACCAGCTTATCTGTCTTCAGCATCTTCAGAAAACTAAAAAAAAAAAAAAAAGGCTACTAATTTAAAAACTGCTTTATGAAGTTAATTGGTATCTTACTGAAAGTGTATGTTACACACCTACACATCTAGAAGCTATATCCTGTTTGCCCTTTTACAGATATGTACTCTTGGAAGGAAAAGACAAAGGGAATAATGCACATTAGTACTTGATTCACTTGGTAAAAATAGTGTGAATTATTTTAATTTAAGTAAACCCTTTAGGAACCCCCACCAACATCCCAAATTTGCTACTGTCCCTCACATTATGCCTTGTGTTTGCATTAGCACTCCAAAAGCAAACACAAAGGAAGCCCTAGCCAGTTGGGATTTGGCACCGTACTTGCCATGATCAAGCCTTCCTTCACTTACCTCTCAAGATCCACAACTCCTACAGAATGAAAGGCAAATTTTGCCACGTGAAAGTTGTTTCTTAACAGAACAGGAAACACAGCAGCGGTAATGAATCTTAATTTATAAAGTTTGTTCCCTAAAACCAACAAAGGTATAATACAAATTTTTCTTAAAAGAGATCTGTAACCAGTTTTATTGTAGAAATAACACCTTTACAGCATTTACTTCTCACTGGTTTGTTCTGGCATGCTTCTAATGATGTCAGAGTCACCTGTAAAACAAAAATGTACAGTTAAAAGAGGTCCCACAGAAAGATGATTTTAGGAATAAAAATAAGAAAAAAACCCACCCATAAAACCACCACAGTGATTCTAGAAAAAGAAAACAACTTAAAAGCAACAGATAGCCTGCTTAGGAAAAAAGCAAGTAATTTTGATGGATTGATAAAAAAATACTTGTAACTGTGTTCTTCTAATCCAAATAGAGTATTTTCCAGTAATTATGCACCTGTCACCAGCATTTACCAAGCCAGTACTAGAACAACAATCTAGTCCTGGAGGACACAATGCATAGTTTTACTATAGCGAATGTCTAGCCTCCCCTGATCACAGAAATATCAGGACAGCGAGAATATTCGCATTGTTAGATACGGAGCATTAGGATTTACTTGCAGCTCTCACCCCACCCAAAACCACACCTTAAAGTGACATTTGAAAACTAAGTTTACAGCTACTAGTTGAATACAAGCAAGCTAAATGAAGTTTTCTGAAGAACTAGGAAATTCAAATCATTGTGACTTAGGGAACAGCTATTATTTGGTTTAAGTTATTACAGAAATCATTAAACCCATCTGTATGCATTCTGGTCAACAGAACATGGGATTGATTCTTCTCTTAAAACATTCTGGAAAGAGGATGGGAAGTCACCTACTTAGCATTCTATATAAGGAATCTGAGCAACTCTCTGGGACAGAGACTGCTACCAAACCACAGTAACTACATACAAACTTACTGTTTTAAAATGAAGTGTTTAATATAATTTTCATCCCTTGATGAATATTCACCTGCCTATTGGTTATTTTTCTATGCATTATTCTGGGAAACAGGACAAGTCATAATCCTTTTTCTTAGATTAAGAACAGTAAAACAGGGCTGTTGTAAACAGCATGTTGTGCAAGCTCATGTCCTAGCTTAGGGGTTCAGAAACAGGTCCCATACAGTTACTTCTCAGACACAGAAACCTCCCTACAGACTGACAAGTGGACAAAATGCTCACAGGGCTCAGCAATAAAAGAGAAGCAGCAGTCCTTCCAGGTTCTAAGAACCTAAGACTCACAAAAGAAGAACAGGATCTTGGTCAGAGGAAATTATAATTAAGTGTTAAACCTGATGGAAAAAGGCAGTAAAATGTGTCATCACTCCTACTCGTTCCTTGCTCAGTGCTGCCACTCACAGGAGAAGGGAGGATCCACAGACACCTCCTCATTTGGTCCCTACACTGTAGGTGGGAATTACCTGGGTCGATGATGGCCAGTGTGCACACTCTGTAGTATTTTCCGCATGCTGTGCCCAATTCAATGTTGTTCCCACTATAATGATGGACACCAGTCTTGGCAAGCATAGCGTAGTACTCAATCTCTGATTTTCTGAAATCCAAAAACTGGGTGTTAGCAGTACCCACAAACAATTCTGATTGACTGCAATACAGAGAGAGCAACTTTAACCCCTACCACACTTAAACCTTAAGATGCTTCTCCTTCCCACCCAGAGAAACACATCTGTTCCTTGCGAGGCAAAATCACCCTGGGGTTGTGGCTCAGGAACCTTTACTCAGACGTCTGCTGAAGGTTTGTAACAACAAACCCTTCAGGCTGCTCCTACACAGGCTCATTTCGACACGGTAAAAAGTTTCAGCACTTGCAGACCTCTGTAAGGCCATAGGAGCTGTGCCAAAGTGCATAAACTAAGAGAGTTAATGTTGATGCCCAGTGGTGGCCAGATGCTGAACAGATACAGCTGTTGCTAGCTGAGAAAGGAACTGTGTATTTTAATTTAAAACAAAAAGTCCATCTATACTGCCCTCTCTTCTGACTTCCATTAGGAGAGTCTAGCAGTCAATGTTTCCTAAGCGCTTTTGGGATCCCCACTAATATTTGGGATTGCTGCCTACTGTAACAGCCCTACTATTTCTCAAGTATCTAATTCCTGGGTTTCACATTCACATTTTCTTGAGCCTGTCAATATCCCTTGACAACAGAAAGGGCCCAGATATTCAATGAGGAAAATGTCATGGTATTAGTAGAGATTACATTCTCAAAAAAACAGTTTCACTGGCCAGGACCCCACATTTATAACTAACTTCAATAGCAAATTTTATGTGCTTCAAATATTTTAAATAAATTATCAGTTTTCCTAGCTGTAAAATTATTTTCCAATATACTACTTTGGAAAAACATGGGAATTCAGCCTCATTACACCCTTAGTGAATGTTATCAAGTGTGAAAAGCTTCCAGTACTTTATCTAGTCCAAACTCTTTGAATTAGAAAGCTAGAAAAATACCAGCAAGCATTTTGACACTTCTAGACATGAAATCATTACACAGCAAATTACCTGTCACTTTTATTTCAGAGCACTCTAGAATATGCCAGCAAAGTCCTCTGTTTTAAGTCATTGGAGAAATTAGCATAAAGCACAAAATGCATTTGTACAAAGAGCCCATTTTAGAATTATTTTCTCGCACATCTGCTTACCTCAAAGCAGGACAGTTGTTGGCAAGGATGACCAACTTGGCCTTGCCCTGACGAATCATTTTCAGGGTCTGTTTGTACCCAAGCACATATTTGCCACTTTTCATAACCAGCTGAAGCCTGGAGTTGATGGACTCCAGGGACTTTTTCTGAAGAAGAAGTAAAAAAGCATTATTGTGTTACTTCACAATTTTCAAAACAATGGAGAACATTAAAAGTTAAAGAAATTTCAAATATATGCATTTTTCATAATCTCCCTATAATCTGAAACATGGAATAAGAAAAGCCAATCAGTTACTTGAGTATAAGAAAGCTTATGGATAAGGGCGTTGTTGATACTGTGTTTTCACAAGTTCAGAAAGTTCTTTCTTACCCCCATCTCTCACAATAGGAAAATACATCTCAAAGCACTGTTGCTGCTATCTACATCAGTCAGTGACATCTGCGTATATCGGACAGGCTCTTGTCAAGCTCAGTTGGTCAAGGCCAAGTAAATACCACTTCTGCCTTGCAAATCTAAGACAGGTTTAATCTGTCTCTCCCCAGGGTGCACACTGACAACGTTATATGGGGCAGCAGAAAGAAGTGATTCTGTACAATACTAAATTGATATTACAACACGTGAGCGTGATGCTCACAACAGATTAGGCGCATTTGCACGGACGAGGCCACCACCTTTGAACAACAAACCCAGATCTGTCAGAGCCACTCTAAAGAAAGGCCAGAACATGGCACGAAAGGCAAAACCTGAACTCCACCCGCACTAGGAACTCGGCACCACCTCAGGGGCTCTGCAAGCACCCCGGGACACCGCACGGGAGAGACCCGAGAACAGCGAGCCCGTCGGGAAGCGGCCGAGGGGCGCGGCCAGTGTCAGGAGGGCACGATCCGAGCTCTGAGGGACGCGACGAGCTGTGCCCAAGGGCCCCCCAGCACCCCCGGCCTCCAACCCAGGCCATGCCGGGGTCCCCCCACCGCACCACGGCGCTGTCCGGACCCCCCCGCCACCACGTGCGCCCGGCGCGGCCCCGCTCTCACTCACCGTCTTCTTCGCGGCCACCATGTTGCTGCCTCGCGCGGGGTCGGGCGGTACCTGGAACACAGGGGGATGGAGGGGAGCGGTCAGAACCCGGCAGCAGCGCCCGCAGCGGCCCCCGCGCCCCCGGCCCGACCCCGCTCACCGCAGACGCGCCGCCAAGATGGCCGGGCCGCCAGAAAGGAGCGAGCTCCCAGCAAGCACCGCGCGAACCCCACAGCAGCTCTCGCGAGAGCCGCGCGCACACTCCCGGCCCCGGCTCACGTCGGCCGCGGGGCGGGGCGGGGCCTGGCTGAACGGGGGCGGGCACTGTGTGCATGTGGGCGGGGCCTGGCTGAACGGGGGCGGGCACTGTGTGCATGTGGGCGGGGCCTGGCTGAACGGGGGCGGGCACTGTGTGCATGTGGGCGGGGCCTGGCTGACCGGGGGCGGGCACTGTGTGCATGTGGGCGGGGCCTGGCTGAACGGGGGCGGGCACTGTGTGCATGTGGGCGGGGCCTGGCTGAACGAGGGAGGAGGCCTGGCCTGTGTGGGCGGGGCTCGGCTGCGGGGCGGGGCTGGGCTGCGGGGCGGGGCTGGGCTGCGGGGCGGGCTCGGCTGCGGGGCGGGGCTCGGCTGAGGGGCGGGCTCGGCTGCGGGGCGGGGCTGGGCTGCGGGGCGGGCTCGGCTGCGGGGCGGGGCTCGGCTGCGGGGCGGGCTCGGCTGCGGGGCGGGGCTCGGCTGCGGGGCGGGGCTGGGCTGCGGGGCGGGGCTCGGCTGCGGGACGGGGCTCGGCTGCGGGGCGGGCTCGGCTGAGGGGCGGGCTCGGCTGAGGGGCGGGCTCGGCTGCGGGGCGGGCTCAGCTGAGGGGCGGGCTCGGCTGAGGGGCGGGCTCGGCTGCGGGGCGGGGCTCGGCTGCGGGGCGGGCTCGGCTGAGGGGCGGGGCTCGGCTGCGGGACGGGGCTCGGCTGCGGGGCGGGGCTGGGCTGAGGGGCGGGCTCAGCTGAGGGGCGGGCTCGGCTGCGGCGCGGGCTCGGCTGGTGTGTCCGGCTGGCTGACTGTTTCTGCCTTTTCGCATCTCCGCCGTCTCCCTCCCAAAAGCAGAGCGGCTTTGAACGCGTGTTTCACATCACAGCCTAGCGGAAGGTTTCAGGCGCTCATGAGGGAAGAGCCGTAGCGGCCTGAGCCTCCCATTATGGAATCATAGAATAGCCTGGGTTGCTACGGGCCTTAAAGCTCATCTAGTTCCAGCCCCGCTGCCGTGCCATCTTCCGCTAGACCAGATTGCTCAGAGCCCCATCCAACCTGACCTTGAACACCTCCCGGGGATTGGGGGGCATCCACAGCACCTGTACCAGTGTCTTCACCACCTTCACAGTAAAAAGCTTCCTCCCAGTGTCTAATCTCTTTTCAGTTTGAAGCCATTCCCTTTTTCCTGTCACTACCACTACATGCTCTTGTGGAAAAAAAGTCTCTCTCCATCTTTCCTGTAGGTTCCCTTCAGGTACTGGAAGACCACAATCAGGTCATCCCAAAGCCTTCTCTTTTCCAGGCTAAACAATCCCAATTCTCTCAGCCTTTCCTCATAGGAGAAGTGCTCCACCCCTCTAATCCTCTTGATGGCCTGCTGTGGACTCAGTCCAACAGGTCGATGTCCTTCCTGTGCTGGGCACCCCAGAGCTGAATACAGTACTTCAGGCAGAGTATCACCAGAACATCCCATCCCCATGCAGCTCAGGCCATGGCTCTGCCGGAGTTACAGTGCAGGGAAGCCTCCTCCTGCCTCCCCGTGCACTATGGAAACCACCAGCTTGAAAACCATCTCGCTGAGCACACACGCACTGCACTGTTTGGGAACACGGCCGTGACATGAAGCTCCCATTTTCAGGCCAAGGACATTTGTGCTCGATCCCACAGTGCTGTCCACCCTAGAACAAGCACCCCAGGCTGGCGCAGGGAGGAGCAGAGAGCACCAGTTCAGCTGGCGCCTGCAGGGATGAGCAGTGTGGATGCTCAGAGTGTGAGCTGCGGGGGTTGCCTGTGACATCCCTCTAGAGGATGCTCAGGGATCCAGCCACAAGACAGCAGGTCTGCTGGCTGGTGTGACTTTGTGCTCTTAACGCACTGCACCGGAAAGGCATCCCAGCGTGTATGTTTCTTATGAAATTGCAAAACTAGCGTAGGAGCTTTGTTAGACTCGCCCAGGTTAGCACAAGCATGGGAATGTATTGTGCTTGTTGGAAGTTTGATGCCTTTATCAATATGGAATATGGAGCAACAAACTAAAAAGATGAGACAAAACATTGCATTCAATTATTTTAGTATGCTTATATTAATAGATCTTGTTTCAAATAAGGGAAATAATTTATAGCAATATACTACTATGCCCTTCTCCTGGAGGTATGGCTACCTCCTTGGTAACCTCTTCCTGGTGTATGATCACAGACCTTACCAAAATATTTCCAACAGGATGGCCTTCTCAGTGACAGGCATCCTTTGGTCAAAATGCAAACCATCATCCCAAACTTTTTTTTTCTGGGTAACAACCTTAGGTTTTGACTGATCAGTTTAAGCACCTAGATTAACATCTAAACTGCTAACACTGAGATAAAGGTATGTTAGAAAGGTATGTCACCAAACTTAAGTGGAGTTGAAATATCCCAAGTGAAACGAACTCAGACTAACTCCATCTCTTAAGGTGAAATTCTTTGGGAATAATGTCTCTATAAAGGACATAAATTATCCATGTAGTATATAAATAATAATATAAAAATGTTGCATTTTGATGTGTCTCTATAGTCCAATTTCTTTTATTGAAACAAAATAATTTCGTCCTTTACAGAGTATGATTAAATTAATTTTGAAGTATACTTCAAACTTTTCTTTGGCAACTGAAAAGAAAACTCTGTTCTATGTCTTTTTCTTTTCCTGTTCCTCTTTTTCCCCTTGTCCCATCCCTCAGGTGCATTGCTGTTATTCCCCATCAAACTCTGACTTTGCTTTTAACTCTTTATTCTTTTACTCGGTTGGTTGTGGTCTGGTGAAACATTCGTCTTTTGTTCTTGTTGAAATTCTCGTTCTTGTTGAAGTCCTCGGTGCCATTCCTTTTGACTATTCCAGGATTTAGGACGCCTTGCAAGATGTGGGAGCCATGCATGTCTCCGGGAGAGGGAGCTGTTTCCAAGGGTACCCTGCAACCTCTACTCAGGTTAGGAGAGAACAAAGTACTTCCCTTAGCAGTTTATAAAACTAGTTATTTCCAGTAATGTGCTTTTTAAAAATCTCTGCATTTCGGAAAGAACTTTCTGACAGACACTTTTGGCACTGGACCCCAAATTCTGTCCCTAAATCTAGAGTGAATAAGGATTAGGCTGGGGGCGGTGGGAATACATGCAGAAATGGGCACTATTGTCTCTCACCCCCCAAATCTCCCTTCTGTGAAGGCCTCTCCTGGGGCTCTGTGGTCCATAAAATGTCCTTTATAAAGACAAAGGGCCAGTCCAAATCAGATGAAAATTACACTAGAAGAAAGAAAAGGCTTTGGCCCCACTAAAATTCCTTAAACAATATTATACAGCCACTGTTTTGTTAAAAACAGCAGCTGGGAGTGGATGGGCCTTTACAGCAGCTGTTTGAGAATTAAGGAATGAGGGAAGGCACATCAGGGAAAGTTTGGCACCCAGGCACCCTCAGCACGGGATCTTGAGCTCCCCTCCACAATGAGGCCGTGATACAGCAGAGATGGAAGAAAGGCAGGGAAGCAGCAGACAATGTCTCGTCTCCAACAAACAAGTCTCAAGCCAGAGCAATCCAGGGAGCAGCTGAAAACCTCAGAAAAAGCAGTGGCACCCCTCCCAGCACTACGAGCAGGCACTGTGGTCCCCGCTGCCTGCCCCACCATGCTCAGCCAGGGAAGTCAACTGCTTTCGGGCTGAGTCAGTGTTACTCTGGCTCAAGGGCTCTGCAGGCTGATGCTCAGTTTGGCAGTGAAGATGAGCATGCAGGGAATGCAGAGTACTTGGGGAAAGCAGGACCACTCCTCACCCTGGCCTAACTCTGTGCTTGCCTGAAGAGAGGGTAGGAGCAAGGTTTCCAACAAAGAGAGAGAACTTAATTCAGAGAGCAGTGGTCTTGAAGTTCTTTCACCACTTTTCCCCACTAAAATGCTGACAAGGTTGTGTAAGAAAGCACCAGTTAGAGGTATGAATTAGGGAATGAGAACACTGCAAGAAAAATCACTGGTGGAACACTGACCTATCCCAAAAATTAGAAAGCAACTTCATAATTTTGGGTGAATGAAACTAACTCAGTGTATCTTAAAAAGGGAAGTCAGGGAATCTCCTGCAGCAGCACTGACACCAATGCCACTGTATTAGCAAACAAGCTGTGGCGGCTGGGTTACACATACCTGAGGACAGACAAGCAAGTTCATGTGTTTTCCCTCACAGGTGGAGCTGGCCAGGATCACCCATGGGGTCTCTTGCAGCCATTTGGCTGCAAGGAGTCAGCACTGGACATACTGCAGATGTGGGCTCATCCATGCAGCATGCCTTTCTGCAGAGAAATCCCAAAGCAACTTCTTCTCTGTGTTACAGAACCCCAAGCACTGCCCCCACAAATGCAGTGGTAATAATATCAAGTTTTCTCATTACTCATCAGAAAATCCAATGAACAGTAAAATGAGGTACTAAGAAAACAGGTATGTGTGCTAATTATGTGTGCTGTTGTAGACAGTGTATAGTTAACTGAGAGAAAAGGTTGGAAAGAAGATAAAGAGAAGAATGAGAAAAAATCATTCTGAAGTCTGAAAAATGAGCGGTACATGGGCACCCTACGGTACAGCCTGGGATGGATCATTCTGTTAAATTCTCTGAACTTCTGATGTCTTTATAAAGCTGAAGTGGCAGCACTGCTGATCCTGAGAAGAAGTGGGGACCACTCTGGCAGCCAGGGGTGCAGAGGAACATCTGAAGCTGTACCCCTGCTTAGCCCCTTTCCCTGAGTGTCAGTAGGCAATGCGTAGAACTCAGGACTTGCTCCTTGTCAGGGCTGCCAGGTGCCTGAGATGGTAACAGGTACTGACCCACTACCAGGAAAGCTCCAGAAAATGTGTGGTGTGACTGGGGGGGGTTTCAAATTGTAACGTCTGCTAAAGCCGCTGCAACAGGGACAGCATGTCTATAGCCATCCTTCAGGTGCCACAGGTCACATGCTAACCTTAAATGACGAGATTCAAAAAAAAAAGACTGATCTTTTGACAAGCTAGGCCTATATCTTTATTTTACCAATACAAACAGAACATACTATTTTTATAGGATGGAAAATGTGCAAAAATACAGTCCTGCTTTGATTTATAGTCTGGTCAAGTCTCTGCACAATTACACAACAATGTTGTGTGAACACCTGCAGCCATTACTCTCTAGTTTTGCACATCAGGGCTATTAAAAGTGACAGATTGTGTTCCCTGATAATCATTGCATTTACAGCAAATGCAAATATGATCATCTGATTTTCACAGGGTTGTGCACCGGACTATCCCCTGTATTGTCAGGCAGACAAATGCAGCTCTTTGTTTCAGATCACTGGGCATTTACGATCCCAGTAAGGCACAGGTCCACTAGATCTGAACTAAAACCTCTCCCCACCCACCCTTGCAGCAGCTTTACTATGAGAAAGGAAGGAAAGAAAGAAAGGAGTTGTGGAGGAAAATGGGTCAAGTGCAGAAAAGTTATCTCATTAGGGTATTACTGCTGGCCTAGGCCCTAGGGTATATCACCGTGTCCCATAGCTGTAGGGAGGAGGAGAGAAGATCCAGCAGGCAGGAATTGTGCAGCAAGATTGATTTATTTAATTATTTTACAAACTCTTTTATAGACTTTTTCCTTCATAGTCTAATTGGACAAAGGATCAGCCACTCCCTGGGGTGATTGGCTAAAATCCTAAAACATCCATTGTCAAAATATTTTTCTACTGTACCATAAACAAGACTTTTCAAGATTGCAGGTGGTTTAGTTGTTTACATAACTGCTACCTCTTCTGTGAGAGAGAAAAATCTCTCATGGACTTAGAAAATAGCAAGAAAATCCTTGCTAGCAGCATATTTGTATCTACATTAGGGAACAGGGAAAACCTTGAGGTTAAATACTGTCTGTTGTGAATACCTGAATATCTGCAGACCTGGATAGATTTTCAGCCAGTAAAGGCATGCTAAGTATGTGTGTATGCACATACATAAATATATACCTGTATAAATACATACATTTGTATACCTATGTGTGTAGCCAGCTTAAATCCAGTGCCAGTACCATGAGAAACTGCATTTTCTAAGGGTCAAATTTTGTAGAAATCCACAGGTGTGGATTTCTAAAGATGGTAATTAGTTTGATAAGAAGTTCTTCAGATTGCCTCCTTTCCAGGGAATTACAAGGCATGTACTAGGAGCTAAGTTACAAGGTCATTGCAAAACAAAAATAGCTGTTTCAGAAGGCAGCTCTCTGCAGTTCATAAATCAGCATCACAGAACAGCCTTCAGTGGAGCATTTGGATCAGTGGAACATTTGGCCTGAATTATTTGACACAATAAACAATTTAGAATATTTTATTACTTGTTTAGGTACTGGTCATTCTGTACAGAACACCCAAAGAGCTGAGAAAAGAAGTCACAAAAAAGAAAGCTCTTGATTAACATAATATTTTGAAAAATCACTGTGATTTGGAAAGTCCCAGGATTTGGGACTACCAGAAAAGAGATATAAATTTAATAGCTGCAGTAGGAATAATATCTAAAATATTCAAAAATTTTAACAGCTAGTGAGCTCTGGAGTGAGTGCAACAAGTTTGCTCATATACTACTGGCCTGGAGAACTTAAAAATCGTCAGGGCCTTAGAGAAATCTTTGTGAAGTTTGCTTTTGGAAGTGTATTGCTGATTGTATATAAGAGGTCATAGGTATTTGTTGCTTTATCTCTGGAAATACAGCTATCCCTGAACACTCATGGTTTACATTCAGTTTTAAATTCCCAATTTGTGTTCCTGAATAAAATAGTTTTCCTTTTAAAAACGACTAGTTTAATATAATCGTTTAGTTGATTTGCTTTTAAAGGGTTCTTTATTTTTTAGCTCCTTTGGTACTGCCTTCATTTGGGGCAGTACCAGGGTGGTTCGGATTAGAGGAGGCAGAGAGTCCATGGAGAGGTGCCCTGCTGAGAGGAAGGAACAGGATGGGAAGCCTACCAAGGATTTTCATCTGCCAACATCATGCTGCAGCCACTGTATCACTTGCAGGAATTTCTTTGGGACACTGTACAAGCTCTGTACAATCCTGTGCTCCCAGAAGGTCGGGCAGTGGCAGAGAGGCAGCTTGTCGTTATCCTGGGGGAATGTGTTTGTGCTGAATGCTCTGCAGTGGGCACACGTTGTCCAAACCTGGCCTGGTCTGGGGCAATCCAGGCCCTGTCGTCCAGTTCCAGCACTGGAACACTGTGTTGTGTCCAGACTTCCTGCTGAAAAGATGCAACTTCTCCTTCAGTCGTGGGAGGAGGGAAGACCATGACATTGTTTAGCGTTTGTGGGAGTCACCTGCCAAATGGCCCTTGGGTTCTCATTTCTATTTCTGTATCCTATCCAAGGCCTGTTTAAAAAACATGAAGTACAGAGCAGCCCCTGGTGAGCCTTGCTGCCAATACACGCTCACATGTGATCCCTCTCCCTGGCCTTGTAAACCTTGAATTCCCTTCTCTGCTGTTTAAGTAGGCTGGATGGTAGGTGAACTCTGCACAACTCACCCTTTGGCTAGGACAGGGAGGGAAGCAGGTACAAAGCTCTGCAGGCAAGAGAATGAACTGAATGTTGCCTTCCCTTTTTTATTTTCCTCAGTGCCTGGTGTTTGATGAATCTGTCCTGGTGGCCCATCCTCCTTACTTTGTTCCCTGAAAGATCACAGAAGAAAGGTGGGATATCAGGTATGTTTCCTGGCATGTCAGGCGTCCTCAGCTGTCAGTACTCCTTCACAGTCACAGACACTTCTACTTTCCTAGCTGTGGCAGCAGAGCAGTGGGATCCCTGGGTGTCTTCATCTGTGCTGTACAGGGAACCCCCACATGCTGTGTAGGGAACTGACCTCATTCCCACTACAGCAGTCAGGATTTCACACCAGCAGCATGAATGTTAAATATTTCTGAAATTAATTTTAAAGTTGCTAAGCCCTTTGTTGCACTCTGCTTTTGTTGTCACACATCAACCTGTTTTGCTAATCCTAAAGTTACCAGCATTGCAGTGTCTAGTGTCTCATATATATAGGCACAGAGAAATCTATAGAGCCTACTGTGGATTTTTTTTCTGTTATTTTTTAAAAGTGTCAAACTGAGGAAGCAGGAACTATTGCAAAATTATTGGAGTTATTGCTACTGCTCTACCTTGGCTGTGGAACATCACAAACCCTGGACAAATGTCCAAAGACAGTATGATTTGTCTGGATAAATTTCTGGGTGGATAAAAAAAGTTAATTTAGAAGAATGTGTGATTAGTCTAAATTTGACTTAATCAAATATATCTTGGGAGCAATAAATACATTATCTGTTTATGCAAGAAATTGTGTGGCAAAGATTCTTCATTTCTAATCTCTGGGGACTTTTTAGGCCACCTTGGCTTTCCTGGACATCTGCTGATTTGCCTATATGCAAGTATAAAAATAACATTGTCTTTATTTTACCTTTCAGGCTGATGGTAAGGATGTTACAGGTGGCTGCTGAACCCAGAGGACTCTGCAAACCAGGGATTGCTTCTTGCCTCCGAGTTGCTGAGACCCCAGAGGTCTGTCCCTCCCAGTCCCACGGATGCATCCTGCAGCTGTTCCTGTGTGCAGGGAGGGCTGGCAGCGAGGCCACGGCTCCTGTGTGTGTTCGAGCACAGCCCTCGGGATGCCCATGCCACATACAGTCAGTGCAGATAACCCAGCCCTGCTGCTCCTCTTCCCTGGTCCGGACTGGGGTTCCCTAAAGAAACCCCACACCCTCAGTCTCAGGTTCATAAGCTCAGCCCCATTCACGGACCGCCAAACATCGGCGTGGCCTCCAAGTCCGTCTAACAGACCTGGACGCTGTATCCCGGGCTGTGGGTCTCCTCTACTCGATGCTAACGCGGCCCAAAGCTTGCTGACGAGGTTTACGTGCACACCCGCAGGGTTCAACTCTGGGGCACACGGACCTGCAGTCCCTTCCCGCCTGCTGCCACTCACACCTTGTGGCATCCGCACACAGCGCAGAAATCCGCCCCGGGGCAGGGACGGCCGTGGCGGTGGCGCCGGCTGAGCGGCGGGGGAGTGTTTAAGGCTCCATCGCCGGGGCCGCCCCGCCACCCTCCCGGCTCCGTAGGTCGGTGCTGACCGGCGGCCCCGCCAGCCGCGCCTCGCCTCGCCTCGCTCCGAGCCGACCCGGCCGTCGGGAGCGGCGGCAGAGCCCTCCGGCCCCGCCATGGGCTGCTCCAGCAGCGCCCGCAGCCGCCCCCAGGAGCCGCCGCCGCTGCGGGGTGAGCGGGGCCGGGGGAGCCGGGCGGGGGCTGCCTGCGGAGCTCTCCGGGGGTGCGGGGCCGCGCTGCTCTCAGGGTGGTCCCGTCCCGTCCCGTCCCGTCGCGGGGAAGGCGCTGCGGGTGCGCGTCCCGCAGAAATCACGCGGGGGCAGAAGCCCGTCGGGCTTCTCTCGGCTTTTAATTCTGCCCGCGCAGCGGAGGGAACTGCGCCCCGTGAGCGATGGCTTCGAAACTGGTGTTTCTTGTGAATGAATGCCTAAGTCCATTCCGCTCCGCAGGCTTTTTTTGTTTGTTTAATTTCCAGACAGGTCCTGCTGTTGGTCCTATTGTGTAGTACCTTGTCAGTCTACTGCCCTTTCTTCCCCCCTTTAAAAGAATACTGAACTAGCAATACCTGACCCCACTATCCTTCCTTTTTCTTACAAAATCCGCCCCGACACAGCGTGCAGCATTGGCAATGTTCCTGTGGCTTTAATCGGCTCAAGTCACAGCAGACTAATTTTGTGAGGAAGGTATATTTGTAGGATGTTCTGTAAGAATATCCTCGCTATTCAGTGGAAGTAAAACAAAACTGTTTCCATATTTATCATATTTATCTCTTTGCTCCAAGGAAGGTTTGGAAACACTTCTGTAAGAACCCGAATGTTGCAGTTACAGGAATTGGCGTCTCCAGAAAGATACATCTTGAAGGCAGATAGATAAAAGTTGTTTGCATTTCATTTTACTGCATTTCTTTCCTATATTCTTGAGTTATGATCTATTGTTGTTACTCTGCCTGCAGCATCCATGGTTTTTGTATGGGTTTATACCCTGTGTGATGTGTTGAGGTGCTGTGTCTTGTGACTGCAGAGAGGAGAGCAGGTTGTATGGGTTGAACGTTGTCTGTGCCACTGCAGAGCCAGCACACATCTGCAAACCAAGGAGCCCTGCTGAAAGTATCAGCAAAAAACTCTTTATACTCTACCTGCTATCTCGTTCACATGGTCAGTGTACCAATTCCTCTGTCTTTCCATCCTCCACTGAAAGATACTTGCACAGGAACACTGAAGGGCTCAAAGAAACAATGGAAGTAATTTATTCTGAGTATTTTAGGTATTCTTATTTTAAATATAAAAGCACGTTCAAGGCAGGATAGGTTATGAAATGTCTTAAATACATACACTAACGTCATGGTAAGGATAAAATGCAGTTTGTAATTACAGCAGAAAGATCTGCATTAATTGGGCAATTACTAACCAGGTATGTTAACAATTTTCTAATTTACTTTGATAAGAAAAGATAATTTGAAAAAAAACTTATCTAAATATGTTAATAGAGGAAAATGTATTTCATTTCCTTCTGTTGATGTGTAACTCACAAAACTTTGAGGCTTTTCCAAAAGGAAAGAAAGAAGGCAAAGGGAAAATACTGTAGCCATGGCCCACTTACATTCACTGTGTTTTTCTTTGTTTCTCTAGCTGAAATAGTCTACAGCAGGGAAAATAAAAATTTTAAATTTAAAAATAAAACAAAACTAGAAGGAATCCTAGGAATGCTGACTGCCACATGATGTTCATTTTTCTTGGGGATAAAGGTATTGAACAGATTACTGAGAGGATTTATTTTTTCCATATTAGGGATTTTTTTGCATTTCAGATGAGAAAAGAGGAATGCTTCCAGGGTCTCCAGCAGCGCGGATTTGTGTTGCATGGCAGTATTTTATAATCCAATTTGTATGAAACATTTTGATGAAGAGAGGGCTAGCTGGAAGTTATAGGACTGATGTTTATAGGAGCTGCAGGAGATTCCTAGTAATAGTACATTTGAATTATTTCTTTTACTGCTAACACAAATTAAAACTCTGTATAATATGCTAATTTTCACAGCTCATTTGTTTCTGTCTGTAGGTTTTAAATGCTCCCTGTCCATCTGGCACTGAGCAAGGTGAAGGCATGAAAAGTGTCTAAAGGGACGAAAAATAAAAATGTGAAAAGATTGAATGTCTGGTCTCTGAGCATACATTGCTTTTTTAATCACTGCTTAGAATAGCTTAAGATTTACTCACTGTTATTCTGATTGGATATCTGTTTCACCTTGAGCTTCATTTTAGGAAAAAGAATGCTTGGAAGACAAGGTGTGATAGAGATCTAGAGAAAGTAATCGGGGAAATACATTTGCTGTTTCTCGTAATGCAGGAACTTCCACTTGATGAAATGACCAGCAGCAGGCTTAAAAACAGCCAGGATGTGTTTTACAGGGGATGTAAGTGGGCTGCAGCCCTCATTGCCATTGGTCATCGTGGAGACTGAGTGTGAACAGTCTGAAAAGGGGCTTGAACAGGTTGACAAAGGAATTCCACTGATGGATTGACACTCAGCCCCGTGGGCTGGGGCCCTCTGCCCTTTCCCCTGCCCCTCAGCAGCTGTCAGAGGCAGCTGAGGGGGGTTCTGTGGTCCAAGACGTGTAGCTGAGTTTACCTCCTGTTGTTTAAGTTGCATTATGAATTGCCATACCACTGTGGATTTGGAGGGGTTGGTTGGAACTTGGATGGTTTGACAGTTCCTGAGACAAATGAGATTTTATCTGTCTCATAGTCGAAGTTGCCTTCTGTCTGTCTCAGCAGTCCAGATTCCCAGTTCTTGTTCTTCTGGCTTAGCCATCCTTCCCTGGGTCTGTAGGCACATGCTGACTAGGTGACACTTGCTGGGGAAGTGTTTTGTTTGAACGTCTCAAAAGAACTGTAAACTTACTTTAAGGGCAGCAGTATTCAAGCAGATGTTTTAAGAGCAGGGTGTATTACATTTTTTTTCTGTTCATCTATGTCTGTGTAAACATATATAGATGTGTTCATCTACGAACAGTATCATGTGGTTCTGCTTGCTGGCTTTGACACTGCAATCACAATTTTCTCAGAAAATAGTTTTTCCAGTTTTTTAATTATTATATAAACGGATTTCATGCATGAATTACCACGGGTTTCATCCTGACATTCGTTAGGAAAAGGTTAAGTACAAGATCCTGTCAAACTGAATTTAATTAGAATGTTAGTAAGTCAGTCTGATAAGTAGTATAGCTCATTTTGAGTCTTCAGCTTTTATCCTTAAATACCTGTCAAAGCAATTTTGTCAGTTCTTTATTCATAATTTTTTTCTGCCAAAGCCATTTGCTTTACTAGCCAATAAGTTGATGAAAGATGAAAGAAGCAGACGTTTTAACTTGTTTAGGCTTCCTGTTGTTGAATTTTTTATTAGACAAATCATACTATGAATGGTAGTTTAGTACTGAAAAAGACAGACAAAGTGGTTTTTGCTTTAAGAAGTGGGCACTGCTCATCCTTTGGGTTCTCAGGGTTTTTTTTCAGCCCACCTGAAGGTACCACCATGTGGCTTCTCACACGAAGCCCAGGACAGCAGCTCCCTCACACTCCCCACATTGATCCTGTGCTTGATTTGGGGCAGGAAAAGGTGCTTCCTTGCAGTGTCTTGTCACCAGCAAACCACCTGCACACTGCAGATTCATAAGGCAAAATGTAGTAGAACATTGACTTGCAAACAGGTCTGCTCTCTTCATATAAAAATATATTAGGTGCTTCAAATGAAAACTTATTTTTAATGTAAAAAATTTTAATGTAAAAAATTATTAATTATTAATATCCTCTACTGGATATGTGCAGCAGACCTGTGAGGGAGTATTATCCATAGCCAGGCAGTGCTTGTCAAAGAGACAAGTGTTCAGAGACACACTTGTCAAAGAGACAAGTGTGGTTCACTGTGAATTTAGTTGTTATCCAGTTCATGTGCCCATTCACCGATTATCTGTAATTATCTTTTCCCTTTCCTTGCCCTACTGTAACTAAAAGCATCATCAGGTGCAAACACCCGGACTGCAGATGACCATGAAACTGTAGCTGACCAAACACAGTTGGACCCAGCAGAATGTGTGAGCCTTGCCTCTGAGGAGACCAACCCAGGCAAGCACCGGCCGGGAGAGGAGGCTTCAGCCATGATCCTGGATGTGGAGGGGAAGACAGATTCGGTCAGTAAAAGGGAGGAGCCAGAGGGCACCGAGCCCCTGCCTGCAGGAGAAGAGAAGAGCTCTGAGCTGCCCTCTGCGTGGCGAGAGGAGAGCAGGGGGCCTTCACCGCCAGCACCAGGAGAAGATGCTGGGGCACCTTCACCAGGACCAGCAGAGGACAGTGGGCTGGTAGAGGACAGCGACAGCTCTGTAGTGGAAGTCGTCGAGAAAGTACATGTTACTGAAGAGGACCACTTCATTGAGGGTAATATTTGTGCTTTCATAAATTCAGGAGACCAAAATTTGCCTCCAGGGACTCCTGCGTGGGTTCTTTTGACTTTACTAAGAGCCTCAAATGAGCTTCTGGAGTCAGAATTTGGTCCAGGGAGTCTGTATGATGTGAGGCATAGAAGAATGTGGCTGGGGAAGCCTCAGATTTACAAGTCCAAGCTGTAATAAATTTAGTCAGCATTTCCACCTCTGCTACTTCATTTCATGTCCTTTTTGTTCTTAGCAGGTAAAATGTCCCACCATACCTCTCACTTAAAACATTGTGTCTCTGGGTAGCTCAGACACATTCCTTAGTATTTGCACAGCCCAAAGGCTCAATTACTTAGTCACATGTATTAATTACAAAGCAACTACCCTTGCACACATAAAGCTGGAGGGTGCATGTTTGGATGTAGAAGAAAAAGCATCTCTTTGATGCATGCTTGGCATGTCCAGTCTGTCCTAGAAGCTTGGCTATAAGACAAGCAGAATAGAAGTAGTAGTGGAGAGACATGGGGCTGTCTTTCCACAAATGCTTGGGGGTGACTGGGTGGGGAGAGAGGCTGTGTGAGGAAGCAGTGGTGTCTGCAATGACAGGTATTTCCATGTGCTGTGGAGGGACCTTTAGCTGGAGGTGGGCTCCTTCCTGGAAATTGCAGGCTGTGTTCATCTTTGGGTTAGTGCCCAGAGGACATAGACTGCACTTGCAGAAGATGAACATTTCACAGGAGGAATCAAATTTCTCCTAAATGGTACAAACTAGCTCAGTAAAGAATCAGATACATCCTGGGGTAGCTCTTCTTCAGGGATTAAGCAGGTGAAGCACATGAGGGAGACATGGTATCAGCAGGTTTCCTCACTCCACTTTTGCCTTGAAGAAGTGCAAGATGCAGAAGGACTGATCTGTGGAAGTCCAGAGCCACTTACACACACTACCACTAATCCTGTGGCTTTGCTTTGCACGTCACTGAACTGGCTATATGAATCTCATTCTTTGCATCCCAGTAGCTGAGCATAGTTGTTGCAATGCTTTGTCCTCTCCTGTGTCCCTTCACAAAAGAATTTTGTCCTCTACATAAAATGGGCATCTATCCTTTGGAATAAAGCCTCGTTTTATGTAAGCAATAAATGACAGGCTGTTCACCTGTTAAACACACATCCTGCCCAGCTGCAAACTCCAATTTTATTATTCACCATTTCTAAGCCTCAGGGCAGTGCCGGAGGCAGAGCAGCATGTCCTGGACCTTGTCTTGTCACCTCTCATCAGTGGAAACATGTTTACAGTTGTGTGTCTGGCTGAAGATGAGTTGTAAAGCTTTAAGCACCAAGTGATGTGTGCAGGGTGAGTGAACAAGGCTTTTGGGGAAAAATGTTTTGCTCCTATTACTTACAAGGTGTAAGTAATATCTTAACTTGCGTGAATTCTCTTTCTGTGACGCATCTGATGAAGAAGGGCTTTTCTATTTTTATGCTATGGTATATATGATACTTAGCATTTGTTTTGCTTTCCTTTATGCTTCCATAGCTATATGAGGAAATGAGTAAGGCAGCAGCTTCCCTCAGAAAGCAGGGTTTCAGCCAGACTTGCATGTTACTATGTTTTCTATTTCTGTTTCATTCCAGTTGCAAATAAAATTGCACATACATGAAATAAAATCCAGGAAAAATAATTTGAACAGAAATAGTACTCATTATTTACTTTGGATACAGCATCAACAGGATTTTGTGAAAGCATTAGGAGAACTCCATAGGCATGAGGCAACCGTATAGCTGGATGATGAAAAGTGTTTGGGATCATCTTGTTCTCTATGGGTTCATTCAGGGGGTACCTTGGTAAGGGGCTTTGGAGAGCTGACAAAGCAAAACTGTTTACAGAAAGGAGCTGGGGCACTTGGTGCTTTTTCTCAGTGGATCCTAATTTGATCTCCGTGGTTACCCTTCCCAGGTGAGACGAGAGAACAGGTGGAAACTGAGCTGGTCAGTGAGACAGTAAGTGAAGGGCCTGAAACAAAAGAAGAGGAAACAGGAGAAGCTGTGGATAGTGCAGCAGCGACAGAGATAGGTATGTTGACAGAGGAGGGAAGTACCATATGGGTTATTGTTTAAGAGACAGCAAAGACTGTGCTGTCCTTAATCCCCTGTTGGCATACAGCTGCTTTCTGCATTTTTACACAAGAGAGAGTCAAAAATACTTTACATTAAAAGACATTTTTGGAACAATCAATTGGAAGTCATGCTTTTTACATGGGTCATCTTTATATAACACATGAGCCTTACCAGTGATAACTTTTCCCTCTTTGGGGAGAATGATGGACTGTAACATGCAGTCTTGGAAAATAAAAGCCTTTGTTAAAATCATTACTTTGCTCATTATTATTTGCAGGCTTGTTTTTGTAAGCTAAGCCTTAATGCTGCTTTGTGATTACCATTCTATGCCAGCCATTTTAGATCCCCTTGTTCTCCTTATCAGCTGAAATCAGCAGTGTGGTACTGTGGTGAAAGCACGTTGCATAGCATATTCAGTCACATGGTGGGAAGGAAAAGTCACAGGCCAAATAAAGTAACTCTGGAAAACTGTTACGCCAGTGAAGAGAAAAATTTAAGGGGATAAGATATCCCTCTGGCAGACTTTGAGATTATGGTCAAAATTCTGTCACCACAGTCTTTCTACAAAAGTTCTTTCTTTTTCTTCCTCCACATTGACTAAGAACCTCACACTTAAGTCTATCATGTAAGGTGTTCATATGCCCCAGAAGGCAGAATTAGAATCATAGAATCATTTAGGTTGGAAAAGACCTTTAAGATCACTGAGTCCAACTGTTAACCCAGAACTGCCAGGTCCATCACTAAATCCTGTCCCTAAGTGCCACATCCACACGTTTTTTGAACGCCTCCAGAAATGGTGATTCCACCACCACAGGTTACTCTATGGTATTGCTGGAATGTAGAAAAGGATGATCAGGCAATACAGACAACTCCTCCTTTCCCCCAGCGAATGTTACTGCAATAGCTGGAACCACCTCTCTCTCTCTCCTCCCTCCTAATCACTGGTGTACTGAGTCATGCTTGGAATCTCTCTGGGCTAGGGAGTATTTATGTAATTCAGAAGATAACAGCTTCAGCAGAAAGGGTGGTAGATACCTTACACCAGTGCTTTTCATGACTTCCAAAGGAACCTCTTGCACCTGGGGTGAGCAGTCTTTGGTTCCTTCCCAATGCTAGTATGTGTCACAGCCTTAGGGCTGCCAGCGGCAAGCCAGCGTGTTGCACTGCTGCTTATGTTTCTGCTAGAGGGCTAAGGGGAAAAGGTTTTCAGCATAAGCACTACAGTCTGAAAGACTAGTAGGCTGGTGGTCAAGCAGTTTGGTCAATGCTTATGCTTCTTTAGATCAGTGATAAAAAAAAATGCTAATGCTCAGATCCCTTTAATTTTCATATTTGACGGTTGCTCATCTTTATAAAGATTGTTACTTTTTAAGCTAGTCTGTGAAGACAAGCAGTTGTTGGCCATTGACAACTGTTCTTTTGCAGGATCTTTAAATTTATGCCAGATAGCTTTGCCTATGAAGTCAAAACAAGTTTAATCAATCAACTTGTTTCTAATGTCTTAAAATTATGTCTTTTCTAAAAGCTCCTATGCTTTTGCAAGGAATCATCTCTCTGTGCTGTGAATTCAGCGAAGCACTTAACTTGATTGTAGGAAACCTCAAAGAACATCTTCCTACTCCTGAAGAGCAAGAGAATCATAGAAAAGCTTGGGTGGGAATGGACCTTAAAAACACCTAGTTTCAACCCTCCTGCCATGGGCAGGGATGCCACACATTAGAACAGGTTGCTTGGGGCCCCATCCAACCTGACCTTGAACATTTCCAGAAATTTCACCCAGCGATGATTACAGCTTTATTGAAATTCTTCCTCCATTTTCCTGCTTTGACAGTATTCTCCCCAACAGTTTTGTAAGGGAGCAGAAAGAGCAGCCCTGCTTCTATGTCTGTAATGGATTTCAGATGATGGGAGTGCACTGACACAGCTCAGAGAACAGCTGCAGGCAAGAGAAACAAACAATGCTAAGAACGGAACAGTGACCATTTAAACCTGGGATTCTGTTGTGTAAGGGAGCAATTCTTCCATCTTGAAAGGATATTGAAGAAATAAAGCAAGATTCTGGGTAGGAAAGCAAGCCTGCTTAAGGGAATGGAAAAATTCTTACTTTGAGACACATCAAAAACATTCAGGGATTTGTCTCTAGGAGGGTATGACTAAGAGGATACAAGCTGATCCTAGTTAAAAAAAAAAAAATAGGGCTCTAAAGGTAGCTGATGTCCACTTAAGAGCAAGGGAATGCTCAGTGACATGCTAAGTGTGTGGAATTTGAAACCCTTAAAGGGAGTTGGCTTTTTTCATGTTATATTAACAATCTTAGCCACAGAGTCACTGCAGTTGGATATCTTTTGTTGGTTACCTTCACTTCCATGCAAATTTCCTACCTTTCCTGTGTTCCCTACCCACCCTCATGGAACACCACAATTCAGCGTGACAAGTCCCACATTCCCATGTTCCCTATCCTTTCAGAGTCTTCTAGCTGGGAAAGAAGTACTTTGAGCTGAGATGGCCTGACACTGTGATTTCAGCCAATCATCCCCTAGGGCACTATCTATTAGCTATGAAGTGAGCCCCAGAGCTTCTCAGCTGCTGATGGCCAACAGCAGCTTCAGGGGCTGGGGACAGTTCCTCAGCCATACTTTGTCATGGAATAGCTGAGGTAGAGGAATACTGCTGGAGCTTGTCTAGTCCTGCTCAAAGCAGGAACAGGTTGTCCTGCTGAGTTTTGAATCTCCAGGGATGGAGACTCCATCAATTGTGGGCAGCCTATTCCTGTAACTTACCTGTCCTTACAGAAAAAAATTCCTGTATTTAAGGGTAATACCCTATACGTCAATTTATGCCCTTTGTCCCTTGTCCTTATTTAGGATTTACTGTCCATAAAATGCCTGCCTCTATGTCAAATCTGACTGGAATGATGTAGTGATTTCAAAAGATGTTAAGAGAAAAGGCAGCAGGGTGAGAAGGAGCTCGAGACTGTTGCAGTGACACACAGAAGTGGTGTTAATGTCTGTAACAGGAAGACTGTGCAGGAATGAGATGGGGGAAGAGGAAGCAGAACCAGTGGCTGCTTTTAGGTCCACACAGAACATTCTTACAGATGTGGGAGGAGACATCCCCTTCATTCTGTGATGCCTCCAGGGAACTTTCCCTTTGAGCTCCCATAAGATTTAGTGAATATCGAGTTATACCTTCCATTAATTGCTAAATTAATTTTTTTCCATGTGTTTCAGAGACAGCTAATAACAAGGAATAGAAGTTATGTTTCAATGAATGTCCTCTTCTTGGGCCTGCTCTTCTGTTCATATGAACATTTTAAAATTTTATTGGGCTGGGAAAATAGAAAGGCTTTTATGGATTGAACCACAAACTACAAACACATGAATAGGAGGCAAAAGAAAAAGTTTTATGTAATACAGATATTTTGAAGTCAAGCTGCCAAGACTTCAAGTGTTTGAAATACCTGAACTTCCATCTCCCTGCCACAGAGTGCCTTCTATACATAGCAGGATAATATTTCAACGGGAGTATAATCGTTCATTTTTCAATTAGGAGTTTTTCCCAGGTTCAGAAAACTGACTTCAAATGGTGGAAACCTTCAACCAACATTATTTAGGATAAAGAATACAGTGTAGCTTTTTTCTCTTTAAATGACTGTATGTGGGCAGTTCCTCTGAATGCCTGGACTTGCAATGTATGGAGCTGCTGAAGTGTACAGCACATAGAGGACTGGGAAAGGAAAGTGCCCATTTACCAGCCTATAACTAAATGCAGAGGTGAGTTTTCCAGAAAATAGAAGATAACAGAATGCAGTGTCCAGGACTCAACTGTCTGAGTGCTGCTCGCTCCCCATTTTTAAACACAAATTTATTGAAGGCATCATAGTACAATATATGTGATGACTTCTGCAGAAGCAGGGAGAAGAGGCCATTTTTAACTGAGTGGGATGTTTTAGTTGTATAAATCCTAGAAGATCACAGCTGCTAACATTCATGGTGAGTAATAACCTGTCTTTAGCTGCGTAGCTCTCCTCATATGCATTTGTGGCTTTTAAAACGGATTTCTAAGAGAGAAAACACAAGCCTGTCTAAGAGACAAATATAAGCCTGTTCCCAAAGAAGAGGTTGTCTATTATATTTCCCTGCAGTGCTGTCCTCCTGGAGAAATATGCTATCAGGACTGTCTGGGTTATTTTCCAAAATGCTAAAAAAGCATTTTGGAGATGAAACTGAATGGACAGACTTTCAAACAAATTTCCTGTGAAAACAGGCCCTGAATATGATTTGTGTTTTGGGTCAGATAAAGAGTAGAAATTCATTCTGATGGTGAATGTTGCAGAATCACAGAATCAACTAGGTTGGAAAACACCTCTAAAATACTTGAGTCCAAATGCTGACTGAACACCACCTTGTCAACTAGACCATGGCAGTAAGTGCCATGTCCAGTCATTTCTCATTCAGGGATGGTGACTCCACCCCTTCCCTAGGCAGTCCATTCCAAAGTTTAACAACCCTTTCTGTGAAGAAATTCCTCCTGATGTTCAGCCTGAACCTCTGCTGGCACAGCTTGAGGCTATGTCCTGTCCAAAGGGCCTATCTATAATATATTGCTGGGGACTGTGTTTACAGGATTCTCTGGCATAAGGATGTAGGACATGGAGAGCATGGAGAACACAATATTGCTCTTTTATTAGCTTTATTGTATGAAAGGACTTTAAAAAATCCTAACTGTCACCAGCAAATTATACAGATCACCTCTAAGAGATAATTTCATACTGCATGTACATGTCTGACTCCAGCTGACTCCGGTTTGTATTAAATAACCTAATTGCTATCCTTGGCCTATTAACCTTTTGTGTAAGCTGATAGTTCTTGGCTGTATCACTAAATCTAAGGTTTTCTGTTTAGCAGCACTCTTATGAACTTGTCAGCTTCATTTAATATCAACTTCCTGTAGGCAAGACCATAAACTTTTAGAACTAGCATACTTTTTTTTTTAGGGAACTTTTGCTAGGTGGATGTAATTTTTAATTTATTTTTTAGTTTTTCTAGCCTTCTGTAATAGAGAAGCTAAAATGAGCTGCTAGTTCTATTAAAAAATCTATTGACATTAAAGTGAGCATTAAAAATTCAAACAGAAGTAGTCAAACTTTTTATCCACATACTCAAACCATTCCATGAAAAAAAGCCATGAAAAACAACACCATGCACTTTGGAGAGCTGAGGAGTGGGGGAACAGGTACTGAGAAGAATGAGAACACCCCGCAGTGACATAGGACTGGGCTGGGTGTACAGCCACGTTCCAGGAAACCCCAAGCACTTCCATCTTCAGCTGCATCTCATGGCTGATTTCCTCCTGTGAGCTGGGAATTCAGTTCAGCCAGCAGCACATGTGCCAGCACAGCCCCACTCCAAAACACAGGAGATTAAATTGGCAGAGACAGGCTGACTACTTGCAAGATCATGAATTGCAGTCTGGCAAGCATTAAACCATTTTTAAGCATAAACCAACAAGAGCTCTGTGACAGAAATCAGTAGTATTCATAGCAACAGAGGAGACAGCATTTGGAAATAAAACGTGAAGATACAAGGGTGTCAAAATGACCTGCTCACCTCAGAGTCTCTCTTTCTACCACTGTTGTAACAAGGAAGACAGGTGACTATGTTCTTACCTCGCTGTTCAGCTTCTTCACATCATTAACAACGCAGATGAAAACAAGAGGAATATAAACCAGTCAGTGACTGAATGGTAGCAGTCTTTCTTAATCATCTTCACCCTTACATATTCTATAATCACAACAGAAGAAATCTATTCTTCCTTTCCTAAAGAGGAAATATGCTTGATACTGTGTTAAACATGAAAAGTTAAATCACCTAAATTATCACAATGTGCCTGCTAGAAATATGCTGAACATCCTGCCCTGAGAAATGAAAGATGTCCCTTCCATGCAAATTTCATTGAGATCTAGTACTCGTGGTCTGGGAGCTACTAAAGCACATACTGTGGATAAAGGAACAGTGCCTGCAGTTTTTTGCCTCTGCAAACCTGGGACTACACGGAGGTTGCAAGGAGCAGAAATTGTTCTGTCAAAGAGCTTTCTCATGTTAAAAGCTTGGAAAAGGATATGCTCCAATATTTGAGTTTACAGGATACACCTTCAGATCTAAAGCAACATATTTTTTTTATTTTTTTTTATACAGTCAAGAATTTTTGATGATTGTTTTGCATTTTGTGAAAAGCTAAACAAACTTCAGCCCTCAACTTCATCCAAGGTGGAAGTAATCATTTCTCGCTGCGAGGAGTGCTGGGCAGTAAACTTTGAACGAACAAACTTAATTTCCAAGCTAACAAGAAAGTTCTGGCAGAATTTTTTTTCTAATTACCAATAAACACAGCCCTAGAAAAGGTTAAATTTACACCCTGTCAGCTCTGTGCAGACACATACCCACGCTGTAGGATCTTAGATGATACCTGGCCACCTGGCTGGCCCGGGTTGGCTCTTTCACTCAGTGAGGAACTGCTTTGAGGTAAACACTGCAGCAAGAACAAGTGCTGGTAGAAGAAGATTGGGGCAGTTTATGTGCTTTAAGAGAACACAGATTTATTAAATTTATTTTTTGCACTGTTTCCTCTGTAGAGAATATAATCATTTTAAGAATAAAGAGTCTTACTAAAAGAAACACTTGATAGAACATACACATTTTGGTACTTTATATATTGCTTTACTTTCACAGAAAGAGAAGACCTGTTTTGCTGTGTTTTTTTAGTTAAACGTGATAGAAACAAATTTTAAAGGGTGAAATCAGGATGCCACGAGCTGAATTGCAACTTTGTATTCTGCATGTATCTCAGTCTAGCAAAGGAAAAAAAAAGCCGTATTTAACTTACCTCTATTTAAAACTGGATTTATTAAATGCCCACATACAGGGTAGTTTGCAAATTAAGACCTAAGAGATAAGCTTTTCATATTGGAGAATCATGGGTGTTAGCCTTTTTGTTTTAAAGAATAGAATCAAATAATATAACACTGCTTAAATAAAATAAATGTTTTAAACTTCTCTGTGAAGGCTGATTTTTTCTTTTGAGAACCACTATGTTATAGCTGTAAATAGGAGAGTTTATTTCAGTTATTACAGACTTTCTGTACCAGAAGAATACATATCAAGAAAATGTCTTGAATGGCCTTGATTTAAATACGTAGTCTAAAAACTGCAACTGTCTTCACCTGAAGAATCATAAAGCTAAAAGTGAATTTCAGTTCCTGAGTTTTTGCAGAATGGCACCTACTTACTGATAAAAACACTTAATGAAAGCAGTGTGTTCTGCCTTGTTAGCTGCATCCAACATGCAACTTTTTCCAGGTGTTTCATTTACATTTCAGTCTCAGACTGTCCCTTACTGTGGAAAGCAATGGTATATTTAATCTCCTACCACCGAAGTCTCCCAAGGAGTGCTATAATGGACTTATACCGGCAATGCACAGGTCAGCACGCCAAAAAAATATCGAAACTGCCATCTAGTGTTGGGTACGAGGTGGGCAGAGAGGCTGCACGACACAGGTAAGGTAGGTAGTGGGGAAGAACGGAAGCAGTAAGAAGGAATAACCACTGTGGTTATAAAAGGCTGAACTTAGATCACGTTCAAGACTCTTGAAATCAGCTGATTTACAGCGAACTTGAACTAAATCTGCTACAAATCAGTGAAATAAATCCCAATCAAGTAATTACACCTCAACAAAGCTGTAACAGAGAAACCTAAATATAAATTAGGAATTAATCTCCGTTTAAAAGTTTAAATGTGACTCCATTCAGTTACATTATTCTTAATTATTATTGACAAAATGAAGCAACATCTGCTTTGTGTTTCCTAGAAAGTCATTGCCATATTGGTACTAGCTCCTTCCTAACAAGTCTGAGTGTGTTTTTTCTTAGGTGGGATTGCTTATGGAGTCAGAGCTGTAGAGCATAAGATACATTATTAGTACAGCCAAGGAGGCAGAACAAGAGCAGAAGCCAAAACTAATAAAAGTTCATGTATAGGAAGTTTATTTAGAGAAAAGTCAGGCATTTTTCAAAGGCTGTTTGGAAGTTTGCTGTTTGAAATACGAAAAGCATTATCTTGCTTCTAATAAAAGTAATTATCTCCCAAAGAAAGCAAGATAATACTACAAAAAAAAAAAACAAAAACCAAAAAACATACATCTGCACATATTTGCTGTGAGAACCTCATTATGAACCTTTTTTCTATAAAGGTACAATCCATAAGCTCAGTGAAAAGCAGAAATGGCTGTTTCACATCAAATCTAGGATGGCTAAGTAGGGCTGACTGTTCTCACAACTTTCCAATGGCTCTTCTGGCGTATGCTAAAGGGATACCGGGAATGCAGAAAAAATACAAAATATACTTACTGCAATAGTGCAGCTGAGGTAACAAGAGCTGGAAAGCATGGCTGGTGAGCAGGAAGGTAAGAACGCCCAAGTGCAACACCTACAGTTTATTCAAGGATGGAAGATGATTCATGCAGTGTGGCTGTGATATTGAATGGAGGGGGATATTCAGACAAGGCAACATCTGTATGTGCCATGGAAAGATTGACATTAACACGATGCTGCCAGATTGGATTCTTCTTGCATGCTTACCATATGAAAGTCATGAACCAGGTGGAAGTATGCAAGAGGAGCATCAATAGGCTTTATGCACAGAAATGCACACACAGGAGAACTGAACTTTGGCGTTGAACTGTCAGAGAGCTGAACCCACAGTATTGGGACTTGACCTGTGACAAAGCAGCGTTATGGCCTCCCCTCACGGCTTCTGCGGCTTACCAATACGAAGAGAGTGTGATCACACAAGGGGGGACTGGAAAGAGCTTTCATTGGGTGGAATGTCTTGGGGTGACTTTATGATGCTGCATCCCCTATTGCCTGCTTATTGCCCAGACATGAATCCTGTGCCCTTCTGTGCCTTTAAGCCAGATCTGAGACCACGGAGGGGGAAAAGGCGGTGGAATTCCTCCAGCGGTCTCCCCCCAGCTCTCAACTCCACAGCAGGGAAGAGAGTTGCATTCCTTTGCTTTTTAGCTAGCTTCTCGTTTATTAGCTGAGGCAAGAAATTTTTTCTGGGACTGTGGCTTCTTCTTCTTCTCCTGGAACTGTTCAGCTTTGCTCCAGTCCAGAACCCCATCACCGGGAGGCCCCACACCGCAGCCTGGAGGGCCCACGCCACACCCAGCTCTGGAGAGAGCAGAGACACACCTACAGAAAGGACTCTGAATCTACCAGGTCTTCTCCACAGCGAGAGGTTTTATTATTTAACATTATTCATTCTTTTTTGTGCCTGCGTGCACCCTGCTTGTTAAATAAACAGCTTTTTTCACTTTCCTCCAAGAAATTTCTTTCTGAACCTGGGTGGGGGAGGGGCTGCTGAAACCTGCCTTCTATTGGAGGACACATTCATTTCACACATTTCCCCTTAATTTGTCTCAAACCAAGAAACTGACACAGTCACAGCTCTCTGGCATACAAATAGCTGCCCTGGAAGGAACAGCCTACGGGATTCCCTCGGGCAGGACATTTGATAAAGCAGGTACATATTTCCACCACTGAAATGGTACATTCTCCAAGCTGCAGTATACAGCTAGTTTTACTTTCTACACAAAGTCAGTGAAGACACAGTGACAGTAGCATCCATATGTAATTGGACGGCATCTTCACAGAAGAGAGCAAAACAAAGACATTGAGGTGGACAGACTACAACAGGAAAGAATTTTTGCTCATTTCCGTCTGAACAAACCAATACTGTGCTTAGTCATATGGCTGTGGGGAAGACAGGGAATCAACTCTGCCATGAGGTGGCTGACCTTCAATGAGATACTTAAAAACACAGTGTCCATTTCTACCTGACAGAAGATCAGTACAGAAGGATGGAATAAGTTACTAGCATCAACAGTTGGACTTCTCAATATTGCTTAATCACCCCTTCAAACTGATGCTTCTGACCTTAATGGCAAAGAAAAAAATTACAAGAACTGTAATGACATTGTAGCTGAAAGCTTCTTGTCCTGGAGCATTGAATCCTTAGCTATTAGGATGCAAATAATAAGCCTGTTCTTTTGGTTAAAATTATTTCTTATTGAATAAGCAAGCTGGAGACATTTTTTTAATGGATTACCAAAGGACAATCAGAAAAAGAAAAGTTTGTTCATTCCCAGAATAGACAAGCACATTTTTGCAGTTGCAATTATATTTTATTCTCATTAAACATTTTTAAGGGTTTTTTTTTTGTTTTTTAATCAAAACATAGTCAAAATTTAATTGCTATGAAAAAGATTATGAAAAAGGTTACAGGTAGATATTAATTTTCATCTGATTTATAAAGGTACCACTTTACTTCAGAAAAGCATAATTTTCTTTCTGAAATGAACATTAACTTTCTTAAGTAATTGCTTACATATGAAAAAACCTAAGTCCCAAGAGTAATCTATTATGTGAAGAAAGAGAATAAGAAAATTCAGAAACAAATACAGAAAAATTCCTCAGAAGTGATGTATGCTAAGCAATTCGAGTGTTCTGTTTTCTCATTTCTGTCATTTTTTCTGATTTAAAATTGTTACAAATATTACAAATCAGTATAGTTTTCCATGTCCAGATCACCCATAGTATAACTCTAATATGTTCACCCAGGTATGTACCTCAATACCTGACTATCCACTCACCACCACAAAGGGCAGACCCTGTCCTGCAATCTGGCTCACCTGATTTTAGCAGGACTCAGGCACGTTTCAGGGTTTGCCAGCAGAGTAGTCACTGTAAGTCCTGAAGAAAGCACCTTTCCTCAGTAAGTTTACTGATTTCAACTGTATGTAACTGCTGTTAGTCAGCTGTAGGAATCAGATATAAGGGAGAAGTATTAACTAAATCTAAAACTGTCATTGTAAGATATCCAGTTTCTACTTATAGTCAGGCTGAAGCATCTTGGAGAGGTCCCTGAATGGCAATAGCTTCAATCTCAACTCTGGCTCCCTGTGACAAAACAATGAAGAAACATATTAGGAAATTAATTTATCTATTTTATGAAGCAATTGGATGAACAACACAACTTTTTAAGAACAGAGTGACATTTGAGAGAGATTATATTTCTGACAGTTGTATTACTGATTTAGCAATATTCAGTAATATTGTAAATTCAATTTATGTTTACTCAAGTACCATAACCCCTTATTTCTAATGTTGTATCCACCTTCCACCATCAAGAAATGTGTATATCATATTCAGATCTCTGATAGTGTGTGGGAATAATACTAGTATACTTAAGAAAAAAACTAATTAAGAGTCTTCATTAAAATAATTGCAATCAAAGCTATTTCAGAATAAGAAAAGCTGTCAGAATGCTTCAGTAGTAAGGTATTTCAGAAAATTTGGGTGTTTTTTGTAGACAGAAAAGTGACACTTACTCTGGGCAAAGCAGCAACTTGATAGGCTGCTCTGGCTGGGAAGTTTGCCTTGAAAACTGTAATTTAAACAGAAACATACAGTAATAACTAAACTTTGCTTGATAAAACACAGTTCAAAGTAATCTATATAAAATGCAATCATTGGAACAGTTTCAGATTCAAGGCTACAAGACTTCTATGCCAGCTATCATTTCCCCCTTGTTGTTTTGTTTTGGTGACTGACTGCTCTCAATCTCAGCAAGCCACCACTCATCACCAAGCAGTCAGCTGCAGTTGTGATCTAGTAGCCAGTGATAACTTGCACTCTGCTGACACTGCAGGGCCTTAACACCAACTTGGCTGGAAAAGAAAAATTAAATCAGAATGGTGATCATCCAATTTCAAACACCAGGGAGTGGGAGATGGCTCTTTCACAGAAAGAGCAGGAGAGAAACAGGACCCTGCTAAAAGAATCATGAGCAAAGATAAAGATCCCAGATTCACATAAAATCAACAGGAGTCCAACCTTACTCATATCATAGGAAAACAGAGGAAAAATAGGCCCTTGACTTATTTCTCTGTGCCCATTTAGAACTGGCAATCACAGATACTAGAACAGGGGTGAGGAATGGGGAAGAGTACTGGTAAAGATACAAGCGGTGAATTCGTAGAGTATTAGAATATATAATTATTTATATATTTTTATATATATATATATATATATATATATATTAGAGTATTAGATATATAGGGACCTTTAAAGACCACATAGTCCAATTCACCACCATGCCACAGCCAAGAACATCTTTCACCAGATCAGGTTGCTCAAAGCCCCATTCAACCTGACTTTGAACACTTCCAAGGAATTTGCATAATGAAGTGGAAGTTTTACTAGTGACAGTTATCACAGAACTGTCAATAATGGCAATTTCAGGGTCCTGTATTGAGATAATAAGTCACAATCAAAGAACAGCAACAACTGTTTTCTCAAACTCCAGGCTGGAGGCCACAAGTAACTAATCACGCAGCTGGTCTGGTTTTACCCTGCTTAAGCACACACACTCCCAGTACATTTTGACAAGCAGGAGACTGTGCTGCTTGCTCATCAATAAGACTCCATTCAAGACCAGATGTTGCTATCTAATTAAAAGCTAAAGCCATATAAATAAGGAGCTCATGCAAATTCTCCCAAATTATTCTGCACAACATGGCTCGCTGGAATCACCTGTTTCAGTCTATACTCAGTTTTGTTGATCACACATTGTTCTCTTTTTTCTTCAAATGGAGCAGCATGGCTCATCCTTGTATAAAGAACAAGCCCTGTCCCATAACAATAACCCTCAAGTTGGTCAAAGATACAGACCTTAAAGAAACGGAGTTACAAAATCTGAAATTCAGCATTTGAAGGCTGCCTACAGTAGAATTATATCCAGGACAGCAGAGCATCAAGCAAGATAAAGAGGCAAGGAAGATCAACCTGTAGGGATAGCAGGAGTTGATCTTCATAGGAGAGTGAGTTAGTAGGATGGTGGAACACAAATCCACATTAAATTAGGCTGTGCTTGATCTGATACTTGAAAATTATATATTTTTAAAATTTCTGCTGGAATTTCAAAGCATATGGAATGACATCATCTGAGTCATTAAAACCCTTTGATTAGCATGAACATAATTTGTTCCACAAGCCATAATGGTAAAACTCAAGCAAAATATCTACTTACATTGTTTATAAACATCGTTAATATCATTGTAGTCCTTCATGTCTGCCATCAAAACCGTAGTCTTCACAACTAGAGATCATACACCTGCAGTTATTTTAGACCTCTGACTTGCACACAAAGATTGAAAAACTTTACTGCATTTCTTGCTTTTATTTAATACATTTCTCCTAAGTATTCTAAACACGTTGAAAAGTTTTGCAAACAGATATTGACCATTAGAGCTACAACTTAGGGAACCACCTAAAAGTTCTGAGCACCTAGTATATAGTAAAACTTTAAGGAATGAAGCCATTTCTGACTAGCTCTGAAAAAGCCAAATTCTTCCAAGAGGTTGAACTGATAAGCAAATCAATTAAAATAGCTGTTGTAAGTCAACTGCTGCCAACAACTTATATATAATATCTGCTGCCAAAAACAAAGTTCATAAAAGGTCTGAAAATATAGTCTGTGCTAGAATATTTTACCTAGGACTGCCAGCATTAATCCTGGTGCAGCTCCACCATTAGAGTCCTCCACCCAAAAAGTATTGAAAGTGTCTAGAATATTAACACCACAGACACAAACCTGCTTTTACCTGGAGCAAAGCCCAGGATGCTTAAAATGTCTACAGTCACTGCAGCACTGGCTGCACCTGAGCTTCCCCAGTTGGAATTAAAATATTAGTACCACTGCCAGAAATTTTTGGTGAAAGGCAGTGTTCCATTGATACCCATTGCAAAGACTTGCATGTAGATGTATTTCTTTTATTTTTTAGCCCAAATTCATAATTTATTTTGTTTCTTCCAGCTATTGGTAACAACTGAATGTTCAGCAAATAGCTTTTTTTTTTTTAAAGGTCGCTTGATTTTTTTATATTTTAATTCAGGTAAAATCAACCACCTGTTTGCCACTGTCACAGCAGCACTTACCATTGCCATAGTCACAGCCTGCAGCTTTCAGGATTTCTCCCATGTTTTTTAGAGCCTAAAGAAAAATGAAACAAAAATCTTTTAGCTATCAGCTGGGTTATATTTATGTAAGTATGTAAATATGACTTGTGACTTGGCTGAATCCAAGTTTTACTGTAAGTTCAACCAGCAAAACCTCAAATGTCAAAAAAAAGACTGACCTAAATAAAAATTAATAAAAGGAAGCATCTAATCAATATTAAACCATCCATTCATTAGATGTAAATGCATGATGCGGCTCCATCTCATCCTATTACCTCACTCCATCTCTTTGCTGCCAGGGGAACAAAACTTTCCCTGACTCAAGCCAGAGTTTTTATTGGGGTGTGAACCTCTGCTTCAAACACTGATTCTTTCTTACCCTCCTACAAGAAACACAGTTCCTCCCTGACCTCCAGGTTGCTAAAGTGGAAAAATGATGGCTTTAGTTAAGATGGAATTACTTCCTCCTGCTTTTTCCTCATCTGGAGGATGTGAAATGGGCTTTCTAGTCTCCTCAACTTCTCACAATTCCATGTTTAATTAGACACATGCCAACAAGTTCATTGCTGGAAGACTTCTTACCTGCTTGGCTTCCTCCTTTGCCCCTCCAGAGACAAGCTGCCCAGTGGAAGGTTCCAGCCCTATCTGCCCTGCGATGTACATTGTCCGGTCCACCAGCACGGCTTGGCTGAAAACACAAGTGACATTTTAGGTTTAAAACAAGAAAACATTTCAAATTCCAAATCTGAAAGCACATTTCAAATTTTCTACAGTACTTTACAATGTATGAGAAAGAAGACTGAGGTTATGCAGATGCAAGTCTGTACATGCAGTCATACATTTAATCTGCTTATGCTTTTGGAAGAGCTGGGATTACATCATCTATGGAAGTGCATAGCTCTGCCTTTGAGGAGATAAACCTTGTTTCTTGCAAAGGCACAAGGTATGAATACAGCAACACAACACTAAACTGAGCTACAGATTCCACACAGCACATAGCACAGAGGGAAGGCAGAGTAAATAAACACATTTTTTGCACCTGAAAATTGATATTCCATCTTAGTTTGAGAAGCAGACAATACCTTTCAACTACATCTCAGCTGCAGAGCAATAAAAGAAAAAAAAAAAGAAAAATCAGAAGAAATTTAACATTTTTCTTCTCAAACAGGCACCACAATAATGAGTTACGGCTGTCAGGTGACACCCTGCACCCCGGTTCTCTGGCAGTATTCCTCCAGAATCATGAATTTGGCCAGTCAGCAAAACACCTTGATCACTCCATCCCCAGAACAAACATTCTGCTCTCACCAAGTAACCTGAGTGACTTCTTGGCTGGGTTAATTCAAAAGAATGCAAAATTCAAGCTATTTGCAAAACATTTATATAAAAATGTCAGGTGTGTTTTTGCTGAAGTTGAGTTGGCAATTATTAATGTCTCTACCACAAAGAGCTTAAAAGTTGAAAACAAAGATTTAAACTACCTAGCAAACATTATGCAAGAGACATAATTTAATTCTCTTCAGTCAATAATTACAAATATTTTGCAAACAAATTATAGAAAGATTCCTTTGGAAGAGCTTATGGTGTGTCAACACCATTTTTCTTATCTCTTCCCATTCCACAAGAAAATGTATTGTTTTGACCATTCAACAAGTCTCTTAAACTACACAAACTAGAGTTAGGAACCTCCCTGAAGTATGTGGAATAGGAGGTTAGCTTCCCTTTAATGTTGATGGAAAAAGAGGGACATATTTAAAGAATATTTTTAGTACATCTCTCAACTGAAATTGACTCAGTTGGATTGTCTTAATCCATTCACCTCACAGGGGACCAAACTAATTTAGGGACTCGGTCAAATGATCTGGGTTAGGCAGTTTGAACAATGCCATCATTGTCTTTCCTTTTACCCCTGTCCTACATTCTCCTGTAATTTCATAAGGGGAAAAAATAGCCAGTAACTTGTCAGATATGGTAAACTATCTTTCATGGGGATTATTTATTCTATCATGAACTAATAAAACTGGAGTAAATCATAAAACTACACCATTTAAAGAAGAGAAACCAGTGAATAAAGTAGTTTTCTAGGTGATACAGTCTTGTTGATAGAAATATGTGCATGTACACACAGGCTTCTTTGATTTTCTTTCCTACCACTCCTGCTGTGTTTGAGGCACAGGCCATCAGAGCACAAACTTCTGTTTCTGTTTGAAGCACAGAGAACTCTGCAACAAGAAAGTAAGGGCTCTCCAGTAAAAGAGATTGACTTGTACTGCTTATCACAAAGCAAATGGAAGTGAAACGTTTATCTCAACAGAGGCCTTTGGAGAGTCCTAAATCATGAATAACTTGGGAAAGAACAAGCTGAAGCCTTCTGATACCTGCCAGATCAACACCTGCAGCAGCCTTATTGGATCCCCTCCTCTGCTCCTCAACTTTGCCTCTTGGTGCGCTTACCAATGGAATCCTCCATTCACTGAGACTAGGAACAATTTACCAGCCAAGGAATACACTTCTACTGCACTCAAATGCACGAGTGAAGCTAAGGGAAACTTCAACTCCACAAACCTCAATCATTCTTTAACTGCAGATGTACCTTGTAACTAGGGCCAATCGTAGCTACTCATTAATCAGCAGAGATGTGAATGTGTGTCTAATGTCATTCAGGTTTCAGTGTACCTAAATGCAAAACTGGACAGACACTGTGACCTAAGAACAACAATGTTTATCAGAGAGATGGTGTTAGGAACCATGCTCTTTAGACTGCAATGTTAACAGATCTTCTTCACACAAATGATTGTGGATTAATACAAGAGAAGTACCTCTGCAGTGTCTTTTAAAAGGTTAATAACATTAATGAGATATATATATACATACACAGATATATGTGTCTTTATGTATCTATCTACCTACCTATCTCAAAGTACTGGCAAATGGATGCAGTAAAGGAAATAGAAAAATACAGTAAAAATAGGTCACCAAAAGCCTACTGAAGGGCTGTAGCAGAACCAGGAATGCAGCCCATACATCCAGTTCTCCATTCCACATTAAACCCTCATTCCTGTGTAACCAAGCTCAGACTTCACAGCAGAGATGGGGCAGTTATTTCTTGTGCAACTTTTGCTCTCTGGACTTTGACAAGTTTACTAAAATCTGATAAACTAAGTTAGTGATAAACTTATTGATGTTAGACCAGTCATATATTTAACAGGCTGCATAGTAAGCAGTATTTCATCAAGAACTACCAATAAACACAAAATTTTGGAGTGGAGAGCTATGTTGAAGGCTGGGACAGTGGTGTGTGTGTGTGTGTGCAGCCAAAGAATTGTTGCCTTCCCGTGTCTTAGATGTTCTCCTGATGCCAAGCAATGCCAGGCCCCTGGCTGTAATCCACCAAGAGTTTATTGTTTACAGAAGTTAACCTTCATGTCATGTCTCTCTGCTTCTATACTTTGTATTTTCCCATCTTTATAATGCCTATAAGAAACACACAGTTTGAAGCTTAGAAAGCTAAGGACACAAAGTAACGGAGACAAAAATGAACCTGGAAGGCATGAAGATGCTATTGTGAAAACAAAGCCTGAATACAGAATTAAAAATTCTTAGAAAACATCCTGGTAAATACCTCTCAGTACTTTAGCTGTAAGAATCCACTATACTGACTGAACATATTTTCATATCCAAATTGCAAAGAGAAACCTTTCCCCAATTAAAACTGGGATTTTTCTTTTATTTTAATTACATACAGATCTGCTGCAACAACATACTTGTGAAAATGTTGAACATCTTACATATTTTTACAGCAGTCAAGTTTTTAGACTGAAAAACATTTATAACTATTCAAAATAAGAAAGAATTTTCAATTCCCAGGCACTGAGCTCTCCATCTAACCAAGCTCACCCTGGATTGGGCTCAGCCTTCATTCTCCATCACCTCCATAGTCAGCATCTCTAGCTTCCCTACACAACATGCTTGTCTCTAGTCAAGCACTTTTTTTCTGAGGAACAATCATTCTTCTTTCATTTTTTTTTTTAAATTCACTGCTTACCACTAATTTCAGAATTATTTTCCCAAATAAACTTTTTGAAGCATATCCCCTTCCCTTATTGGGCTGCAGTTTGCCATGGCACCACAGCCCCACTCGTGCTTTGGGACTCCAGGTGTCCCTGCAGGTTACTGGGGGAAGGGGGTACCAGTACTGGCCCCTGCCCAGGGGGTCCTGCCCTCACCTCAGCTCCAGGCCTGCCTAACAGACCCCCCAAGGACCTGCCAAAACCCTGCCAGCAAAACCTGCTCCTGCATCTCCCGAGAGACCTCCCACTCCCAAAATCACAGAATTGTTAGGGTTGGAAGGGACCTCTGGAGATCATATAGTTCAACGCCCCTAGAGCAGGTTAGACAGGAACACATCCATCTGGGTTTTGAACGTCTCCAAAGTCGGACCCTCTACAACCTCCCTGGGCAGCCTGCGCCAGTGCTCTGCCACCCTCAATGTAAAGAAGTTCTTCCTCATGTTGAGCTGAAACTTCTTGGGTTTTAGTTTATGGCCACTGCTCCTTGTCCTGACACTGGGCACCACTGAAGAGAGTCTGGCAGTCATCTCGTCACCTGCCTTTGAGGTATTTATAGGTGTTGATGAGATCCCCTCTGTCTTCTCTAAACAGGCCCAGCTCCCACAGTCTCTCCTCATAAAAGATGCTCCAGATCCCTCATCATCTTTGTGCCCCTCTGCTGACCCTCTCCAGCAGCTCCTTGTCTTTCTTGTACTGAGGAACCCAGAACTGAACAGAACACTCCAGATGTGGCCTCACTAGAGCCGAGCAGAGCGACAGGCCACACTTTCCCGATGCACCCCAGGAAAGCATTGTCTGTAAGGGCACTGCCAGCTCATGGTCAACTTGTTATCCACCAACACTCCCAGATCTTTGTTAGCTAAGGCATTACCTGTAGGGACCCAGCGCAGGGGCCTTTGTAGTGCTGATTATTTTCTTCACGAGCGAGGCCATAGCTGGAATCGGTGCTGAAGCTGCAGTAACAACTGACCCTCCTGCCAACCTGCCCCTCCTCCACTCCCTTCCCTGAGCGTTCGGCCAGCGCACACCCCGCCCACCGCCGCCCGCGGGGCTTCTGGGAAATGTAGTCCCTGAGGGCTGTGCTGGGGGAGTGCGCATGCGCTGTGTCGGGGCGTGGGTGTCCACGTGTGCCGGTGGAGGCCGCGCTGCGAGTGAGCGCCGGGCCGGTGCTGGTGCCGGGGCCGTGGCTGCACCGCCCCCCAACCTCTCCCCTCCTTCCCTCGCTACGGAGAGGCTCCGCAACCCCGCCGGAGATGTCTGGGGCGCGGGAGAAGAAGCGAGCCAAGAAGATGAGGAACCAGCCAGCCAGCGTCACGCTCCCTGCAGAGCCGGGGCCCTTCGCCGGCGGCGGGAGCAGAGCCTGCCCGCCCCCAGGTACGGCTGTGGGAGCCCCTCCCGGGGCTGGCAGGGCGACCCCCCTCAGGGCCAAGTGTCCCCCTCTCCCCAGCCCGCAGCGTGCTCGCCGTGGGAGTACTCAGGGCTTCGTCCCCTGCCGTAGACTCCTTTAGTCCTGGTGCTGCCGTAAGTCCCTTAAATACGGGATTCTCTTTAACATGGGAGACTCGTGAAGTCTCACTTTCTGGAGTCATTCGAAACCCACCTGGACGCGTTCCTATGTAACCTGCTCTATGTGACCCTGCCTTGGCGGGGGGGTTGGACTGGATGGTCTCCAGAGCCCCTTTCCAACCCGAACTATTCTGTATCCTGTGAATATGCACTTCTCTCTATCCTCCTTTCGATTACACAACGAATCCCTACGGTTCCTAGTCGTAAAATGAATTTGGATGTTATACCCCATCCAGTTTCTCCGTTGCTTTTCTGCCAGACCTGGTACCTGCAGGAGGGGCTGATTTAGCCTTCTGGTGCTGTGATAAATGCACTGGTTTTCCTTCAGATCTGCATGCCCAGCCAGTTCACCTCCTGGGGCTCGTGGTTCCTGTACCTGTGGAAGGGTATTAGCAGGAGGCAGCAGGGCATGTCCCTAAAATGGCAGTGTCCTGGGTCGTTGCTGGAGCATTTTGTACACAGGTAACCTTGGCAGCTGAAGACTGAAGGATCCTGTCAGCTTGTATGCTGGATGCTTTTTTCGTTTATGTGTTTTGACCTGCATCCTCTATGCTTCCAATTGGACCTCCATTTCCACCCCCACCTAACATTTAGATATTTTGTTACCTACATTATTTCTGGGAAGAACCCCACACATAAAAGGGCTTGTTACTGTGAGGCCTTCAGAAGTTGACAAATGATATCTTTGTGATTGAATGAAAAAATCCTTAAGTGTCACTGTGTATTTAGGTGACTGAAGAGTTCCTGAGCAGACAGAATGACACAGCAAGTTGTGCTCAGCCATGTCTGAAGATTTTGGAATGTCATTACAGGAGTACTGCCAGATTAAACATATTTTTCTAACTTTATTTGTAGCAGGGAACTTCTAAGATTACGTGGTTATGTCTTTCTGTTCTGTTAAATAGCATGGATTTTCATCCATGTAACATTCTTCTGTAGCGTGTCGCAGTTTTACAGAGCTGTTTTGTAGAAACAAGAAAGAAAAATTCTAAACAGGAGTTACAAAACTATGGATCTATGTAGTAGCTGAAATAATTTAAGGGTTTTTTAGGCATTAAGTCAGTTCTTCCAAACAGCCTTCTGTCTTCTGATTACAATTTTTTACTTCTTTCATGAAGAGGATGTGTTTGTGATATGAGTTAATTTTGGGCTGTAGGCCTACACAGATTTGCTGACTGAGACAGCTTCCACCCCTCTTCCCCAGCTATTTCCTTCTCGCCTTCACCTCAGTGTCTGGGCAATGCTGCTCTCAGGCAAATGGAAAGCCTGGTCAGGGAATTGTTCCATATGAAAGCTAATTTCTGTTTCTACACCAAACTATTTTTTCTGCACTATTACTGCAGTTCTGCATGATGTGTGGTTGCAGGAGGCTACAACACCACTGCTGCTGAACATAAAACTTCTGTTTCTTGCTTATTTGAAATGGAAAAGGGAGGTTCTTTGCCTTTTTAAGTTCTCATCCATTGAGATGCTGCTGAATGTGAATCTCCTCCTGGCTGGTCTTCATGCCATTTTTGGGACAAAGGGACAGACTTGTTTAAGAAGCTGATCAACCTGAAAACTTTTTTTTAATCTCTTCATTTCTCTGGACACACAGGTTAACTTTCACTAGAGAAGCTCGCTGAATGCTATGGCCTCTTGTTCTCTCAAGCACTTGTTTTGATGTAGTGGATGGGGTGATAGGAATGGCTGGATCTTACTTAGTCAGATTGTCCGGCATGAACTGCCTGAGAACCATATCTCAAGTTGTAGTAGAAATCCTAACTAAGGCTTAACTGACTATAAAGTAATCTAAACTAATATATAATATTAGTTAGGCTGAATATACACCAGTCATTGAATGAGGACTTCAGGGCCCTCTGAAACTTTAGGTGCTTGCTTAGGTGCTTAGCACTCCTGAAAGGTATGTCTGTACCTGAGGAAGCTTTACTGTAGGCTTTAGTTATTTAATTTCAGCATTGGTTTAAATGCTTGTACCAGACAAGTAACTTACTGCACCGTCATACACGTATCATGCTTGCCTTAATTAGTACTAAAACAGAAATATATGTCAGGCAAGAATACACGTGCTTATAGGAAAAAAATTCAAGGGGCAAGAGTAAAAAATAACTTTGCTGTTTTGTTACTAAAACTCTGACTAGACAATAATAAAAATCACTACTGATGTTGCATGGACTAATTTCACTGGCTCTTGGAGGCAGACTCTGGATTTGGTACCATTTTCAGAGCATGCAAAAGTTATTTAATCTACTGCAAGTTTGCTGCAAGGCAGTGTAAAATTCTTATTTATTCCTATAAGAAAGAACTTAATTCTTCTGATTTCTGGTGGCTTTTTCAGTTACATGTATTAAATATAATAGGAGGAGTCTGCAATGTAGTTTTATGAGGAAAGACTAATAGAGTTGTCAGTTACTCAGACTGTTTTGTATTTTTCTAACCTCTTTTCATCTCTAAACCTTCCAGGAGATGTTTGTTCTGAGGAGCAGCAGCAGAAGTTTTCAAATCAGTCATCTGGGCCTTCTTACAGAAAAGACCAATATTTTTCAAAGGGGCAAAGTAGAGGAGAGAGAGGCAGAGGAAGAGGAGGATGGCAAGGAGGACACCAGAGTGTTTCTGAGGAAATGCCAAAATACATAACAGGTTTGCATATGCGGAAAGGTCATAATTTATATGTCCAGGGCAATTTGCTGGTGATTAAGTTTGCTGCCTGTCTTTGTGCAGGAGCAAAAATTAGAACTGATGCTATGTTCTTCTGTTTTTCCTGATTTTCTCCAAAACACAGAAGTAGTTGTGAACTGGAATGAATGACCAGCTGTTGTTCAATGGGTCCTTTCAGACTTCTGACTGAAAAAGTTGCACCTGCTTGTAGTGGGGGATATGCATTTTGGTTTCTGTTTGCCAGCAAAATGAGTATTGACAGTCATCTGCTTTTAATGTAGCCAGTGAAACCGATTTTACTCATGATGTAAGTTAAAGGCAACTTTTCCTCTAACAGAACGTTTATTTAGGAGAGCAAATTAGCATTGCAAAATGTGGCAGTGCTCTGATAGTAGATACACTTCCATAAGCATGAAATTGGACCAAGCTCTGGATTTTTATTTGGTTGTTTTAAAACAGTCTGTAATATATTACTGCTTACGGGGTTTTTTTCCATGCTACAGTTTTTTTCACCTCCCTAAATACCACCTAAAAAGATGTCTATTCTAATTTAACAAAGAAGCGTTTAATGCAAATAGGAATTGTTGGTTAAACAACTTTCAGATTCATTAATGTATAAATATTTGCTTGACCATATCTGTAAACTTCAGGATATGTAAAGAATTGAAATTTCTTCAGTGATAGTGTACAATACTTACTTTTATGTCAAGAAGATACTGGACTGCTGTACTAGGAGTAATGCCATAATTTACATACAGTATCCTCCTCTGGTTTTTTTGCTTTTTGTCATGCTCTGATGCAGTTCTTTTCATTCCAGTGTCTACCTTTGCTCAGGCTCGTGCTGCTGAGATCAATGCCATGTTGAAAGCAGTTTCGCAGAAGTCTTCCAACTCTCTGGTTTTCCAGACCCTCCCTAGGCACATGCGAAGGCGAGCAATGAGTCACAATATTAAACGCCTCCCCAGGCGGCTCCAAGAGATGGCCAGGAAAGAGGTATAAGTGTGTTTTACAGCGTTCCATATAGTGGGCATAGCCAAAGTACAGTGTTCAACTCTATAGTTATTAATGTTCAGACCTGAACTTCTGCCAGACTTCCCTGAGTACCCTAAACTTTGGCTGACATTTGGATTCAAAATGCAGGAACACCTCAGCTTCAGGTGGTCGCTCAAGCAGGTCTCGCTAACCACCTGGCTTTGTGATTACTGGACATTACGTGGAAAGTTATTAGAGTAGTGATAAAAAAGTTCACTGCAGGAGAGGTTGTTCAGGTGGTGCATTGGTCCCAGGTGGTCCAAGAATCCTCAGTAAGACCTGTCTGCCTTTTCACCCCACCCCGGCTTTGGGATGTGACCGTGCCAGCCTCAAGCCCGCACAGCGGATGCGATGGTTCGAGTGTTACAGCTCAAATGTGGGAGGTACACTGGGGTTATTGGCAGACTGCATGCAGCTTAAGACTTACTAATTGACTAGTCCTAACAGCTCATGAAACTCATTTTGTGGCAGTATCTCAGCATTTAGTCAGAATATGCCTATGGGGGTTACTTGCTCCTTATTCACTGTGGCCTTCCTGAGTGTTTAAAAAGGATAATTAAAAATTGGTTTAGCAGGATGTTACTGGGAAATGATCTTCCCAATGTTTGGCATTGATCACTTTGTCATCTCTGAGAATTCTTAAAGTGATCAGTTGAGTTTTCTTGGTAAATTTTCTATGTATTAAGGTTGCCTGATAAATTTATTTATTGCATTCTTTTTTTCCCTTGCATTATCTTTGAGTTGAGACCTTGCCTCCTCCACCCTGAGCTCCTGAAGATAATTGTTCGTGGTTCAGAAATTGCTTTGGGTACTTCCCTGCCACACACCACCTACACGTTTCTTAGGGTGTTTTATTGGATCTTCACAACCTGTACCTTATTTTACTGTTTTGGTTCACATTCTTTTTGTTTTGTCAGACGTGACAAGAGATGCAGTTTGGCGTGTTTTCTGGGAACTGAAGGAAGAAGGCATGGGCTGTTTTGCATAGTTAGTTATGTGCTCTGTCCTTGTTAAATCTAGATTTCTCTAATGTTTATGTTTGGTTCTTTTGTGTCCTGCTTTTTTAACTCCTTTCGCATGACAGCCTATCTAACTTCTTTGTACATGCTCACACATACCCTCCCATCCATGTTTCCACTCCACATACGACTCTTGGATTTTTGAGATTATTTAATTGGCCCTGGTGCAGCTGTATTTCTTCTGCTACATTTTCTGTCTTCAGGTCTTTTGGTGTGGCTTATGTGTTTGCACAGGCTCACATATTCTTGCAGCTTGTCATATCTCTGTTACTTGTTTTTGTAAAGGTTCTGTCTATTACTTTTCAGTGTTTGATCTACATCTTCAAAGTTATCTGTTTCAATTCTGCTGCATTTTCTTAATTTGTCTTAGATCCTTTATCATGACCATTTTTCATTGAAACATTTACCTGGACTATCTCTTATCTCTTCATTAAGCTTAAAGATGTATGTTTTTCACCTACAATGCCACATCCCTTTTTCTCTAACTGCCTTTCTGAGGCCTGCCATTGATCCAGTGGCTTGTATTTCCTTCTCTGTGATGGAATGATGGGTCTCATGGGAAGATACTTCCTTTTTTTTTTTTTTTTTTTTTTTTTTTTTATCTCTATTTTGATTTCATGGGCTGCTTCAGTGTTTTAAGTGTTCTTGGCACTGATCTATCATTTTCTCTTTCCTTTGTTATTCTTATAACCTGTGTCTGTTGTCAAGTGTTTCTTGGTGAGCTTACAAAGGATATTCTAAGAATCTTTTTGGATGTCTTATAGTCCTATTTCTTTGTACCACTTTTCTTCATAAAAAGAAAAATTAAACATTAATTGAATCAAGCCTTCCTCTCTAGCCATGCATTCACATGTAATAATTCTGACCTTGACTAGGTCTGGTTATCAAGAATTTGGTCAAGATATTACCACAGTCCACTCTCATCCACTTCTACATGTTGTAGAACCGATAGGGTCCTTTCTGTCAGTTTGAGCTTTCTGTCTGTATGAGCTCAAATCTCCAGGTGTTTTTCATGTCACATTGATTTGTTCATGTGAATGTATTGATGTGTGGCAAAAACTTCCAACAAGAAGTAGCAGCTTACTGTTCACTGTTAACTTTCTGAATGTGTAGGGATTTTGTTTTATGTGTGGATTTCAGTCAAACCTTGATGCACTTAAGTGGATGTGACTTGCATAGAAAATTTCAAAGTGTTAGTTACCCTCAAGAATTATCCAACATGGTGTAACTTAATGTTAGTGCTTCCTGTATCCTTATATTTCAGCCTTTTTCTTTTCAGAATTTTTTTCTCTTGAGATTTGCTTCAATATCCTCTCTTTTAAAAAACAGGCAGAGAAAGCTGTACATCAGAAAAAAGAACAGTCAAAGACTAAATGCCGCAAAGCTAGAAGACGCCACATAAATTTGGTAGCAGAGTTTAATCATAGGCAAAGAAAGAATATTTGGCTGGAAACCCATATTTGGCATGCAAAGAGATTTCATATGGTAAAGAAATGGGGATACTGTTTAGGAAACAGCCCTACAGAGAAGAGCTACAGGGCTTGTTACCGAGCCATGACAAAGCACTGCCTTCTTCAGGTACCACATTTACATGTTTTGTTTGATATTTTGCTAAGGTGAAGTAATCAGCTGCTTAGTTATAATGAGTATCTATGTGTCTTTGAAGTACTGTTGTGTCAGCTTTTAATAAGACTGCTAAATATGAAATGAATAATTTTATAATTGTAATTCAGGGTGGCAAGTTTCAGAGAGAACAAGATGAACCTTTAGAAGAGTGTTATGCTAACTATGACTGAAATACTACATTTTCAGTTTTCTCAAGAGCTGAGAGATTACATGAATTCTTATATCACCTACCTGAGCAGGATGCTATTGAGGAGAGATACTTTGTTCCATGTCCTTTTTGATCTGTTGGTTTGATAGGCAGGTTGGCCCTCAAATGAGAAATGCCTCACTGCTCTCCTACAGCTATTAATTTTAAGTTAAAAAGAAACTCATTTCACTTTGGCAAATTTTAGAGAATGAAAAATTACTACTTAAGTGTAAGTTGTGAAGCTCTGTGTGGTCCTTTCTTTCCAGGCTCACTTTAAAGAGTTATTCTCACTTTGCCACTATCATATTGTTTCAGGACTTATCATATTATTGTTGTCTGGAGTTGAAGGGTAAAGAGAATGAGCTGCTGAAGCAACTTGCTCGAATGTGTAGCATTGACACAGGTAACATTTACGTTGTTCAAATAAAGATTCTGAATAGACTAAAGGATGACCCATCCTTTTCCTTTTTTAGTAATGTATCAGTCTCAATAGTAGTAACAGAGTTGATACTGAGTTGTGATTTTGGGTGAAAAATGTAATTAAAATATGTCATAGTAGGACTAGGCATTCTCATTTCAGTTGCTTGTTAATAAGGTAATTATGGTACAAAATTAGCTACCCAGCAGCCAGACTGAATTTCAATTTTACTTTGTTTATTAAACAACATATTATTTTGTTCTTCAATAAGTATCTTCTTTTTTAGGATTGACATTTCAAGAGGCTTGTTGTCTGTCTGGAAGATTCGAGGGTTCCCTGTATCTTTACCGAGCAGATCGCTATCCTGAGGATATGCTTGGTCCTGTTACATTTATTTGGAAACCCAGGGATGGGTCTGAGAACAGACAGCTGTGGATCTGGGTGCATCCAGCTCTCAAGCAGGTGCTTTTTCCTATATAGTTGAACTCTTATTTCTTTATGTATTGTGCATTATTAATGCTGAGGAGGTCATCTGAAAAGTACGGAAGAACTGGGTATAATACTTGACTTTAGGAATTAAAAGTTGGAAGACTATTTCCACTCTAACAATATTCATGTTCTGCAACTTGTTTTTATAAAGCTTGTACAGAAAGTGCGTGCTGCTGAGGTGTTCAGTGTTAGAGCTTCTACAAACTTCTGTAGTGTCACTTGCTTCAGGATACATGTGCAATATGATGTTGCTTGAGTCACGTCCTTTCCACTGGCACCCCCAACAGGCTAAGTTCGGTATCATCACAGATAGTCATAATCTGATACTTGGCTACCAGCTTTACAAAAACGAAAATGAACAAAGTAAAATGTTTGCACAGGCAGTTTTTATTATGTTAGTTTGAAAGAGAAAAAATTCTTAGCAACTTTCAATATTACTTTCAGCTTTTCTTAGCAAGCCCTTGACTTCAGCAGAATTAAATTTTCCTTGAAATCCATATTGGAAAATTAAATAATGGAGTATAATTTTTAAAAGTGTACTTAAGCTTTGTAGTGCACTGCATATCATCCTAATCCAAACTTCGTTTTTCTTAAGGACATACTGAGGGAGTTAAAAGCAATTTTTCAATGTACAGAGCCTGAAGAAATGTGTGTTACTGAGCATGTTACAACATCAGTTCAAGAGGAAAAACAAGTGGAAGTTGTTACAAGCCTTGGCAATAAAAGAAAGAAGGAGGATAAAGAAGGAGAAAAAGCTGTGCCTGTGAAAAAAATAATTGGTGATGGCACTAGAGATCCATTCCAGTCCTACTCTTGGATCGCACAGACTACTGGCATTGCAATCAGGTTTGTTCGCAGCAGAGTCAGAAACTGTGGCCCATAACCACATAACACAGCTGCATTCTGGCTTAACAGTACTGGGGAAAATAATGTGTGTTGTACAATTGTACATTCACCTGAAACTTTCCTGTTTCAGTGACAGAAGCATGGAGATTCTCAGATACCGCCTGATCGGCCCATTATCACACTCCGTCCTTACAGAGACCCTGAAAGCAGCTTCTGTCCAAACAGTAAGGAAATTGGCACTTTGGATGTTAGTGTAATTTTGGTAGTGTTCTTAGAATGTGCAAGCTTCTTTTTTGCTAGAAAGACCCATGAATTATCTAGCTTTACTTTTAATAAAGACTAACCTAGGTATTACTCCGGTGGCTTCTCTGTATTGAGCCTCTTGACTAACACTGATCTCAGGAAGAACTCCCACCTGGATTTTAAGTGGGAATAGGAAGAAAATAAAAACAGTGGTGCTGTTGAGCAGGCTGTGTAGTTTCTGCCGAGAGGTCCAGAATAATGCATATTCTCTTTGACAAACCATAGATCCTGTTTCTCAAGCAATGAGCTAGAGCATCTAGAACTAGGGATCAAGACATGTAAGGTACAGAAAACTTAAGTGTTTTCAATAAAATATGCAGTTTCTCCAGGATTTAGGTTTTTCGTCCACTTCTTGGCATATAGCATCACTGTGGTTTAGTGGGGGTGTTTTTGTCTCTTGAAGCAAACATGATGAAGCCATGAAATCTCTGGTTTTCTGTAAGAAATAATTAATGACAAAATTAGGAAGTATAGTGGATTGCTTTATTTATTTTTGGAACACAGGTTAAATTGAACAGCTTATTAGGGATTATTGTAAAGTATAGGACTACACTTCATCAGGAAAAAATATTTTAGTTTAAAACTTGAGGAGGAAGAAAGTGACTATAGTGCTTAAGACAAACTGAGAGCGAATTCATACTGATAGAAAATAATGAATAACCATTTGAGTTTAATTAGATATGTTGTTTTCCAGGAGATGGCAGGTTCAGAGACAGAACTGAATAACTGGTGGGTAGAAAACTGCAAGGACTCTGAAAAAGTATCTCATCATCAATGTCAAAGTGCTATCTTTGAGCTATTGGAAGGTATTTGGGCACGTGGGTGCTGTGGGTGGAAGGGGGGAAACTTAAAATCTAGAGGTCAACACTGGCATGCTAATAAAGTTGACTTCAGTTTGGACATGCTTATTTTTTCCATAATCAAGAGAGTGATGCCTTTGAGAATATATTTAGATACTTGCCAGGGCATGGCAAAGAATTGAAAAATGTTACATTGGGGGTTTTAAGGGAATTTAAATCCTCTGTGTAGTTCAAACTCTTAATAGATAAACCAAATCTTGTTTGTTATGTTCATGAACTTGGTTTTGAGATTGCTGAAGGGATATACAGTCTGATGCATACTCTCACTCTCTCCCTCCATACACTTCAAATTAAGACAGTAAGTTGTACAATACCTCCACAGATAAAATGGTAGCCTCCAATCCAAAGTGAAAGTATTATACTTTGTTTATGTATGTTTGTTTCTAAATTAACAGTTGTGTATTTGGCTGAATTGTAAAGTATCATAAAGTTGACAGCATCTCCTCATTTTCTAGCACTGAAACAGGTAAGGAACTGGCTTTAGTAGATCCCACACTGTACTCAAGCTATCTATCTAATGTGAGGCAGTTAAGCAGAGATAAGGTAAAACCTTTACAAAACACTTCCAAATTTCCTTTCTCTTGAAGACAAGTGTAGAACAAAAGTTGATGGTTCTTTGAAATTTGTCAAATAGAAAGGATGAATTGAGTCTGTGACAGTGACCTCACATCATTGCTGAATGTAAATTTAATTGCAAACCAGGTCTTACACTGCTGTTGTTGATTTTTTTTATTATTGGACATTTAACAAGCATTGGTGGGTTTTCAAGACATGTAAAATAGAGTATTCTGGATTGCTTCACTGGCTTATAGTGGTGTCATATCCCTGCAGGCAAAACCACACAAAATACTAGTGCAGAAAGATCACAACTTAATTGGTGGTTTCATGGCAATGTTCATCTGTGTGTTTTTAAAGGGATGAGCTCACCATCAGATATGCCACCAGGTACAATACTTGGCCTCACTGTTGGAGATCCTCGAGTCAATTTGCCAAAAAAGAAGACAAAAGCCATGCCAGACTTTGAAAAATACCAAGGTAAAATCCCTTGCCTGTATTATGAAGAGATTCAGTTTCTCTCTACGCTTTTGTTTTCATTAACTGTCATCTTCTATGGATTGTCTCTTGCTGTTTTCCTCTAGGTTTTTGTTCACAATAGTTCCCAATTCCAGAGCCCCCAGCAGAAGAGAAACAGCTTGAAAGTTGCATAGGTTTTAGAACAGTGGTTGTGAGGGAGGGACATGCACCAAAGCTGGTCTTGTGCTCAGTGGAAGCCTCTGTCTGACCATACAGATGATCCAGGTTCGAATCCTGGCAAGGCCAACCAGGTGCTAAAAGCTCCATAGTAAGGTTCTGTTTGGTGTTTAGTCTTCCTGATGCTGTTTACCTCTCCAAGAAGATATCTGCTATTTCTGGTTTATAGGCCTACGGTGTTGAAAGTTGCAATTCCACTGGGAAAAATTATTACCTTTGCAGGATTAGTATTTCAGATGGCCAAGATGCTGGTTATGATACAAAATGAGCGATGCAAGCATAACTTCTGAAATTTTCATTTCAGTGCTGACTTACACAATGTTGCAGTGCAAAATTCAAATTCAGATGGATGTGAATGTCCTCTAAAAATGTGCAAGAATATGTACAGTATACAATGGGGTTTGTGTACAGTGTAGGCATTCCCAATTAGGTTGACTGCACACAGGCTGCCTCACCTAATAGGAGAAATGTGATAGCTAGCTAGCAAGCAGTAGCAAATAGGACAAGTCGAAAGTTCCAGAGACTTGAAAATACCAAGTTTCCCTGGTGCTCTGTTTGTAAGATGCTAGAATAACTTGGTCTTGCATATCATGTAAATCAGGTTGAACACCTACTTCAGTTACTGTCTTTTAGCTCTTTGCATAATTCTGCTATTTTCATTTTCTTACATCCTCCTATTCTACCCTCTGTATCTAGAACAGCCTTTCTGTTAATTAGTTCTGCTCAGCTAACTTTCTCATCATTAGTGTTCCTGTTGGAAATGCTGCAGCATACATGACCTCTACTTTGGTTCCTTCCTCCTGAGAAGTAAGGTGAGCTATGTAGCACTTGTTTACAGACATTGGTTTGAGCTGGTAAAGGAGTTAGCAACTACAGAAAGTAATTTGGCGCCCTTCATTCTGCCTGTCATGTCTGTGAGGATGGGTTCAAGAAGGCAAGATCAACAGAAGGCATCTAGGTATTTTAAATGTCTCATAGTAGTTTCTCTCCCACTGCTGGAGCTGGTTGTCCCTCAGGAAGGATGGCCATGGTAAAGAGGTAACGGTGTAAGATAGGGAGTCAAGAGCACCCATGTGTTTTTTCCTTTGGCTGGATAGAAATATCCATCTTCAAAATCTTTCTACCTGGGGTTATCCTTCACATGCAAAATATCTTTCATACCACAAATACTCAGAAAAGCTGGTGATGCTTTTTGGTTTCTTTCTGAGTCTTTTTTTTATTCATCATGAACTTAAAACTGCTTCTGTCCTCTCTGACTTTTATTTAGGAGAAGGAGGAGGTCCTTCAGCTAGCAAGGAAAGGTAAATAGCATAATACCTTCTAATTTAGGTTCTGCTGAATAACTCACTGTTAAACGTGACTGAAAAAGTTGAGTAGGCAGAAAGATGAAAGCAGACAGACAATACCACTGTCTTCCAGTAGAAGTTGCCCAATAAAAAGACTTCTCTAAGATCTGTAATTCCATTTTAGTACTGTTAATTTCCCCCTCCTGAAAAGAAAAAAAATTCCTTTTATGAGCATTAGAATTACATAAACTTTCTGAGCCTTGATTGTGTTGTAACCTTACTCAGATGTAGTAATACTGTGAGCTGACCTCTATTAAAAAAATGTTAATAGTAATTTATTTGTCTTAATCACATCTTGTTTATTGAGCAGTAAAAGGGAACCACTGGTGTATTCCACACTTTTTTCCCCTTTTTGGCTTCTTGGCCATTCAAATACTCTTAGGATTAGTATTAGTAAGATTGAAATGGCACATAGATTACATATTTTAGCCTCTCTTGTTCTTCAGTATTGTATAAAAGACAACTGATTGTCTTAGATAAACTTTACTAATTTAAAGATGCATTGTTTGTCAAATGAGTGACTAGTTTAGGTAAGTTATGGCCATCACCTTTGCTTGGGGATTGTCATACATGCAGTCTGTGGAATGATACACATCTGTTCATACTGCTTTTTTTTCCGAAATGCTGTTCTGAGATATGCCTGTGTAGCTTTTCCCTGTGAGTAGCACACTGTGAGTAACACACTGATAAATCAAATGTAATTTCAGTCTTTCCCAGTTACTTTATCTTTTCAATGCTTATGCATGTGTATTATGAACATGGGCTGATCGGATTTAATCAAATCAACTGTCATTATTTCTTCAGGCTGGAGTCAAGACTCCCAGTAAGCAGTCAGTTCTCACATGACTGCAAATTAGTACTGTTCTTTTATCTAGTTTAAAGTACACTTCTGACATTTTGATATGTTGTAACTGTCTTGTATGGGAGAAAACAAATTCCACTGCCTTAAAAAACACTCAACATGGAGTATGCCGAAACTTCTACCTAATCAGTGAATGAGATGCATGGAAGGAGAATACACCATGAAAGATACGTGAACTAAAGTTCCTTCTGGAGACACAGAGCCTGGGTCCATGGCTGTAAACACACCTCTTGCAGAGGTTTAGGTGTCTGTTCCCAGTTGTCCTGATACACACCTTCCCTACATACATAGGACTCTCAAACTGCTCCTTGGCAGTGTTTATATTTTTTGCTTGCCTTTTTTTTTTTTTTTGCAAAATAGAGGAAGGAAAATTTTCAAATAGAACTCTTAGGCCTGTCTTCTAAGATAATCAGCTGTGCAAATCAGATCAGTAGCTTGAAATGGAACAAAGCCTTCCTCTATCTGCCTGTATCGTCTAAGCACCAACCACTGACACCAGCAGAAGTAGATTGTTGATGAGCTTCATGTGCTTAGTAATGCAACTTCCTATTTCCTATACTAGCCCTAACATCTTACTTTCACGATTATCAGCAACTTATTCATCAGTAAGGTTATTTCCCCAGAAATCTTAAAATGTGGACTGAAGAAAACAGGAGAGAGGTAAGAACTGGTGTGAGGATTTGGGATTATGATTTGAATTATAGTGTGCTTAGTAGAAAGAATAAATTCTCCAGGTTCAGTGAGGATCAAAGAGAAGGAATGTACCAAGTTAGAGAAGAATATTTTAGGCTAATAAGGAGGATATTGGATGGGTGGTGGTGATGAAAAGAAACTGACTTATAAGGTCTTTCTATAGTGGGGAAACAAGTATTCATGCCGTTATAGAATATAGGAATTGCAAAGAACTCTGAGAATATGACAAGGATAGGCTGCCTGAACTGTGATAATAGAAAGAAGTGTTAAAAAAAGCAGAGAAAGTTGCAGTGAATAATTTGCAGTTGAAGGAACTAGAACATATTTAAATAATTTAACATAAAGAGATTCTGGTGTTCACAAATGCTTTCTGTACAGAAGATGAAAAAGGTACTTTCCTTACCTTATGCTTGTAATTATGTGCCCTTCCCCCTTGGTTATCTGTAAGAGTCAGGAAGGAATTCCCTACCACCACCAGACACAGTGTTGTTGCTATTTTTCTCCTTCTTTTGAGGCATTAATACTTGCTTTATCTCCAGACAGAATGTGCTTTGCCTATAGGAGTGTTGAGCTCTCTTAGGTTCCTCCTCAGTTTCCTGTTCTTAATTTTTGGTCAGAGAAGGAATTCTGCTTAATTGGCAAGGATTCCCTTTTTAGTTTTATTGTTCTTAATTTGAAGGAATGCCACCATAATCTGATAATTTCTTTTGCATTTCTTCTCCTCACATAAATCTATTTCATTAGCAAGAATGCATGGCAAGTATCAGTAACATCATCAAACTGTCGCAAGTGCTGCCATAGTTAATATTTCTTGGAAAGGATTTTGCAACTTTTAGTAATGGGTATGTCTTAAAGACTGTGGATTTAAAATAAATAATTATTGCAGTTACGTTTGGCAGTACACCCATCCAATATCCAGTTTGCTAGGTGCTGTTAGTACCACTGAATAATCTGAATCTTCTGTCTTTGAGTCTTTGTCCACATTACCTGGAAAAATTAGCAGAACCTTTTTTTAAAAGACTTAAATAGTTTTAAAAAACAAAACAAACCCTGACATGTTATGTTCCTTTAATATGTAAGACCTTGTGGATGATGAAATGAGAAGCAATCCTTCAAAGTTTTTAATCACAGAACTATTAATAGGTTCACTGTATTGTTTCTTGATAAGAGTTATTTTACTTAAAATATGGATCAGCATTCGCTACATACTGTACTGTACACTGAAGGCTGTTAATCCTCTGATCACTAAAGGTAGGTACACATTTTCTTTGCTTTGCTTAGATTGTAAAATTGAAAAAGAGATGGGTTATTTAATACTTCAACAATCCATTTTAAAGCTACAAGTGTTGTTTATTTTCAGAAATGTACACAACTGTTGATTTGTGCAGACATAAGCAAGAATAGTCCCTTCCTTGAAGCACACAGCCTGAGAAGATCCAGAGCAGGAAACTAATACTAAATAAGTAGTTGCATGCTAGTCATAGCCATACAAATATTTCCTGTATGTACATTTCTCGAAGGTAACCCTTGCTTCTCTTACAAGTTTACTTGGGCAGACTTATTTCAGGCTTTGTAACGTTCCTCTTTCTGATTTTCACCAAATCTGTTGAGCTTCACACTCTGCCAGAAAGGCCAGATTCCAGAATATTAAAGGTGGTATGTAAAGATCTTATTTACATCGCCAATGGTCATGTCTTTTGTTAATGAGAAATGCTGGTGCGAAAATACCATGTTAGTCCTTCTAACACTAGTAGTTTATTTCATATTTTGTATTGGGAAAAAACATGTGACAGTAAGATCCGCAAGCAGTGATGCTTGTTAAGCTTTTAATAGTCTTTTCTTGGTTGTCTGCTCATTATACTTACGATACAGAAGTGGCTTTGGTAATTTGGTACTTAAACCACAAAAATAGTTTGAATTTTGTTTAAAGGTTCTTTTCTTTTGTAGATAATGATAAAGTTAGGCAGCTGTACCTGAAGGGTGTACCTGTAGACTGTGCTCACAGCTTTATCTGGGACCATGACATCCGTAAGAACGTCACTGAAAATAAAATCTCAGAGCAGGTAACTAAGTAGATGGGTTGCCATGGAGGAAATGGCTAATGGTTCATAGAGTCCATAGAAAGAGACTCTTGGAATTTGTATAAATCTAAGATTAATCAATGGCTTCCTTAATGTCATAGTATCCAGCTGCTGACTTGAAGTGGTTTTTTGTAGCCTTTGCATAATGTTCTTGCACAGCTATTGACCATGATTCAATTAAAATAAAGCTTTATTGGATTGTCTGCAGGACTATAGTTGTAGATTTATTTAACAGAAGGGTTTGGAATTGGATTTTCATATATCACCTTGACTCGTGCAGCAGAAAAGACTGACACAGGAAGGTTCTGGCCTTTAGCTGTAGTCAGGGTGATTCTTCTGATAAAAGAACTGTGGAAGTTGGAAGGAAAAAAAGTCCTGTGTTTCTGAACTGCAGCACACTATGCTGTGGGTGTGCTGGGCAATAACTTGTAATTCGTAGAGAACTTCAAATTTGCTGTTGCAGGTTTGAAATCTCCTATCTTGACATTTTCATTGACAATGGAGGGCAGCCCATAAAGTGCATGGATAAAAGGTGATTTAGTCCCAAGACGTGATAAACTTTTGGCACCATTGTAATCAGAAAGAGTAAACATTTGTATGGCAGAAACATCTTTCTAAATATTGTCTTTCTGAAAATTAATTTTTTACCCTTTCAAACTGTCTGACATAGTGTAAAAAAGTATAGTATTTAGAAAATATTACTCTGGCACATGAGTTATCAGCACAATCTTTTTGTGTATGACAGTGTTCTTCATGCTGTCATGAAATTTAATGTTTACCTGATAAAACAGAGGGAGTCTGATGGTCTGTTTTTTAAATAAATGTATTCTTAATGTGGTACAATGGAATATAACAACTGGTGATTGACAAAACCTCAGTGCCAGCATGCTTTATGTAAAACTGATGACCAGATCTTCTCATCTACTTGGACGTAGTTCAGATTTGCTCCATATCGTGACAGACTGAAAGCACCTGTTCAATCTAGTCTTGTGCATAAATCTATAAATACAAAGTTGCAAAACTTGCTTTTCCTCCTTCATCTATGTTGTGCCTTGTACCCGCCCTTTATCAAGGGCTATGGAAGTAAGAACGGGAGAAAAAGAGTGCTTAATACTCTTTTTTAGAATAATTTTTCATGCCTTGATGAAGTTCTGTTCAAATGTATAGTGTATTACTATATTTCTCCTAGCTGTAAACTCACCTTCTCTCTGTATCTTGAAAGGATATCTGGAAGAGGGAAGAAGAATGGTTATTAACTTACGGGAAATGTCTCCTTCTTCTCAGGATTTAAACCATATGAGAGCTCAGTTACTGGTACCTGGATCACACCTTGATTTGGGTCCTTGTGAATCTAAGATTCCCATACTGTTGGTGCAGCAGCCAGGGAAAATGGCTGGAGAAGATCGACCAGGATGGGGAAGTGGCTGGGATATCTATCTCCCAAAGGGCTGGGGCATGGCTTTCTGGATTCCTTTTGTAAGTAACTTTGATGGCAAATTGCAAGTAAATTTAATAATTTATATAATTTAGTTTAAATTAATCGATTTTAGAGAGTGTACTTCATATTGTATTACCAATTCCCAATTACAGGATCAAAATCTCACTTTAAAAAATGGCATATGAACTGGTTCATGACAGAAGCTTGGTCTTGAAACTTCAACAATAGCTTTCCATGTCTTCTGTTGGGTACAACTATGCCCACACAGCAGTCTAAAAGCAGCAAATCAGTGGGGAGTCAGGAGAGAAAACTGAAGCTATACCTCTGTGTTTCTACAAGCATATGTCTCTAAAGAGAAATCATTTGGTGCCTGCTGCTAATCAGTTTCCAGCTTGGCTGTCTACACCTTGTCACCAAATTGGTTGCCTGTGATTTGGGGGAGAGCTTGAAACAAAGTTCAAGTTAACCTTGAATACTCCTTTGGTGCTGTTTGAAGTATCCTGCTTTGAGTGTTTAGGTGGTAGTTTTAATATCTTTCTGCAAGTTACAGTTATGCTTTTGAATGTGCAGGGGATTTAGTTGCAGTGATACCTATTGTATGGTTAAAATACATTGGGCAGTGCCTGTCGAAGTAATACAACATTCCTGGCAATGTGCAAGATCAGAACCTGTAAAATTCTCTTTGGTTTTGTTGATAGTTTTGCAGAATTAAATTTAAAGAGCATGACTAACTTATTTGTTAAAATTAGCATCTAGAACTGTAGAAACCATGCTTAAGTTTATTTTTAAAGCTAAAGTGATAGACTTCCAATTTTCTAAGGAGGTACCCTCTGGGCATTAATGTTTTGTTTCAGCTAGGAACCTATAATTGGTTCAAACATTATTTTTTGGGCATTTGGTTTTTATAACAGATATATCGAGGTGTACGAGTTGGTGGCTTGCAAGAGGCATTAAAGCATTCTGAATACCAAAGAACACCTCACACTCCAAATGATTTCCCAGACTGCCAAGCAGGAATGCAGTTTGCCAAAGAACTGGAAACCAGTCTTCTTGAAAAATTCAAACGGTAACATTAACTTAAAAATTGACAGCAAGAATGACAAAAATGAATACTGCTTAAAATATTCCATTAATTATCTGTTGTTGTGTTCATTGGACTTTATTGAGATCTTTCACTAGTGTTTTAAATCTTAGTATTATGAAAAAGAAAGGAATCCTAGATATATTTAACTCAGCTAAACAGGGCATATGAATTAAACCCTTCTATTCCCAGAGATATGCTCAGTTATAGAGCTGTTACAAGGCTGCATAGCAATAAAATAAACAAAACTATTTTGAGATTCTTAAGCAGCAAATGGGGGAGGAAGTAAGACAATATAAAGGAGTATGTCAAAGTATGTACCAAGTGTTAAAGAATAAAGTAAATTAAGAGGTACATTTTGGGGTCTAATTTTAAATATCAGCTGTTCTGAAGTTTGCCTTCATTTTTACTGCAACAAACAGAACTCTTACCCACGAGTTTGGAGTAGCTGAAAATGTCCTATGCACAACTGGTGTTGGTTCCCCTTCCAGGTAGGAGGGGCAAGTAGAAGTTCAGAGGGAAAGGTGGTGGTGGTGTCAGTCACAGCAGGTAGATGTTTCCAGCATGGCTGAAAGGATATAGAAGTACAGCAGCATTTTGTAGATTGTAATTTTAAAATTCTTGTTCAATGAGATTAGAAAGTTAACTGTGCATTCCGTTCTGTTTTAAATACTTGTTTTTGAACATATTCTTACCTACTCACTTGATTTATCATTTAGACGTCCACCTGCAAAAAGGGCAAATTATGTCAAGCTGGGCACTCTGTCTCCTTTCATCTGTCCTTGGGGGCAGCTGACAAAGAACTGGGAAGGAAGAATGAAAGCTTCAGGAGGATTTTTTTGTCCTTCCTCCACACATCCTGAGTGCTGCACAACTGAAGGGCAGACCTTTTGTGACCCCAAAGCAGAAGAGGTCAGAGAAGCTTCCCCTGAGACTGGTGAGGTAGAGGAGACCATGGAAATAACAAATTCTGAAGGTGCCCCAAAGACAGAAGATGGTACAAGCATCCAAGATTTTGGTGAGAGAGAAACTAAGACAAGTGACTTTATTGTTCTCAGGTATGTCAAAATGATACACACATTTTATTTCTTTATTGGTATTTATTGAATTGGGGAAAGGAAGAGCTCAGCCTTGGTTATTAAGATGAGAGAATTATTTGATCCAAATACAGTGAGATTAAATAGTTTTCTCATGAATCAGAATCTGCTGTTGAGTGGAAGTCCTTCTGCTTTTCTCCAGCAAACTTGGTGACTACATAAAGAAAACTCCTAAATTATCTTAAATTTAACACTCTGGAGTTTACTGTGTTCTTAGAGTTGGTGTATTCTGTCTGCTTCCAGGTCAGTGGAGCTTTTGGAGGCTCATATTTGTGACTTTAAGACTGTTGCTGTGAAAATCATCTTGCATTCTCTTCTCTAATACATCACCACAGGTGGTTCTTGCACTCCTTAACAAGGTCTAGAAAATAGAGAATCCCCTGCATTCCAATGCAACACATGAGGGCAGCAACAGTACTGGAAAGTGCCTGAACACAGGTCTTTCATTTTTGTGTGGTTACCAGGGGAAGAAAACATCGAAAGTTCTGGACTGCATTAGTGTCACTGGAAATTTTAGAGTGTTTGTGGTTTTATCAAGCTTTGAGGGTTTTAACAAGTAATGTCTCCTTCCTTCTTAAGAAGACTCATGATTTCCACTCACCGATGATTTTATGCTAAGAGTGATACATGTACCAGCTTTTGGAAAGTTACAGAAAGCCCCAGGGCTTTTTTAAATTGTGCTCTTGCAAATATGTGGGGTGCTGGATTTCTGTTGTACTGCTTGTTAATAATTATCTGTGATGTTTATTTTTGAAAATTTTTAATAGGAGTGAGAAACTACTAATGCAGTTATCAGCCTGGTGTTATCCCACTGCTGGGAAAGATCGGCGAATCCGCCTTATTTCTCGACTGGGACAGAAGGCAATGACTGAAGATGCTTTTTTGCCAATGTTGATGAGCTACCCAAGGGCTCTCGTTTGGGTTAACTTGTCACTCTTGAGAAAGGGGAACCCTGAATTACATGCCATGATCTGCATCCCAACAGAAGATGACTTGCTGCATCTAAGCAAAGATAAACTCTTCTGTGGTCCACAGGAACCCAAACATCGTGACATATTCAAGGACAAGGTTCAGAAGCAAAAAGAGAAGAAGAAGAAGAAAAAGGATAATGTGAAGTCTCTAGAGAGTGACCTTCCAGGCATTCCAGATGAAGAAGCAACTGAGGACCATGAAGATCTCATTCTTGGTCTTTGGTCAGATGCTCTCCCAGATGTTACTTCCCACTGCTCCAGGACTGTCTTGGGGTATGTCACTCGAGGGGATTTTTCATTGGCTGCAGGCTGTGGAGAAGCACTGGGTTTTGTTAGCTTGACTGGGTTAATTTATATGTTACACAACCAGCCAGCAGATAAAAAAGGGCTTGTTTTGTTAAGGACTCCAGCATCTCTGCAGTACAGATTTGCAAGACTTAATATTGAAGTTTAAGTATCATTGCAGTGCAGTAGAATGCCAAAAATACCAAAGAATTCTGTTTTGTATTCTGTGGCCTTTCTGACTTGTCTCAAATTTGAGGTTATTCTGAGCCCAAACAGCTCTAAGATTATGAAATAATTAAAAAGCTTTTTAGCATTATTCAAGAAAATAACTAATGCATAAACAGACTAGAATTACTTTTGATGTCTGCATTGCTAAGGATTTTTAAGAGATCATTATCATGATCTTCTTTATCTCTAAAGAAGCATATTCTTCATTTTTTTCTCCTCAAAGCAGTGGATGCTATAACAATGTACAGGAAATCATCATTTTCATTTTAGAAGTCTTTGCTCAGATGGACTGTAACTTTACAGTGCACTTTCACATGTAACTGCATGCAATCTGATCCAGTGTATATAGCAAGTGGCTTTCCTGATTCCTCGTATCTGAGTACATGTGGCTGCAGTGCAGCAGAGCTACGTAGAGAAACCTGGTACAGAAAGCTGAATGCTTAAATGAAATGCAAATAAAATATAGCCCAGCTATGTAATTTTGAATTATAGCAACTGGAGCTTTTAAACTGGAAAGCATATCAGTCTGTCTCCCTAGTCTGAAACATAATAAGCCTTTCAGATGCAAATTGCTAGTGGTGGGTCAGCATACATTTTCTGTTAATAATAGGGGATATTTTTGTTCCTTAAAACATGAATTTATTTTTGTATGGAATGTGTTAGAATTGAAGGTTTCTTCATGTTACAGTACGGTTCATGAATATTGTTCAAACAATCATAAAACTTGTAAAATATGCTGGGGGTAAAGAGAGAAAGGTGTTTGATTTGCCTGGGACAGTGTGGGTAGGTTGCTTGTGTTTGGTATTTTGTTGGGGTTTTTTTTTAAAAATAGCCTTAAGCATCTAGCCATTCCTGAGTTATGGAACTTGAAAAGGAGTTTACAGTAATACACTGTAGTTTAGTAGCAGCATGATACAAATATATGTCAGTTGGTAAAATTATCCTGAAATGATCATGTACAAATAAAAATGTAATGTATTCTTGAGTCAGTAGTCTATTGACAAAGTTTGATTCTTAGAGAAAATAAACATGGATTAGTTAATGGCTTTTTCTTTCTACATGTCACTATTCAACTTAATTTCCTCTTTCACAGTTTTGTTTGAAAGTCTTAGGCAAATTTATTAATGTTGGCTGGAGTTGTTGGAGAAAAGATTCAGTGTGCCTTACCCCCAAAATTATTAAAATTTAGGACCATTTAAATATGGCACACACATGGGGAAGGAGGAGGAACATCTGATTGCAAGGGAAGTATTGGAAGTGGGGCTGGATTCTTTTTTAAAAAGTCTTCAGAAGATGGATTGTAGAATGTGCACCAGCAATGGGAGCTGTGATGGCATGTGGGAAAGAAAGATGCAGTTTCCAGCACAGCTTGGATTGCAGCTGCCTGAGAAATCATGCTGAATGGCTCCTCACTGCTCACCTTTGATGCACCTGATAAAGCAATCATGGTCCCAGACAGGTCCTGGGAAGCATCGCTGGAAAGCCAGCAGATGGCCCCAGAGGAAAGAGCTTGGTGCTGGCAGGGCTGGGATTCACACGCTCCTGGCGTGTGACTGTGAGTGCTGCAGCCTGTAGGTATGTGTGAATAAGGAGCCCCTTAAACTTTACAGCCTGGCTGCTCTGATCAAGTTCTCTCATGGTAATAATCCTGGATTTAATGAACCTTTTGAATTGTAAGCCCGATTGAAATATTTCTAGGATCACAGTTTCCAGAGCTGTGCTTCATGGGAAGAAAGGAGGGGAAGTGATGTTTATATGGTTTTCTCCCTCGTCACCTCCCTCATCTTCTTAATAGATACATATTTTCTTGCCTCAATAGACCTGGCTTGTATGTGAGAAAGAAAAAGAAGGCCCCACCCAAGCTATCATTTTTTCTTTTCTGCTTGTAGATCTTTTGTTCACTGAGTCTTTCCCAGGTTTTTATTTTTTAAAAAAAACATCTGGAGTCTTTCCTTTTTTTTTCTTCCTATTGGTAATTTCTGCCAGGTTTTCATTTTGACACTTCCTGTTACTTTTCTTTGATTTCCATTCTCTATTTTTGATTTATGATCCTTGTCTCTGGTGAGCCAATGAACAGAAACTGGAACCCAAGTGCATCCTGTTCTGTATATCTTGTAATATTGTTACACAGTTATTTTCCTTTAAGTCAATGATTTATGCCTTAAGACTTCACTCCTTGTAAAATACACTGCAAACCAGATAAGTTAAAAATGCTCAAAACTCTCAGCCAAAATTTGTCAGAAAAGTACTGTGACTTTATGTAGCTGCAAGGAAATTTTTATCTGTGGTTGCGATTTCCAGATTCCAAGTGTCTCAAGGGTGACTTAGTCATAAAAACCATGTCAACACCGGATAATCGAACTGTGGATAATTAAACCTGTGTTATCTGTGCATCAGCTGTACAGTACGTCTGTGCTCATCACGTTGAATCAGGTGTAGCTTACAGCACACATCTGCTCTTACTGCAGTTGCTATATGTTGGTTAACTACCTCAGAGCATCTGGATCAGCTCCTGTGGGCTGCGATACATGAGCATTTTTGGGAACCTAGGAAGCTCTGGCCTAGTGAGAGCAGCTCTCACAAGCTCTCCGGCTCTCATGCTGTCCTCCAGATAACTTTCTCAAAATGGATGCCAGAACAAACCCTTAGCTCTCATCCTGTGCTTGGCAAGAGCTTTTGGAAGCTAAAATGAAGCACAGAAGGCAATTTTGGCATTCTGTGTAGCACGGTGAGGAGGTTGAATGGTAACACATTGCGCTGTAGCTCTTTCTGTGGCTCCCTCAGAGCAGCTGTGTAAATGCTGCATTTGACTCACCTTGTGAAGGGTCTTTTCCCAGTCTGAACCATGACTCCCGTGGCAGTTGCCTGCTCTGTTGACAGGCGCAGTGACTAATGCACCTACCAAGCTGAGGGTCTCCAAGATACACATTCTTTACCATTGCAAACCCAGAAAATGAGGTTGCAGAGGAGGGTGGTGATTACTCTCTGGGATGAAGTGAGGTGGGACTGGGGCAAGATTGTTGTGTGTTTGTTAAAGATGTTCAGGGCAATCTGTTTAGCAGCCTGTAGGTAATGGAAGAAATTACCTGGCAGAAAGGCAGTTGGGGTTGTTGAAACAAATCTGGGAAAATAATTGACAGGGTGTCAGACTGTTCAATGGAGATAGATGCCTTGGGGGATCCTGGCATACACAGACGAAGAGTTGTCAAATGCAGCATGACAGTTTTCTTTCAGTGCTCTAAATCTGGAAGAGCCAGATGTGTCAAACCTGATCCATTCTCATGTCCATGTGAGGTAGGTAGTAGGAACAGAGCTTGGGGGAGTAAACCACCAAAGGCAGATTTCTGAAGCTCTCAGACTGAGAGAAGCAGATAAGCAATAGCATTGTTCTATTTTCCAAGAGTACAACATACAGAAAACCCCAACCCAAAATCCCATGCTTCTATATGATCTTCCCAGAGGTGAGCAATGTAAACAGCACCCACAGTTTACCTCTTGCAAATTCAACTCAGCTGTACTAGAGTTCTTTGCAAACACTGGTCTTGTCAAATCCCAGCAAGAGCAAGTAAACTTGTATGGAACAATGAGAACTCGGAAAGGACAGAGGATATGGGCTGAAACCATTTTGTGGCAGCTTTGAGAGTCAGAGCCAGCTTGACACTGGACAAACTAATGAGTTCAAGCTAGGTTGCAAAGTAGGTGGAGTGACAAAAGACAAAACACAGCTTTTATTTATTGCATTGGGTCTCTTAAAGAAATTCAGTTTCTTCTACAGTAGGAACATGCTTGCACAGAATGATTTTTTTAAACATTTTTTTAGATGCTCCAAGATGTGTGTAACATCTACCAGCATCAGCTTGCTTGACACATTTTAGCTGTCTTTTTGTCATGGGCTTACAGCAGTGCTGCTATTCTGACAGCTTTGCCCAGCTAAGTCCAATTCTTAAGAAATAAAATCAAAACGACATTCAGGACACAGCAAAGTAAAGCAGAGAATGAAAAAGCAGTCTGAGGGAACAGAGTGACTCAAATTTCGTGATCCAAATATGTGCGGATTTTCTGCAATTTGTAGAAGGGATGGTGCAATTCAATATTTCATTTCATCTCAGGATCAAATAAGTAGCCAGGATGAGAAAGCTGTTTCAGCTCAATCCTTCTCTCAGCATCCTGTTTCTTAGCCCAGAAAATGTGTTGTTTTAAAAAAGACCAAAATGGTTGTGATGGATGGAAGAGCTCAAGCACCTGCAAACCCATGTGTCCATCAAAGCTTGCTCTCACATCTCTTCTGGGTTTGCTCTCTTTTTTCATATTAGGTAATATTAAAGGCTTTTTATTCTTTTGTCTTTAACAGAAGGATGAAATAAAAACAAATGGGGACAGGCAAAACCTGAGTTATCTAGAGCTTTATTACTCAGAAATGACTTTAAACGCCACCTCAGGAATAAGCCCACTCCTTCTCCCCACTAGAGACACCCCAGTTGTTTTAACTGTGGCTCTAGTGATGAATGCTGTGTGTCTACAGTTGTAATTATTTATGAATACCATACATATACTTCTAAAAATCGTACCTGGGTTGTACCAGCCGTCACCCAAGAAAGCTCCAACCCACAGGCAAAGCCCATTGCTCAGAATGAGTTGGGTTGGGTGGAAAGAGGGATCATACGCATTGAGGTCTGTTAACTGTTCCTTAGCACTGAAAAAAAACCTGAAAAAAGAAGAGTGCATGCACAGAAAAACAAATTGTAAACCTGCGATTAAAAATACACTTTTCAGAGGGGCAGCAGCTTAATGCAGTGATTTTTGATTTCTTTTTAAGATGCATGTGGAAGTAGTTTTGGTACATACCAGGAGGGATTAAAGGGTTAACAATAGATAATTTATTTTCCTGCAGGACAGAGTGTCTTACAGGAATCAATTGCATCCAGGTTTTCTGAATATTTTTGCAATGAAATAATTCTTTTAAATTAGTTGGCAAATACATGAAGGGGGTTCCAAATGAAGGCACAAAAATTTATGAAATTGGTTAAGAACTGTAACCAGTTGTTCTTGTTTTTTCAAAGAGAAGCAGATGAAAATGAGCATTAGTACATAGCAGTCTGAGGAATGTCTTAAAAAAGAATTAATTGTTGTTTCTCTTAGTCTTTTTAGGGCTTTCACTGAGCTACTGTATTTTGAGGCATTAATTATTTGTATTCATTAGAGTTAATTATTAAATAAAATAGGTGTAGTTTCTGTTGGTGTCTTTAAGAACTTACTTTTATGCCAATAGGCAGCACAGTGGCACAATTTCTAAAACTGCAACCCCAAAACTAAAGATTTCTGTATCCCCTGAAGTCTCCCCACACCTGAAGCTGGGACAGAGGAGGTTTATGGGGTGTTGCAGGTGTCCAGCAGCAGCCAGCGGGACACACGCCCTGGAGCCTGAGAAAACAACTCCAGTAGAAGTTGCTCTTGGAGCAGTGTGACAGCACCCTCTGTCAAAAGCTGTGGAAGCCAGTCCTTCCCATGCAAAACTCTGGAGTTCTTTGATGTTGGAGAAGGAAGGGTAAGTCTAATAAATAGCTCGGAGATCCTGAACCTGGCATTCTCTGTTAATTTGGTGGGGGGAGAAGGGGGAAGAAAAAAACCTTTCCTTTTTTAGGTTAGTAGTCATGTAGAAGATTAGTTTTACTCCTTTTTGGATTATCAAACAAAAGCAGAAATACCCAGAAAAGAGCAATTCCTTCTTTGCCTGAAGGCCTGTTTGTGGCGCTGTAGGCTGCCAACCCCTTTCTGTGGTACAACATGCTGTGTAAAACCAGAGCTCACCAATGGTACAAGATGTTGTTGTGCAAGTGTTTGCACATGGGCTAATATACATGACACACGGGGTAAGAGGCTTCCTAATGAACCGACATTTAAATCTCTGCTTCCCTTGGAGCAAATAATTTTCTTTGATTGCCTGAGGAGCAGAAGAGGCTTCATACATCTTTAAGATCATAGAATGGTTTGGGTTGGAAGGAACCTTAAAGATTGCCTAGTTCCAATCCCCCTGCCATGGGCAAGGACACCTCCCACTAGACCAGTTTGCTCAAAGCCCCATCCAGCCTGGCTCCCTTCATGATTTCTTACTCTGTGTCCTCACCATTTGGTGTGGAAGAGTTCATTTTTTGATAACTTTCCTCTAGAAGTGTAGTAAAGACCACAGAAGAGGAAACAGCTGCGTCTGTGCTGCATCTGTCTTTTAAATTCCACTTTGATCCTATTCTGAGTAAATATTGACCTTTACTTTGAAACACTGTATTTTTTATTCAGATTTCCTTCTGTAAAAGACCATCAAAATCTGAAAGATTACTGTCCCACAGTACAAGGAGGGATGCTGTTAGTTTGGCCAAACAGCTATCAAAAAAATGCAGGAAATACAACCTAAATTCATTTTTCTCCAAATGTTTTCTGCAGTCAAAATCCCAGGCTATTAGATTAACTCCAGGGACTGTAAAGACAATAACTTGAACTACAAGTCCCAGGACAGTAGCCAGGTTTCATGTGGTCTTCAGGGATGGGAACCAAAAACCCCACCAAAAATAATAACTTCCTTTCACCACTGAAAATAGTGAACTCCACATGTAAGCCGGATTTCAGAGTCTATTAAGCAGTAAGAGAGGTCACCTCTTCTATCTGCAAGGTCATGAAATTGATGACCATTAAAACTTGATTCTTATCCAAATCCATTTGTAAAATTAATTTGCATATTTTCAAGGACATAAATTACTCTGTAGGGACTTAGAGAAAAACATACAAGTATGTTTCCTCCTTTTCAGTCATCAAAATGCTAAGACCACTGAGTATTGAAAAATACTAAAAGCTTCAGCCAATCTCCTGACTGAAGCTTGAGTCTCCTTCTCAAACAGGAGCTAAACAGGGTTTCTGACCTCACAGACAGGATATACTTTTATCCCATAACATGAAATTGTAGAAAACCCTTAAAAGACTGTCCTTTGAACTTTGGTTTCTGTCATTAAAATTTCCTTTGGTGTAACACCTGTCTTCTTTCCCAGACTGCTGTAGGCATCCTTCTATTAACTGAGCCTTCTGCTGTATGTACCTTCATTTTTTGTCATGGTAATGTTTTTTCAAGTGGAAAATACTATGGGAAAGAATGAAAAGTGGATACTTTTTCTAAACTTCAAGACATCCAGGTATTTTTTCCCAAATCTGAAGCAGTATCTCTTACAGCAGACTCCATAGAGTATGGGTTTTCCAATAAATTAAAATATTCATTAAAATAAAAAATACAAATATTTTTAATAGGTTTTCTGTTTCCACTTTCAATCCCTGAAATACACTTGGATAAACTGGCAAAGCATTTCTCTTCCCCAAGTCTCTTTTGTGCTCCAGCATGCACTCAGAATTGATTCCTCTAAAGAATAAAACCATCAATCTCTATATCCTGCCACTTCAAATTCAAGCCGAATGCTGAAGAGAAAAAAAAAATAGTGGTTGGCAGATCTTGGAGAGGCAGCCAGGAGTGCCAGCTCATCCAGCAGAAAATTTCATGCAGAACAATTCCTAGTCCAAGGAAACCAGACCAAAACTCTCACTTTAACATCCATCATTGACAGAAACAAAAGCTGTCGTGTTTCTGAGTGTGTTCCAACTTAATGAAGGGACAAGGAAAAAAAGAGGAACCCCCAACTGTGACAGCACATATGAACAACATCTCTTCACGAGGGAAATAAAGCCCTGAATTAAAATTTATGGCTTCCCAGTAGCATTACATACCCTGGGAACAGTGAATGTTTTGTTCCTTCCCAAAATGACAAGTGTTAAGATCATAAAATCAAACTCAACTGGAGTAGCAAATTGATTCTAGACTATCTAGTTCTTGCAGGCTATGTCATGCTGAGTGGAGTTGATGGTTGGTTGCCTAGGGTAGCAAAATATTAGGAATAACACAGTATTTAGTGGCTGTTCCTTATGAGCGTGCCTGCAAGAGGGGAGGAGGTGTGTTCATGTGTTACTGTGCTTAGCACAGCAGAAACCCTAGAACTGAGTCAGTCCTGAGTGTTGCCTTTCTAGCCAACTTTCCAACAGCAATGAACTAATAGCATTTCCAAAGGTTAACATTTCTGTAACTTTGCCAAATGGTAGGGGTCATGCCCTGTTTTTCTGCTTAATACAACTTACTTCCCTCATTTTTTTTCTCATGACCTTTCCCCCACTATTTGCCACCATCCATTTTGGCCCTTTCCCGTATTGCTACAGACCTCTAACATACTTCAATATTTGTGTTTGCTCTGTCTGCAAGGAAGGGCTGCAGAGCTGCTGTACCAGTAACGGCTCTGCCTAAGCTGTAGCTGCTAACCATGCAACAAACAAGGCAAGTCTGAAACTTGTTCTTAACAATGTTTTTTACAAGTATGGTGTTTTAATCTTTTCCCCTTGGATGTTATATGCTATTCCTGATGCAGCTATTGTGATATCTCAGAAGCCCTAAAGAGATTCTGGCTTCTGTGCTGCTGTGCCATCTCCTGTGGCAATAAAGCTGTTCAGTAGCACAATATGCACTGAGGACTGATCAGGTATTTACTAAGTAGAGATGCCACTCTTAACCAAAAAAAAGTAAGAGACAGAAGTTAGAGATGATTCCTGTGCAAAGATGTCAGTCTTCTGTGGAGGTCTCTGAAGAGATGGCCAATATTTACTGTACCCTAGTGTAGTTTATTTGGCTCTATTATTCCCTAGTTCTCAAAGAAATCAATCTTCAGAACTAAATCCACTGTGACCATGTTCTCCAGTTAGATGTCCAACTTGTTTGCATTTTTGGAGCATGGTACATTTTTTGTAGCCCAACAGCCTCTGCAGGTGACACAGCAGAAGAACTTACACAGTGAACAGGAGGCAGCCCACAAGCTTCGTCCAAACTCTCGTCTGCAGCCAGCAAACAGCTGAACATGCAGGGCTGAGCCTTATAGAGGAGACCTCTACTAACAGTTTTGTCATAGCAAGAGCTCACGCCGGGCATGGGGTTTGTCCTCCTCTCCAGACCCTTGGCTTCCTCAGATTGTTTATTTCTGGAGATGACAGTTCTGTACCTGGTGTTTGCTGCACAGAAATGTACCAGGTGCAGGTTTAATGAGTGACTGAGACAGTAACCCCCGACCTCACACACTGCTTAGGTGATATCCAAATCCCTGTAACTACCCAATCAACAACAGAAGTTTCCTCCAGGACCTGGCCCTGTGCTGCATTCCACGGATATACTTCCATAGCAAATGTCACTGCCTGAAACTGCCTTCTGCTTGAAGTCCTGCTTGGACTGTGGGGGAAGGCAAGGAAAAGGTCTATTTTTTTTAAAAGAGGAGAGCGGTTTTTTTCTCCACTTCTTGCTCATGTAGTAATGGCTGAAATTTGCTTCCTTTGTTCTTGTGAAGGAAATGTTTCAAAATACACAAAACCACCACATTGCAGGCAACTGCAACACTAGGAAATCTGGAATCAGGATGCAGCAGTTTCTGGTTAGGGACTGGAAGTGAGGTTTCAACCAAAGCCTTTTCACCATGTTGGCCTCTGTTCTCACCCTAGGTTTCAATGTAAATCATTACATTAAAATTATTTAGGCCTCCTAAATAAGTAGCATGAAGCTGACATGAAGTGAAGCAACAGGAGAAGGATATGTTGGCAAAGAAAAGGGTATTTTGGATGTCCCAGCAGTGGGGTGGTCCACAGAAAATGCGAGAGAGGCAAAGGACTTGTACAGCATGATCATCCATAGGTGCTAATAGATGGAGGGACCAAAAGGGAGAAACAAACTGAGGCGAAGGGTGCTGGGTGAGGGTGTGAGGAGGGCCTGTGACACAGCTGGCAGAGGATGTGCCTCTGAGACCAGGGGAATGTGTCAGAGGAAGGAGGTCCCTGTCCAGCTCCTCCTGGGGCCATTGCAGCTGACCTGCTGGCCCCAATCCCACCTGGTTGTGCTCACAGCCTGGCCCATCTAGCCCCCACTGTGCATCAGCTCCTCACCAGGGACAACAATTTTTCAGTTGCTTTTCAAACTCAGACTTGGGACTTGTATTTTAGCACGAAGATAAACATTTTGAAAGCTGTCTTCTTTCTCACAGTGCAGGCACAAGTTGTTTTTAATTATCTTAGGAAACCTTTCCTAGCCCAGGCCAATTTGTTCACTGTTTGTCTTGTGGAGCAGGCCCATAAACCAGCTTTTAGGGATTTATTGTATAACATTATCAAGAAAGCAATCTTTAAAAAAAACTGAAATCACTTACAACAACCCTTTTTTCTTCTTTGCAAATGGCTTCATAGAAGCCAAATGATCACAGCTGACCACCCAAACCTACTGGAAAATGCTAGCTCCAAATGAAAATGATTAGGTTTAGTCATGTTTTAATCCTAAAATGCTTTAAGTGATGATTTAGGCAGGAAAAAGAAAGTTCTTCCTGTAGAGGAGAAGCAAGACATCTTCATTTTTCAGAATTATATATTTTGGAGTCAGCAAAGCATGATAAATACAGGGACAGGCAACTCCTGCTCTTTGATAGATTTATGTTGTTTTGCACACACACACACACACACACACACACACACATATGCATGTACTCTTATTTAAAGAAAAAAAGCAATGGGCAGAGAGAAGAGCAGTGATTATTATACCTCCAAGTTTTATTACTGTTTTTCTCTTTACAGACTCTGAACCATGTGAGTGTTGGTCATCAACTTTTTAAGAGGTTACCTTTGAAAATTTTGACATTCGTAATAAATGTACTACTCATTTAGAGAAATTATCTTAAACTGTAACAAATATTTAATTTTCTTTTTTTCTCTGACATATTTCTGCGTAATCCTTTTTTGACCTAATGCCAGAATTTTTCAGATGACTGCAATTTTATTGCTTTCCTACAGACAAAGGAAGAAGACATGTCTTTCTTAAGTGCTCCTCAAACAGAACAGAAAAGCAGGACTGTTGTAATAGAGGAGACTTCAATATTTACATTTTATTACTACTTGAAAGGAAATTTGATGGAGGAGAGAGTTCTGCTTTTAGTCAGAACATCCTTGTATGTCTCATTTCTGAAGTACCTCTTCTACACTAAGAAAATGTTGCCAGACTCTTAAAAGACTACCCCTCAATCCAGAAAATTAAAGAAACCCATTGGAACTCTGGCTCTTTTCAGGGATCCATACATTTACTGTCCTTATCATCTAGAGCCCCCCACCTTTTTCCCTTGGGATGGTCTTACATTCGTGACTGCTGATGCAACTGTCCTTAAAATCTACACTGCCTTCAGTTCTTGTGTGTTCTGAACACCATGGACATCAGTCAGAAAGTATGAGGTATTGACTTTATCAGTTCTGATTTTATACTCTACTTCATGGGACTACCCAGGAGATCCTTGATCTTTGACTTTCCATGAATGCTTGCAGCAGACCAGCATGGGTTATACTTGCGTTGAGTTTAAACATTTCCTTCCCTATGACAACAATTAGAGTGCTATTTTCTATTCTGTTCTAAGTTAAAGCTGTGAATAACAATGGAGAGGTCTAAACACCCCCTGCTGTCCAAGCAATCCTTGACCAACTTGGCAGCTTTAGAGAAAAATGCAGTTCTGCTCTCAGATGTTATTGTGTCCCTGCCCTGTGAGAACATTTCTCCACCTCTGCTCTGGGGACCATTCCTTTCTGCAAGACTTCAGAGAATGGTTTCTGAGATAACTCTAAACCAAAGCAACTATCCCCACTATCTCCCCCATCCCAAAACTGCCCAAACTCTCACACATGCTGTCACGACTTTCAAAGGGCAGCCTAAGCATCAGTTGGTTATTCATGAAAACTGCTGCAATAAGACTGCTCAAGCAGTCTGCATCTTAATCCTCAAAAAAGTTGGTGGAACTTTGGATTAAGGAGCATGGATAAACACTGCTTTGGAGAAGTCTGTCCTCTACTTCATTTTTTTGTGAAGACACAAAATACCTGCTTAATGTGTTGCCTGTCCTCTTTAGAGTCAATGACAGATTGTTGTATCAGGCTTACATCTTCCATAGGTGCTTAATACTCATGGATGAAGCATACTAGATGCAACAGTACTACTAATAAAACCAGGGTTAATATTACTTTATTGCACTCTTTTTGTCTGCTGGACACCACCTCAGATATTGCTGAAGCCCTTACTACCACTGTTGCAGTAGGCCAGGTTGGCATTCCCAATATAAATGTCACTCCTGGAATATCTCAGCTACTGCATAGCCTCCAGTCAAATGCAAGCCTTTTTCTTTCCTCAGAGCTCCTCTATAAACAGAAGAGGTGGTTGTTGCTATGGTCAGAAGTTCACATTACAGCTTTGTGACTGCAGGAAGCCAAGACTGAATCTAACAGCTCCGTCAGCCTGCAGAGCATAGGGCAGGGAGTGACCTCCTCATCAGGGGCTCCTGGGCTGTTGCATATAAACACACCATCCATTTTGCAGGCTCCGTCCTAAGACTAGTTAGGTGTCTTGCTCCTGCTATTTTAACTGTAAAGCTTGTTGGAGCCTTTTCCATTGCTTACTTCTCCCAGAACTTGCTGGTAACTTTATAATTCCAGACACTTTTTAATAGCACATGTAAGCCATTTTATTCTTCCGTTCATGCTGCTGTGGTGTGCCACCTTAAGGGAAAGGCAGCACTCAAGATTCCTAGATGCCTGTGTTCGAAAAGGAACAACAGAAGTCAGAGGGTCCACAAAAACTTCCAATGTTTTATTAGTAAATTATACACTTGGCATGGAAATTGCTGTGTTACTCCCAGTTAGTCTGGTATAAACACACTGTGGTGGATTTTGAATAAGGGGTAGGGTGAATGAGACTAGGGAGAGAAAGAGACTAAAGTGAGGGAGAGGAAAGAAGAAAGAAAGAGAAAGAAAGAGAGAGAGAGTAATAGAGTGTAAGAGAGAGAAAGTGAGGGGGAGAAAGAGAGAAAGGAAGGAAGGAAGGAAGGCAGGCTGGCCAGTCCTGGCTCCAGAGATGATCCAGCTGATGGGTTGTCCAGGGTCCTGGGGTGCCTTTTTATAGAAATTTTTTTTCCCACCCTGAATGTAAATATGTAAATTTATTACTTTTTAGGCAAATTACTTATTGTGAGCAGTCTGTTCTTTCTGACCTTTCTGGAAATGAGCCAGAGTGCTTTGGGGGGCTTAGGTGGTCTTGATCCACTTCTACTGGACTGACCTTTGGTTGACAGTCCATGCCCACTTCTCAGCCTCATTCCTGTGCTTGCAGTCTGCTGTGCTGTGCTTATTTCCCAGAGCCAGGGGAAGAACATTTGTCCCAGAAGAGTGCTGCCCCACCTCTGTATGCCACCCTTGTCCAGCCACATCCTGTTCTCTCTCGCAGGTATGGTTATTACCAACAATCCCTCGTTGGCTATCAGCGTTTGAGACATACAGATTAGCCCCTTATCTTCTGGCTTCTACAGCTGCCTTTTATCTAAGTGAATTATTTGTACTGCAGACACACCCAGGGGCCCTACCCAGATGCCTCCGAGCACTCAAACACGCTGCATATGGGGCTGACCCAAAAGGATTCAGAAGAAGTAAGCAGAAGATGTCAAACACAAATGTGTACAGAGGACTCAGACTGGTGCCCTGACTGCTGACAGCTCTGGTGCCTCTTTCTTCACCAGGGACACGAAAATAACCCAAGGTCCTGCTGTGAAAGGCAAATGGAGGGCATGGGGAAGAGTCAACAGGAGAGTTGCTCCAGAAAGGAGGAGGCCAGGTTTTAGAGCTATACTTACTTAACGTAATTTAAATGTTTTTGGAAAAGGGAACCAGAACATTGCCCTACCCATAAGCAGCCAGGAATTCAGGAAAGTCTCTTACCTGTACTGGGACACAGTATTTTGTTAGTGCAGGCTCAGGCAAGAGTCTGAATGCCTCCCTGTAACCCCTCAGCTAACCCCAGCAGTCTGGCTATTAGTTATCAAACAGCTGAAGGAAAGCATAGGAACTCTGGTATCTGCTGTGGCTTCTGCAGTCTGTGAGCATCAGCATTTGCTGAAACAGATTTAGGACCATTCCTGTAATGTTTTGGACTCTATTCTTGTAGTTTGATGTCAAGATAATCTTAACCTGTGCTTTGCTGAAGTGCGTGTTGCACATTTTACCCTGTTTCATGCAGCCCAGCTGCCACCTCACTCTGCCAGTGGTTTGGTGTGTTTAAAGCCACCATTTAGCATAACAAAAATGAATTAACATAGGCTTGAGTTTTGGCCAGATAAACATAATACATTTTGTTTTGGCCAATGGTTAATGACATGTTTGAAAACGTGATATTACTTTGCATTAGAAAACTTATTTATGCATCGTAAGTAACTACTTTTTCTGAGTTTTAATGATACTCGCTGCATGTTGCACAACCTTAGTTCTAAGAAAGAAATAATAAAAAGGTGCACTCTGAGCACTGAGTGGCATGGAACATGGCACTCTAACAAACACACGATGGGACTGGTACAAGTGAGACATTGATCAGTGCCACATAAGTATGCCGTTAACTACACATACCCACAAACATTTTTTTCTCCAATAACACTATTTTGAGAAGGCAAACGTCCTGGTCTGGGGCACACTGGCAGCACTGTCTTTGTTCTGTGTAAGATCACATTTTGAGCTAATCATAAAAGTACCAAATTTTTCCCATCAGACAGCAAACTTTTCATAGGAGTTTACCTCAGAGTGCCACTGATGGCTATTTATAGTCAGTGAATTTAACAGTATGGTTTAACTTCAGTGAAGAAGGTAGTGAAAACTGTTTATTTCTTAGAAAAACAACAGCAGTGGATTTAACTTCTTTTTAATGCAGAAGGAAAAGAAGTGTCTTGTCCTGGTGGCCATATGAATTGCTGCCAGAGCACCCTCCAGACCACTACAGCAGGGTGAAGGCTGAGCAGAAGTCCTCTTTTCCCAATAGTCCAGTTCTTCCAGTTCCTGAAGACAGCCTAATAGTCTCCAGTTCAGACTGAGAAAGGATTTCAACCCGGACTTTTAAACCTCACATTAATGTTTTGACCACTAAGAGGTACCTGGAGCAGTGTGGACCCTGACCTCACTTAGGCCATAGAAAGCCATTTGTTTTGTAAAGTGCTGCATCCTTTGAGCCATGCCCACCTCTTGGGCCCAGGGCTGCAGGGCACCCTCCCAGTGTAGGTGGTGGATAGGTGATGTAGATGGTCCCTCATCTGCTTTGAGCAGTGATTGAGATGAGCAGAGGTTTCCCTTCATGGACAATGATGGCCATGAGAGGGTGCTCAGCATGTGAAGTCTGATGGTGCTGGCTTTGGTCTGTTTAGCTGGCAGAGCTCTGCAGCATGGTGGCAAGCAGCTTGGGGGAAATGCCATTTTTTACTCAGCACAGTCTTTGCAAAATTACATTTTGTCTGTGCTGTGTTTAGGAAATGTGTCTGGGAAGTACATGTCAGGGATGCTTCTGGAATTAAAGTGAGTACTTGTTTGACATAAGTGGGAAACATGAAATGCTCAGCTCAGTTAAGCATGTGCAGCATCAGACCCTGAATCAGGGAGGAGGGGCTGATGTTCAGATTGCTCCTTGGCAAAATTACCCCAAGACTTCTGTCCTTTCACTGCCCTTTCAAGGGTGCCCTTTTGGGTTCCCAAATGAAGACTTTGCTGACTGCAGCTGGAGATTAAGGGAGCACAATAGACAGGAAACCAAGAGTCTATTTATCCCTGGAAAAGCCTGCCTTTTTCTAGTTTAGATGGAAAAGAAGACGAAAGTCCACGGAGCACTTGAGTGAACAACAAATGGCATAAGAACAAATGCAGAGAAAGGGAATGCCAAGGTTGTCATCCCCCATCAGCACTTTGGATGGGTTTCCTCCTCGGAGAAGCATGGGGGAGGCTGTGGGACCTTGTGCAGGAAGCAGGTGGTTTGCTTTACCCAGAGCCATGCATAATGGCCAGGGAGCTGTGCCGCACTCCGGCCAAGCTACAGCAGATGGGCTGCAGTTTGCTCCGCTCAAGGATATTTTTCATGTTATGTGTGGAAAAGAGCAGTAACCCTTGTTTGTTATATGAGGCCTTGTAGGATTTTATTTGGAAAAAAGCCATTTTTGAGATTAAAAAAAAAGCCATTAAAAATGTGAGTCACTGTAATCACTTTCAAAGTGCTCTGATGGTCTTTTGCTTGCAAAAACTTCACTATTATAAGATTTTTTTTTTTTTTTAATGAAAAACTCCACCACAAATTATCTCAGGCTAATTGAGGTGACATTAGGGATCTGTTCATTTGAAATTACCAAGAAAAAACACCCCAAACACTCTGAGGAGCACTGGATCCAAACTATTCATGAAGTAAAGCTGCCAGCGAAATAGCTGTGTCTGTTCTGTGGCTTAACATAGCACCTCGGGCTGTAAAAGCACCACAATATTTCCTCCAATGCAAACGTATTTCAAATTCTATATCCCCAAATGTCTGGGGACACTCATTCCTTGCTCAGGGAGAGGCAGGACCTGAAGCACAGAGTCCACTCAGGAGCTGGACCCTGTGAGGAGCCTTGGGAACCTCAGGGTGGGGAGATCCACAGCCTGAGTAAATGGCTGATCACCTGAATGGTGACCCAAAGATGCCAGGACTGGTATGCACATCCTGCTACTCTTTGGGGTTTGGATGTCCCAATCAGTATTGCCAGATGCTTGTGTCCTCTTGGAGGGAAGACGCCCAAACTGCTGCTTTAAGAACACAGGCTCACTGTGAGGCTGTGAGCAGTGAGGAACAGAGAGAGCAGAAACCTTTATGTCATATATTAGCATCTGTCAAATATCAGCATCTTTTCTCTCTGGTGCACCATCTCCCTCCTTGAGAAAAGACCAACTGACCTGGGCAGGGTCTCCCCACATCCAGGCACTCCTCCCAGAGCCTATTTACTTACCACACCTCAAACAGTCACTGAATCAGTCATCCTCCTCCCAAATCTGGGCTGAGCTCTCAAATTTCTCAGGTGCTGAAGAAAGGGCAGCTCTGTGATGTTGCTTGTTGCCACTGCCAGGTGCCACCATATCTGTGTCAGACCCTGGGCCAGAGGCTTTCAAAGTCTCCTGCTGTGCTGGACTTACTGGACACCTCTGAGCAGGGGCACCTACTCTTTGGACCACCACCAAACTCAGCAATGAGTCAGAAATCAAATCACTGAAAATAACAGAGGCTGCTGCATCTCTGGCCGTGCAAAACAGCTGACGATAAATTACAGTGTCAAAACAAAGCGTATGCACCTCCCTGGAGAGGTGGCAGTGCTGCAGCTGTGGGAAGGGCAGAAGCCAGGCACCCAACCACGGCATGCTGGGTCTTGTCCTGTTCTGCACTACTTCTTCAGTGCTGCTAGGATCTGATTTTTACTTTGTGTTTGGCCAAATGCAGACACTGGAAAAATGGATAGAAAGTAGCAAACAACCACAGAAAACAATTTGAGGGCTGACAAATATCTGATGGTGAGAGGCTTAGAAGGTTTCTCTCTGGCTTAGTGAAAATTCCGTCATACTGTATTTTGCTAGAGGAACTTACCAAGTGCTTTAAACCACTGGCAAAAGACAAATAGCTGCAAACTAAACAAGTTAAAATAGACATAAGGCAGAGTTTAAAAGCAAACAATGACTCATTGCTAGTAAAAATTACTAATGGCATTGGTGGTTCCTCTGCTTTGACTAGTAGGAGACGATGGGCTGTCTTCTTCTGTAGATGGGTCTAAGGGTTCACACAAGTGCTTGGAGGAGGTTGCCTGATTTGAACTGTAAAGGAGGCCAGGCCAGCTGACATAAAGCTGCCTTCTTATATCAACAACCTCCATTATTCACAGCACTGAATCAAGTCCTGCAACACATCCATGCACCCAGAATCCAGTCAGTGTTGTCGGACATGTTGTTAGTTAACTGTTAAATATTGTCAGGAAGAAATAAACACAAGGGTAACTGCGATGCTTAGTCACAGTAAATTACATTCCTCAGCTCTTCTGCCTTGTAAAACACAGAACAGCAGTTATTGAAAAATCAATAGAAGCTCCAGTTTGTTGTTGTATCCTATTGCTGTACAATGTGTTACCAGCCATGACCTTACTCATGACAGGTAAGAGCTGCTTAATTGGCAGCCTCTGTGCCATGCAAGCATTCTCTCCTACTCTTGGCTGAGGCCATTGGAGAGCATTAGACAGCATAAATCTCTGCACCTGGTACACATGCTATTGAAACTCAAGAAAAACTTCCACATTTTCTTTCAAATGGAGAGAAAGCTCCTGATCTTGTGCTCATGCTGCTCTGGATTTGTGCCCACAAGCTATCGAATGGAAGACAAATGACAGTGCTGTTATTTCAACCAGTTTAATGATTCTGGCAAAAGACCTGGCAGCAGACTCCAAAGATTTCATCTAGGCAAGGCAATGTCTATTCCAAGAGTGCAAATCTTCCACTGGAGAGCTGGCAAGTGCATGTTTGTGCTGGAAGCTTAAATCAATCATTTCTATTTTTCCCAAAGCGATTTAGCAAAGTACAGAAATTGGCTCCTTTATCAATGGCCCCAGGCCACTTTTCATGTTTAAGGTATTAGTGCCATGGACCAGAGTGATATATTGACTTCATGTAAAGCAGTCAGTGTTAGCACCACCTGTTTAATCATTCCTTTACAGTAGCTGTAGTTTGAAAACTGTCAACAAGTGCCTTGTTGACACTGTCAAAAAGGAGCCCAGGAGACCACTGTAAATTACTGGTCCCCTGGAGTAATTTCTGTGTGCTCATGCAAAACTCTCCTGTGACCATGATACATTTCTGAGTCTCCTGCCCAGTGTCCCTCTCATTGCTACCTTGTGAACTGACACACATTCGCCTGGGACTGATGCCTGGGTCAATTAGCAACCAAAACACTGATGGAGATTTGTAATACAAAATGTACTTTGAAAGTCTTGGACAAGCTTTAGGGGCCTAAGTGCAAAACTGGGATTTAGATTAAATAAAAAACCTACTCAGCAGCCACCTAACCTTTTACTTAGGCCTGGAGATTCTTGAGGTACTAATAATTCTGCTTCTGTGGATACCAATACTGTCCATGCTTACTCTAGTGGGAATCAGAAAGTAAAGGGAATGTAACCCAAGACTGCAGGTTTACACAACTTCCTTGTAGGGCACTACTCTCTATAAATGCTTCCCTGATCATGGGAATATCCTGGAGGAACTGTATCTTCTTATCAGAGCAATCCTGCATTGTATAGCTACCACACCATCTAATTTCCCTATGGGGAAGACCCAGCAAGAGCTCTGCATGAAACACAGTACGTGCCCAAGAGGCATTGATATGATGCTCAAGGCATCCCATTTAACATGTTTCAAAAATACTTTTATGTGCAGCCTCAAGGGCCAGACTGGCTACATGTGGTCTGAACAGATTTAACACATGGCAAAAGGACAGGGATCCTTCCTACATGGCCAGGAGTGCTTAATATGTAGTGATGTATTTGCCAGTGCTGCCTCCTTTTATGTTATAACTCGAGGGTTACATCAGCCAGGTGCTTGGGAGGTGCCTCTACAAATTTCCCAGCTTCAAAAGGTTGAAACATCTCCCATCTGCCAAGGGAATGTTGTATTTCCTCTCTGCTTCTCTAGGCAGAGAACTGTCATCCTTCACTTCCAAATTGGTGGGAAATAAATAAAAAAAAACAAACCCCAAACTAAAACCACAACAAATCACTATTTATTCACTGATGTCCCTGGCTCTTTCCCAGAGCCCAAAAACATTGCAAACTCAGGATTTCTCAAACTCCTGAGAATCAAGAGCACTAAACATTTCTCTGTCTTTTGCTCCTGAAGTGGCCTAGGTTTGTAAATCTTCCAGCTTGGCTCTCCAATTATGGTACCTAGCCTCTGTCTCCTTTCAGCTAGTTGCTAACACAGTCCAGCTGATTTCTGCAGAAGGAATGAACAAACAAATTTGAACAAGAAAAATGTCAAGCCTCAGAGGACAGTAACAAAAGGGCATACTGACAGGCAGCTCAGTCTAATCAGCTGCACCCCAGTATTATAAAAGGCAACATTTTTCTCTGCAAGCAGCCATCGATCCTACATAAAGAGAGCTGGAAGGAGACATTGCAAGGGTGAGAATATTTTGAGTATAGAAGACTTTTCAGTCCATTCTTCCAGCACTGTTTACACACCTTATTGCAAACAGTCATTGAAAATAAAAAAATTAGTCCTTAGAATCATTCGTAGTCAGACGTGGGTCCAGGCTTTTAGCTGACCTTGGGACACTGCTGGTTGTCACAAGCTGCCTATCCTGGTCCCACTTGGGGCCACTCATCACTCAGTATACACAAGCCAGTGACTCTGGCACTTAAAAGTGCTTCAAGAAGCTCTCAGCTGCATTTGGGGCATCGTGATACAAGAAGAGTGATCTTAGCAGAATGTTTGCTATATAGAGAATTGCCTCAGAAGGAGAGAAACAATATTACAGTTCCGCCAAAGCAAGAGAGGTCTCACTCCCTCTCCCCCTTTTCACATCCATCCCACCATATGCTCTAGTCAGCCTGCTTGGCTCAGTTCAGAGAGCCATCCCAGCAAGGAGAAGGATGCAGATGCCTTCTGCAGGATGGGTGAGCTGAACTGGCCACAGAAAGCCACAGGACCTCACAGCTGGGAAAAAGAAGATGAGCCTTTTGGCAGTGCTGATCCATTCAAGCAGCTTGCCAGGTGCATGAAACCACAGCTTCAAAGCACAGAAACTCAAATCCTTATAAAGTTCGGCCTCTTTGCTTTGGTTTTAGGTGACCAGTGCCCTTACACGCACTGCCAAAAACACGTGTCTGCCAAAAGCTGGGCTGGAGCAAGTAGCAGGCAATCAGCCTGCCAGGTGAACACCAGACCCCTCCCAGGGGCAAACAGACAAATCTAGTCCAAACTTCATTTATTTTTTGCCAGCTGAAACTGTTGGTAAATGCATCCTGATATTTTACAGCAAATATTAAACAGTCTCGCTCTACGCCAGAGCTCCCATTTCCAGGCCCAAGGCCAGTTAATACTTCATCTCTTGCTGCAGCGTGACCAGCAGTGGAACAAGCGCTAAATGAGTCCTGCTGGTCCTGGTCTGTCAAAAATCCCAAGCTGGAGCATGAGGGACCACGTGAGACACTGCCTGCCTACCACACCTTCTCCTGGTTTGATTTCTGCAGATCCCATGGAGAACCTGCTCAGGAAAAGTCAGTCTGCAGGCACAAGTTTTGCAGCTTATTATCTGGCCCACATTTTTGATGTCAGGAAAACCACTGCAAGAAAATAACTCATTATTAAGGAGAAGGGCTCCAGAGACGGCTTTTTGTTCCAGTGCAAAGGCTTTTCTTTTAGCAGGCATTTGTCTGTGGTGTTTGCAACCTAAGTACGGCAAGCAGAATCTGAAAATAACACTGATTACAAACTGATTCTTGAAACAAGTCATGTCCGTTTCTTGGCAGAGCAGTAATGGATTCTCATCACTGAGTTTTTCCAATCCTGTAATACATTAATTAGTTGGAACATATCCACATCTCAAATATCATGTCAAATCACAACTTTTAATTGCACATAATTTCTACCAGTGTTTTGGTCCACAAATTATTTTGAAATACACTAGAGTTAAAATAAAACATTTTAACCCTTCTAATTTTTAAATAAACCCATAGGAAGAAAAAAATATTGTTCAAGAAGAAATACAGTGATTTAAAATAAGTAATAACTTTTGCCACAGATTTTTACATTTGATTTCTTGCTTTAAAGAGAAAATCCTGTACTCGGTAACCTTTATTACCTCCTGCAGCCCTCCTGAGCCATGGAAACAGATTTCGGAAAGATGCCCAAGGCCAATAATTTAAAAAAGCAACAATACTAAATTCTTTCACCCATTTGTTTCCCAGGTCACAGAATGAAAACCTGTAGACCTCTTATTTCCAATTTTAGCACATACTCTCACTTGAGACTTAGAAAGCAGCTTAAATTTGACTTGCAAAAGAAAGAGAGACGCATGCCCTTACTCCCTCAAGAAAGCTTGGGAAAGTCATGTGCTTTTTTTTTTTATTTTAAGTTTTAGAAACTTGAACTCAAGATGTAAGACAGGAAAGGAAGGCCAAGCCAGGCAGCTGGTACAAGGAAGGTGCAGACACAGAGTCTTGTCCTGTGTCAGCTGGAAAAGACCCATATTAAAAAACAGCTTTACAAGTCCCCAGATGCCATAGTTCCTGGGACATTGCTGCACATGAAATACTGCAGCTCTGTGTGTGCTTTGCAGCATTTGAAATAAAACTGTCTTATGGATCTTCAGCTGTACCTATTTTAAAAATAAATAAACAAATATTTGAGGGAAAAAAAGGAGACTTGAAACAAAATACACATGATCTATGGCCCCTACCGATTACTGCAGATTAACTCAATCCTAAACAAGATATGAACATTTTTCAAGAGTGCTTTCACTTGTTTATGCAGAGGATGTGTCTGACCCCCACAGTGCTGCCTGAGGTGGATCAGTACTACCAGGCAGGGTTAAGTGGACCCAAGATGAATGCCTAGAAGAAGCTTTTCTGATGGGACACTGGGATGGAGGGACACCAAGATGTCCCAAATCTGAACACAAAGCCTGTACTGCCATGGCTCCCATCACTGCTTGCTCTTCGAATCAGAGTGGAGACACTACCATTTAATGAAGGGGAAACTGTACAGTTACTGTGACTCTTTGTGATCCTGTTTTCTACAGCCTTTTCTCATGCAAAATTACCAGTGGTAACAGGATTTGCCCTACTTTTCTTTTTTTACGGGTATTTTTCCAAGCCATACCAAGAGAGGGATCCTGGCTACCCCCCTTCCTCTGAAGAACTATGCATTTTCTTCACTAAGACCTTCTTTTGCTGAAAGGAGAAGCTAAAACTCAGACCAGACTATGCTAACAGATTGTAGAGCCCAGCCCAGTCCAGCCCAGTGCACAGGACTCCTCTGGAAGGATGAAACATGTCAAGTATAGTACCCTTGTCCTGCCTTGGCTGGGCACCTCAAGTGTGTGCGTGTGCCCACGTGCCTGTGTTTATGGCAAATACTATCTTCCTGCTCCCCACACAAATACTTACTTCCTTGGAAGATAAGAGAATTAATCTGATGGTAGGAGATAATTAGGATTGTTCCTCTACACATAATACAAAATCCTTTTTGTGTACCTATTTGTGTCTACTGCATATGTGCTCACAGTTTTCACTCCTGAACAGGAAGGAACAGGTTTAAAAGGGATTATACATGTAGGAGAATACTTTGAAATCACTTAGGAAAATTCTCATTTCTCACCTTTGTCTTTAAACATTTACACAAATCTGAGGGGTTCCAAAGGGGAATTTTTATAATCCTGTTCTGTGCTTACTGTATTTAAAAGCAGTTAAAACTCTAAAAATGTCCTCAAGAGGCATTGATACTAGGAGAACATTCCATTTCATTAACGGTTATTTCATTTTTGTTAAGGCTTCCTTTATCTTTAGAATACATTTGGTACAATCATGGGATAAATTAATTAGGATCAAATAATACTATGACTCATCAACATACAGGCGTTTAATGTATACTTGAATAGGTTCAACAAAAAGGTGCTACTGATCCTTGTTCCAGTGGCGTTCCTCCTGCTAACTGGCATGTAAAGTGCTTTCTTCTTTCAGCTTTGCCTTTTCACCGAATCATCTTCCTTATTCTGGGTGCCATAGCATGAACTGTGAGAATCTGGTTGTATTTTGCCTGTCAATTTTTGTCCTAAGGAAATGTGGTGAGAGAAGGAAAAAACAACAACTCTGTGAAGAATTTTAATACAACAAATGCCCCACCAATCCATCATTTAAACATTCTTTGCTCCAGTAATCATTGTTTTCATTTGACTGGTTGTAACAATAGCTTGGAAAAACCCTGAAAATTTCTTTGAAAAATCTGTTGGGAACAGGAATAGAAATTAAGGGAACAGTATATTTATTAAATATGACTAGAGCACATTTGTGACTCAATTCTCCTAGGTCATCCCATTATGATACCTCATTTAAACGGAGTCAGAAAAAAGCCCTACTTACCAGGAATATGTCCACAGTCAATAAAAGGAATTTGTAAATGCTCCTCTTTTTTATTTCTTGCCATTATAATCACACCAAGGAAAGATAAGAGACACCTGCAAAATAACAGTGGCATAGTATCATTAGAAACAGTTCACTGCATCGGAGATGAGAATTTCTTTCCATGTTTCTTTTTTAAGGATTTCCAAACCCAAGTTGCTGAGTTTATAAAGAAACACATCTTCCTGGCAGCTCTATAAATTTATTCTGGGCCTCTTTCAGTCTAGATTTTGCCTCCTGAAGCTTTATTATCAGTTCCAAAGGCTCCACAGCCAAAATGACACTTCCAGCAATATATACCTAATCAGATGCCTGTGAGTGTGAGACCACAACATTCGAATCCCTGAGCAAATCTTCACAGAGCATCCAAGCTAGCATTCTAGCATGTGCAATTTCATTAACAACTCAGTCTAGCTGCGGACAATCGACATCTCTGTTGTTTTTCTCATTTGATTGTGTGTCTCAGGGGCAGGCTGCAAGCCAGGAACAATGAAAAACTGCAGTGGTTGGACACATCATCTATCCGCTGCGTGTTGGACACACAACCCCCAGTTCCTATCTGCCAAATACATGGCTGCTCATCTCCATTTTTTGTCTCTTTTCCAGCAGTCAGACAAGATAGCGGCTGTGTGCACCTACTCCAGCCCAACGGCACAAGATGAAGATGTCTGCAGCTATCAGCCCCATTTATTTGACAGCACTGTGGCAAGACACCTCCAGCAGTTCTAGGAGATCTTTTAACTATTTCATGCCCATTATTATAATTGTCACCTCTCCCAAAAGTTGTTATGGTGCTGATAGCTAGCAGAAGGTTTCTGCTCTCACAACACCTAGGCCATCCTTCAAAAACTTATTTAGTGTGCTCTGAATTTTTCTGCAGGCACACTGTCTTTCTTGACTCAGGAAGATGGGGGAGAGTCATTACAGTACTGCCTTGTAGGCAAGCAGCTCATATAATTTGCCCGTGCTCACAGGCAGCAAAGACCAGCCAGACGCACCAGTGGAAGGTAACATGGGAGGAGAAGTCTCACAGCTGTGAAAGCATCCCTATAATTTGATATTTGGTGGAGAGCAATGACTTCTCCTTCCTGCTGGAAGAACACATGATGCTGGTTTTTCATTCCATTATGAGATTAGTAGTTCACAAGTGTCTCACATTTTTACATATTTGGATTCAAACCCAGGCCTCCAAACTCCCAAAGCACAAACATCAATCTTTCCTTTAATGTTTTTTTTATCCTACTATAATGGCTATTCCATAATACTTTAATAAGAAGGTGGGTTTCTTCTTACTGAGAAGAGATTCCACAAGGCAATGCTGTTTCAGTACAAATCTTAGTGCAGATTTTAGGCTGATACACTTACCCGAACAGAAACATGAACACACTCAGTAAAGCTGCACTTTGGAATTCCCGATAAAATATGACCCCTGGAATGTGACAGAAACAAGAATTGCAGATCTTGACTGGCTTCCAAGTGATATGAATTACAGCTGGGAGGGTCAGGAGAAGTGTCATGCTTAAACAGAGCAAAAAAAATCCCAAATAAGGTATTAATACACATTGTGATGTGTTCACTTTATGTCCTATATTCCATAATCTAGGCTTTCTCAAGATACTGCATAGGACTGGAGAAGATTTAGTCAATCAGGTTGGAACATGTGCTGGGTTGGTAATTGCACAGATGCACATATTTTTTGCATTGTCAGCAACAATTTCTATGCAGGTCAAACTCGAGGTCCTATTCACAAGCAGAGACACACCAATACAGCTAAGAGGTTCTTCATGGACTTCATTAAGCTACTCCAACAGACCATGTGGACATCTTAACTCCAATTGGGAACAGATTTTCAATAACTAACTGTGTCCCTGACGTTTACACCAAGTGAAGAGCTCCAGCAGCCAGGTTTGCCAAATCTTTCTAGCTGTAGGGATCACTAACTCTTTCTGGTCACCCCTCTTCCAGGAATTAGCACCTCTGTAGTGGAGGTGACAGAACCAGATGTGTATCTGGATCTCAGCTGCCCCTATTAACAGCCAGGTATATTAGCTTTAAACCACTGATGAGCACAGTTCTGCTTAGAAACGCCAGAGAGGGAACCAGTGCAGCTCAAGTGTGACTGTGTCTTCAAAGGCCGTAACTGTGGATGGGGGAATCATGAGACAAGGCACCTTCTACGAGCACCCCAGCAAGATTCAGCAGAGGTTGTTCTTTTAAGCTCTACACTGGTTTAACTAACCTGGTGCAAATGCATGTGTATCCACTCTCAAAGCTATTAAACCATTCCTGAATAGGTACTTGATCTTTTAAGGAGGCACCAGGCCAAATTCCCCATATGGTCACAGGAACACAACCCCCTTTTGGCAAAAGTTTCCTCTTGGTCACAAAGTGTAGGTCTCTTCTAACACAGGTGCTGAGGCAATCTGCGCATGAAGCTAACTCCCCTCCTCATTAATGGCAGCTCTGCATGAGAAACTCCTGCACAGCAATGACAGGAAAGCCCCCAGCGTGTGTTAAAATGAGTCATAAATGTTCTAACAACATGATCATTTTGGCTCACTGCTGATACAGCATCTTAGTCGTCCTCCCAGCTCATGTTCTTACACTGCGTACCAAGATTTGCAGTCCCTCTTTAACAATGCTGAGTTCAAAGTTCTCACCCAGAATAAAATGTTAAATGCTTAAAAAGTTTTTGTAGTCATTTTATTTCCTTCACTTAACCCAGAATTCCACTTTTGAAATGGAATATACGCTAACTACTATGAAGCACAGCTGGTTGTCATTTGAGCAGTTTGCCAGGCTGTTAAAATTACTCTACCAGTTCGTATAGGGAGAGGCTGGTGTGCACATGGTAAATTCATTTACTGGGTGTCAGTAAGAGGCTAGGATAAATGCAGGTACTTCTAGTAAGCCAGAAAGGCATAGTAAATCACACATATCTATTTTGGAAAGGTTAGAATTTGATTATTTTTTATAGAATTATAGAATGATTTGGGTTGGGATGGACCTTAAAGATGATCTAGTTCTAACACCCCTGCCATTTATTTTGTTTCAGAAGTTGTGAACTTATTTATTTTTCAGAACTTAAACACCTATGACTTAGGAAAAGTTTCTTTCTGTGAAGACAAATATGACTGGTTTGGGTTCCTATCCACAAGGTTCCTATTCTTAAAAACCTGATGTTTAGAAAACCTTTCTGCAGAGGAAGAAGGTCAGAAACAAACCTGAAATGGTGGCACTGGTGGTGAAGAACACAAAATTAATGGGGACAACTGCTGTTGCTTCATACAGATGCATTGCTTGATTCAAGAACCTGCAAGATAAGCATCATTGCAATTCATGCCTACAGGAGGTTCCTTGCACTTTAAGCCAGGTTAAGCCACCTCTTTTCAGTTTAACAATAAGTATGGCCATTTCTTACCACAATAGCAAGTAGCCCTGGACAGCATACATATACTGAATTTACTTTCTGGTTTTGACTCTGTGGAGTACAAATGAATAGGTGAAAGCAGGAAGGCTAGTGTGGATTCTTCTAGCCATAGGCTGTCAATGGACATATTTTTGAAGCATTCCTGGAAAAATTTTGTCTGCCACAGATAAGGGAGGAATGCTAGGGTATTATTGCTTGTTATCTGCATTGGTACTTGGAAGCAGTGCTGCTTCAAGCAGCCAGGGACAAGTTGCTCTAACTCAAACAGGTTGTGTAAGGGTATATTTGCATCATGGACATGAACACAGGAGTTCTCATAGGAACTGTTTCACTTTGCTGAAGTCCACATTGCTGCTATGGCTCAACCCAGTTTGGCTGAAACACCTGTTTGTGTGTTTATCCATGCAATCACACCCCAGAAACACTCTGTCCTGCCAGGAAAGTCCAGGAAGGTGGCTTCAAGCTTGGGCACCTTGGGCTGGAAACTCTCTGCCCTGCTCTTCAGAAAGGCAACATGAACCCTCACCAGAATCATGGGCAAGAGTGAGTAGGGCCACAGGAGCATACACTGCACACAGACCTGCAGGACTGAGGCATTGGCTGTGGAGCAGCCTGCACAATCTGCAAAAAGGCAAAGCAAGTAACCCACTTGTGCAGAGACCACAGCTATCAACATTCACCCATAGAGTGATGAATCATGAGCTGGAATTGTGGATGCACCTGTAGATATTCTGTTACGTGAATGGTCATTTCAGAGAAAAAAAATCAGGAGTCTGCAGAGTATATTCAAACCTGTAAAAAGAACCACACTTGAACATTTCACTGCTGCAATATATGTGCACAGTAAAAATCCAAGCTTGGATCTGTTTTAACCATTAAAATAATTGTGTGGTTATTTTAGCAACTGTTGAACAGTCTCCATGGTGCTTTAAAAATAAAGAAATCCTACATATCCACAGGATAGTCAGGATTTTGAAGTCATTGAAAACACCTCATTATTTTCTCCCATTTGCAACAAACTTGGTCACAGGGACTAAAACAGTGATACCAAGGCCCAGAGTTGGATCCAGGAGATTGTTGCAGCACAGGCTGTTTTGAGCTAATGAATGACAGTCAAATAAAATAAGGGGGAAAAAAAATAAAATGAAAAATTTAGACTGACAGCACCGTCCCTGTTAGAAAATGCATCCAAAAGAGTAGAGAGAAAGGGACACTGAGCCCAGGGAATTAAATGGGCACATTTCACTTCTGCTTTAATTTTGGCCAGCAAAAGAAAGAAAGAAAAAATTACAAGATGGAGAGGTTAATTCAGCATCTTCTTATTTACCAAGCACTTATTTCCTATTTTAAATGCCCAGAGCTGTTCTCCAAGTGAAGACAAGCTGGATGTAAATCACTTTATAATCTGTTACAGGGGAGTTCCTGAGTCAGCCATGGAGAGTCAGTACATAATAATGCATGGACTTTCTGATTCCACATGGGAATGGTATGTTCTGCCATGAAAAAGCTGGGTTGGCTTTTCTACTGGAAAATAATCATGCAAGTAACTACTCAGGCTCACACTGGAGCAGTCTAGATGAGATTACTGAAGGCTGCTATCAGCACCAGAAGCAGAGGGACAGGCAGAAAGGGAACAGACTCTGTTCAGCTGCAAGACATATTTTACCGTGCTGCCACCCCCAGCAATCTGCAAAGGCAGCATAAACCCATCACTTCACAGACCAGAGGCCTGCAGGGAAAGCTGAAAGGTACAGTCAAACAGGATAGCAAAGTACAACATGCAGATTTAACAGAGGCAGGGAGAAAGTTGGGATAAACTCCCTTCTTCAGTCTGACTGGGGCCATAAAGCTGGGGAACAGACATGAATAATGAGGGTAAACATGGCCATTTGATTATTCAGCAATAAAGGCTTCTAAAAGTAACCCCCAAATGACTACACAAGCATAAATTTCACTTAGTGTGTTAAGACTTGTGCCAAAACTAGGCAAGAAAATTTGGAAAGACCTCATTGAAGGTGATAATGAGAGGAGGCGGCGTCCATAACAATCAATTACAAACTAAGAAATAAAGCTTAAATAAACAATACAATCAGCTGGAGACAATTCATGCATCTGTCAAGGCTCTGCCAGGAGTTTGTTGCCTTAAAATGCAACTTGTATCTGGAATCATTATCAGTACCAAATAAAACTGACAGAAAAAATATGTATAAAGATTAGTAGGTAAGTAGAATCTCACTTACTTGATCTGGAAAGCACAAGAAGCTGCCATTAAAACAATCATCATATAGAAAACGGAGTAAGTTAGCTGCATTTTTCCCTTCACAGAAAGTGCTATCATGCTGGACACAGCCTTAACAGCAATGACAGTCAGTGATGCTGAAAGGGAAAGGAAGAGATTAGCAGGGCAAGATTCAGATTAGCAGTGACCTCAGCACATCAGTGAGGGAGGAGAAAGATCCAGGTCAGAGACACAGGTCTGATCACTTAAAATAAGACTGAGGAAGGATTTGGGCACCTAAAACAAGTGTATGATTTTATAAATGCTTGCTAAGCTACTGTCTAAGCTCAGTGGCCTTAGGTCCAAGTATGCTTTGTGTTTAGCCTTTAAGTTCTTGCAGCACACTGAACTCCCAGTTGAAGGTGGTACAACAGCCTCCACATCCTCCACACAGACTTTATTTAGCTCCAACTTCTAATTTGGAGCCCATGTTACAGTATTCAGGAGACGTCTGAGAGGTCTGGTTATCTGTTCAAAGCAGTTAGGATGCCTCTTTATAGAAGCCTGCATGTGACACTTGTCACCCTCAGGATTTCTCTTCTGCAACAGGAACTGGACAGAGTTGACTTCTGGGATCACATCCCAAAGCACTTAACTCTTCCCATGGGCTATATATATATATGAAAAGCAGACAAACAACACAGAGGTCTGCACTTCATTTCAGGGGTCAGGCTCTTAAGACCGTTTACTGAATTTATCCCACACAAAGAGTATTTCAGTAGTGTCAATCCATTTAATCACTATCATTGCATCACCACAAACAAATTTCGGACAGCAGACAATGGTTTTAATACATGTCACCAGTTCAGAGAGGTTCTGCAAGACAAGTCTTTTAGAAAAGGGGCTGAGAGTTTAGCTAAGAGTTATTTTACGTTTCCTTTTGGAGCTCTTAGTTTATGGAAGCTAATCCAAGAAGTCTGTGATTACTGCAAATAAAATGTAACAAATTCAAAAAACCCTAAAAATTTCAAGAGTCAGGATGTGGAAATGACCTCTGAAGAAAGGTAATTAATTGTCAGGAGCACTGTCCCCCAGCTGAGATCCAGTTCCACCCTCGTGCAGAGCTTGGGAGTGTTGGATTTCAGTGGTCTGATTCATCCTCCTGTAACATTCAGATTGGCAAGGAGACCTGCACTGTGCAAAAGGTTCAGGCCAAGGGTTTGGGGAAAAGGAGGGGGAAGAAGAATGAATGCAGGTCTGTGAGTTTGATTGCAAGCATTTCTCTTATAGAAAGTCCAAAAGTTCAGGGGGAGTTTAAGAGTTGCATACACCCTGTGGTGATGCGTTCATCACCATGAAATTCACTGTTTTCATGACAACCTTTCCACCAAGCACTTCACTTCTTTCTCTGTAATGGAAACAGGTGAAGTGGTTTAACAAACACAGCTGTAAAACAGAGCAGAGGTCAAATGCTGGCCTGCAGTGGTGCAAATGCTATGATACAAAGTCAAAAATACACTCAAGCCCCAACAAGACATCCATATAAAAATTGAGATTTGCACTCTAACATGGGGAAGTTATTATTTTAAAAGAACACTTACAGGTAAAAATGAGTATTTTGAATTGTCCAGCTAAGGGTAAAGATTGCTAAAATTTTTTTCTGATGAAAGGGCAGTTTCCATGCCTTATAATTTTAGCAAGACAGAAATGAAAGCACCAGGGGGTTTGGTTGGCTGGTTGGTTGGTTTATATTCTTCAAGAAGTGGAATGATCTTTTTCATTAAAGCAACTCTGAAACAAGTTTCAAACCTAGGAAGTTGTTTTGTCTGTTAGAACGACCTCCCCTCAAGGCTAGTGTGACAAATGATGTCACTTTCCAGCTGTTACGGCAGAAAGCTCTGAAATCCCACTATAATCTGAAATGTTTCCTCCTAAACTTATGATAACTGAGTATATACATGAGGTAAGATGATTCTCACCAAATGAATTTGCAGAGTTTTACTAAGCAAAACTTGATCAGGTTTTGTGATCACCTCTGTATTTTCTTGTTGGTGAAAGCAGCTTGCCTATCCAGTGAAACACAAGGCTGCCCTCTCTTTAAAGAAACCTTTCTACATTTAATTTACATCTGTATGAACACTCCACCAGGAATATATCACCTTTCATGAACACCCACCCCTTTGGCAGGCAGGGCCTTCCAAGGGCAGTGCCTGTGTCACACAGCTGGGAGCAAAGTTATGGGCAATTTTTCAGCACCTCCATCACTTTGCTCAGCAGAGAGGTCAGAGACCAAGCAGAGTGCCTCAAATGTCGATTTGTGGGGATTGCCAGGCTCCAGGACAGCTGCAGGAACCAGAGTCAGATGCGGTTCTGGGTTTCATGCTCAAGGGAAATGTCAGTATTTCAGAAGTTCCCATGAACCAGGATTTGTTTGTTTGTGTCTATTTAATAGAGCAGAAATAATGATACATTTTTCCTCAGGCTGCATATGCTCATAAAAACCTCAGCAGCCACCAGCTGAAAATGTATTTTTGGTTGATTGCAGCCAGACCACCGAACTGCAGTTAGTGCCTGCGAGGGCACAGGTTTGCAGCCTTGCTGTTGTTCATCAGCTCTGTGTGTCCCTTTCACACTGGCAGCATCAGGGCTGGCAGGATGCAAAGCAGGGCTGTACAGACCAACTGCCCAGGTCTCCCAGGGCTTGCTTGGGGCAAGCCCAGAACTGCAGCAGTGATGTGTAGGAACACATCTGGAAATCTTTAGGCTTCCAGTTATGCAGAAGGAGGCTGGACCTTTGCTCAGGAGTGCACAGTGCTTCATGCTCCACATGGCCGTGTTGGAAGCTGTAGAGCAGCTCAGGCGAGCTTTGCCAAAGCTCCAAGTCTCTGTGCTAGCACTGGAGTTGGGGGATAGCCACACTCACACTTCCCTCCTCCAGTTAGACCTAAGGCTCTGGGGGCTCTTCCATCTCTGCCTCATGCAGGGAGCGTGGAAATCCTTCAGTGCTTCTGCAGAGCTACAGATCCTAACGTTCCTAGTGCTGGGAAACCTACATGGGATGACTGTCCCCAAAAAGTTGTTCTGAAAGTCTGAGCTTTTCAGCTGAGTAAGGAACCAGTCAGGGAGGGATCTGAAGGAAGAGAGTTAATAAACCTGTGAGAGTTTTTCACACTCAGTTAAATCAAAATTTTGTACCTGGCAAAATTCAGTGAAATTCTATTTTATCAAAACCCTCATGGTCGTCTCCATTAGAAATGTGTAAATCTTCGCAGACTGATACGTGCACCCACTGAACTCGGTAAAAAAATAACCTTTGACTTCAATGGCACAGTTCAAGCACCTCTCACTACAACCAAAGACTTGTGGTGTGCCATGAGGGTTTCACAGAGAAATGACAAGACAAGGACAGGAGAATTTGTCACACGGGGTGGTGAAAATTCTTCACATAAGCCTGCAAGCATAGGACCTTTAGAGATGACCTCCTGACATTTCTCAAAACTGATCAAGTTTAACTTTATTGAAAGCTGCCGATAAAATGGTCTCCCGTATTTCCCTGGTTATTGATTGTGGTGACAATGATAGAAAACAAACTTCAGTGGCCCACTGCATTCTTGTTCTACTTCAGGAAAGGTGGTAAAATATGAAATGTTGCATATGCAAACAGTCAGAGATAATTAAAGTTGTTGTACAGTCACAGCATATCACTGCATTTGTTTACAGAGCACTTACAAGGTCTCAGCTGCTCTGTTTTAGAGAAGTGATTTTCACAGCCTGCTCTCCAAAACAAAGTTTCAAATAGTCCACTTTCCCAGGATCTAAACCTAAAGTGTTATTTTAAAAAAGTTTCAGAATACCATTGCACATAGCATATTAATTTGAGGGTATCTGTAAAAAGAAATAGTCCCAGAAATAAGCATAGAAACTACGTTTCATAATCAGCTTTTCTCTTCACAAAGAGACTCCAGTAAAAATCATGTGAAATGTTTCAATGATTCTCCTAGAGCACACTGCTTTGAAATGGCTCTAATCTAAACTATCCAGAGAGACAAGGAATTATCAAGTAACAGACAGGAACATTTAACTGTATAATATGTTCTTACCCAGTAGTGCTACCATCATTAACAAAACCACGATGTGTTTCACAGCCTTTCTTTTGTAAAAATAGAGGAGAATGCAGAATATTATAATTTCTAAAATCTGAAAATAAAAGAGAAGAAAGTTAGAGCTGTGAAACTATGTAATAACTGCTTCATTCAAAGTCTTTGAGATGTCATATTCATTTTTGCTGCTCCACCTGTTCAAAGAAAAATGGCTTTGTAAAATATCTTCTGCTAAAAAAGAACTATTGACAGTTGACTGAGCTAACAACTGTTGTCATTTATCTTTCCTGTTACAGCAAAAGTTAAACGTTGAGCATTTCTTATATCTTTAGTTTTTATTTTTGCACTTCTACCTGTATTTTATCACTGGTAATGTTGAGAAGACTTTTTTTTAATGTGACAGCAAAAGTACCAATATTTATCAGTAATAATACTTACAGAAACTCTGTTTATAATTCTTATGGAGTAAAGCACCTAGCTAAAGAAAGAGCAATCTTTCCTTTTAGCTATAGTATTCCTAATGCCACTCACTCTTTGTGATGTGAAAGCTTATTTTTGCTACCCTCTTTGCCCTTGTCATCATTCCTACTAAAAACTCCCCTCAAAATTTTGTCCAAATTCTCTGCCTTACATCATAAGGAGGAAAGCGTTTATTTCACGTGATAGCTCTCAAATCACAGGTACCTGCCAGGAGCTTACCTTGAAAAGTTCAATGACACACTAGACCACACCACAGGACATGTTGAGATGCTGAAGCAGGTTTACCTACACCATGCATGGTCCAGTTTTGCTCCTTCAATAACATGTGACAGCTAAATGACAGACAGTTAAATTTGCTGACTTGCTGTTAATGTGTCTCTGCAGATTCCCTCAGTAACTCCTGCCTTTTGCCATCTCAACAGCATGGGTATTTTGCCTTCTACCCAAAGGGGTTGCCCAAATATCCCTCTCTATGCCTAAAGAAAACAGCAAGTGCAAGGGCCATAAAGCTTCTGTGAAGCCCAGAGACTTACGAAAGCAGGAGTGACGCACCTCTGCACCTAAGGGGTGCTCAGGAGCCCAGTAGCCTTAGAGACAGCATGAAGATAGAGAAGTTCATTTGTGCATGTCAGAAAGTAATCAAATGGGGGAAATAAGACAGAAAATGAGATTGTCATCATTACTGAATCTCGTTATTGTTATTTTTTTCCAACAAAGCAAATCATGGAAACACCTGTTAATCTTTTTGATTTTTATCACCAGCATACTATTTTATGTTTCATAATGCCACTTCATTCTTAAACCAACAGCAACCATATGGCAGCAGTAGACTCAAAAGTACCTGGGTGTTGTGCTGAGGAAATTTCCAAAGAGGTGACAGCACAGTTACTAGTGATGGTTACATAATGTCAGTAGCCCATTTCTCATTTTGGAGAGTGACTGCAGAAGGAAAGCTGTCAGCTATGCCCAGTTACTAAAATTCTCTGCCACACTTATACCCTCCCCAGTTCAGTAGTGTTTAAAAATATGAGCAGAATCAAATTATGCTTTAATTTAATTTTTATTTACCTTCACGTGGATCCCTTGCTCCCAAAGACAACCAAGAGACAACTGTGTTTCAAAACATGAAGAACACAAATTTGGATTTTATACCATCTTTCTTTAGAAACTGTAAATTTTTATCACAAGATTAGAAAAACCGAAACAGCAAATTTGGTTGGTTGATGGGGTGTTTGGTTGGTGTTTGTTTGTTTTTACGTGTGTTGAATAGAATAAAGCCTTTGGCTGTTGGTTAAAAAAAAAACAAACAAAAGCTTTCCTGGGTTACTGGGCTAATCCTAATTGAATAATCTTTGCAATCTCTTGTGAAGCGCTGGTCTCATCTTCCTCCAGACTGATGTCCCTCCCCACTAGGCTTGCACCCAGACATGAGTGCTGGGCCACCAGCTGGTGGAAAAAGAGGCTTTTGCCTCAGTCTCACAGTAAGTAATTTGGCCAGCCTCTCCAGCTTTATTCAACAGTGCAGCACTGGGTATGTCTAAATCAGGAACCAAGGCACAATAAACGACAAGGTCTGCAGACAGGTGAGTTCATCTTGGCCTCCCTGTTGAAAACTATAACAGGGTTTTGAGGGGACTCGAGAGGAGAAGTAAAGGTGGCAGCTTTGCCCTTCGTGCCACTGGCCCTCTTAGGGCCAGAGGGGAATATCACATTATCAGGCTGCAGCTACAACAGCCACCAAGTAGCTTCATTTGCTATTCTGACAGTGAACAATTGGTAACAGAATAGAAGAAATCCGTGCTAAATAAATATTCCCCACTCAGAAAGGTACTCATGTTAAGAAAGGAGTGCCAGAGATGTCCTAGGTGTCCTCTTCCATGACACACCAGTTCAGGTCTGGCACACAGGATGGTGTGACTGGGACTGGGCCACGGCACCAGGTGACAGCACTGTGAGATCTGCTTCCCTCACCAGTGCAAACCTGAGCACCAGACACCCTTTCCAGACCCTTTGGGTGGTTACCAGAGTGTGCAGAAACCCATGAGACAACCCTACTGCAGGCAGCCAGCTACACCTACACTGATTCATTTTATATCCTCTAGACAATCACAGCAGGGGGAAGCACCATCACCATCTGTCACTGAGATTTCAAACTATGCAAGAACAATCATCCAAAAACAAGCCAAGGGACAGTCACTGGCTCAAACTGCTCCATCACAGCAGCTCTCTCATTCCACTCTCTCTTCCACTTCAGTGGCAGGTAGTCCCAAGCAGCACCAGCTTTGACTGAACCAGACCATCGTAGCTGGCTTTGTCCATCAGCCTTCTGTTGGTCCTCATTGTTTCATGATCTCTTCTCTTGCTAAAGATACCATAAAACTCCACTGTGGTCTCCTCCTGCTTAAAAGTAAACTAACCCACCAAGAAGACATGTCTGAAAGGAAACAGCCAAGCAAAACCATCAAAAGGACATTGGAGTCCCTGATGGCAGCTCTGGAAGAGGTGCACAGGTCCGTGTACGTGGCTGCCTCTACCTCCCAGGGAAACACCAAGAGCAGCCATGGTATAGAGCCAGAGATGGCAGTCCTGTGACAAACCTAGGCAGATAAATTATGTTTGCTTTCAGGGCTGCTGTTTCAGTTTACTCAGCTCTGTCAAATCTCACATGCTAAGCAGGAAATTCAAACAGTTAGTTCTCACTTAGTGCTGCCCAGAAGCCTAACTATTCTTCCATGGTTCTCTGTCACTTGGTGACCAACTTACAGGTCATCTTTAATGAGAAGACAAGGGAGAGTCTGTGACAATTAAGTCACATTGCAAGCAAAGTGCATAGCTCCTAACAGGGCCTCACACAGCCAGGAACCCTTCTGGGGTGCCCCAGATGCTTCCTACCCAAAACAGACCTTACTCTCATCACTGATAGCTGTGGTAGTGATAAATATGAAGTCCAGGAATGGGAAGTGCAGAGATTATATCAGCTTCACATACTCTGTTTAGAGGAACGGAAGGAATTTCACCTGCTTACAATCATCTTTGCTATTATAACTATTCTCTACTGAGGTCTCCTCAAGCTCACATCTCATCAACATTTTTTAATAATCATATTTTTCATGTTTCTAAGCATTACCAGAAGGCACCAGAACAAAATACCACATTGTCTGCCTCAGCTGTTTTTCTGGCATATACAGGATAGTCTTCTAGGCACTTTGAAAGAAAAGCAGAAATGTTTTGAGACTGATTTTGCAGAGATTAAATATTAACAACCCAATTCTTACTATGCTTCTGTTTAGGGAAACCTAAGAGCTTCATCTATGATTTAGGCCTTCTGTAGAAACTCAAAGTGCGCATTAGCAAAAGAGAAAAAAACAATCTAGGATAGTCATTCTTGCTCAGACATAATTATGCTACTGCAGAGTCTCAGAAGATGACTCAAAGTTGTCTTGTGGGAATTAGAGGCTACTTCTGCAAAATATACCAGTGGAGTGCCACATGGGGATGGTTTGCCACCCACAGAGAATATTTTGTACCACTGGAGCATTGTATTTGTCAGCAGACCACACTTTGGGGCTACTTTTAGAAAGACTGTTGCACTGCATTATACTTCTGTACTATCTCCTCACTGTATATTTATACTGGAAACTCTGCAGCTTCTGCTGCACTTTTTTATGCCAACAGCCAACCTGTGCTAGGCATTTTACAAACAATTTTGAAGAGCTCGTTCCCTGCCCAAAGAGAATGTTTACAGCAGGGTTTGCCTGATCTTCCAGCAGCATACCAGGGTAACCAGGCTGGTATCTCAGAGTCTCTTGTGGAGCCTTTCACTCTCCCCTTTTCTTTGGTCAGAGGAAGTTCAACACAGATGGATCCATGGAACAGAAGGAACAATTAAAACTTGATATACTGTTGAGTCAAGCAGATTTGCTGTGTACTTACTCCATGCTTCCCTACAACCTATGCTCTACATGTAGAATAAGATGCTAGCTGAGGTAGGAAAAGAGGTAAGAGGAGGAAAGAAAGTTCAGGGGTTACCTACTACTTCCTCCCAGTGTCTCCTAAGAAGAATACAGCACAGTCTTCCTACTCATTCAGTTGTATTCTTGAAAACTTTTCCTGAAATTAAGTCAAAAAAGTACTGAGGTGGGGAAAAGCCCTTTTCCATCAACGTGTTGGTTTCAAGAAAATTGGAATGGTATACCACACAGAAATTTCTGGTGCCACTGGGCATGGATAGGGAGATTTCTCTCTCCACCATTTCTGCACAAATGGGTGAATCAACAATTTAAAAACCATGCCTAAAATGTCAGGCTACTTTATCATCTGTAAGTGGAACTGAATGGTAGAAGGTGATGTTCAGTAGAAAAGAAAGAGCACTGATACCCCTGTTTTGAACTCCCTCCTCTTACTCTGCTGATTGCATGAAGCTCCTGTGGTTGCTGAAGCTACCCTTACTGGGTACCCTAAAACTCTTGGGTATTGCCTTCAAAAGCCCCTCTACTGCCTGACTGAAAGGACATGTTGTGATTTATACAGCATGAATATTAATTTCTTCCACTGAGCTCTTATCACCATCTTTCAGGATCTTTTAAAGGGCACAAAAAATAGAGAGAGAGTTTAAAATGCACAGCAAATTGAAAAGGAGGATCAATATTTTTTATGGTAGGATGCCATTTGTGTTTAATCAGTAGTTCATGGATAGTTAGATGCATGTAAAGTCTGAAGTTTAGCTAAAAGATTAAGGTCCTTAAACTGTCTACTCAGTGGCCTCCTAACTGAGAATCTTACTGAGAAAAGCCTGGGCACTAAGAATCTAACTTGAGTGAGTCACGTCTCTGGGAAAAACTAACTGCTTCTGAAGCTCCTAGATTGCATCTTTTACATTCAGCTGAAGGAAAACATTTTCAGCTTTCCAGAGGAAAAGAGGGACAGAAGTTCATCCTACTCACTTCGGTCTTGTTCCTGATGTTAATTAAACACATCAAAGAAGATGTATGGTGTTTGAAGTTTGTATACAGATACTTTAATCAAAATGGTATTTTTGTATTTGAATTCCAACTCAGGTTCGGATTAACCTAAGTGGCAGTGAAGTAGGCCACCCCTTCACATCTCAGCTCCTTGCAAAGCTCCTTTCAGCCAGGCTTAAGAATAAAACAGAATATTATGAAAGAACAACAGCAGGACCAAGAACACACATAGCCTGATTTTTAAAAGCACAATTCCATCACATTCCAGAAAAGCCCTGTAACTTAGATGTACAGGCAGACAGGGTGGCATGAACACATATATAGGAAATTTAAGCAGTACCAATATTTAGGTTTTCCCTCTTGTTCCCCAAACATCTAAATCTTTCCAGTCTTGTTGATACTGCACAATTATGATTTTCCCCTGATATGTAGTTAAAAAATATCTTTTGTTGCTGCGTATTTTCAGCTTGGATTCAGTAGGATGATGAGGGACTTTCTTTCCTATGAAAATCACAATTTATCTTCAGGAGCATTTTTTCTGCCACTAATTCATAATGCTGTAAAAAGCCCAGTAACCCCAGTTTTTCTGATTAAGGGAGTAGTGTGAAGCAGATACTCACTGAATATACCAAAAAAGGCCAGCTGACTAAGTAATTCTGTACTTGTCGTGCTGTGAGCTCTTGAGGTACACTTGGAGTGAATGTCACCAACAAGTATATCCCTGTTATAGTCAGTGTTCCTCCTTTGAAAAAAAGGACACGTTAGTTTGGCAATACAGTATTTGGTAATCATGGTCATACTTGATCTTCAGCTGGTTTGGAAATATTTTCTAGAAGAAAATTTAAGTCCATTTAAGCAGATCTGTACTTAGCCAATTGGATTGCCTTGCATTTGTGGCCTTATCTATTCTAATTTTTATTAAAGACTCAAAGAATTTTGGAAATGTGAAAAAAGCTGTCAGTAAAGCCATGTGAATTAGGGTTCCAACTCAACAATGCATTTTCAAATACTGTCAATTCTAAACCCAAATTTATGAAAAAGAAGAATCAATCCTTTGTATTTCTCACAGGCAAAAGGTGCATCACACAAACTTAGCCTAAACTGAAAGGACAAGTTTCCTACTAGTGCAGTCAGCTGGATCATTTACCAGTGTAAATAAACATAACTGTCCCAAAGTCAGTGTGGCCACAGAGACCTGCTCCAGCTATCAACCTGCCCTGGAAGCATCAGATGCAACACATATGTGCCAGTCAAGTGCTCATGCAAAGCTGTGATAAGGTCAACATTCTGGCCACTCCCTGTTGTATTTGCAGATCTATGAACTGTTCTAGAAAAGGATGATTTGCAATAGACTCTTCAGCCACTAGGTTGCCAGGGCCCCTTTCAAGGTTGAACTTGCATTATTATGTTTCTAATAAAAATCTGCAAGTTCTGCCTTGTGGACATCCAACTGACAAACACAGATGTTCACTGAAGTATCAAGATAGAAGTGAGCCGATCCTAAGATCATAAACTGTATTGGATTAAGGAAGATATTAGCTAATCAATTTTTCTTCAAGCAATCTTTAAAATTCTTGGTAAGCCTATAAATCGGCACAGAATGCAAGGCTCAGGAATACAAAACAAAGCACATCCAGAGGGCTTTGCTGGCACTGCTATCTCACACAGCTCCCTTGGAAAAACAGAACTGTGTTATATTTATGTGCTTGCAAAACCATCACCATATTTCCCATTGTACAGCTCATTCTTATGGAATGTAGCAACATTGTTAAATCCGTCTTGCAAAGTCAAACTCACAGAAATAAAATATATCAGCTGAACACTAGTTAAAGCAACACACAGTGTATAAGGCCATAAGGGAAACATGATCAGTGAAGGGGGGGGGGGTTGAATTTAGCAGCTGAGCTGGCAAACTTGGATTCCAAACTTAAATAAATCGTATATAGCATTCCTGGAATGATACGGAACAGATCTCTCCAACACATTCATGAGAACAGCTGTCCTCACTACAGTTTGGACAATCAAGCTTAGATGCTAGGAACCCACAGAAATATCAGGTGCCCTGTATCAGGTGCACTGTCCCAGTTGAGATGGTTTGGTGTAAAGCCCAAACCCTGAAATGTGCTTTTCTCTCACTATTACTGTGTTCAAGGCGAGAAGTTTTGATATGCAAAAAAATCTTGGACACAGACAAAAAGTTGACAGGCTTTTACAGTGAAGACCACATTTCCCAACTGAACACTTGACAATATGATTATTTGTTTTTTGAAGTGATAATACTAAAACCAGAAGGGAAGTTATCACTTTAAATTGAGCTTGCATTTTTGTGCAATATATATGCAGTAAGAAAAAAAAAATCTTGTATTTGAATGAGTAACTCAATAACTTCCCCGTTTTTATTAATTCTGTGTTGTACTCATAAATATAATACTAAAGACAATCTCATAGGCAAAAATAGAAAATGAAAATAAATTTGAGCAATAAGGCCACATAAGGAATGAGTTACGGTTGTAAGAGCAGAGGATTTGGGAATACAGTCTTTTCCTCATGCAATGAAGATTCTCTCTCTTTCTATCACTTCTTCCCAATTTTAAAAGTATCTGCCTTGAAACACTTGCTTGGGAAAGTGGGAGTGTGAAGGTGGGGGGCTGCGTGAGAGTTACAGCTTGCTAAGCATATGGCAGCACACGTCTAGATTAGCAAATGCTTACTTACCCAATATATCAGCAGTCCTCACGGTCTTCTTTAGGAAAAAGACAGAAATAAATGCACTACCTAGAATAGAAATATAAAGACTTATATATATATATATATTTTTTAGAATATCAAGTGCTATAACAAAAACCTGCCCTGGGACAAGTTTAAATATATCTCACGGGTCGTGTTGTTGCACCATACCATGATATAAACAGCCAGCAGTCCATTCCTGCAGCCAACCAACGCTCAGTTTCTGTAAGATTTCAGACGTATCCAGCAGGCTCTTACGTGGTTGAAAAGATGCCCTTCCTATTTCCCACGCAGGGACACTGCCTAAAACAGGAAAACTGGGCACTGATCAGCCTTACTGTTTCACCCCCCATTTTGCTGTATGGACTGGCTTAAGGCAAATTGCATCATAGAGCTATAAAGTTCTGCTTCTTTAGTCTTCAATGTATTAGAGGCTTAGAAGTAAAGAAACAGCAGTACAGGCTTATAGGTAAAGTACCAGCAGTACAATTGAGAAGATGAAAGTCACTGCAAAAACACAGTATTTAGTATGAACTAAGTGGTCATGACTTCTGCAAAGAGGGAGAAAACCCCACACAGGTACCGTATGGGAGCACTGTCCATGGTCTTTCAGAGTGACTCGCTCTGAGGGAGGAGAAAAATGGAAGTGAGTCCTAGAAATTATTTCCTCTTTTCTGGGAAACACTTTCTCTTGTTCAGCTTTTGCATCTGACCTCTGCCAGCTCCTAGTCGTACCTCTTCAGGATGGGCAGCAATGGGAAGATGAGCAGCAGTAGTGGTTGGGGCAGGTTTTGTGGTGAGCAGCTCAGTGTGGACATGTGCTAGAGAGGAAAGAAGGGCTTTGAATTTAGGATGGATGAGACTGGGAGACATGGCTCTATTCCAGCACACGACATCTACCTCTAAAAAGAAGAAAAAGAGGCTGGATAGCTCCTATGTAAAAGAGATGAGCAAAGTCCTCTGTGAGAGGTGCATCAGTGATGTTAGATTCATCCAAAAACCTCAAAGAAAGACTGCTCAGGAGGGACAGCAAAGGGATGTGTTGAAACAGAGTCATGGGATGCTGCTACAAGAGCTCTGTACTTGTCTACAGAATGGTTTATTATTGAAATAACAGTCCAACATTTTTACAACTATCTTTGCCTCATTATCTCAATTCTTCTCATGGAAAATTTACTTTGTGGTTAGCTAGTAAATGTACTCTAGAAAAATCTAGAGAGGTTCATACCAAGAGCCAAACAGAGAACTGGAATTCACCATCATGAGTTGGGGTCTCCGCCCCTGCCATGGAGCCCTGGGAGAGGGGCCCTGGGGGGCAGACACGGGGTTTCCCTGCCCCTGGTCAACCTGGTTCCCATTGGTTGGTTTGTGTTCCCTGCGCAGGCAGAAGGACCCTTGGTCCCGTGACTGGAACAGTTCCTCAGCAGAGCCCCGGCCATGCGGCTGGAGAAATAAACATCTCTGAAACATCTACCACGAATCTGTCCATATATACTTCTTTTCCACGGGACTCCTGGTTTGATATATGCGTGTTACAGTGGAGAATGCGGCCACGACACCGATCCCTGAGGAAATTCGTGAGTAAAAAACCACTCTAGACCTCTCTCTTCTCATCTTGGTTTGGATATTCTCTCTGGACTATGGAAGAATCGTGGGAAATGGGGCTCTCTGAGCCACAGAAAAAAATGTATCTAGAAGTAAAAGGAATCCTTGAACAACAAAACAAAAAAGTAATGCAACCAGGAGATCTAGAACACTTTTTTATCTGGCTTTTCAAAAGGTTCTCCTATATTTCTCGAGACTTACTTTTTGATATCGAACCTCCTGGATCTTGTGAGGGGTGTTTCTGGGACGAGATCTGGGATAAGGCAAGGGATCAAAGAGAAGCTTTCCGTGCATACCTTGTAATCAGTGAAGCTCTTGAGGAGCATTTGTATGGTCCCATTACCCCCAAAGCAGAAGATCATACTTATCCCATGGCCGAGGCCGCGCGGCCGCCATCCCGGGAGCACATGACTGCAGCCGTGCCGGCGGAGGTGCCTGCGCTGGATGCGCCCGGCCCCCTCGGGAGCGCGCGCCTTATCGCGGACCCCATCCCTGTCTCGGGGTCCCCGGCCACGCGGCCGCGAGTGAGGGAGCGATGCCGCAGATGCCGTGGGTGTTGTGGGCCACGAGCAGCCAGGAACCGGGCATCGGCGGGGCAGGCCGCTCTGAGCACACGGCTCGGAGAGCCCTGCAGAGGGAGAAGCGGCGGCTTCCACAGCGACACGAGGAGCCGCGCAGCGCCGAGCTGAAACGGGGCCGCTCTCAAAGCAGCGTGGAGTTTGCGGAGCGGAACCGCTCACAGGGCACGGAGCCAGTGGCGATGGCAACGCGGGGCCGCGCAGAGCCCAGACACGCAGCAGAGCAGTGCCGCTCGGAGGGCGCGGAGCAGCCGCAATGCGGGGGCCCGGCCGAGACGTCGGAGTTGGCGAGGTGGCGGCCACGCGGGACCAGCAACCACGACAAACACACGAGCACGTGATAGGAGAAGTTATAGCAATGAAAATCACAGGAACTGTGAAATGGTACAATGTAAAAAACAACTATGGATTTATAACACGAGATGATACAGGGGAAGATTTATTCATCCATAGAACTGCCATTAAAAGGAATAACCCTAAAAATTACCTGCAAAGTGTAGGAGATGGGGAAGTTGTACAATTTGATATAGTGCAAGGAAAGAAGGGTTTACAAGCAGCAAATGTTACTGGGCCTGGGGGTATTCCCGTCAAAGGCAGCCGTTATGCACAAAATTATAAACAATATCCATCCCAGCAATTTCCCTACCCACAGCGTACTTTCCCCTTTTACCCTATACCCAATATGAACCCTTTCCTAAGTTTACCCCATCCCCAGTTTATTCCTAATCCGTTTTTCACCCCATGGCTTCCCTATACAATTCCATTTCCCTACAATTCCTCTCCGATGCCGAGGGGGGGATGAAAAGAGGGAGAGAAGAAATTAAACCCTCTCCTGCCTCAGTTTCCCCACAAAGCATGCCCGGAGAGTTCTGTCTCCCTTCTGTCAGCCTTAAGATGTTGCACAGAATCTGTTTGGATATTTAAAGACGCAGGAGGGTGGCTTGTTTTGTCTTGAAACTGTTCTTGTTACGTTTATCCAGTAGTTTTCATTCTCCTTTTATTAAAATAAAACGGGTGAGGTGTTGGGGTCCCTCCCCTGCCATGGAGCCCTGGGAGAGGGGCCCTGGGGGGGAGGCACGGGGTTCCCCTGCCCCTGCTCAGATTCATTCCCCATTGGTTGGTTTGTGTTCCCCGGTGTGGCCAAGGACCCTCGGGTCCCGTGACTGGGGGAGCTCCTGAGCACAGCCCCGGCCGTACGGCTGGAGAAATAAACATCTCTCTGAAACATCTACCACGAATCTGTCCATATATATTCTTTTCCACGGGACTCCTGGTTTGATATATGCTTGTTACAGTAATCCCTGCTGTAACAATCATGCCTCTGTTTTCCACTCAGTAGAAAATCAGATATAGCAGAAGTCATAAAATTAAACTGTATCAAGAGTGATGGGGATCTGTGCAAATGAGTAAGTGCAATAAAAGGATCTTCAACTGAAAATGCCTCATTGAAATTAAGTTGCCTGATACGGTTTTCTTTATTCAATTTTTCAGTGATGACTTTGCTGGAGTGAAGACACTGATGGTATCCAGGCAACACTGGTAATAGCAGAGCTACCTATGTTTAGAGAAAAAAGAAGGGACAAAAACCAGGAAAGAAGCAGCAACATCCAATATAGCGCAGGAATTAATTACTGCTCTGTCTCCCTGCTCTCACAGCTTTCACAAATCCCACCTCAGCCCACTCACCTAGACAGTCTCTGTCACAGCAAAGACCTGTTGCTTAAAGGACTGGTATCTCAGTGATTTTTTTTTGCTGTTGTTGTTTGTTTGTTTGTTTGTTTGTTTTGAGTACTCCATGTCTGGGCTCTCTGCATTCAGCAGAGGTCTAGTAAATGCAATTCCACTGTTGGCATCCCATTTGGGGTAAGATGAGTTACGCCCAAGTGTCAGCTGGGGGGGCGGGGGGGGCACAACCTCTGAGGCTGGCAGTGGGCACAAGGATGTGCTGGAATGCAGCCAGATAATGAAACTTGTCACTCAGCCTGTCATTGGCTTTAATAATGCATTCAAATGCAGCAAGCTCTGTCTCCAGAGATAGCTGGTAATGCACCAGCGATCATGAGCTCAAGAGAATCTATGTATAATTAATACTCTTTATGATGTAGAGTAATATGTAGAGGAATCCAAAAATGGGAGAGGTTTGAAGAACACATATTAGACCACCTAGGAGTAGAGAAAAAACTGAAGTAAGAGGTGAGGTACCAAGGTGAGGAGAATGAGACCCAGGAGGTACTCTGAACACAAAAGACAACTGTCTTTGTGGATAAGCTGCCAATGCTCCATTTTCATTCAAGTGAAGAAGAAAACGAAATAGGGTAAACCTAAGAGAATAAGCAGAGAACAGTTACACAAACCTGATGAGATGCTAGAAAATATACATGACTGATCAGGAGCCCCTCAAACTCTGGCTGTTACCTCCAGGACTAAATTTTAAGCAAGCTATGGTAGCACAGCCAAGAGAACATGACATTTTAATTTTAATTTTGTTAGTTACCTGGGGTTTAAGCTCCCAAGTTTGACTTTGGGATTGTCTTTCATATAATTCAATTTTCAAGGTAGGTTTGAATCAGATCAAAGCAAAGAAACCAAGAGCTGACTGTCTTGTTGGAGATGGGCCAGGGAGGAGGGGTATGAAAGGAGCCCTGGGAATGCAGGCTGGTGTTTGCTAATTTTGCTTTCTGCTGGCTTTGCAGCTTTTTCTGGCTGGCAAGACAAAAGACACCAAAGTGTTCCCCAGGAGCCCAGTGAGAAATCCACAGCCCTCCCAGCTGCTCTCCTCCTCTTCCTTAGCTCCTTTGTGCTCCCACTCACAATCTCAGGTGCACTCAGTTGCTTAAGACATTAACTCTTCCAGAAAAGGCAGTTTAAAACAACATTCTAAAAGGCCAACACACACTCGATGCCATCTCCTCTCTGTTGGATGGCCTCCAAGCTGATCCTGCTTTGAGCAGGAGGTTGTGTTAGGCACTTTCTGAAGGTTCCTTCTAACCTGAGTTATCCTAGGTCTTGTGAACTTTTTGCAAGAGAGTAAGTGGGCACCCAGAGGCTATAACTAGGCCTACCAGATGCATGAATATAAGCCCTTACTTTATCCTAAATTCAGTTCTTAAATGCAGACCTGCTGAAACTCCCCAGACTCTCCACTCCTTTCCCACCCTCCCTCAGATCACAGGTGTGATGTCTCTCATCTTCCCACCCCTCCTCCTCTCTACCAGTGATGTTATACCCCCATACTTTCCTCCTAGTCCACTTCACCTTGATTTCATCCCATCACCACAGCGTAAGTTTAACTCCCTACCACTCAACCCCCATCTTCCCTTTCCCATGCCAGGGTTCTCTTGTTCTCCCTCCACAGAAACCGTGCTTCCTCCTCTTCCACCATTATACTGATGTGGTTAATAAACTATTGAACATTAACTCTATGAGTGAATAGACTGAGGAACTTGGGCAATTGCTGTGCTGGAAAGTATTAATACGTGTTTGCAATGGGTTTTTTGTTTGCTTTATTTTTTTAAAAAAGCTATAGACAGTTATAGAGATTGAGATCTGTGTCAGAGTGAGGGATAGTTTTCTTCTTGGTATTTTTTTTTATTGGTCAGCAATACAATACAACAATACAGAAATGCAGACCAAAAATTGTGTCAAAGAGTAAGCTGGCAATAGCTCAGCAACAAAACAAGCAATTTATCACTGTTCTGAAGCCTTGCTGGTTTTGAATCACTGGCTTTGGGAACACAGAACATGCACAACCCTAGGCCTGGATTATCAGCTGTCAAGTCATCAAAGCAAAGACTGCATCCCTGGTCATCTGAGAAGACTTGTGTACTTTTGGGTGAATCAGAATAATTTTTAGTTTTTTCACTAATTATTAAGGTAAAACTTTCAAAAGTAGGCAGAGATCCAACTCCCATGGCCAGTGACAATGCTAGACCAAGAGAAGGGCAGAAAATCTGGGAGATGATCTGTTAAGGATTAAACATTACAGAACCAATATATCCTGATGTAATCCTTGGGTTGTTCCATGCCTTGATTGCATGCTTATATGAATATCCATAATTTGAGAAGTAAATAGGTCCTGTAAAATGCTTGTATCTATATGACAGAGCCTTTCTGAATGCTCATGAAACTCAAATGGAAAATATTATTTGACACTACATCAAAATCATGATACATAAAAACTGTTGGGTGGGAAATGGGGGAAGGGGTTTGTTCAGGAGCTTAATTGTTATCTAAAAATCTTCATCTTTTCATACATCAGCATAAACCAGGCTGGTTTACATTTGTTATTGAATGAATATATTCATTATATATTGAATGATCATATACTCACATTATTGAATGAATTTTTATTCATTGCAGCATGTGAATTTCAATGTAAATTGAAAAAATGATAAAAAATTCAGAGTTTCTTCATGATATGCAATTAAGTGCCTTGAGGAAGGGCTGTAATGGTGCTGCACATAGCTCAGTCAGCTGCTCATTCTCTTAGGAGAGTGATCCTTTACAATTGTCTCAATATGTAGGTTTTCTCCAGCACAAATAGAAATAAAGACCAGTGTGATGTGTGGGTTCTGCCACTAGCAGACAATGAATGGTGAGAATCCAGCTCACAAAATAACTCCTCTGCTTCCTAGACATGAAAGCTGCAGTTAGGATTGGGTTTTGTTTGTTTCTTTAAGAAAGGGATAATACACAACAGAAGTAGTAAAAGATAGAAAATACATACTGATTCATAGTATGTATTCTCTGTATTTCATTCAATCCAGCCATAAAAAACTCAAGTGAGGGTGTATGATTTATTTTTCCTATGCAGAACTATTTCACTATATTTCACTATTAAGCTATTTTCCTGATTCTCAAGCTATTTATGATCTTTTTGCCTCTTTTTTTTACTGTCAAGTCTTACACTAATTTTTGTCACAACTGTTCATAAATTCAAATATTAGTATATCCTTTCTTTTCCTCTTTTCAATTCCTAGATGAGCTTTATGTACTATTTAAAAAGATTAGTGCTCTCCTCATAAATGCATAGACAGCTTGCACTACTTCTGTCTTCTCCAATAGTTAAAAAAAAAAACAAAAACAAACCACAGAATTTAATATTTGCTTCAAATGTTCATTTTCTTAAGCTTAACAGACTCAGTCAGGTAAAGGCATTTAAACTCACCCGTCCAGAAGAATACTTTTGTACCCATTTCACCACTGGTCTGGATGAAATACCAAGGGAAGAGAACTAGACATGATTCAAAGACTAATGCACCTCTCTCAGTTTGTGCAACAATATTTCATTTTGAGACCAAGAATTTACTCTGTTTTGTGCAAATTAAGGGTGTGCTTCCATTTAATCAAGCAGTTTAAGTTCACCTGGTTGATTTTACCCTAAATCAGTTGAGCAGTGCTCGAGTTACGAGGATGCAGTTGTGGCCAGTCACATTTCAAGATGTGACCTCAAAGTCTGCTTTATATGAACAGACCCTCAGCCTATCTTCCAAGCTGAAGGGATTCAGGACCATCCCAGTACTGAAAAACTTGCAGATGCTTCAATCCATCCCTAAACTCAAGCTATTGTAGTCTGCCACAGAGTCAGGAAAATCTGGAGAGATGATGACCTATGTAGTGCATTTAATTGCTGGAGCTCAAATGACAGCTGGGAACAAATTTATTACATCTAATTGACTACTAAAACCCATTCTTAGTTTATATGACGGATATTAATGCTACACTAAATATAAAGAAAGACATTACAGATAGTTGTTGATAGCTGTCCTGGACACTGAACCTGTAACATTTCTAACATGATCAAAGATTAGTACTGGAAAAGTAGTGAACAAAACATGAAAAATTTTTCCCCATCTGAGAAAGTGCTCAAAAGAGAGACCATTAAGGTGAGCTTAATTCTGTAACCTGGATTATAGGAAATACACAGTGCAGAGAGAAGCAAAAACCCTGAAAATCCTTTTGTTGCATCTTCTAGACAAGTACAAATCAAGTATTTTAAAGAATAATTTGGTGAATGTTTCCTAGATATCATTAGTAACAGAGTCCTCAAAATCTCAAGTTCTTGGGCCACAAAGATATTACATTACAGTGAGTGGGAGAAATCAATTTCTACAAGAGTATCTGAGAATCTTCCTGAAGTACATCAGGAATATAACTTTTCAAAGCCTAAAGCACCCCACTACTGTTTACACGGAGCACATAAAAATGCAAAGGGATCTTAACAATGTCAGGCTAAGTGAGTCAAGTGTAAAACAACTCCCCATAGAATGATGAAAACTGCAGAAGAAATTATCTCCAACACCACTGGCCTCTCCTCACCTTTTCCATCCCCAAGTCATTTCTGCAGGCAAAAGCAAGATGATGAGCTAAAAACCACTGCAACCTAAAATTACCCAAGCTACGTGTAAAACATGAGTTTTACTTTTTAAGTATAGAAAGTTTCTTAATGATCACATCAAACATGTATTACTCCTCCACTCTTAAAAATTTACTAATTTCTCCTCTTGAAGAAAACAACTGCTGTCTTCTCAAACTATTTAAAACCCTGAACAGATGTAGAGCTTGCATCATTGCAACCACACACAGAAATACTTACACTGTGTAAGAAGAAAAATATAGTTTTTCTAGCTTAATTATAAAAAAAAAAATTTAAATCCCTTGGTGCCATGCCAATTCATGATCTTTGGTGCTGTATTCTTTTTAAAACACAACACTGGAAGCATCCAGCTCAATAGAAAGAGGCAAAAACTTTTCACTATTTAATTGATTCCGGGTTACGTGCAAAATTCAGTTGAATATAGTTAAATGTGGTAGCAGAGCATAATAGATGTTGGCTCCATCTATTTTAAGATGCTTCCTGTCTCAGAAGTCTGGAGATATATGACGGGTACAGCCCAAATCCATCCTGGGCAGAGACTCTTGTCTGCCTTATCCTCCTCCAAACCCTGCTTTCCAAGCAAAGGAAACTTTCCCTGCAAACCCAGAGTCACAGGGATTTGCAGAGAATCCCCTAGGTGACTGGACATACTGCAAAGCACATTTCTCTTCAGTACACCGTATGTACTGCATTTCCAATGTCAGTGAAAGTCAGCCCTTACCATACGGGGGGACATGTTGACACTGAATTTGGGAACAAAATGCTTCTCAGGAGTTTGGACTTAGGGTTGAGGTACACATTTGGAGTTTGTTATCCAGTACTTAATTTGTTCATTAAAAAATATTAATTTATGAAAGACACAAATTCAACAATTGTTGCTGCTGGGATTTCTGCAACATGTATAGACAGCGAGGCCCGTGGAAAGAAAATAGGGACCGATTCTTGACAGATGTTTCAGAGATCTTTATTTTCCAGCCGCATGGCCGGGGTCCTGCGGAAGAACCTCGCAATCACCGGACCAGCAGGGTCCTTTTCGGGCAGGGGAACACAAAACAACCAATGGGGAACAGGACTGACCAGGAAGTAGGGAAACCCTGCAGGCCGTGACTCTACTCCAGGGTCCCCTCTCACAGGACCCCATGCCAGGGGGGAGGAACCCCAACAAACAATACCTCAACAAAACCTGTCAGCTAGACTCTGCAAAGGCCACCCTCCACCACTTAAAAGAGGTCACAACTTAATGAGAAAAATATTTTTGATCTTTTAAATTGGAAGACCTGCTGCCTAAACTACCCATTGCCCAGTTGTTAGCAGATGATACACATTTGACTTGGTCAGTTTGTCATTGCCCTAAATGATGAACTCTTTTAAAATTAAAATCTCTCTGGCTTTAATTTCAGAAGACAGGAAAGTATCTTGTAGTAGGAAGTGTTACTGGGAAGTTATTGCTGTAATTGGCTGTCTACACAATTTTTACTTGCCCTTCCTTAAGGGAATGTCTGCTAGACTAAATAAAATTTCAGATATTTCTATTGTTTGGGCTATGAAATGGATACTATCAGCTGATTTATGGGAATGGAATATAAGATAATGTGCTTTCTGGAATCTTCCAGAATAATCATTCTGGGCCATTAAAAATAAAAAAAGCAGATGAGAATTTTGGTAAGACATAACAGTTAGGAAAATGGTTTTTGGTATTTGTTATAAATAAGGGAAGGGGAGAATGAAGGAATCACCAGATGCAATGTTTCTTCGCATTTTGCAAAAGCAAAGAAGGAATCTGCTTGGATAAAAATCAACCCTAAATGTGATCTCATCTTTTTCAGTTTAATAAATATTGACGTCTTTTTTCCTACTCACTGCTTTTTGCTTTTTCTTTCTCATTTTCGCTATTTGCATTTTATTCAGTTTGGGCAACAAATGAGATTGGTCAATATTCTTTGATGTTCAGAGATGTCTGACAATGCCTACAATTGTTAAAGATACAACTACTGCCACCAAAATCACACTGGGATATGTCATATTAATTTACATTTTCAACTCAGGTAATATCTCATTCCTTTCTTTGAGAAATCTTTCCTACTATAAAGAACTAACATGGCTTTATATCTGAAATTCTGCAATAATTTAACATTAAAGGTTACAGTAAATTGCCTGCAGTTTCCTTCCCCCTCTCTCTCTGCTAAATTGCACCCACACATGGTTAGCTGCTTCCTTCCACTGCAGCCAGGCAGTCCATGGGAAGATAATTCACCTTTTCTACCTCCCCATGGAGAATCACTCACTGCAATGTCACTTCCAAGCATGCAACTGGTAGCTGCTGGCCATGAACTGTTATCACTTGCAAATAGCAAGTAAATGAGCTCCAGCATATTCAGAACTGTTGAGATATCTCAGTCCTGGATGTTTCAGCTGTGGATGTGAAGTGTCTAGGTTAAGGGATGCAGCTGCACCCTGTACTCCTGTTTTTACTGCCTCCGTACAATATTTCCCTGTCTACCCTGCTTTACACTAGTACAACATGAAGACATATTTTTAAATGTGTTACTTTGTCAAAGAAACAGACATCTCATACTGTCTGAGCACCTTAATAACAAAAAACCCCACATGAAGTAAAGAGCGAGATCATATCACTGCAGCTAAAGTCCAATTAATCTGTACATAAAGGAACAAATGAACATGTCTAATAATGCCTGTAAATGTACTAAACATTTCTGGAAATTTCTAGGCCCTTTTTGTCGCACACTCCAGAGAGTCAAGCAAGTTTACCCACATCAACATGAATCATGGTGATGGGCAGGGAAGAGGTAGCAGAAACCACTTGCTGTGATGGTAACACAGCAAATACGCTGTAGGTACTCGGGATCAGAGCTCAGCTCTGTGCGTGCAGCAGGATGCCAGTCCCCCTCTTTGGGGGCTTGCAGAGCTGGCAACAGTTACAGCACTGGGCAGGAACTAGCAGAGCACAGAGTGACGCAAAAGACAAAACCATGGAAAAAGAAATATATTAGAAGAGTCTTTGGTTTAAGTAGACAGTTTTTGTCAAACTGTCAGCTCATGTAATTATATGAATAATTTCTTTTCAAACCACGACATTAACATTTTCCTCTTGTTCCTGCTGCAGTTTCTGTGGTATTATTCCTCTAGCCACAAGCAAGCATTTGATTAAAGCATATACCCAAGCAAGAAATTGCAAATCGTCTCACCTATAACAGAAACACATCCCAGTGGAGCGACAAGAGCAATGGGGGCGAATCCATAGGCTGTGAAATTGCCCACCTCTCCAAGCCCTAGGAGGGCAATCCCACACCACCATAGCTTGCTCGTGTAGTAGGGCTTCTGCTGTGCTTGGCAAACCAGTCGGCGATGAGCGCATTTCTAGAAAATTAATTATTAGGAACAGGCATGAATAGAAAGACTTCCATTGTGTTCTTATGTCTGACAAAAGGGGAATAATTAAGGGGGTTGTCAACTTCAAGTTGCAGGTGCATCGAGGTTTTCTTTTTAAACATGACTTTGAGCTTGTTGCTGCAGAGTTTTGTGTTAACTCAGTGCTGCTTCAGATGTGCTTTCTCAGCCATGGTGGAAAGGGCTGAAAAGTCAGGCCTCTGAATAAACCCCAAAAATGCTAAGTGAGTACTAGCTAGTGCTTCCTAGCTATCACCACACACATCTGTTCTTGTCTCAAAGCAAAGCTCAGCAGTTGTGCTCTGAATCTGGAAACACTCAAAGGCAGGAGACAGGGCAGAATCAGAACTGTGGCAACAAACTGGGACAGGAGGAACAGACAACAGGGTGTTCCTGTCCATGAAATCTATCCTCGCCAGAAATATCATTTCAAAATGGAAAAGGCAGCACTTAATCACATGTTCTGTAGGGAGGACTCTAAATTAATTAAATAGAATTTATGATTTGGCTACAATCTCCTGTTTGACCTTAGAAGGAGATCACAAGTAAAGCATTATTTTCTGAAGAAAAAACAGTTGGCACAGGTATAACATATACTCAAGTAATACTTCATCAACACTTCCTGGTACATGAAGAAGGTGTCATTGACACAAGTTGTAATTGTTTTCTCTCTGGCTGTACAGCAAGAACCTGTACATGGAACGGTAATTTGTCTTTGATCACACTGATCTTCTGAAATAGAGTCCAGGCAGTCTCCATCAAGAAAGTGTCGTAACTGGGAATGATGCAATGTTTACCACATTAATTCTGCAGATTATCATTTCCTTTCTTAAATTGCTCTCCAGTTTCTCTGCACATGGGTCAAAAAAGGTGGGAATCAAATGATACAGTTATTACAGTACAAGTGGTGGTAAAAGAAATTTTTTCTCCGTCACTTGCTATCTGACTTTAGAAGTCTCCCTGCAGAGCCTGGGGAGGTTGTAAAGAATTTTCCTCATACTCTCATCCTTCTCTGTAGGCTACTTGATAGAGTATGGGCCAACAGCAAAGTCTATAACACCCCATAGTCCTAGTCAGTGCCCTTGTTGAGAAGATGCAGCACATTATTGGAGCTTCATGCTGTGGAACCTGTTCAAGGGATGAAATTCTAGGAAGAAGTTTAGCCCTCCAAGGAGAAAAAGAGCAAAAGGAAATCAAACTTGAGACAGATGTTCTTCACAGTAACATCCAGGATTTTCCATTTTTATAAACAAGGAAACAAAAAAAGTCCAACAAAGATACAGATGAAATTAATATTAAATAATATTCAAATTATCACTCAAGAATACAAGTTTCTGCCGAAAATTAAATAGGACAAGTTTTTAACTGAATCCTGAGATGCGTTTTCACCCCAGAATCTTGTAGGATTAACTTTTGAGGGCATAGTGAGATTTAAAGATGTGAAGCGAACACAGGATGGTGAGCTCAGCAACTCCCCTACAGCCTTCGTTCTCCAGATGTCCATCTTCTCTGCACAGTAATGTGTGCAAATGGTATTTAGGTGGAGGCTGTTTATAACTCAGTTATAGCTGCTAGAGGGAGGAGAAGCAGGATAATGGACTGCATGATCAGAGAGGGACAGAGAATAAAAAAATTTGGCCTGTCCCATTAATAGGAGTGTGAAGATAAATGTTGAGATCTAGGGAAAGTCATTATTCATATTTAGAAGAATGGAGAAAAACCTAATTTAAAGGATAAAAAAAATTCAGTTTAAACTTTCTGCCAAATGGCAGTGAGAGCTATTGGGTTTCCCTAACCAGCATTTAAAAAGCTGATCATTCAAATCCAGGAAGGGCTGTTATGATTATGGCTGTCAGCAGAAGTCAGCCTTTATGCCTCAGTACATCCCCTTGCGAAGCATCTACTTTGACATCCAGTACCCTCAGCAGACAAAAGATGTGAAGTCTGAACAACCTCATCATTATGGCTAGACTGAATTTCCACTTCACTTTTCTTCACTTCACCTTTACCTTTCCACTTCAACTTCAGAGGTCTTCCTAGAGCCTGTCCTAGTGCTGTCACCACCAGCAGGTTGGAACTCATGTTGGAGAGGCAGCAGTCACCTCAACTTGCCTACCACCTCTGGCTAAACAGGTTTCTTTCTATGGGATTCTCCAGCTAATGATGTTTAAAATAGGAGGGAACCACTGAAGAACCTTCTACCATTAATGAAGTGGGTTACTATGAATAGAAGATTTCATATTCCACAACTTTCTGTTTCATCCTTTACAGAAAAAGCAAGAAATAGCTTTATATGAGGCCTGTACAACTTCTAAAATACCAGCTAGCAAAAATACTTCTTCTGGACAATTTATACAACAATGTTTTCTGTGCTTTAAAAACTTTTGTTAGAAGACCTAAAAATACAATGAAGTCTACAAGATAAAGATTATAATGAAAAATTTAACTTTCTACTGAGTATGTATTCTAATTATTAAAACAGAAAGGATTTTATAAATGACATCCCACAACCCTTTACCACAGTTGTAAGGGCAGCACCTCCCATTACTTTTATGATTTAAATAGTGTTTACTCAGATTATCTTAATTGCAGGAAAAAAAGCTAAATTGGTCAAAGTTGTTTTGGGGTCCAGTATTCCTAAAACCTTTATGTCTTTATGCATTTATGGAACAGGTCCTCAGGGAGCAGACTCAGAAAGAGGCCCTCTTTGATCTGCTGCTTGTCAACAGAGCAGATCTCGTCACCAGTGTGGTGACTGGTACCATCTTTGCCACAGAGACCACAAAATGCTCGAGTTTAAAATCTTTGTTGACAGGAGGAAAAGTGCAGCAAAACCTCAGCTCTGGACATGAGGAGAGCAGACATCAGGCTGCTCAGGGAACTAGTTAGAAAAGTCCCCTGGGAAATGTTTTTGTAGTGCTGGGGTCTGTCAGTGCTGGTCACTTTTTAAACATCACCTCCTAAGAACACAGGAGCAGCAATTCCCCAATGTCAGAAGTCAAGCAGAAGAGGCAGAAGACTGGCTTGGCTGAACAGGGATCTTCCCTTGGAAATAAGAGAAAAAAGGAAAGTGTGTGCCCAGTGGAAGCAAGGTCAGGTGACCTGGAAAGAATACAGAGATGCAGCTTGCCACTGTAGGGAGAAAGTTTGTGTGGCCAAAGCTCAGCTGGAGTTGAAGATGGCCAGAAATGTGGATGACAATAAAAAGAGATTTTTCAGACATATAATAGCAAAAGGTAGCATAGAAATAGCATCAGCCTGTTACAGGATGAGGATGGGCACTTCACAAACAGGGACATGGACAAGGCAGAGGTGTTTAAGGCATTCTTTGCCTCTGTCTTCAACAAGGATGACAGATCAAGGGGGTCTCAGTACCCTGAGCTGGAGGACCATGGCTGTGAGAATGATCAAATCCCAGCTAACCCTGAACTTGTTCAGGATCTACCGCTCCAGCTGGATCCCTACAAATCTATAGGGCCTGATAGGATTCATCCAAGAATCCTCAAAGAACTAGCTGATATAATTGCAAAGCCTCTCTCGATTGCTTTTGAGCAGTCTTGGGGATCTGGAGAGGTCCCAGCTGACTGGAAGCTGGTGAACATTGTCCCACTTTTCAAGAAGGGCAAGAAGGGGACCCTGGAAAATATACACCTGTCAGTCTCACTTCAGTGCCAGTAAAATAATGGAAGAGATTATTCTGGGACGTATTGAAAAATACCTGGAGGACAACATAGTCATTGGTCACAGCCAGCACAGCTTCATGAGGAGAAAGTTCTGCTTGTCAAACCTGATTTCCTTCTATAATAGGGTAACCCACCTAGTTGATCTAGGAAAGCCAGTTAATGTAATCTTTTTGGAATTCATCAAAGCTTTTGATACTGTCTCTCATAGTATCCTTCCTTCCTCCCAGGTTCAGTGGGACCACAAGTGAGTCGCAGCTGGTATTTCCTTCTGGCACATTCAAAGGAGGAGGAGTTATAACCATTTCTGCTATTCCTGTATGACAATCACAGCACAGAACAGGTTGAGAGCTCCCAACAACTCCCAACTTCCAGAAACTACAGCAGGGCACTGCTAGATTACAGTTAATGAAAGAGAGAAGGTTTATTAAATGCAACAATTTTGCATTTTGAACTTCACCAAAACCAAACTGCAATGTAACTACTTGCTAAATGTAAACAACTCTGAATAAAGAGAAACCATATCATACCTGTATATTCAAAGAGACACTAATGAGAAAATTTGAAGCAGCAGCAAGTAAAACTCCCAAAAGCTGAGTCTGCAAATCACAAAACAAAGAAATACAAAAATAATTATTAGTTTAAGAAGAACAATATAATGGTGGTTTTCTCATAGCACATTATAACCCAATCAAAATCAAATTATTTTACTTTTCAGTCACTGAGTTCATGCTGCAGTGAGTAAAGTGATAAGAAATACCTCTGCACATTTGTCTAGGGCTTAAGTAGTAAACAAGTGGAAATGGAAAGGGCGTGTCAGTGGTTTTGCTGTCCTTCAGTAGAACACCTTCTTAAATCTCATGAACGAAAAAACTAGGCAGGTTTGCATTGAAAACCACATACAGGGTTTTTTTCCCCCCAGAAAAGGGCCTGGTTTTTACATTATCCTGAAGGAAAATCATTATCAATCAAACCATTCCTATTGGAACACCATTATCTTATGTGTTAACATATCCACTATTTGACAGGGCAGCCAGGATCATAGGTCTCCTGACAGTTTCTTCAATGTATTGTGTTATTTCATCAAATAATTTCCTAATCAGACTGTCTAATTTTCAGTAAGATTTGCAGACTTTCTATGAAGCCAAGAAATTAAAAACATTCAAGCAGGATTCAGTATTTTGGAAAGCAGTCATTTAAAGATGCCATTTCAGCAAGGTCAAACAACAGGTACTTGATAGAGCTCCCTGTCCACTTTCAAAATGTTCTGACGCATTGCAAGCCATCCTAAGTGTATTAAAAACCCATTCAAGGTCACTTCTACGGAGCTATGAGGAGCCCCATTAGCTTGTAGAAAAGACAAACATACCATCAGTTTTTATAAACAAGGTCATGGTAATATAACCCAGCATAACAACTGTTTGCAGGCTGTAAAGCACGATCCAACTCTATGCTCACAGCCTCAGGTTTCATGATACTTATCCAAGAAGGTGCCTGGACAACTCTGAACAGGCAGTGCCTACCAGCCACAGAGACTGTTACCCGTCAACATTTATAAGGAGCAACAAGTTGTCCAGCAAGCACGTGGGGGGGAGATTGTTGCCGTGGCTAGGTATTCCCAGACTAAGAAAAGGCATTCCCAAACGTGTGAAGGAACAACAGCCTTATTACAAATCGATTATAATATTCTTATTTAAGCCAAACAGCAGAATCCAACCATTTCCAGCCCGTATGTTTCTGTAGTGGCTTAGAGTCGGCAGGAGAAGCAGACAACAGAACTGCTCCGAGTGAAGTGCTTGGCTGCCTGCCAGGTGTCACCAAGACATGACTGATGGGTGCAAGGGGATTCAGAGACAAGAATGCAGGAAGTGAGAGGGCTCACTCTGCTAACTATTACAGCATCAGTGCCACAACCTGGGTACAATAAGCGTTCAGTGAGAAGCATTACTCAAGAGTTCAGCCCATAGCTTCTGGTGCATGGCCACTGGAGGTCCTTCCCCTCTTGCATCGTTTCCTCAGGATCCTCCAGTGGGTGTTCCAGCAGCATGTTCTGGGCTCACACACACACTGTGTTTTTCATGCTCTGGGAACACATGTCACTGGAGCCAGTGGGAAGTGTGTGATGAGACATCTCAGCACACCGCAGCACAGACGTCTCTGCTGAGATCAGCACTGTTACAGGGACACAGCAGCCTCCTTCCACTCTGGGGAAGTGCTGTCACATGGACACCACCCCAGCCTTGCAGAAGCAGAGGGGTTGGGTTTTGCTTCCTTATGCCTTAATGCTCTAGCATCAAATCCTGAGCACTGATCTTGCCCAAAGTTTGACAACTTCATCCTGCACACACAGCAGCTTCAAAAAACAGCAACTAAATAAAAACTTTTTTCTTGCTCCCGAAGACTTGTACTGTTTAAATGACAACGTGCTCCCTTGTGAGGAGGTGGAGAAGTGGCCTTGTCAGCCTCGTCATGAAGTGTTAAAGAAAAAGGAGACAGCAGGGAATAGAAAGCAGAAACTGCCACTTCATTTACCCCATCGTCTTATTGCACTTTTACATTAGTAATTGTAACAAATCCCCACTACTCCCAGCAGAGAACTCAGTCTCTCTGCGGCTCTTTTTCTTCCAGAGGCTGATCCTATCGTTATGGCTGCATCTCAGGATGCAACCCCTTGCAGCTCCTTCCTCCCAATTTTCCACTGGGGGTCACAAACGCTGCTCAGGACTCAGTAGGCAACCAGCACTCCAGGAAGGAAACACCACTGATCTTAAGCCAGACCACAAAAGGGTCTCTATCCAGCTCTGGAGGTAAAACTTCAATGCAGCTGGTGAGCAGAGGATGAGGTCATGTGTTCCATTGGTCATTTAAAGTAATGTGCTAAATCAGATCCATGTGTGGGTACTGATGATGACCTGAGTGCATGCCCCTAGAGGCTGTGAATCAAATCTCCAGCAGTGGGTTTTCCAATGCCCTGCGTCATGGGTGTCCTCCCTAGAACAGCAACTGCTTTTGCACCACAGTGGTTGCTTCACCAGGTATGTGTGAGCTTGGCTCATATATCACTGTGGGACACATAAGATTTCTGTCATGATGACCAGCCTGTGTCTGAGCAGAAACCATCTTACAAATGTCAATTCTCTTCCTGGAGAATCACAGAATGGTTTGGGTTGGAAGGGACCTTAAATATAATTTAATTCCAGCCTCTCTGCCATGGGCAAGGACACCTTCTACTACACCATGTTGGTCAAAGCCCCATCCAGCCTGGCCTTGAACATTTCCAGGGATGGGGCATCCAAAATTTCTCTGTGCAAGCTGTTCCAGTGCCTCACTACCCTCATTGTGAAAAGCTTCTTCCTTGTACCTAGTCTAAATCTACCATCTTTTATCTTACAATCATTACCCTGTGATGCTCCTCTGTGCCTAACTTAAGCAACCTCCTAGTCTGTGCACAAGAAAAAACAGCGCATGTGTATGATCAACACAAATGTGTAGTGGCAGTCTGGGCTCAAATCTTACCCTCATAGCTCTGCTCATTTTATTGCAATGACCACATGTTTCACCTGAGCGTTGCTGTTGGCATACATACTGCACTGCCTGCTCCAGGCTGACAGGTGTTAATGAGCTCTGCTTAGCATGATGATAGCACCAGGCTTCCAAACGCAGGGCTGAACAGACCCCTAAAGATTGAGAGCAGAGTACGTTGCCCTAAGGAGGTCAAATATCACATGGATCCATTCAGGGAGATGAGATGAAGGTAAAGTAACACCATGCAGCTACAGCATGGCAAAATTGTCTCATGCAGGTACATACTCACACATTCTTATATTAAATAAATAAAGGGGAAAACACAGTAAAGAGGAAAAGTACATTGCAAGCATCTCAAATCAGAATGAATCCTAAATCAGCAGGTAATTTCTAAGGAACCAGGGTTATCGCATACAGCCGCACTCAAACGGAAGAGAAAAAATAGGATAGCATATCTCAGGCTAGTAAAACCACACACAAATGAAAGATGAGCTGCAACTGGAGACAGATCACAAAATGGTTACTGTATCGCCCTAAAGGCCACCAGAGTCCTTCTGTTCTCATCTTATCATGTGAGAGGCTTCCTTATTTGTGCAGTGTCTGCCATTTAATATCCTTCAGAGACTAAAGGACTGGTGGAACAGCCAGTTTAATAAGTAATAAAAATGATATTCTCTGAGTTTCCAGTTGTGATATCCAGTTGTGATATCATCCGCAGCACTGCAGAGCTTCCCACACGTAAGTCTCAAGACAAACCTCAGTTGGGGAATTCAGCTGCAGACAACTTCAGATCCATGGTACTACTTCAGTCAACTAAGGACTTCTACAGGAAAGAGCTTTAAATATTCAAAACTGTTGGCATAAATTGCAAGTTTCTTCATCACCGAAACATCTGTCTGAGCATACAGGCCACTTTGTCAGACCCCAGATTTCAAACTGTTGACACATTCTTCCAGTGCTTCCAAATGCATGAGGCTTGTCACAGAAACATCTTGCCCTTAAGTTTTCCAGAAAATAAAAAACAATACAGAAATTTAATTTACTTCACCTTAATATGTTTTGGAACAAGACATGGAAGTCACCTATCCACTTTGAAGTCCTTTCCAGATAACCCCTGAGTACATAGACCATGGACTGACATTGTGGATCTGCCAACATTTTCCTTGGTGGCAAAATAGGCTTGACGAATGCCTTCCTCTGGCCTGCCACTCCCTCACTGCCTTGCTTAGGCACCTGAAATAATCCATCCAAAATATACCCCGTTACCATTATGTTCTTTATAAGCTACCTGCCAGTGTTTAACACTAAAGGTAGGTCAAAATTCACAATCTACAGGAAGGGTTTTAAGCTGGTGACCCTGTGCAGTTTGTCAAGGGTGACACTGACCTGCACAGGGGCTGCCGGAGGGAACAAGCTCAAGAAATGGCAAATTCGCCTCAAGCAAGGCACCTTCAGTGCTCACCTGGCATCCCCATCCCGGCCACATGAGAGTCCTGCACAAGCTGAGGCGTGGGCAAAGGAGGTTTGAACTATCAGTCAGGAGAAATCCATTTGCCACGTGGAGGGGCAGCACATTGCTACTCAAAATAAGTGAATGGGTACGGTCCTGCTTCCAGCACTCAGGCAGGACCTGATGCTTATTTACCAGAGCACCTTTTCACATCATTTTGAAAGTATTTTACAATGATATTATACATGCAAAATCTCTATTTATTGTCAAAGTAAAATAAGGGGTTTATGGCAAATGAAATCTGTATCTTTGGCAATAATTCTAGTAAGTTTATCACTTGCAGACTAAAATCTGCATTGGAGACTCAGTTATATGGTGAAATGCAATTTATCCTTATTACATGAGTATTTTCCTAAAGCACATTAAACTGCAGTTGCCAGGTCTGTAAAATGAAAACTTAGAAAAAGGAACTTAACTTGCATTGACTAAAAGGTATATGCCATTATTTATGGAAACTTGCTATGGCTATAAATTGAACTGATGAGCAGAAAAAAACCTAAACACTTTAAATGTCTGTTGTTGGCTCACTCATCAAGGCTAGTTAAACTGTTACTCCTATTTTTTCTTGATTTCTCTATGTATTTGTGATCTAAAGGTATTCCCAACAAATTTAATGGCATGTACTGTTTCAAAAGCTATGCACCATTTCCAATAATTGGGATTTTGTCAGACCTCAGTGGATCTCATTAAAAAAAAAAAGAGAAAGGGGTGGAACATGTTCTGAACTTCCAATTATGAGTTAACTCTGAAGCAAGAGGAATTCAGAGTCCTTAACAAAAACCATATTTTTCAAAGAGCTACCATGTGGAATTGGGAGAGGCTTATCATTTAGCTATTACTATTCACAGAGCTCTGGCTGTACTCAGTGCTTTACAGAAGTATAAATAAAACAAGGTCCTTATTTCAATGGTTTTCATAGTGCTATTCATATACTCAGATATGGGTTAAGGTCCATATGAAGTACTGAAGGACAGCTGAAATAAGAGTAAAAAGGCAATTACCAGTGTGGGAACATGAAATGAAAATACATTTGATTTGTTCCTTGTGACGCAAAAGAAAAAGGACGTTGTTCAATATATGAGGAGAGAATCAAAACATTTGGCATCATCTTTGTTAGGAATAGAGAGAGGAGACTTGGTAACTACACTACCTCACAAATTTAAAATACATCTTTTTCCAGAAAAGTGACAAATTGCAAAGGCTGGAATGAGAGCCTGGTAAGTTATGAAAAGGTGGGGGAACTTGAGAGGATACAGCAACTATGGAAGTGGGACTCTTTTATTTATCTCCGAGTTTTAACCACTTTCATGAGATCCTATTTATATTCATCACACTGATTATTTTAATTAATATGCATAGCAGTTAACAAACCAAGCTGGAGAACATGAACTGTAAAATAAAGTAACTAAAGTAACTTTTTATATGCTTACTAAGGTTATATACAAACATATCCACCCACAGTACTGTTAACAAGCCTAGAATGATAGAGTTATTTAAATTGAAAAAGACCTCTAAGATCATTCAGTCCAACAATAATGCAGTACTGCCAAGTCCACCACTAAACCCTAAGGACCACATCTACACATCTTTCAAACACCTTCAGGAATGGTGACTCAACCTCCTTCCTGGGCAGACTGTTCCAATGTTTAAGAACCTTTTCTGTGAAGAAATTTTTCCTACTGTACTATTTAAACCTTCCCTGACACAACCTGAGGAAATTTCTTCTTGTTCTATCACTTGTTAATAGGGAGACAAGACTCACCCACCTCACTACAACCTGCTTTCAGGTAGTTTTAAGAGACCACTATGAGTAGCAATTTTTTTTCCTTTTTGAAGAGTTAAAACCAAACCCCTCGACTCCTAAATTTCAATTTCTTATTCTCAGGAATGAAATCTTAAAACTAGAAATAAGTGGGAGAATGGAGAAGGGGCAGAATGGATATTTACACTGTTTCTGTGAATAGCCTGTGATACTTTGGGACACTTTAGTTTCTGGGATATTTTGCTGCATACTCAAAGACCATTTCATGTTTTTAATAATGCCTGCTAGATTGCAAATAAAAACCTCTCAAATGACTGTATAAAAACATCAATCATATCTGAAAACATCTTAATAAAAAGATTTTCTCAAGTACCATCACATATCATCTCCATGGCAACTACAGAAATTACATACCAGGAAAAGCAAGAATAGGATTATAAGCTTTTGTCAGTTTCCAGGTCCCACAGGAGAAACAGGGAGGCAAGCTAGCACTGCCTGACCAGCTTCTCCCACAAAATGGCCAGTTGGCTTGGGGATACACTTCTTTTGCTTTCCAGGGGCAGGCTTTCTGGATGTTCCTGTTTGACCCAGTCTAATTCCTGGTGTACAAGGTAAGGTCCAAGCCAGACCACTCCAAGCCTAGGTATATTAATCCCCAGAAGCTACAGTCTGCCTCACATTGAGAAGCTGTGTTGTTCCTATCCTTGCTTAATGTGGCTCCCTTGGACCCCTAAACTGAGAGCCAAAGAGGTGATACAAGGCTTATGGGAAGATGGAGGCAAGCTCAAAAGGGAGCTATCTGAACAACTGAGTAAATAGTGCTGTTAAGTGTTACATCAGGCAGGGCAAGGCACAAGGAGTACTCTTGGAGAGATGTCTCTCTCTGCATGTACACACAAACGTGCCTCCAAGCACAGATAGCTCATTCCCTCTTGTTATTGTAGTACAAGTCTCACTGAAGCACAAATGAGCTATTTCTGACTCTACCTCAATCAGAAACAGAAAACCCTGACAGAAATGTAATACATTATTTACCAAATCCTCAAAAGAATTTTTATATAAAATTCTCCCTTTACCAGTTGAGAGGAATGGCATGTCTCTTCCAGCATGCACTCTCCAGTATCACTTTCAAACAAAGGCAGGCTTGTCTCCCATTCTGACTCAAATAATCTTCTGTTAGCTGTAACTAGCCCTTCCTTTGATCTTCACAGAAAATGCTGCTCCAAGTCACAACCTGAGTGAACATGCTCAGTTGTTGAAACACGGAGTCACATATGTCAGACAGGTATAAACACAGGCAGGAAATCACAATGCTTACAAGCCAGTGGCATTTCAGAAATATTCTAACAGGACTAACAACAGGGGAGGGAAAAAAGAACAGACCTGACTGCATTTAGAATGAAGTTGGATCCATCTGTTAAAAGAATTACTTGATTTTATGGCAGGGGAATGAGCAGCCCAAAGGCCCTTCCAGTCTGCTGCTCCTGCAGAGGAGGGGTGCTCTGTAATCATTCCTTGCTTTCCTTCCTGCACCTCTTGCACTTGGCTCTCCTAGTTTCATTTCCAGAGAGAGTGTTAATCATTTACAGATAGTTCCTAACGCAAAAAAAATGAGTGGACTCCAGAAGGCAGAACCTTCTGCTTAGCAGCATTATTCATTTAAATATAAACAACTGCTAGATTATCAGTGATGATCTAAAAACAAGAGGTCCTGCACTCTGAAATATTCACACGTATGTAGATGGGTACATACACACACAAACACTCTGCTGGATGCTTTTTAATTTGCAGATACTTATGTTCAAAACTGTAAGATGTAAATCTTGAATAAAAAAACTCTAAAGAAATGGTCTCACATTCAAGTTTCTTGCAAGGGCTTGAGATACAGGTAGCAGGCTGGTGTTCGCTCAGCTGTCTCCCTGTGACACATTACAGTTGGACATTTGGACATTTTACTACAAACTGTAGTTTACTGGTTTAAAGTATAAAAGTATTAGTAGCATTTTGCAACTCATGGCTAATGCTGACATAAAGAGTAGGTGTTTAGCTCACAAAAATTCAAAGCATCTACTTCATAGCTGCTTTCTGCAAGAGAAAACTAAGATCAGTGTAGCTGAATGATCCATTCTATGTACCTTTAACACCTTTTAATGCGCTCTGTTGTACTTACAGAGATAACAAGGCGATGATGCTTTTCCCCCTAGTTTTGAGTATTGTTGGTCTTTCAGCAACTGTATCTCACGTGGATTCTCCAATATAGAACTTGCTGTCTTTTTTTTTCTGGTATTTTAGCATTAGTATAGGATATAATGGTATGTATGATATAACTTCTTCTTGACAGGGATTACTATGGAAATGGGGTCAGGAAGTTAAATTCCTTCTCAGGAATTAAAGAAATGAAGGAGAACTGAGTATTCTTTTCATGAGCCAGATGCTATTATCTCTCACATGCATGCTTTTTAAACCATGCACTGCTCTTCAGTTTGTCCTGGCAGTCTCTGATGTGTAGTTATCACAGCAGCCAGCAGCTCAGCCTCACACAGCTGGAGCCACTCTTCCAGCAAGATGGGAGAGAAAATTGGAAGGGTAAAAGCACAAAAAATTGTGGGTTGAGATAGAGACAGTTCAATAGATAAAGCAAATGCTGCATGAGAAGCAAAGCAGTATCAGGAATTCATTCACTGCTTCCCATCAGTGTGTAAGTCTTCAGCCATTTCTAGGAAAGCAGTACTCCATCGTGGGTAACGGCTACCTAGGAGGACCAATGCCAAATGTCCCCTTTTTCCCTTCTTCCCCCTGCTTTTTATGCTGAGCGTGACACCATATGGTATGGAATATTCCTTTGGTCAGCTGGGGTCAACTGTCCCAGCTGTGTCCCATTCCAGCTTCTTGTGCACCCCCAGCCTACACTACACTGATGGGGCAGTATGAGAAACAAAACACACCCTAATGCTATGCAAGCACTGTTCAGCAGCAACTAAACATCCTGATTACTAGCAATACTTTTTTCATCACAAATCCAAAACACAGACCACACAAATTACTATGAGGAACATTAACTCTGGCAAAAACCAGTACAATAGTCAAGAGACGGAGCAAGAGTTTTGATCAGGTGAAAGCTGCTATTATTTGTTTGACTGAAGCTTCTACAGATACTACAAGCTGTGCTCTTGGTCATCTTGACATGATGACTGAGTCACTGCTTCACGATAACACAGACACTGAATGATATAATGTTCATGGTGCTTTAGTCACTACTGGAAACAAAAGACTGTTACTGAAAGAGAGAGAAACAAAGGAAATAAAATAATGTGATAAGAAGTCAGTAACTACAAAAACCTTGTGACAATTACAAAGCAGGAAAAAAAACCCCAAACCACAACAATACCCCCAATAAAAATGGAAAAGAAACATTAAAAAATAGTAGGTTAGAGTCATAAAGCAAAGTAAATGGAGTCACGATCTATTTACTCCCAAGCTGGAGCCCAAAAAATTAAACTAGGTTTTAACTGGGAGTTAACTGTGTGGGTACAAGCCTGTTATGTACACAAACCCCATATTTTGGTTGCTTTTCACAGGAACATCTTTACAGTGGAGATATCCTTGGCTGTTGAAGAAAAAGGCTTCAAGTGCAATCTGTATCAGCTGGCAAAATTACTTCGTTTTGAGCAGGACGGCAGTCAAGTCATTGAACATGTTAGCTAGGACTCTGCTGGAGATTTCAGCTCCCATGAGGCTGATTTAGTTCTAGGGAATTGTCAGCCAGAGGTAGAGTTGTCCACAAGGGGATATGAACTTCCATGTTACTACTTCACCTCAGCCACCATGAGGTCCTGTCCAAGGAGCCAGTATGTGCTTTGCTCTGACCCGTTGTTTTCGTGTGTGGAGGGACTTCTTCCAAACCTTGCACTTCACCATAGGCCTCTGCATTAGAGGGCTGTTTCTGCAACACACAGCAGGATACAAAGGGGAATATGGCCAGAGAGTCGCTGTGTGCCTCATCCAAGAGTTAAACCCTAACGATTCCGTGATTTCTCTTTATCATAGTTCCATAATCTCTCTTCATTTCCCCGTTATGGGAAAAACAGTTCATATCACCAAACGAGGCCAAAGCTTCTAGCCTAGATGATGTAAATCAACCATGAACGTCATTGAGGGAAAGGGAGTTACACCGGTATAACCTCAGTTTAAGCAGAACACATCTGTTTAGGTTGATATTGACTATTTACTTTTGACTACACTGCAAACATCCCTTTCTTAAGAGCTCTGCTCCAGGCCTGGTGCTGATTCACACATCAATGGGCTGTTCTCTGAAGCTGCTGGCCACGTTTCAAAGTCCGTATTAGTCAAAGAATGGAAAGCATATCTCCCAACTGCTCACATTAGTGAATGCCATTCTTCTGGGACAATCCCTGTTGACATTGTAAACATGAGCATAACAGTTTATACATCTTACCAAAATTCCACATAAAATAATCAGTCTCCAGTTACCAGGTTAGACAAAGGTCCTCACCTCCCTTACGACTGAAGTTCACAGTCTGCAGTTTGTTCATGTTTCTAAAGCCTTGTTTTTTGAGTTGGGTCAAATTTCTACTTGAGTAATTTGTTTTCTTTTGATTCCTTCAAACAGGGCTTAATCAGATATGGCAGACTGTTGGAGACAAGCAAGGATAAGATTCAGACATCTTTTTTATCGATGCCCAAAGCAGACTTCAAGACCATAGAAAAAGAAAGATCATACTTAAGCTCCAAAGAGCAATGAAGTCTTTGGATCACAAAATCATAATGAGCCAGAGTTACAGGTGTGATTTTACATGAAAGACAACTTTTATTTTAAGAATTATATCAATGACTATTTTCCTGTCAGTTTACCCAGACAAAATGCTTCATTGAGGAGCCAAATGAGTGCTAGGGCAAATGAACCAGAAGAAGCACAGATTCAAGGTGGGAGCAACACCACTGCTTTGTGCGACAGCAGTGTCCTAGATCCACACAGCAATCTCATGAAATCTTAGGAGCAGACAGGTGTTGGCATGAGCAGCCAGACTTTCACCCTACATCACTGCAACTCACAGACATGCTATGAGACTCGAAAATCAACACAGTGGCCACAGCCAATTTAATTTAAAGTCCATTAGTTGTAGACTAGTCTAGAAGATGGGAACAGGAAGTGCAAAGCACTACACTGAGCCAGGCACCTCCAAAGCAGCATAGGGATTTAGATTCATCCCATGCCTGGTCTTTCCCACTCAATGATGACTAAGGGAGGAGGAGTACCTGCTCTGCTGGCTCCATAGTTTAAGCCCTCAAGTCGGTGGCTAAGCTGGATATCAGATACAGCCTGCACTATGCACCCCATCTTTCTGTAACATACCATTTTGAAGCAGTCCAAAGCAAAACTAAATTCTGCACTAGGTAGGATATGTGTAATTAGTGACTCAAGTGTCTTTGCATTTGTCTTCTGCACCCCACTTTCTGACAAATGACTAGTAGTGTAATGTTCCTTACTGCCTAGAAATTTCGTAATTAACATTCTCGAACCTCTTAAAAAAGATTAGTATAATTACAAAGCTCCTGTTTAACTTGCTGTCACCTCAATCATCAGTAAAAAAAAGAAAAAATTCAAATGCAAATGTTAACATCCTCAGAAAAAAATTAAAACTCATTTTACCATAGCATCTGCTGAGAAGAGAAGCATTGAAAACAGTCTAAGATTTGTGAAAAATAGCCCAGTGAGAATCAGGCAACAGATACTCAGACAAGCTATAGCTGGTGCTTAGCACAGCCCCAGCTCTGCAAGAGCATTCATTTTCAGTGTCCTGGATGAGGCGTCCAGGAAGAGCTACCAAGACTTCTTCAAAATGAATTTTAAGGTATCAGCCTAAATAAAAGGGTTTTGCTCACCAGCTTCTGTTGTCTGTCAGGCTAGGAAACATTCCTGCAAGCAGCTCTGCCAGCAATGCTGAAGAGGGAGATGTCCAGAATAGATGGACTGTGAGCTCTCCCATCATCTGCATTTGCTTGAGCCTGTGTGCCCCAAGCTCAGAACGTGGAGCTGGGTTGGTTTGCTGTTACCTGCTGCCCAGCACCATGCTGGGCTTGGCAGGGAAACTGTCACAGGCACATGACTCCTTCCAGGCCTTGTAGAAGGAACCCAAGCAGGGCAGTACACACACACCAGAAAATTCTGTTCTGGGACCCAGAGAAGTGCCTGGTTGTGAGGAAAGAGACAACTCTTAATTAAATTAAAAATTAAAATAATTTATTGAAAACAGAAAAGTTTAAAAATTACAAAAAATTAGAAAAATATAAAAATTTGGGATCCTATGGCTTGGTAGATGGTATGCCCCAGGAGTGCAGGGATCTGAGATCTTCTGGCTGGGACAGCACTGGACCTCAGGTAGAGAAAAAGGACTTGCAGTGCTCAGCTGACTTGTGGCTGGTCCAAAAGTCAGAAAAAAGAGTTTTTAAAGGCTCCTTAATAGGAGTAAGGCTTTTAATGCCCAGCACTGATGTCCACCACAGCTAGCCTGCAGAGGACTCTCCCAACTCTCTCCCTCCTCTCTGAACACCCTCTCTCGCTCTCTCTGAACTTCTTGAGGCCAGTCTCGTTGTTTTTATAGTGTCTTTGCTCCGCCCTAGCCTGCCCACAGCCCGCCCCTTCAGTTTAAAGTGATTGGTGCTTTCCCTTTGATAGATCATCTCAGTCCACCAATGGCTCATCGTTGTCAGAGGGGTGGTATCAGTTGAGATAAGGGTGCTAAAATGCCCTCGTTAAAATTAAGGTTGCCCTGGAGCTTGCCTGCAGGGTAACGGTTGAGGAGCTAAAAATAGCTGCTGGCTGTTAGAAACTGGGGTTTTGAAGTTAGCCTTTGGATTAAGGTACAAAGTAAAAACACTTAAAAAAATATTAAAATACATCCAACACATCTTAAAACACTTGTAAAAGCAGACAATGAACATAGGAAAGATAACTCTTATGGTGTACAGGTGGTTTAAAGTTTGAGAAGGGAGCATAAGTTGGGGATTTTTAACTGGGGAATTTCTAACTGGGAATGGTGCAACTCTCTTAATAAACTACTTTGAACAATTGAAAACATTGATAATGGAACTTGGTTTTTGTACCTGGGCTGATGGGTTAATTTTAACATTCAAATTTAAAAATATTTAACTCAGAATTAATTGATTAAAACACTTAATATGCAAAGACCAAACACAATTAGAGATTTCATGTATGACACTGGCAGAAACCAGATAAGCAGGTCACTCCTCAAGCAGGCTTACAAAACTGCATACTGCCTCCAGTCTTTGGGCTATTTTCCCACTGTTCCAGACCTGCTGCCCCATGTCCAGCCTCTTCTGTGTTCAGAGGTATAAACAGCTCCATGGTTTACTCCCACTCTGCTTGCAGTGGTTGAGGGAAAAAACCCTGTATTTCCCTATGGATGTTGAGAGCTGGGATGATACAGACATGTTTATAGTACTGTGCAAAGGCACAGGCAAGGGGTATGCTCTCCTCTACTTATTTCCCTTACCTTTGAGCAATGAGTAAGTTCCCAAGCAGCAGCTGATCTCTCTCTAAGCTGGAGGCTGCAGTCTGTAAGCTGTGTGTTCGTTTCGCACCAGAGATGTGATCTTTACATCTGCGGGGATGGTTGATGTTCAGCAAGGCAGAATAGGTGTATGAGGTTGAAGAAAGATATGGGCAACACTTTCTAACCAGTGTTCAATTTTGCCTTCTCATGTCAGCTTCTTGGTCACACTAAAGCTAATCAGAACACAACCCTCAGCAGATCAGACCTACAGCTCTGACAGAGCCTGAGAGCTTGTGTGCAAGCTGGCTCCGTTGACAGTCCTGCTTTTATGAGGCAGAGCCACAAATTCTTTTCTAGCAGAAACTAGTTAAATGGGCACTAAACCTTGGCAAGTTGCTGGATTTTTGACAGCAGACGAACAACAGAAAACTGTGCAGTGCTTCTTCTTGCTTTTAGCTGCAATGGGAATATAGGTGATTCCATCTGAACACAAGGAAGAACTTCTTTACTGTGAGGCTGACAGAGCACTGGAACAGGCTGCCCAGAGAGGTTGTAGAGTCTCCTTCTCTGGAATGATTCAAAAGCCTTTTGGACACAATCCTGAGTAATGTGCTCTAGGGGGCCCTGGTTGAGTGGGGAGATTGAACTAGAAGATTTCCAGTGATTCCTTCCAACCTTACCCATTCTGTGATCACGTGCTTCATTGTGACATTTAAGTTTTGAATTCCCCTATGAGAGATTCAAAGAGGTTGCATTTTAAAGGCTGAGCAAAGTCCTCTTCCCAAGTTTTGATTTATTAGGGCTGAAAATAATATATATTTCCCTAATACCTAAAAAATGGTATGCATTTTCTCCCAAACACATTTCCCAGTAAGATAAAGGAAACAAACTGTGTGAACTCTGAAATCTGATAGGTAGAGGACAAGAGGATGAAATAGAGTCAGTGTTTTGATACCCTTGTTTGCTTTCAGTGAACAGTTTTAGACTAAAGAGCTGGGGGGATGGTTTTGAACTGGAAAAACTTCACTGCAGTCTTCACAGATGAGTACACCAGCAGAAAGCTGGGTGAGGACGTTTGCCTCTACTTTCCCCATGCTCAGGGACTGGTTTACTGATTAACCTGAAAAAGCTAACATCTGCAGTGCATCAGGGAGCAGACTGGAGACTGAGGTATCCTACAGAGACTGAGAAAATAGCATTAAAAACCCCTACAAAACACTTGAAGGGGGAAAAAACTTAGGAGGGTTTGCCTTCACCTTTAACAGCCTTTCTCTTCCTTCTTGCAGAGGAAAGATGTCCTGATTGAAACCCACCTGTGCTGTGGCCATGCTGCCCTTTGACTCCCACCCACACATCCTATGGACACCTTGACTTGCTCTAGAGCTTTTCCTAATTGAAAGCCATGGCTGGAAATGCCATTGCTTAAGTGTTCAAAATACCCTGGTGAATGTTTGTAGGGATGTACCACAACAACATTTTCCTCTGGTGATGGTGCCAGCTAAAGAGACCTTCACTGTCTCTAGGGTGCTTCCTAAGCCAAGGCAAATGGAGAGAAAATCTTTCTCTCCATGGAGACAAAATCTTTCTCTCCATGGAGACAGCTCCTTGCCCTCCTGCCTTGGGTCCCTCACAGCACAGGTGAAGCAGCCCCCACGGCATCAGAAGTACCAGCAGGCACTGTGCTGCCACTGGAAAAAAACAAGACCAAATGATGCTCTCACCTTGCTGAGGCTAGACATCCAGCCCCTAGTAAAGAGGGGTGAGTTGAAGCACTGAAGATGTTCTTCTTGAACAGAATGAGCTAAAAACCTCAATTGTGGCATTCCACACAAAATCTAGATTTCATCTATATGATAGAAGGCAGAGTAGAAAGACCTCTGCAAGAATGTGTTTAATCTGTGGGATTTCTCATCACACCTGATATCAGCCACAGCCACCCGCTGATGAGACCACACAAGGGATCAGGCACATACTCATGCTTGACAGGCTGTGATACACTGTGAGGGGGCAAGAGGCCACAGATCCATCTGAAGGAACTGTCAGCATTGTCAACCCCTAAATACAGAGCAGAAATTATTTATTACTACAATGCACAAAATAAGACAATCTTTCAAGGTGAGTGTCTGGGCAGCCAATAATAGCTCTGAGTCTATGAAGTGACAGGTAAAGAGGGAAAAAGAAGCAGAAGTGAAATAAATTTCTACCTCTGGCTCAGCTTCTGCAATTGAACGACTACACACAGTGTCCACACACAACAGATATGTGAAATGCTGAGTTACAGAAGAATTGTTAGGGGCTCTGAGCAACATGGTCTAGTGGAAGTTGTTCCTGCCCATGGCAGGGTGTTTGGAACTAGCCAGCCTGTAAGGTCCCTTCCAATCCAAACTATTCTATGATTCTATTACATCTGAGCTCTCAGTGACTGTTCTCACCCAGCTGTTTTCTCCTTCTCTGATACAAAGTCAAACCAGGATCAATACTGTAGATAATAATCTCAACTAATCCTGAAAATTGTTTTTGCCCATAAACAACAATATTGTAAATAAGCAAAAACCTATGAGAAGTCCTGAGGGAAATAAAGATGTATTACACTGAGGCAATTACATACACTTCCTATTAAGCAGACAAAGCCCACATGTTGTGGCTTCTTACACTCATTACTCCAGCAGACACAAAAAATATTACAATATTAGTTTGCAGGAAATACTTCAGGTAACTAAGTACATATTTCATCAGATTTTACTGCACCATTAAACACGCTCATATCCCGTAACATACCATGCCTATACAGGGAAGGCTGTGGGAGCACGGGCTTGGGTGTTGCTGATTTCAGAGATGCAGTTCCTCAAGCAGTATAAACCAAGCTATATCCATGCTGATGCCAAGGAGAAATCCTATCTCCACCTTTTTTTCCCCATGACCGTGTGGGCCCCCTTCTACCCTTATGCCAACAGCTAGCATCCAATCAGCCTGATCAGGGACCTTTCAGGAGAATAATCCCAATTAAAACAAAAGACAAAGAAATGTAAAGCCAGCACAAAGAGGCATTATACTACACAGCCACGTGGACACAGCCACGTGGTCACAGCCACTTTAACCTTTTCCAGGGAGCTGAGTGTTTACAAATATCATTTAAGACTTACTCTAGTGCCATGGATTTCCCTAAGGAATGTGTCAGATCTGCTGCTCCTGTGTAGATGTGCCATGTGGCACTAGGCAACTGCAGTTGGCAGCCACGCCAAGCCAGTCATGTCTAGGAGCTCTTGAAAGCGTATCTCACTCTTTCACCTCCTGATGGGGTTGAAGGGGCTGAAAAATACTCCCTGAAAAATAACTCACCTCAGCTGTCCTGGGATGTTTCCAGGCAGATCAGAACCAGTGCAGTTATGGTCTCTTGTAGAGGGAGAAAACAAAGAGCTCCTTTTCAAACCAAGAGGACAAAATGACCTCAAGGAAAGGGGAAGGGAAAGAGCCCCTGTGTGAAGACCTGAAACTGGGCTGATCCACTGAATCACAGCCAGGATAGCCATGAATGGGAGGAGGAAATTGTTTCTGAGGCTTCCAAAAATGTAAAATGTGAAAATGGGGGTGGACAGAAGAATTTAACTGTTGGAAAAATTAAGGTTGGCATCAACACATGACCCATAGTTACCCATTTCTGCTCCAAAGCTACAACTAAAGTAAAAAAAAGAACAGAATATCAGTCTCACACACAGACACCCAAGCAGCTCTAAAAAATTATTAAGGTCTACCCAGAAAACCACCATGTTTAAAAAACAGCAACACTCATGCAACAACCCCAAGGAGTACAGGAGCAGGGCTGGGAGGTTTGCCAAGCAAAAAAAAAACCCCACCTTGACATGCCAGGGTGGGTGAGTATCCCCATGCCAAGGGAATTCCCTGTTGCTGCCATCCTCTGGCAGCCGTGCAAGCTCGCAGCCTTGGGACCGTAATTCACAAACCCACAGTAAAACCACTGGCTCCACGTTCTTGTCTCCCAATAAGAGAACCCAGCTCTGGTCCTGGGAAGCACTGCCACCAGCCATCAGCCAGGAGTCCTCCTCACCAGGGAGCTATGCACAGGAATTCTCAGGTTTCCTTTGCTCTGAGAACATGGGGCTGAAAAATGTGTCCTGCCAAATGGCTATCCACCCAGTAGCAAATGCAGAATCCAGAGCAGAAAGTTTTTGGGACTTTCCTCAGGCTATCAGCTGCTACTGAGCTGCTCCTAGAGAAAGGAGAGCAGGTAGTTGCAAGTCATTTTATGCACAATTTATACCAATACTTTACATTGTGAAAAAGTGGTTTGCCTCTTATGCAGAGAAAATCAAGGATGGTGGGTATCCTTCCATGCCTTCTAGTTTGTGAAATAAAATGCAGGGAAAAGGTAAAGGGTTTAATGTACCTCCAATTCATTTTTATTGTTAGCAGATGCTTCAAATTGCTAGTTCTCAGGGACTGCTTCAGCCTCTCTTTTGCAGTTGCCTAAATCCATTGTCAGCACTGACTGCGACAGAAACACAGATGACAAAACCCAGTGATGCTCTAGCACAGGATAGCACAGCTCTGCCCAGTTCCTATGCAGAAAGGACTGCTCAGAGGGGGAAGCCAGGCAGTGCAGGCTGAACAATGGGGTGAAGAGGAGCAGCGCCAGCAGCAAACAGGTGCTGGAATGGGGCTCTCCAGAGGACACAGGGAAGAGGCTGAAATTAGTACCCCCCTCTCCGCAAGCCCTCTTGTTCCTGGGCCCCACCATGGTGCCGCACGGTGGGCACTTACCTTGTGTGTGCTGTACCAGGGGCCAGAGAGGGGCCCACTCCCGGTTCCCAGTCCCCCAAAGGATGCATTCCAAGATGCCTGGGATGATGTCCATGTCCCTGCCCTCAGGCCCCAGCCACTGGCCATGCCATGCACTGTCCCACCAGTGGGGAGGGGTGGCTCTGAGGAGAGGCGAACAGGATGTGAACGTGGCACTCTCTTCCTGGTGTGGGGAAGGCTGCACACACGGGTCACTCTGCATGCAGGCATGTGCCACCAGGGCTGCAATGCTGGTGTGCACCTGGACTCCCTCAGCAGGGGAGCAGTTGTTGCATACGAGGAGAAGGGGAGCTTGACAGAAGGTTTTGCTGCTCCTTCCAAGTGCATTCAGGTGCCTTTTTTTCTGTCTCTGGCTTCCCCAATGCCCCACCCTGCTCCAAAGAGGCAGCCTGGGAATTTAACTCCTTCAAATCAGTGCCTAAATCTAATGTTTAAGAATTAATTCCTCACTGCTAGATTGCAAAAGTTAGAAGTTGTTGTTCCCAAAGGCAGATAGTCACTTACACAAATTCTTATGTTCTGTATTTTTCTCTCATAACTATTTCCTGATTAGTTTCTTCACAGAGACTTCGAACAATGGGTTTGTTCCCATGAGTAAAGTCTGTGGCTTTATTCATTAATTCTTTTAGTTTTGGTTTAATCATTTAAGTTCTTCTGGGTTAAACAACAACTAAACAAGCTCATTAAAAGGAGAGTAGAGCTAGCAAGGTGGGAGCTTGGCAGAATTACATAAGAGACAGAAGCAGGCTTCTAGAGAAGCATAAAAAGGAATATTTAGACACCACATCTTCAGGCTTCGGACAATACAACTGCTGCAATCCAGAGAGCTCATGCTGTACCTTGGAGGAACTGACTTGTATTAGTTCATTCCATTGCTTAGCTAGGCTTGAAAACACCCAAAGTCCTGACAATTATTGCAGCAGAGGAGGGTCAGTGGGCAGTTATTCTGCTCCCTGGTACAACAGTTTTCTCCTACTCATAAGAAGAACTGGCATCGATTGCTTAGTCCCAGTAGGGCCCATGGTCCTACCATCCGCAAGATGCATCAAGAGAGAGAACAAGTCAGCATGTAGGAGAGCAGGCTGGGGACAGAGCTTCCAGCAGGCAAGGAGATATGATCCCTAATAGAAATGAGGAGCAGCAAAGCTGACTGCCAAGAAAGAAATGAGGCTATAACCCCTCAGTATGATTAATTTGGTCAAAAATAGAAGAAACACACAATTACAGGAAAGAAACTGTAGTTAAATTAATACTTTCCAACCTGAATGCTTAACGTCTTAGCCACAAGGATGTTATTTGAATCCAGACAGAAGGTGATATAGAAAAGGCAGAAGTGGCAAGGTAATGCTTCAGTGAGATGATGGTATAACCTCCCAAAATACAAAATCTTGCCTTAGAACAATAAATATTTTGTTCATGTATGTGGCCTAACTTGAAATACCAGTTTCTGTGATCACAGCTCCAGTGAGTCCTTTGTAAATATTGGAATTAGTTGCAACCATGTATATATAGGTACACTGGAAAAAAAACAGCTCCAGTATTTCATGGCTGTGTAAATTGCTGCAGACTATTTTTACAGTGTTGTGTAATTATTCTCTGCAGTCTAAGCTTACATTATAGAAAAAAATTCTAGGCAATCTGGGTTATGGTTGCAAAAAAACCAGTGCAGTGAAACTGGAGTGTAAACTGCTGCAATGATATTTGCCCTGTCTAGAGAGAGTTGAAACAATAGCCCAGAGGGAAGTGTGAAAGGACCCATTCTTCTAACTGGAGCACTAAACTGGAAGTCTGCTGACAATTTAAGTGTCAACATCAGCTACTTCAAGGCAGATCATTTGAGCAGAAACACCAGGCTAATGTTCTTATTTGTCATCCTCAATTTGCACTTGTTGTATAGCAGATCCTGGGGTGAAGAGGAAAAAGCAGCAACGATTGTCAAAGGTTGCTGAGCTGAGGAAAGTTCTCCCATTCCTCACCTTTCTTCATACAGTCACCTCTGCCTCAGCTCAAAATGGGGAGCAAAGAGGTTGATGATCCCCCAGGCTGGAGTGGAGAAATTCTCTTTGGTAGCCAAAAGCCACAGTGGTCCCTACCAGCCTGCCAACGACCTTTGCAGTATGGTTCTCTGTTGCCAAAAATGCCCAGATTGGCAGGAGATTGAAAAGGAGTGTAAGGGGAGTTGGAGGAGAGGAGCAGCCCAAAATACCTCTTGAGGACAGTTGCTGTTGTTTTGCTTCATTCTTGTTGGTTCACTGCCTAAAATACAAATGTGACTGTGGTTTTCTCTTACATAAGAAAGCTATTGGAACAGGTTTTCTGTAATGCTGTCTACATGGTGCCGTTGTTGAATTGCTTTTGAAGTTGATCTAGCAGTGACAGATCGTTGTTCCACAGCTGGGTCCAGACATACCCACTTAGTCTAAACGTGCCAGGGGCCCTTATGGCATGCTTTGGTTATTACAGAACTCTGATAGTCTTGCATATACAACTGCTATTCAGTTATTCAGATTAGTTTAACTTTTCTTTACATTGTAACCTAGCCCTATTAACATATTAAAGAATATTTTAAAAACTATTTCTGCTCAGTTACTGCCCTCCATTAGGGAAAACGACTAACTATGTGCAAAAGTCCCTGTACTTGTGCATTTTTTTTCAGGCTAAAAGTGATGCTGACATGTTTGGCATAAAGGTATTAAGTCCTTAGGACTGATTCCTGAAATATCCTGGGGAAATGTCCTGTGAAGTGGAAGCAGAAGATGGGATCTGCAGGATGTTTTAGCTGAGAACATTACTCCCAGTTTTCAGTGGCGCACAGCTGTGCTGAAAGTTTGTGCCCAAAGTCAAGTTCCGTTTGAGGGTCCTTCAAATCAGGGGTGTCCTCTTCCAGCTGGGCCAGCAGAATAGACTCCAGCCACTTCAAAAACATGGAAATATAAGGTGTTCTCAGAGGGTACTACAACACATTAACAGGCTCACATCACTGGGGATATGTGCAGAGTGCACCATGTACAAATCTCTGTGTATTTTTGGTTGTTTTCTTGTAGACTGAGATTGTGGAAAAACTGTTATGGAAAACTGCGGTAGCTCAAAAAATACCTTAAGCAAAGTATCTTCAGAAACGTGACCTGATTTGCTATTGCTGGATCTGTCTGTTTTTACACCTGGACAAAGGCAACAGAAGTGCAGATTTGTGTCTCTGTGGTGGCTGAAGCACATCAGTATCAGAACAGGACTGTTTCTCTCTGTGAGTAGGACTTCGCTCCCTTGAAGTTGCACACAGTAAAAGGTACCACCTGTGAAGATGGAGTAGATGCTGCTTCAGTTGGTTTGTTGAAAAATCTCAGGGCTAGTTAAATGGAGTAATCTGCAAGGGGGCAGTCTTTGACTCCTCTCATTCAATTGCCAGTCAACTTTGGGTAGAAGAGAAGGGAGTTAACAGCCTTGGAGATTACATCCACCTTCTCTAGCGCTTCCCATCAAATTCTTAACACTTGGGTTACTTCTGAGCAATGGAGGTGCAAGAGACTGTTTTGGGTGTTAATTGAGTGGATTCCCTCACTTGAATGCTGCATTTCTATCTGATATTCTTGGGCCAAGCATTGGTTTCTGTTAACAATAGATAATGTTCCTCTGTTTGGTCACAAGGATTTGGAGACTGCAATGGATGCTTTGTCAGCCTCAGGTTCAGCTGATCTGGGACAGTGCCCGAACTGCGTGTCTCCCTGGCTTGTATGACATTGGGACCTCATAAACCAACAGAGTAGGCAGTTTCCTACCCCTGGTTGCTTTAGTGTCTGGAAGTCATCCATGAAGAGCTTGACCTGGCACCGCCTCATTTGGGATACTCAATGCACTTGGGTGTCTGAAGAAGAAATAAGAGGGCTTTTCATGTTTGCTTGCTCGTGCCCCATCACTTCTCCGAGCTTACACTTTGCTATTATAGATGAGCCACACTCTCAGCTGAGAAGAGTACCCATCCTTGACTGCTGGGCTCTGGTCAGTTACTGAGACTTCCTAAGCCAGAAAATTAAAGACGTAATGGTTTCCTTCTCTGCCAAATAGGAAAACAGCCCTTCGTTCAGGGTACTTAGCTGTTCCACTGTGAGGATAGAGCCCAGGTGATGGGAAGTTCAGTGTTGGGATGGATGGTTCTAGCTGAGTGGTACAGGAGAGAGTTGAAGACCTTGCTTTTACCTGCTGTTCAGAGGACCTGGCTGCTAGTGCCAGATGAGTGCAAGAAGTGCTAAGCTTGAGCAGGATGATCAGATGTGTTTGAGTTAAATGTCTACAAGCAGACTTTTGCTGGGTCACTCACTATCTGTAAGGCTGTACCTGTGAACTGGGGAATCTGCCTAGGGCAGGTTGCAGACAGGGAATACTGTGTAATGGATAGTGCAAGACAATTTGTGGAAGATGTGTACCAACAGTCAGTTGATTTTTACAAGTAGCCTTCATCTCCCTTCCTGCAGCAGCTTTACAAGACCATGGTGCAGTATGTACTACTTCATATGCTAGCAATTAGTCCTTTGGAAAGTTGCTTTCCATTTTGAAGTCTACAAATTGCAAAAAAGAGAAGCCCTGGAATCAAGATGTACATTACAGACCTTGGAGAAGGCTTTTGTTCTTCCTTTCTGTATGGTGGATCAGTGAGAGATTTGTAGATTTTGGACATTTTCATTTTTGCCTTTTAGACCCTACCAATTTAGGCTTAATCCTGATCCTTTTAAAATCAATGTCAAAGTTCCTGCTGACTTCAAAAGAGACAGCCTCAGCTTTCAAATACTTTAAAGAATAATTTTAAGCAAACAAACCCAAAATGGATAAGAACTGCATTTTCTCTCTCTATTAGGCATGCAACTTATTTTCTCCAAATGTAAACGTTACCTGGAGAGCTAAGCAGTGATGTGGTTTTTATTATTTCTTTAGGAGGCTACAGTACCCACAGTATATTCCATACATACCTCTTCATTTAGGAGCCAAACATAGCTATGTAAAGTGAGCGGCTTGTTTACAGTAGGCCCTCATGTCTTGCTATCAAATTAGTGGCAAATCAGGACTGTAGTAAACAGAGGTCAAAGATCAAACCCACAATTTCACATAAAATTCCAGACCATGTACACAAAATTTAAAATGCAAAATCTTCAACTCACAAGACCATCAACTGCTCTTAAAACTAATCAAAAGCAGGATAAGGACTGAAGGAAATGAAATTTAAACATGATTTTAATCCAGCTTTTAATGGAACAGCTACATCATGGGTATCTTTTAACCATGACAGCTGATTCCATGCTACTTATTACATATCATGAAACAAGGTTTTGGTACATATCTCTGGCAATTCATACATGCTGTTTTGTTTCTTTTTCTCCAATTTGAAATAAAGAAAATAAATTACAGAAGAGTTACCACCTAAGATTTTACAGTAGTTCTGTTCCTGCTAAAACACATAGTAGTTTTGCATCACTTTTTTTTAGTGCATTGATTCCCTTTGTTCAGAAGAGGGAATGACAAGATGCCGTGTGCTCCATTTTGTGACTGTGTTTGAACACAGTCAGGTGCCTTGGCTGATGGTTCCTTGGCTGACAGTCCCCTCCTTATCTGGAGGTCAGTGCCCACATACATGTCCCACAAGAGTTCCAGGGCCATGCCCGTCCCATACACATGTGTTAGAGTAATCCCCAGTCTGAAGCGGTCTGGGAGGAATTCTTTTCTGCACCCGGCTAAGGGAAAGTAAGGATGCCGACTCCTTAGACCTGAAACATATTTGTTTAATGAAGATTTTGTTGCTGAATGCCACCAGATGTCAGCATACACTATATGATTAAATGCAAGTGTCTAAGACCTCTGAGAAGTGAGCAGTAAAAGAAAATGCCTTCTGTCTCATGGAAATGATGAACCAGATCAGCTTTGCTGGGGTAGAATTATGGCAGGGATTAGCTGGAAGAAATTGCCTGTGAGGTTTTGCTCAAATATCTGCTTACTTTTTCCATTCTTGGGACGTGCCCATCTGCTTTGCCTTCAACCCTTCTCCCCATCCAGAGGTCTGTGAGTGTCCTGGATTGGTCCTGTCCTCAACCTATACCTCCATGGGGTTTCCTAGCATGGATCCAAAGACCTGCATCTTCCTCAAATCCAGGACAAGAGGAGAGAGAGGAACTTGCTGAGGATCCAGAGCCCTGCTTTTCCCTGTATAGTTAGGGGAGATACACCTCGACCCCAAATGCTGCAGCAGTATCTGCTCTGGCTATGAATGAACAGGAGAATTCACCAAGGAGGTGGGCACAGAGAGTGTTTTGTGATGACTTAGGGAAAAAATATGAATAGCCGGAAAACTATTTTTCATTCCCTGACATACTCTTTCCCAGTCTGGAAAATGCCAGAAGCCCAAGGCTGTTCTTTGGATGACCCAGTTTAATAGCTGCTCAAATGAAGTTTTCTACTTTAATATAGGTATCTGAGGGTTGTATTTTCTCCTCCTGAAATCAGTGACACAGCTCTTCAGAGTAACATAACCTGCAGCAAGGCTTCTTCCGTGCTCCTTATTACCTGACTTATGGCATGACCTGTACTGCAGCCAAACATGCCCAATCCACATCCTGATGGCTTGATGATTTAAATTCTGTATACACATTGACACACTCTTGTGTGTATGTTTTCCTCTTCCTCCAGTCATATGCACCATTTAAAACAGCTAAAGCCACAAGGCCCCTTCAAAACTGTTCTCCCTAATAAACATGTACAGAGCTGAAACCATTATTCTGCCACTATAAGTTCTGACCTAAATCTGCTATTGTCCACACACATCCCAAGAAGTCACAAAACATTGATCTATCAGAAAGTCCAAATAAGAAAGTAAGAACCCAAGGGACAACTGAGCAAAGTGACATACTTTTGGTGCTATGAGTCAAAAAGCCATACATCCGAGTTTCCCAAAACCTGCCCTCTTTTTCTGTTGTGGAGTTTTAATTTCGTTTTGAAGATTTTACTATGTTTGGCTGACTTTCTGGGTGTACAGCAGCTTTAGTTGAAGGTCCAGTACAACAGCTCCAAGTGCACTGGCATGCCTCCAGATTTCACAGCCGTGACTACTGTGCTGCAGCAGATAAATTCTGCTGGAGGCACGTGCTGTTGTCACCACACACCAACATAGCAGATCTGGTGCTTTGAGGCAACTTCAGAGGTTGCACGTTCATAGAGAAGACACAAAAGGCACAGTGCTTCTGGACACTATCAACGCCATTGCCTGCATGCTATTCAGCTGCTTTGCTCCTGCTCAGCAAATCTGGTGTTTCCCAGAAGCACCAGATGTCCACACCAGAGGCACGTGTATGCAGATGGTCTGTGCAGCAAGCTCACTGCACATGTGTATGCAGTAACATCACTGAAACCCAAGCAATCCAAGGGCACCTTGTTTTGAATCAGTGGAACATCCTTAAACAGGATTTGGGTGCCTATGTGCCTTTGAAGAGATGACCTGTGCCTCAGAAACCTTATTCCCACTAACTTCAGAGGAAGGAAACTGCATATTATAAAATCTGTATTCCAAAACCACACTGAAACCAGCCCTGGAGCCAGATACCTTATGTATTAAGCCTTGACAACACTTACATATGGTGGCAGTGAACTGAAACAGAGTATGATAAGGTCTGATCTGGATTGAATCTGTTTTAAAAAAATAGTGATTTAAAAATAAAAATTATGGTATTTTGGTAAATCCATAAAATCCCTGCAATATTAAACATAAAGAATAAAATAACCTGAGGCAACCTCCAGGATAACTGGCCTGAGAACACACTGGTTTCTTCCCTCCAAGAAATAAATTGTTAACATGAATATCACATAGGTCTGTGAGTGTGTGAGTGTGCTGGGAGCAGGGGAAGAGCTCAAATATGTTTGATAACCAGTCAATTGATATCACAAAGCTTGTATATACACAATATTCCTTGTTAAAATATTTGAAGAATTGGAAACAAGCTTTCTTCACATTACAAAGGACAAAACCTTTATATGCCTATGCATTTTAAATTAAGATTCAATAGGTTCATTTCCCCAGGAGTTCTGTTTTCATAAATGTACCATTTTGTGTTCTAAGAACAGATAAGATACCCTGATTACAAACTAGCTTTTATAAATACCAAAGATCAAAGTCCCTTTTTTTTGCTATAACTAAAGCAATACTCACTGTAGTGTTTTGGAAATGCTTTCATCCTTGTAAAACCATCCAAACAAGCAAAGGACATACAGATCTTCAGAGATGGGGATAAAATTTGGAAATATTTGGATAGAACAACAGTAAATAATAATAAATCAAGAACATGGTGATAGAATTCTTTTGCAGGGAACATCTTCAATGAGGTATATTGACACAGATGTTTCCTGAAAGAGCAAGTAGAGATCCCTGAAGCATTTGCTGCAGAAGTGCAGATGTTTTCTTTGGTGAGGAACACTATGGCCATGTAAGTAAACAGGATTTTGCAAGGGTATGTCCTGGGGGTGTATTACATTTTCTTCAGGCAAATGGTGGATTTTAGGTACTTCACTGAAGAGCAGCCTTACTTTGTTGGTGGAGAAAAATACTTTTGCCTGTGATTTGGGTTATTTTTTAGACATAGACAGTTTCGTTAGAATACGTACTCAAGTTCTCAGAAATAATATATATAGAAAATACCTCCATCAGGGATGTTTCATGAGTTTTAACTTTCTTTGGAGTATTTATTTTCTTGCCAGAAATTTGGTTTCTCATATAGAGTCTGCAGAACATTCCTTTCTGTATTTATTACATTTTTGCCGTATTAGAATAATTTTAAGATTAATGGATTATTTTTTTTAACCTCTGGCTGCATGATACTGTCCTTTTTCAACTTAGACATGATGAACTGATCTTTCTTTTGAAAATACTTTTTTTATTAGTAGAAAGCTGTTTGTGATGCAGAGTTTACAGACTCTTTATGATAGTTTTGAACATGATGGAAAGGAAAAAAAGAGCAGTTGAAATTGAAATCAAGCTATACCAGACAAGGAAACATATTATATGAGGAAAAGATTTACAGGATTTCAATCAAGAGTAGCTTATGTGTGTAGCACATGGAGAGGTTCTGGTGTTGTGGATCCTGCAATTCCCCATCCAGTCTTTGCACATGTGGAATAAATGGATTCCACCCAAATCTTGAGCCTGCTAGGTTTTGCTTTGCCCTGTAATATACTCTGCTAAGTGGAACAGGTTTTGTGGGTTTCTCCTAAAGGTTGGTGATCAAATCCCAGATGCATGCGTGGGTGGGGAGAGACCATTTTCAGTCCATAGTAGAACAGGCTTTTTCAACTATTAGTAGAGTTTCATGCAGAAACCTACTCATCTCTTTATAAATCAAATGCAGCAATTCCTGTTATTTTAATAAGTTCAACATGGAGTGTGCACAGATATCTTCACTTATTGCCATGGTTATATAGATCACGTTTGTATCCACTAGTTTGCTAGCTCAGGACATGCGTAGCAGCAATGTATGACAGAAACCGTGGAGATTGGCTTTATAAATAGCTCAAATCCGCACAGAAACTGTAAGCCAGGGGGAGTTTATGTCTTTGACATTTTGAGGAGGTTTTATTCTTTCCTTTTTTCCTAGAGGGTGATTTTAATTCCCTGAGAAACAGTATTTTGGAGTTTGCAGGGTATAACAGGCTTTCCTTAACTTTTTACATTGGATGCAAGCTGTGTTTGTCATATCTGTAAAGTTTTGTCTCAGCCCCTTGTCTTTTCTATTTTTAGCTATCTGTCAGGATGAATCTTTTGTATGAATACGTCCCCCTTTCCCCCTCTGTCCTGGGATATGGGAATGGCAAAGTAGAGATTATGCCCTTAAGCCTGAACATGGCTTCTGAGCCATCCTTTATACATCACAGCATTGTATGTAATCCCATCCTTCTGAGATAGCATTTTTTTTAGCCTATATAGCTCCTGAGGTTGCTAATTTTGAAAATCCAAGTGTAGACAAAGCCTACTGAAGAGAAGAAGAAAAAACCAATTCTAATTGCTAGTGAAAAGTATTACATAGTTAGACAAGAAAAACCAATGGCCAGGCAGGCACCAATCAGCATCACAAGCCCTTCCTAGTCCAAATATGGATGTACATCCCTGGTGGCAAGAGGAAAAGGGGTTTGGGACACACTGCCTTTCAGCTGGGATTGCTGCATGGCAGGTTCTGCTGCAGCCTGTTGGGGAGGCTGCCTGATGTGCTGCAGAGCTGCAGGGTGCAAGGACGGGGGTCAGGGCAGGCTGCTGGACGGGTTCTGATTGGGTTTGTAGCACTGCACACACCTTCAGGTCTAGGTGGTCTGAAATAACCTTGAGCTATTTTTGTCTTGCATATCCCCAGATGTAGATTTCCTACCATTAGCAGTCATAGCATTGATAAATCTGCTTGTAAAATGGTTTTGTTTTGTTTTTTTTTTTAACATTAAACCTAATAAAAAGCAGAACTCAGTCTCAAGTTTCCAAATGAACATTTGAAAACTGGCCAGGAAAGAACATCTTCCCATAAAAAAAGATAAAGGATAATGAAGAAAAGTAAATATCTAATTTGAAAAATGCCAAAGGAAAACTTATTTGCCAGGTATTTTAGCTTTTGTAGGTCACCCATCATCCTCAGGTGTGGGTTGCAAGTGTTCCCTGTGTCAGTGGTTTTAAACAGCCTGTTGCAAACATCAAGCTTTTGCAATAAATTAGTTCAGTGCCAATTGATCAATTTTATGTCGTCTGAAGTTGTAATCTCCATATTCTCAAGAAAGAAAGGGGCACTTGGTGTTTGTCATTGTTAAAAATTTGACTCTGGCAACACCGATTAAGACTCCACAGTACAAATATGGCAAAATGATAATTCTTTTCCCTAATAATGATTTTCACAGGAAGCCGAAGAGCAACTTCTCTTTGCTGTCAGCAGTTTAATTCAAAACTCCAAGGCATTGAAAGCAGCTGCTTCAGAATCATGTGAGCTCTCTGTGTGCAGTGTCATTATAAGCAGTTTTTTGTTTAGGATTCCCCATGTGTAGCACACTGTCTCGTGATGCATGCTTATTTTCCAGCACATGCTGCTGATGCTGAACTGTCAGAGAGAAATTCCTTGTTTTGCAAATGTAGTGTTGTCTTTGAAGTGGTTCACTGTGGGCTGCTTCTCACTAAAATTGTGTGTGATACTCACCACAAGAGAATTGAAAGGGATGTGTTTTTAAATTAAGTAGAGAAAACTCCCAAAGACATGGCTCAAGTATTGTAGCTCTACAAGACCTAAACTCTTACCCTCAGTTTATGCTTCCTATTTATCCAGTGAGAATAATCATAGACAAAAACTTTGAATTTACTAACGGTTTCATAGGCAAAGTTTTTAGAAGAGGGGAGATTTTGCTTATTTTGAGACTATTAAAAAAGAAAGCATGATCTACTTCTTTATAGGCTATTAAAATCAAAACCAAAACAACCAACCAAACAAAAAGCTTGTTGGCACTTAGAGCCAGCAAGCAGAGCATGCCTGCACCATGTCATTGGAATGATGCTGAGGGCTGGGGCTCAGCCCTGTCCTGGCTGCAGTGCCTGTGGCAGCTGAGTCACCCTCTGCCCAAGGAGCTCCAAACAACAGCAGGACCAGCCCAGCTCAGTGATGCTTGGCCTCCCCACAGCTGTCTCACAGGCCTTGTTTATGGCAGGAAGTTGCACTGTGGTAGTAGTCACCAGGAGTCTCGAGCAACATGTTCTAACATGATGTAATTTCCCAGTGAAAACTATCTCACGCTAATGTCTCTTTCCAGTTTCAAGACCAACAAACGACATTCACGTTGGGCTCAGTTGCAAGTATTGCAAGAGTGTCCAAAGATGCCAGAGCAAGGAAGGTGCAAGCTCTTTTCTCATGTGCTTCAAATTCAGTTTCATGCAACTGTAAAAAGCCAGGTGAAACTTCACATCTGTTCTGCATCTGCATTAATTATGGCAGTGTTAAATGGATTCCATTAAGCCAGAGCACTTGTCAGATTCAAGACTGCCTTTCTGGGTGCAGATGTGATTGCTGTCCTCCCCTCTCTAAGCACCCAAGGGGATGGATGTAAGCATTCCTGTCCCTCCAAGCAGGCAAGCCCAAATCCTACTGTATGATCTAAGACACTTAAAATTGCTGGCCTGAGCCAATCTTTGGGTCAGGCTCCAAAGCACGTTCACCTGCATCCCCAAGAGCAAGCCACAGGAATGAAGAACATGAACAGGTGCTTCATCTTTTTCATCAACACAGCTGATCTTAAATAGGATGTCTGTCCATGCAGAGGATGGGAAACTCACACTAAATACCTCCAAGGGTGAGCAGCGCAAGGGAGAGCAGGGAGCTTAGCAGCAACTTTCACCTATGTAGTGTAGGCACTTGCACAGTCTCAGAGCTCTGAGTTACTTTATGATTTATAAGATGTACACCAACAAATACTAACATTCCCCCAACTCTTTAGCTGACCAGTGGTGCTTAATGATTTCCCAAAGGCAAAAGCAGATACTTCAAAATCACAAGACTTCAGCCTTACATACAACTGAACATTTACATGTGACAAAAAGTCGTCTCAGGACAGTGTGGTGAGGGACAGAGAAGCAGAAACGGAAGCATGGAAAGAACATTGAAAATAACCTAGATGTACTTAGCATCTTGCCATGTGGGTGCATTCTGCAGGAGGAAAAAGATATTATATAACAATACTTTGCAATTGGTATGGTGCAAGGTTAAAGCAAGAACTGACCTCACCCTGCCCACAGGGAGACCAAGGGATTATCTGATCTGCTTGGTCTCATTTGTGATTTTTTCCCTTACATAAAATTTAATCGGCTACAACTGATTTAGACCTGAACAAATAAAAGCCAAAGCTGTTGCAATTACTTACTCCTCAAAAGAAAAACAGAATCTAGAGTTAAGATCCTGGTTTATGATGTTTCTCTCTCTCCTAGGTAATTGATAGGAAGCCCACACTTTTTGTCAGAACAATGTCACAGTAATATAGCAGTAAATATTTGTAGAACTGAGCCTTTTCATAAACCCCTTCCAAGCTAGGTGGCTCGCTGAACACATTCTCAGCACATAAGAGATTAATTTATCCTTCCTTTTTCTTTTAGAGTTGGCAAGCAAAGGCACCACAACCTGAAGTCCCATACTTCTAGAGACAGCATGGTCTTGGAATACAACCATGATTTCAGCTGAAGAATTTAGGAAACATAAATTCCATAGTGTTTGATACCACCTGACTCCTATGTTTGGATTTCTCACATTTTGCAGCTAGGAGGGGCAATATATTTGTGTTTATGGTAGAAACACAGAAAACCTGGGCCCAGAAAGGGGTACTATAGGAAAGGCTGGTGGTTGTATTTCAGTGCTGTCCTACCCACAACTGCAAGAAAATGTATTCCCTTTACATGTTATATGAATTCAATGTCTCTTTGCCAGGCTACCAGCATTGCTACAGCCTTGTGGGCCTTGCTTGATGCCCTCAGCTCACCTCCTGCAATGTTTGCTGGCAGCAAGGAAAGCCCAGGTGCAGGTGTCCCCATTACCTGTAGTGTTGCTGTGCAGGTCTGTGGGTTTGACAGACTCAGGTGATGTTTCCCTCTCCAATCCACTTTGACACTTCAGAGCTGACAGCAATGATCTCTCTTCAGCTGCTATCAGCAGAAGAGAAGGTAAATACACACAGAGTGAAAATCACCCGTCTGCAAAATCTTAAGTGCTTGAATTATATTTAAACACCTCTGCACAGGAAAGAGTTTCCTCTGCAAATAGAGTCTCTCTTCAGGCAGCAAATACTGGTTTAACACTGTCACGTCTGACCACACAGCCACAATTCATGTATATCAGCCAGTCATATTGTCATGAACCTGGTTCTCTCTAGGAGCAGTTGATAGTCTTTACAGGACTAATAATGTAATCAAACCCAGAGAAATTATTGGAAGGTAAAATAATGTCTCTATTTTGTCATTAAAGCATAATGACAAGGAAAAAAATGTGCCACTGCTTGCAAAATAGTTGGATTTAATACTGAGATTCTTTGGGGGTTTGAGGGAAACTTTTATTTTAATCAAGTGCCATCCTTGGAAAAGTGGGTGTTATTTTCTGAGTAGCTCTAAGTGGCATATTAATATTGAGATCTTTAGCTTGTTCGCAGAATTGCCACCAGTTTCTTATAGGTTGCAAAGGAGACAGTACCAACCCATGTGTCCCACTGATCTCCTCAAAATTCATCTGCATGCCTGTGGAGACATCATTAAAACTGCATGATGCTGGAGGCTGCAGTGCTCAGGAACAAGCATGCACACTGAAGACAGCAAAAGCTGCCTCTGAGTTAAAACAGTGAATTTGTATTTATTTTCTTTTATTGCTTACTCATTTACTAAGAGAGAGAACATTTGTCACTTGCTCAGTTTTTCCAGCACTGCACCGTCTCTCCCTTTCTCTCTGCCGGTCTGTGTAGGACATACACGCTATCTCCTACACCCACTTAACTCCCAAGGTCTCTGAAATGCCTACGCCCTTCATATCCACTAGAATGTTTTGGGGTTTTTTTAAACTATAGCAGATGCAGAGCTCCACCACACAGAGTGGGGGAGGCAGAGGACACCCACTCCCTGGGGAGCAGAGGAAGCTGTAGGCAGCACATCTTGCTCTGCAGAAAAAGCTTCCCGTGTCTCCCTCCTGTTGCTCTAAAAGCCGAGTTCGCCTTGATCTGTATAAGGATATTTGAAATGCCGACACTATAAACAAGTCTGAGGGAGTCAAGATCATCAACACCACTAAAACGAAGCTTCATCTCTTCATTCTTGCCAGGCTGCAGAGCAGAAGGTGAGAGCAGCAGCTCCTTCTTCCTCCTCCTGCGCAGGCAGAGGACAGGTGGCCCCCTTCCCTCCCTGGGGAGGGCCTGTCCTGCAGCAGCTCCTTCCAGGTCTCCTGCTCAAATTTCCTTCTACACCTTCTACTGTCCCCCTGGCCTGCTGCTCTCCTTTTGATCTTATGTTGGGATGAGGGCAGAATTATTCTTTGCAGAGCTGGTGCTCAACAAAGATTTCTTGTGGCGGCCATTGTGCCTACCCACCAGGAAACAAAATCTCTCTCCAGTGACAAACCTCATGCACACTCAGAGCCATGGAAAGGGCTGTTTCTCATGGATCAATTCCATCACTTTCTCAGGGACTCTTGGTGTTCTCCATGATGGGACCTTATATATTTATACTTACTTATGGCCCTACATTGTTTAATTTCCTGCTAGCTTCTCACAGCCTGCTTTGATTTAACTCCATGCAAGCAGGATATTATCAGCCAGCAAACTATAGAGGATCACGATACTGATATAGTGATATTTATGAAGCAAACAAAAGGCATATATTTTTCCTCATTCTTTCCTCCTAGGGTTTCCAAATGCACCTTAACTTATAGCAGTAGCACAGTAAGGAAGAGTTTCAGCATCAGGGAAGAACAAAGCCAGCCTACTGCCCCTTTCCAGTCTTTTAGGAAATGGAAATGTGAGAACTTCCGTGACCTTTCATGGAGGTAAAATGTTAAGGCTTAAGTCTTAGAGGAGTGCCCATTTATTACTTGATACTCTCAATGCCCACAGGATTCACAAAAATTGGACTGCAATTTTGATTCCTTTCTGCTTCAAAAATTGTCTTATTTTTAGAAAGAGACATTCCTGCATTTATTTTGTCTTTATGTAATAGATTTTCCCATCCTGAGTCTAGGACTTTGTGCTTGCCCTTATTGAATTTCACCTAACTGCTTTCAGACCATTTCTTAAATTTATCAATATCATTTCAAATTCCTCTCCTGGCCCCCCCCCCCCCCGCCCCCTCCCCCCCAAAGCCTGCCAATGTGGTGGTCATGTGTGAATTTCACAAGTATGTTTGGTCTTCCATCATTCAAGTCACTTATGAAAATGCAGGATGGTACCAAGCTTAGGACAGATTTCTATGAAACCTAGCATATGCAACTATTCCTGTTTGTCAGGTAATTCTTAAGAGCTACCTTCTGAGTACCTTTTTAATTACATTTTCCAAGTATTTGTGCATCCTTCCCATAGCAGTTTGAGCTAGGCCTGACTGCTAAGTTTCCGAATGAGAACATCAGAAAAATGTGAAAAATATTACTAAAGTTGAGACACATCACATCTACTTTCCCTTTTCCATGATGTAAATTTCTTTTCAAAGAGGGAAAGAACATTACTTTAACATGATGTGTTCCTGACAATTCCCTGCTCCTGTTTCTTATATTTTTTCGCTAGGTGCTCCTATATATGTGCATTTATTTGAATAACTTTAAATCATTGCAAAGCTCTCTAAGTTATAAATTTCCAGACCCTCTCTCCACCTCTCACCCTTTTTAAGCGCAGGTATTTTTATCTCTCTTAGATCTGTGATATTGTCACAATTTGGAGTCAATTCCTTCTGGTTAGAGATTGCTTTTGATAATTCTTTTTGTTTCTCAAGTTTTATTAAACTGTCCAACATGAAATATCTAACTCATCACAATAAACTTCATATATATCACCCCTGCTTTGTCCCCTTGTTACTATTAAATGCACTATGCATTATTTTAAAACTTTGCATTTTCCAGTCTTTTTGGTGGTATTTCTTCACCTTCTACATCAGCTGCATTCACTGAAACCTTTTTGGTTTGGTTGGATATTTTTGCAACTCTTGCTGTTGGCAACAGCTTTGGACCTTTCAAGTCTTTCTCACAGTTACCTTATTCTTATGGGTGCACTTTCTTATCATCTTAAGAACATGCTCTTGTTTCTTCTTTTTGGAATTCCAGATGAAGAAGAGGTCTTACCACTCCTCCTGAGAGTAACCAGTAATATATTAGAAAATCAGCTAAATGCAGGGAGGATGGTGCTCAGAAGAATGGTCTGACACTGCTCAGGAGTGAATCTGTGCATAGGTGTTCAAACAGGGATGGCAAAGGTGTTGGAACAAAACCAGTTTGTGGGCCCAATAATGTGTTTTAATAATAAAGTTGCACTTCAGGGTTCCTCTAGTGACCAGGCTGATGTGCAAGAGGCTCCAAGTATCTCCACCAGCAATTTCTTCTCTATTGCCCTCGTCAGGACAATGTAAAGCTGGCTGAATCAGGGAACTGATCCAGTAGAAACAAAACCATATTTTAGCAGATGCTTTTCTTTTTATTTTTTGCTGATCTGGTCCAGAACAAAACTACACAAAGCACTGAGCCAGTGCCACAAAGGCAGCGGTAGCGTAGCTGGAGGCAGAGAACAGCAGGAACCTCTTAAATCCCCTCCCTTGTGGGGCAGGCATTCCACAGGCTGGCTCTCAAGGGGAGACCAACTTGCAGATCCGGAGTAAGCGCCAGTGAAATGCCATGCAGAGCAGAACTGGTCAGGAATTTTTACTTTAATTTTTTTTCCCCACAAAAAATTTACATTGCAAACTTTTGGCAGGAACAGGGCAATGGCCAGAAACTTTCTTTTTTTAATGTTTTGTAAATAATTGAAATAGGATAGTTCAAGGGCTTTGGGTTCAAAGACAGCTTTTTTCAATTGTAAGTTAATTTATAAATTTAAAAAATGATATCAACATCAGAGCTATTTCTAGATTATTACCCCGGCTGTGTAGATTAACAGGACTCTGTGGATTAATGGCTGCTCCCTGAAAAAGAGAAGTGCTGTGCCTTTACGATGGAATTTCCATCTCCTTCCTTTCTCAAACACTAAATATTAATGCATTTTTGAGGAGGAAATGTAGGACAGGCAGGAGTGATTGCTGTGAGCCACAAAATGAACCAGGGTGAGCTGGATCATAATTCAGGAGCTAAACTTGACTTTTCTGGGCAGCGCCCCGATGAAGTGGGAAACCTTCTGCTCTTCAGTGACTTTGAGATGAACAGTAATAAAAGCTTTATCTTCAGGCAAGGCTGCCTGAACTTGCCACAGCAAAGATGGGGACACAAACAGAATTGATCAGCTGAGAGGAGTGACCAGTTGATCACTGATTTACCCTTGTAAAAAGAGGAATATAGACACACAAGGTAACTATTCTGCTTAACAGCATGCTAGAGAGGGAGAGTGAAGCTTTGCACGTGTCCTAAGTAGCATCAGATAGCTCAGTTAACTCCTGAGATATGTGACAGAGAAGAAGTAATGGCAGGGTTTGGCCCTGCTGGAATGGGATGACTTTTAAGAAATATAAAAGCCAAAACAAGTTGCTGGTAGTTAAGATATCTTCCCAAGATGTAATCATGGAAAATTCCTTTCAAGAGCTGGTGTTTAGACCTCAGAAAATGCACAGCAAATTGCATTGTGATTTATTTGTCGGTGTCTTTATAGGTTGGGCGTTACTTTACCCCACAGCTGGAGTCAATTTTTAATATTTAAAAGTGGAAAGAAAGCAAAACCTAAACACATACAGATCTGTCTGGTTTAGATTGTGCTTTTCCCAAACATTACTGTTTAGAATTGAACCCTGAATAGATTTCTGCAGAGGCCAGCTGGCAACACAGAATTAAAATAACTGGGACTGGGTAGACCATATAGAAAGACCTCCTAAACTGCAGTTAGCTGATCTGGTATTCATAGTCACTCCAGAAATAAATCTAAACTTTTTTTTTTTTTTTACCTTCATCTCTATCTCACTCTTTCTGTCTTTCTCTTTTTCTGTCTCTTTCTTTCCCTCTTTCTTTCCCTCTTTCTTTCCCTCTTTCTCTCACTATTCCATTGCAAAATGCTGTACCGAGTAGGTGTGGTACAGTGCATTCTTTAAATACAGTAGTTGTTGGTTACCATGAGAGCCTGTTCAAGAAACAGATAAATAGAGTGAGGGAGATGATGATTTACATCACTCTTGAACCACACACATGTGGAGCAATTACTGGAGAAATAGATGACAAAGAAATTTTCTGGTGCCCATCAGCTTTTACTCCGCCTGGAAAGGCTAATGAAGAAACAGCTGGAGTCAGAAACAGATCCTATTTCAAAGCCCATACTGTACCTACACTAGAAAATTCAGTCTCCTGTGGTTCATGCTCAAGCTTTGTTACAAAGTGGTGCCTGGTTTGCTGCAGCTTTAAATGAACTGACAGGCCAGTGCTTAAAGCACAGCTCCAAGGACCAGGATTTGGGAATTTTATTGCATGGTCTGCCAACAACGTGCCAGGTAATTTCAAAGCTTAGCACAAAAGCAAGTTACCATCATATGCAGATACTCATGGACTGACTAAGCCCCAGTAATTGTCTGTACATGTGTTTAAAACCTCTAAGTCTGCCACTAAAGGCCAGGTAACAACTCTACTTGGTCCATAGAGAAAGACAGCTAAGCTAGATCTTCTGTGGGCTGAGAGCAGAAACACAGACACAGCTTGGCTGATGCACAGTGAGTTGTTAAGTCTCTGTTACCAGCTCCTGTGTCTAAGTGCTGGGAAAAATCACTTTGCTTCTTCATCTGTCAACTACAAACTGTGCTGACATTGCCTGACTCACAAATGTACCGCTGCCACCGGCCTTGGTAAGGGCTCAGAGCTCAGGGGTGTTTGGAAATTTTTTAGGTGCTTTATTATTACTGTGGATCTGCCATACAAAGAAACAAAAATCACTAAGACTGTTCCCAACCTCCCTCATTTCTCTTAGGGAGAGTTACCTGTGGAAGAAGCATTGTGCCAGCTGCCATAGCTTCCAGCTTCTCAGAGCCTCTCTGTGTTATAGTAGAGTACACATGGAAACAAGACCGTCTTTGCATGGCATATCAGACATCATGCACAATTTCAGTCTCCAAGTTGCTGGTGAGTGGCCCTGGCACCCCTGCAGGGAGCCATGGATATGTTTACCAACAAAAGGGCTCTGTAATATGCAACATATGGAGATAGAAAAAACAACTCTAATTGGGAAAGGCACAATCTCATTTGGTAACATTGTTGTACCTCTTAATAGTATTTTATTTATTCTCTCTTCCCTACTGAGTCATGGTGGATGCCAAAAGCCAGGACCACCAAGCAAATCTGGCTCCTTCCCCAAAATATGCCTTGCCTGAGTGGATTCACTCTGTGAAGGATTGCAGGGAGATGTTCTCCTTCAAAGATTTTTATATGATTGGAAGGGATGTTGTGAGATAGGCAAAGAATGCTTCCAGCTGAGAAAGGTTTTAGTTTCCTGCCTGTCTAGTCCAGAGCAAGAAACTTTTTGGCTGTCTTTGTGAAGCTGATGTCTACAGACCACAAGGCTTTTAGTTCAAACCTCAGCTGTGAAAATGTGCACAAAAGGAGCATTTTATTCAGCAGATGGGGGACATCTCTCTTTGAGGAAGGCAGCTAATTCAGGGTCTGGCCAGCAGCCGGCAGTCCTGGCAAATGATATATTTTTTTAAATATCGACTCTTGTGACTTGACATTCCCATCATGAATTTTCACATCCCTTCTTTGAAAATCAGCACAATTATGAAAGGTTTGCATTACAAACCTTTGAGGATCAGAAAGAATCCTTAGACCAACTCCTTGCTCTTAGGGGCATCTGGTCTGGACTGGGCAGGCTCCATCATGATGGGATTAGTTTATCTCTCAAAGATCTGTGGAAGGTGAGAATGGTAGTACAGATTGCTGTAGTGGCTAATAGGAAACACCAGTGAGGAGGGCTCATTCCTTCATATCCTAGATTCTATGTGCATTCTTTGAAAAGAAACATCTTGCTGACTCTAGAGGCTACCCTAGTCATAGAAAACATGGCAAGGAACATTCCTGACAGAACTATACTTCATGGGAAAATCTTTTGTTTCTACTCCTGCAAAGTTTCTGTTTGCAAAATCTCTTGTTCGTTCAAGCTTTCACCAAATTAAATAAGCAAACCCCTGCCTGGATTCTGGGCAGGATACGCACAAGCAGGGCCCCTCTCTCTGCGTCTGTGATGCTGGGCCAGCCCAGACAGCTGGGTCTGCCATGGGCTCTTGGCAGCTGGGACTTCTGCTGGAGGCAGGGACGTTGTGCAGTGAGCGATGCTGGCAGCCAGCCCCGGCCTGCGGGACTGAGCGCGATGCCAGGCAGCACGCCCTGAGCCTGGAGACCCAGTGACTCCAAAATGTGAGAAGCTTGCAAGTTTTGGCTCAGAGCAGGTCTTGGCTCCCTGTGTCCAAGCAAAGATGCTGGCATCCCACAGCACCCCAGGTGGAGCTGCCCAATTCCCAGCTGCACAGCCAAGATCTGGGAGGACCGAGACAAGCCCCAGTGACTTTGTCTACACAGGAAGATAGGAGGGTGGGACTGTTGCAGCTCCTGAATGTAAGTGGGAAAGGCAGGAAAAAAGGGTTTGGGTCAATTTTTTCCTAGACAATATTTGACAATTTTTTGTCAGGTCAGATTTTCTTGTTTTGGATCACCTCTAGTGACACAACAAAACTCACATGTTTAAATGACTTGCAGGACTAAAATGAGGAATCTATTCCAAACTAAAGAGGCCACCTAAAAGAGACTATTCCCTTCCCTGGCATATATACAGACTTCTTATGAACTGCATCTGAGTCGCACTTGCATGAATTACATGCTTGACTATGGGAATGGAAATTAATAGATTTGGACTGGAGCTACCTTTTTAGTGAGAATGACACAAATATTACCAAATTATTGCAAAATTTTCATGTCCATGCAGTAGTTCTCAAAACCGAAGAAATTAAAGAAAAACACTTTTTGGTGTGCAATGAGAGCACAGGAGCCGGAAAATAAAAGTATTTAACATACAAGGAAAAATATATTAAAAAATTAATTCATACATAAATATAAAGGATTCTGTCTCTCTCAGGCCCCAACCCACTTGATCCACAGTGTGTGTGTGCCAACTCTTTTCATGTTCAACCCTTTTTTCTCTCTGGGGCAAGGGCAACACAGATGTAGAGTCTAAGAATAGAAGGATACTTTTAAGCCATGCAGCTGGATCTTTTGTGACACACAAAATCTCAGGAGCCGATCTCTGCATCATGTCTCAAACTTTTTGTTGAACATGTCCCTAATAGAGGCTTGAACAACATAAACACTTCCCTAAATAAATTGCTCCAAAGTTAAATGCTCCCCAGTATCACAAATGTGTCTGCGTGTGTTTTCCTTGTTAGATCTGTTTTAAAAATGGTGTGCCAAAGGAAAATATTTAAGGTAAGTTATCAAGTTTTGCTCAAGATCCAGATACAGCAATGTTCTCACCTCTCTGGTGCCTGGGAAGTTTTGAGTTGGATACATTTCTGTAGAGAAATATCAGCAAAATAAATACGGAACAGTTTTATGCTCTTGATGAAGAACACAAGCAAAGGAGCAGAAATGGACTTCATAGGAACCTGAATGGAAGCTCAGGGTCACCTTACCCCCATTTGGAAATACTTGTCATGTGGTATAGGCAAGCTGTTACAGTGGGGATACTGCAACACGTGTATCAGACAACAAGGCCCGTGGAAAAGAAATATCTATGGACCGATTCTTGGTAGATGTTTCAGAGATGTTTATTTCTCCAGCCGCATGGCCAGAGCTCTGCCGAGGAACTGCTCAATCACGGGACCCGAGGGTCCTTGTCCACAGGGGAACACAAACCAACCACTGGGGAACGAGGCTGACCAGGGGCAGGGAAACCCCGTGCCTCCCCCCCGGGGCCCCTCTCCCAGGACCACATGGCAGGGGGAGGGCCCCAACATTTCACCCCTTTACTTTTAACAAAAGAGATTTGAAACTTAACATTGAAAACAACTGGATAAACATGAGATAACAAGGACAGTTTCAAAACAAAACAAGCCACCCTCCTGAGTCTTTAAATGTCCAAACAGATTCTGTGGAACATCTTAAGGCTGACAGAAGGGAGACAGAACTCTCCGGGCATGCTTTGTGGGGAAACTGAGGCAGGAGAGGGTTTCTTCCATTTGTACCTGTTGGAACTCTAAACAACAATAGTAGTTTCTTCCCTCCCCCTCTTCATTCCCACCCCCCCACCCCCCCCCCCCAGCATTGGAGAGGAGTTGTAGGGAAAGAGAATTGTATAGGGAAGCCATGGGGTGAAAAACGGATTAGGGATAAATTGGGGATGGGGTAAACTTAGGAAAAGGTTCATATTGGGTATAGGGTAAAAGGGGAAAGTACGCTGTGGGTAGGGAAATTGCTGGGATGGATATTGTTTATAATTTTGTGCATAATGGCTGCCTTTGACTGGAATACCCCCAGGCCCAGTAACATTTGCTGCTTGTAAACCTTTTTTTCCTTGCACTATATCAAATTGTACAACTTCCCCATCTCCTACACTTTGCAGGTAATTTTTAGGGTTATTCCTTTTAATGGCAGTTCTATGGATGAATAAATCTTCCCCTGTATCATCTCGTGTTATAAATCCATAGTTGTCTTTTACATTGTACCATTTCACAGTTCCTGTGATTTTCATTGCTATAACTTCTCCTATCACGTGCTTGCGTGTTTGTTGTGGTTGCTTCTCCTGCATGGCTGCTGCCTCGCTGACTCCAATGTCTCGGCCAGGGCCTCGCATTGCGGCTGCTCCGCGCCCTCCGAGCGGCACTGCTCCGGTACGTGTCTGGGCTCTGCGCGGCCCCGCGTTGCCATCACTGCTGGACCCGATCCCTGTGAGCGGTTCCGCTCCGCCAACTCCACACTGCTTTGAGAGCGGCCCCGTTTCAGCTCGGCGCTGCGCGGCTTCTCGTGTCACTGTGGAAGCCGCCGCTTCTCCCTCCACAGGGCTCTCCGAGCCGTGTGCTCAGAGCGGGCTTCCACACCGACCCCCGGTTCCTGGCTGCTCATGGGGGCTGCCTCTCTGCTGCTTGTGGCCCACGGCACCCGCGGCGCCTGCGGCGTCGCTCCCTCACTCGTGGTCGTGCAGCCGGGGACCCCGAGACAGGGATGGGGTCCGCAATAAGGCGCGCGCTCCCGAGGGGGCCGGGCGCATCCACTGGCACGGCTGCAGTCACGCGCTCCTGGGATGGCGGCCGCGCAGTCTCGGCCACGGGATTACGGCCATCCTCTGCTCTAGGGATAATGGGACCATACAAATGCTCCTCAAGAGCTTCGCTGATTACAAAGGATGCATGGAGAGGTTCTATCACTAATGCATATTCTGTTTGATCCTTTATCTCATCCCAGATCTCATACCAAAAACACCCATGATTAGTTCCAGGAGGATCAATATCAAAAAGTAAGTCTCAAGAAATAGAAAAGAAATGTTTGAAAAGCCAGTTAAAAAAATGTTCTAGATCTCCCAGAACAAGTACTTTCCTGTTTTGTTGTTCAAGGATTCCTTTAACTTCTAGATACATTTCTTTCTGTGGCTCAGAGAGCCGCATTTCCCACGATTCTTCCATAGTCCAGAGAGAATATCCCAGCCAAGGCGAGAAGAGAGAGATCTAGAGTGGTTTTTACTCATGAATTTTCTGTCCTTACGGATCGGTGTCTTGCCAGCATTTCTCCACCATTTGTTACAGTGGGGATACTGCAACACGTGTATCAGACAACAAGACCGGTGGAAAAGAAATATCTATGAACTGATTCTTGATAAATGTTTCAGAGAGATGTTTATTTCTCCAGCCGCATGGCCAGAGCTCTGCCGAGGAACTGCTCAATCACAGGACCTGAGGGTCCTTATCCACAGGGGAACACAAAACAACCAATGGGGAACGAGGCTGACCAGGGGCAGGGAAACCCCGTGCCTCCCCCCCCCAGGGCCTCTCTCCCAGGACTACATGGCAGGGGGGAAGGGACCCCGACAGTGAGCCTTCCCAAAAAGCACAAGACGCCTCTATACAAGAGGCAGAGTCCCTGAAAATATGTCCTCATCAACAGAATGATTCAACAATATGCAGGGACTGGGCACTTCCAACAGCAGCAAAGAAATCAGCCTTCCCATTCGTGGCAAAATATAACTGAAGTACTTGATGGAGCAACTCCTCCAAGCAGCTTGGTGCTATTTCTGAATATGAAGGAAAGAGCATTAACCTTTAGAAACAAATCCTCTTGTTTTTCAGCATCTGGTTTTATGGCACAAGTAGGGAGATGCCCAAAGGGTCTTAGCAACACTTGTATGTTCCCTTTCAACAGTATATTTTTAAATATGGCCAAACAAGTGGTTGTCCATGTTTCAGTTATCAGGATTGAAACCTATAAACCACTGCAGCACTTACATTTCTGGATGAAATCTTGGCTGCACTTAGTCATTGAGGCTTTTTCTATTTACTTCAACAGGGTGAGAACTGCACAGCTCTCACTTGCCTGAATCCACAGAGACTATCTGCATAGTTGGCTGCAGGAGGCTCTCACTAAGCTATTTCATGGGATTTGGGGATTGCTGCCTCATGAGAGGGATTCTTCATGGTTTCTCATTTGGTAGATCTGTGCTGCGTTTAAATTCTGTTATAAGATACACAGGAGTAAACTCCAAAGTGTGAGCTGTGAACAGGTACCTCAGGGCAGAAATCACTTCTTTTGATAAAAAAATTACACAGGTTATGTGGGAACTCCTGGACTTGTTGTTGGACCAGGGACACACCCAAGCTGTGTCCTTCTTCTGTATTTGGGCAAAGAGCTGCCTACAGATGATTACTGCATGCTCCCACACTCCAGAAACACATCCACAAAAGAGGTGTAGGCAGAACCCACTGTGTCCAGGTACCTGGTGTGAATAATCAGTGACTATATCTGAGTCATATCATACAGCCTGGCCACTACTGCCTATAGAAATGACTAGTGATGATCCATTGCAGGGCTTTATGTTGTTATTCTTTATTTAATGCTAACACAATCTATGGGACACATATATTCTAGGGACACTGTCTGTGAATGTAAATAGGATCTGCAAAGCCCTCAAAAATGAGAACTCCACTTTTCTGCATAGTGCTACATTTTTTTAATTTATTGTCTTGCTGAATTACCAGTCATTGATAATGATTAAAAGTACCCAACTTGTATACCAGATGCTCCAACAATACATCTCAAAATGTTTCACAAAGCAACACTAATCTCTTTTATTTCCATAGCCCCTGGGATTTCCATATTTCTAATTTATCTCACTGCTTCATATAGTCTGATACAATTCAGGAGGAAAAGACAAAGAGAGACGCCTTTGCCTGCTGCTGTAACCTAAGACAACATCACTGCTATGACACACAGATGGAGAACCTGCAAGAAGGAGTAGGTGCAGCCAGGTCAGTGAAGAGAGAGCCAGCAGCTGTGTGGGCCCAGCCCCACACTCATGCACAGCTGCACTGAAACCGGCCTTGTCTTTGAGTAGGCGTAGAAAAAACTAAATTTCACCTACCTCCTTATGGCAGTGGGGGAGCCTCAGAGGGTGATTCATAGGACCTAAATAAGGCAGTAAGCAGGCAGCTGCCTGGAGCTAGTCAATAGGAACATCAAGCACAGAAACACAAATGGAATTTAGCCCCAGTTGTCTAATATAAAAGATCTGCCAGGGACCAACTCACTGCTTGGGTGGTTCTTCTGATGGTAGTTTGTGGTTTCAGTTATTACTTTCAACAAAGGAATGAGGATAATAAAGATTTCTGAGTCTAAATTAATCTTGGGAGGCTTGTAAAAGTTATATTCTGTACCAGCTTTGTGTTAGGCACAATCCAGTGGCTTTTGCCTTTATAGCCTTGACTTCTGAAATAAGCACAGTACATGGAGATGGCAGATTCTACAAGAAATACAAGGGTGAAATTCACATTTATTCATTTATTCTGTGTTAAAACACCATGTCAAAGGCCTGTCAGGAGAAAGTTTCTTGAAAACAAATCACCTCAAACAGAGCAGGAACAAAATTTTACTTTGCATTTAGAGTCAGACACAGAATAAAAAAAAAAAGAAGAAAAAAAAAAGCTGTGCTCACATGACTAGCAAATAGGCCAGAACATTTTTTAGATAAATTATGCTCTTCTGTCAGCTATTGTGAAACTATGAAAACCTACGCATGCTTGTAAATAGATCACACTTAGATGGAAGGAGATCTCTAAATGCACTGTGACTCATACAGCATAAAGATACAAGGATGGATTGTACACTGCACAGGGCTGGAGTTTCTTTCAGCATTATATATTCACAGACTTGTAGTATGCAGTGTTATAGGGGCGCATTGATAAGAGCCCTGGGGAAGGAGAGTGGCTGTTTACCTGGTGGATTTTGAGGAATAGAGACCCAATCACCATTTTACTTTCCTTCTCAGTAACTACTAATCAATCTAAGAATTATTAACAGGATATTTTTAAAGCTCTGGAAGGTCTAACTTTACAAAATAAGGAAGGAAAATATATGGCCATCCTCAGAACACTATACTGCATATGAATCTGTTCACCAGTATAATATAGGAGAGCTTTTCTTCTTTTGATTCCTTATAGTTATGAATACTCAAAAATGAATTGCTTACAGGCTTAAAGTTAAGTGCATGCTAAGTGCCTTGCCCTGCTGCTGCTTTTCTTAAGTGCTTTGCTCCATTCTCAGTAGACTATGGGCTCAATTACTCATCTGTCTTCCCCATGATTTTGGCATTTAATCTCACAGTCTGTGTCTACATGGCTCTGAAGGGTGATGGACTCAGCAGTCCCTGCATTCTGGGTCACCTGTCTGCGATAGTGACCGCTGGCCGGTCACTTCTGTTGGCTGGTCACCATGTGGCTGTGTTTGGACATGTATTCCAATATCCCCTGGAGTGTATGTGTGGGTTGTACCTCCAATCACGTCAAAGAGAGTAGGAGTAAGGGTGGCTGGCACAGCCCTTCTTGATGGGAGAGAGTGAGATTGCTGTTACAAGACAGTGGAAAATGTAGTCCAAGACACGCAAATCTTTATTCAAAGATTGTTTGAGCTGGGAGACAGGAATTATGCATGACCTTCTGAGCATTTAGAGTACCAAATGAGCTCCACTTGTCAAAAACAAATATTTAAAGACAGCACTGATATGTTTTATACATTTTTCACATTATTCCACAGTAATGAGGACTATAAACATCCTTTTTTTCCAGAAGTGAAATATGAGACTTTTGGAACATGAATTTCTGGCAAATTTGTTAAGGAAGTTGCCTGGAGCACTGAATTTGGCCAATCAGTATCTTTGCAGGCTTTTGAACCAGAATGGGGCAGCATCAGCAAATGCTACAGGGAAAAACGAAGAACTTTGCACACTTCTATCCTGGGAGCCTGCTTTCAGCCCCATCCATTGATCAGCACATGCTTGAATGCTTCCTGTAACTGGGCTCCAAAGCAACACAAACCACTCGCTCCTAGGGAGGAAAGAAACTCCTGAGACCTCTGCAGCCTGAATTTTGAGCATCAAATGCTAACATCATTAATTGCTTCCAACCGAGTTAGCAAAGCCAGAGCGACGCAAAGCTTTGTGCATGAGCAGCTCACATTGAACTCATTTCGGAATGCTGGGGCAAGTCTACTTGGAAGGCCAGTAGTATTCACTAGGCAAGTCAGTCACTGCCAATTATTCCCCATGCTGTGAATCAGAACACAGTCCTTATGTTACTGATTTCATGATCATAGCCCATGCTCAAAAAGGCTTAGAAATGCAAGGCACTGCTTACAGGCTCTGGCTCTGCACAGGGTTTTGGTATGTGAAGGACATCTATTTTCATTGGAAGAGACATGCCAGCAGCAACTGACAAATTTTGGCCCCATTAATTTTGTTTGTGTAAAGAAAATTTTAAATCTATTCTTTGACTTGGAAGATAACCGAACATGAGTTTGTCATTCATCTTGCTATTCAAGGAGACAAATTAATGAAACCTGTTAATACATTAGTCCAATTGCCTCTTTTCTCCTATTGAAAAAACAAAATTACATAGAAAAAGGTTAAAAAACGTTGTCTGCCCATTCAGCTGGTGCCTGCATTTCTTGAGTTACGAGGTGCATACATTGTGAGCCTGAAGGGATGCAGAATTTTGAGTGCATTTCAATGCCTTCCACTCACTTTGCCATTGAGATATTTGCTGACAACCTAAAAGGGCGGAGGCACCTCTGCAATTCTCTCTGGGGGCTTTTATGGTTTATTTTGTGTTTGTGTTGTATTCCAGGCTCACAGCTGTGATTTTTCTACTGTTCTTTTGATATTATTACTGGCAGTGAGTTCATTTCCTTACCCAAACTGGCTGTGGCCTGTTCATAGCCATCCCCTACGCTCATCACATTTCAATGCTTGAAGAGGCATCCCACAGTCTGTGTCTCTGTGCCTCCTGAGTGAAAAAGGAGGACACTCACCCAGCAGCCCTACTTGCCCCTGTCACAGGCAAGTGTCATTTCTGGCCCCTGCAGAACTCTGCAGCCCAGGGACCATAGAGGTGGGCATTAGAGATCCCACGATGTCCCTGCGGGGTAGGCAGGACCACCACCAGCTGTCATGGGGACATCCGTCACAGCCACTAGTTGGGGACAAGGGACTCGTGTTTCCCACAGGCCAGACATACCACTCACAGCCCACTGCCAGTGGAAAGGGCTGCTGCCTTTCCCAAGCCCATCCTGCAGAAGCAGCTCACAGTCAGGCAAGCTGGCAAGGAGCCTTGGCCCTTCTACACGCAAGACCGTGTGATCCCAGCCTATGTTCTCAGACTTTCCCCACTATTTTCAAGCCCCGAGGTCTTGCATGAGTCCCCCGCATACCACTCATGCACCATGGCCAGCTCAAGGAGAAGCTGGGTTTGGGTCCAGCCAGGGCCACAGCTGAAGCAGCCGCACCCTGGCCTGTACCCAGCTGGAATGGACCTGCTCCCCGAGTGTCTATAAGCACAGATGCTGGCTTAAAAACAGCATGCAGACACAGCCAGACTGCTCTCTTACCTGGGCTGGTAGGAATGCCCATGACAATGTAGTTCACTAACTCAGGTTCCCCTGTTGCTTGTCATTTGGATTCTTGCCACAGCATTTGAATCACCCTAAGCTGTCAAACACTTAGGAGATATACTGGAAAAATAGAAATAATTAAATTAGTTTAAGTAGGAGATTTTAAACAGATCAGTCAAGGCCTTCACTATTGCTTTACATCTCTGTTTTCTGAGGCATTAGGATGTGTGTGCTTCATATTCTGAGTCCTTCCTCTACTGTCCTTCGTTTTTAAATAAAGCCAAAGATTCCTGCTCACATACCTTCCTGTGCAGGTCTAAAAAACACCCCAAAAACAGCAAACAAATTTCATGAGATGTATGTTAAAATCAGTGTTGGCAGCACAGTCTCATTTGTTGAGTTTTTCCATGACATAGAGTAACTTTGCTGATAACCCAGAATATGGAACAATATGTAGTTTACTCACAGAAGCACAGCCTGGTTGCCAAATACCCTTTATTCCAGGCTTTTATTATATTGTTAGATAAATTCCCTTGGCTGTCATATGGATGAGAAAAAATGAACCTACGCTTCATGGGTGCACAAAATTTTTGAGCAGATGAGCCACTAAGACCCACTGACATCATCCTGTCATGACCCCTCCAAACCTCTCCCACAGCCCTCACATCACATTCCCAGTTGAAGAAAAGCTCTCAGCACCAGAGTTCCTCTGTGCAGAGATGAGCTCTCAGAAGAGGTACCATACTGATTTTTATATATATGTATATATATATATATATATATATATAGTCAACACAAGGGTATCACATCCTGTAGAGAAGACAGCACTCAATGCTGAATATTCACTGTTAGCAACGGTACTTTTGAACTGTCTGTGAGGGACAAATTTTTTGAATTCCCCAGACTGTTCCTAGAGAAAGATAAATGAACATGGTGTAAAGTTTCCATATTTTAATACCATCCATTTTATGTTCAGGTTCAGGACTTAGAATAATCAAGTTAGTTTCATTTCTGTTTATTGCTCATTTCTGCTCAATTTCCTCTCACTGCCTTTCCCACAGTAACCCAGCATGGCAGGGCTCACTCTGGCTGCAGATTCTACAGGAAAATGGTTAAATTGAGTTAAAATTTGTTTCACTAAAATACACTCACAGTTCATACAAACCTATTTATTGATCCCCTTTTCAAAAAGTTTTACTTGTGACCTAACTGAACTAGACTACAACCCTGTAAGCTTTTGATGATTTAGATTTTCCCAGATATTGCTTACTGTCTGTTTCTAATTCATATGCATGTTTCTGATCTATGACAACTGGCTGTTTTATTTTTAATATCATGGCTGCACATGAGCAATAAAGAGTGGCACTACTTCAGAAACTCACAAACTAGCAATAAACTTCTTCAGTTACAAAAGAAAAGAGCAGAGGCCTACCATCAAGGAGAAATCATCAAATGTGGGGGACAAAATTCAAAGTGAAGAAAAGGGTCTTCACATGGTTTGCAACCCACATGCAAATATTTTTTGGCCACTCAAAAGTTTGTTGCACTTGCCAGCCAAATGCTACACAGCAAATTCCACTGGTGCTTTCAGAACTGGTCCAACACTCTGAAGGTAACCTAAAGCTGGGTTACATAGCTGATTGCCTTCTGTGATTGCACAACTGGCTGGGTAGATGAGGGGAGAGCAGTGGATGTTGTCTGCCTCGACTTCATCAAGGCTTTTGGCACTGTCTGCCATAACGTCCTCACAGGCGAGCTCAGGAAGCGTGTGTTGGATGAGCAGAGTGAGGTGATTGGGCGCTGGCTGCACAGCAGAGCTCAGCGCGTTGTGAGCGGATGCAGAGTCCGGTTGGAGGCTGCAGCTCACGGTGTTCCCGGGGCTCAGCACTGGGCCCAGTCTGTTCACCTGACTCACAGTGAAGGACGAAGGGACAGAGTGTACCCTCAGCGACTTTGCTGGTGGTTCAATAGTGGGAGGAGTGGCTGATGCCCCAGAGCGTTGTGCTGCTGTTCAGTGACACCTGGACAGGCTGGAGGGAAGTTCAATAAAGGCAAGTGCAGAGTCCTGCACCCGGGGAGGAATAAATGGGAAGGAATAACTCCATGCACCAGCACGGAATGGGGGCTGACCTGCTGGAAGTAGCTCTGCAGGGAAGGACCTGTGGGTCCTGGTGGACAATGAAGTGTCCATGAGCCAGAAGTGTGTGTGCCCTTGTGGCCACTGGGGTGATATCCTGGGGTGATAGGAAGAGTGTGGCCAGCAGGTCAAGGGAGGTGATCCCTCTACTCAACCCTGGTGAGGCCACATCTGGAGTGCTGTGTCAAGTTCTGAATTCTCCAATTCAAGAAATACAAGGAACTACTGGACCAGGTCCAGTGGAGGGCTGTGAAGAAGACAAGAGAGCTGGAGCATCTCTCTTACGAGGAATGGCTGAGGGAGCTGGGCCTGTTTAGCCTGGAGAAGAGATGGCTGGGAGGGCATCTTATAATGCATCCAAGTACCATAAGGGCAGGCATTAAGAGGATGGGGACAGACTTTTCAGCGGTGCCCAGTTACAGAGTAAGGCACAGGAAACAGGCACAACATGAAACACCAGTTGTTCTATCTGAATATGAAGCAAAATATCATTACTGTGAGGGTGACAGAAAACCTGGGTAACAGGCTGCCCAGAGAGGTTGTGGAGTTGCCTTCTCTGGAGATATTCAAAACCCACCTGGAGGCAATCCAGTGCAGCCTGCTTTGGGTAAACATGTTTTAGAAGGGAGGTTGGACTAGATCATCTCCAGAGATCCTTTCCAACACCAAACTTAATTCTCTTCCAACCCAAACCATTCTGTGATTCTGTGATTGCAGAGGACTGGAGAAGGTCACGTGGAGGGCTACCACAATCTGCCTAAGTCTCTCTGGCTCTTAGGGAAGCAGAGGGCATTTCACAGGGGAGACTCATACGGACTTTCACAAAAGGCAACCACAGATGAGAAAGTACCATCCTGGGGCTAAACAGGCACTCAGAGGACAAGACTGGCCCAAACCCCCATTTTGTGTCCTTTTCCTTACTGAAGAGAATGTAAATAAAAGCCTCCTGCACAGCAGCACCATATCTGCTGAAGTGAACTGAGACAAGCAGCTGGAGCACGATGGTGGGTACAGCTGCTCTGGGATGGGCTGTGGAGGGTGAAACTGAGCCTCAGCAGTTTCTGGGAGCTGCTGGTGGCCATGACCGCACAGCTGGGACCACACCACCTAGACACACACTGAGCAGTTATTCTCTCTACAGAGTGAGGGGATGTTACATTTTAATTTTCTAGATCTGATCAAGGTTTATTCAGCAAGTTCACAACTATATGTGAGTAAAGAGCAGTTCTTTTCCAACATCCCCACTTTATTTTTCATCACATCTTGTCTGTAAAGGCAATCGTTATAAATAATACACTTCAACTTCGGCAAGTTATTAGATCTAGTGTTACACAGTGCTCTGATGGTAATGTTAAAAATTATCAATAAAGTGAACACTAAGCTGATGAGGAACCAACATATCATGGTGACATCCATTATCAAATCAGGCTGGCTTTATTAAGGCTCTGTCAGGCTTAGTGCTGAGTCTGGCACTGTTTGATATCTCCACTGGTGATCTGGAAGCATAAAATCATTACTAATAAGATATTTGGTAACAGAAAGGTAAGTAATTGTGTGGGCTGAAAGTTATGCAAGACTGAGACTGTGCTCATTCTATCTAAACACCCTTTAATACACTGTACACTGCTAAACAAGGAATGGAGACCAAATCTTTGCAGAGAGGAGGTATCCTAGTCTGGGATGAGTGACTCAGAATAGGTCCCAATAAAGAAATACCTTACCAGAAATTTCCTGTGCAATATGAAGAGGAATTGATGGTGAGCAAAACTAACTGAAGTCTGACACTGAGTGTGGGCACCAAAACCAAAATACTGTGTATCATCAACATTCTTCTTCTCAAGTTTTTTAGAAGGCTTCAGGAAAACTGAAAAGGACGCAAAGAAACATGAAAATATTGAAGGGCCAGGGAAAATGCCTTAATTTGGGAGACTTAAAGAGATCAGCCTGATTTAAAAGAAGAATAGAAAGAACTAATTTATAGGCATGTTAATGAAAGAAAATACACAATCTGAAGGGGCGTTTTTCATAGAAAAATGCATAATGAGAACCATGAATGGGAGATGAAGCCAAATGAATTCACACTGGAAATAAAGCACAGAATCTTAGCAGTGAGAACAATTAACCACTGGAAGCAAAAAAATTGGAAAGGATGGATTTTCCATAATTTCCTCCTAATGTCCCCCGTTCAAGTCTGAATTTGCTTTTCTGCAAGCTAAATTTTAGTTTAAAAGAAAAGCTGTTGGACTCCAACTCAGTGGGAAGTAATTGAAAATCTGGAGACAGACAAGAGGTCAGGCTCAACTGGCAGCCCCTTCCAGGCTTAAAAATGCCCTGCATCTATGAACTGAGCTGCTAAAAACTTTGTCTCATCTCCTAACAAGTGTAATAAGCAGAGAAGTGCTCTTGGAATGGACAACTTTAAATTTTTTTACATCAGTGATACATATCACTTAATGAAATCTAAAATGAGGTGACAGATGCCATCAAAAACATCACTGACTGAAATTGTTCAGATGTTTGTTATATATATATATATAAGCCTCTGCTGTTATATTTCTTTGTTTGTATATTTGCCAAAGGATTTCTTGGCCTGCAAGAAGAGATTATGTGTCTTTTTGTAAGAATGGGAAGAAAGCAGTGTTTTTATGTAGATGATGCAGACCATATTGATTGTTGTAGTCAATTTACTAGAGAAGCAAGTCCAAAATGCATGCCATGTAGTTGCTTAGGGATTATAGTCAGTTGTAATTTTTCTGCTAATTAAAGTTACTGTAGGAATAACAATATTTCCATGTTGCTTTTATTTCAAGAGCAATGAGATTGCATGTCTACTGCACAGCTTTATTTGACAGAGAAGCTTGCATCTGTATTATGTCACTGACAGCTAGAGCATTTGCCTGCAGAGTACTGGGGAAAGGTCATGATCACCAAGAGAAACATAAATGTGTACGCACTTACTAGCTTATTTGACTTGGAAGCTTATGCCTAGATATAGATGAAGAGTGCATTGCCATAGGAGGAATATTTCTCAGGGAGGGGTGTAATCAATTTGTAATTTTTAAAGAAAAGCATGAATGTATAGGCAATCTACAGTTCTTGCCTTCAACTGCCTTGCTGGTCTGTGTTGCATTATTTTAAGCAGCAGCTGCCTATTACAAGATTTGTGAAGGTGCTGCTGATTCTGAAAGAGCAGGTTTCATGTCAACAGATTGAATAATAATATTGTGTTCAAGACTCTGCTTCCCACTCTGATCAGTATAAATTCTTCAGGAAAAGAACATGTTCTTGTGTGTAGGTATCATCTGTGTGTCTCTTCCTTCACTGGATAATAAAAACCATTCTCCCAAAGCTGGATTCATCAGAAAATGTAGCAGCAATTGCATTGAAAGTCTCAAGCTCCAGAGAGGGGAAAAGTTCACCTCCCCTGGTAAAGCTCAGCACGCCTCTGAAATCATCCAGGCTCTCAGCTCTAACTGCCTTTCTCTCCCCCACATCACAAAAATAGCCTCTGAGTTCAAAATGATCACATACTCATCTTACATAAAATGTACAGGTTCCCAGCGAAGGTTGTGTCCTATTTGCTGAGGCATTTACAGAATTATTTTGATGCCTGCACATGATGGAAAAAAATTCAGGGCTCATGTTAAAACTAATGCATAGGCTGGTAATGATGAGAAACATAATGACAGAAATAATAATGGGAATAGCACTTTTACTGATGGACCATTGAAAATACAACTGACCAAATGAAGCCTAGTTGCCAAAGGAAGCTGGAATTCCAGGTATTATGCCTATATGGCCTGACAAGCCTGGACTTTCTTTGCTAGCCTGCCTGAATTTCTGGTGCTGGATCTCCTGCAGGTCCGCCTGCTCCCACTTTGCCTTCTGGAGTTAACTGGGTCCTTGTGCATTACCAACATCAAGGTGCAACTGCTCAGTTGGGGCTGGTGGCCACATGAGCACAGGATTTGTCACTGGATTAGCCTTCCAGCCTAATGCCTTGCTTTAGGCATGACCTGGTTTCTCTGGCAAAAATGTTCCTGGCAAGCACATACATCTATGGCACTGCTGGTCATTAGGCTGTGTGAGGGTGCAGGAATCCCTTCACTGGAGCAGCTCTCTTCTCTGCCTGGTCTGGGTGGACTGCCAAGCTTAACTCTCAGTAAAATGTTTTGAAGAACTCTCCCCCATCAGAGGATTCCCTGCCTTCTTTCAAACCTTGCTTTTATTCACACATATCTGTTTAAAACCAGCTCTAAATCAGAAGCCGTGTCAGCTTTCTGTCTCAGAACTGGGGTGTCCTGGGAGGTGACAGTGTTACTGCACTCACTGCACAGCAAGCATCTCAGTGAGAGCCAGGCTGCTTAGGAATTGCATTTTGTCCTCTGACACAGCCAGGATCCATGTACTCAAGTCTTTTGTAGAACCCAGCCCCTGAATGAAGTCTCCTTGTGGGCTTTTCTGGAGACCAGGTGATTTTTCAGCTTCAATGCAAACCTCATACTTTTGGGAGGCAGTTGATTAGTCACAGAGAGGGACTAAACACAGCTCTAATATGTTGAAAAAATCATCTTTTCCCATATAGTTCCAAAAGAAAGAGGTGCCCAAGAACCTAATAGGCAATGTGATTTGCATTAAATGCAACACATTGGTCCCCCTTAATTTAACTAGGAGAGACAGTATACTGCTTTCAATGTCCTACTGTGGTTCAGATATTTATCCCAGTAAATCCTAGCAGGGGGCTATTAAATCAGCAGAAACCAAGCTCAGAGTTTGCAAACAGACCTTAAAATAAAAAAATGTAGAAGTGGGTTAGACTGAGCAGGCAGCTTGGCATTCCTTAACACAGAGGCAATTTGTTTTCATAACTTCTGTAGCTACAGCTCTCACCCCTCAGCAAATAAGCACCAATCAACCTGCAGGGAATCATTAGCAAAAAACAATTGCCAGCAGATTTCTTTCAGGTCTCAGCAGTGCTGAGGATTGCAAAGCTTATCATTTGGCATTCACTGCATCCTTAACCTTTCCAAAGGCAGCAGAAAGCAACAGAGAGCCTTTCAAAATCTTTTAATAGCTGCTTTCTCCGCATGTGTTTATAGCGACCATAGCTGTTGCAAAAAGCTTTCTAAAGTACTCCAGCCCTCCCTGGAGCAAAGGCTGGCTGGTGCTGGGCATTCTAATAGCAGCACATTGTTTCACAGGTGCAAAGTCACTCTAAAACCTTTCATTTTCCTCTCTCTGGAGACCAGAGCTGGCTATAACTCTCCACATCCGGCAGTCCAAGTCTGGTGTCATTCCTGCAGATGTGGTTTCAGCACAGTGCATGGGGCTGGGAATTGCACTGGCAGCTCACTAATGCTGTATATCTGCATTGGGGACCCTCTCATTAGAATCACCATTTTGGCTGAAAAGTAACATTTTAATGACATTTGCAGATATCACTCAAACAATGGCTGGCTTTACTTATTTGAACAGGGCATTTTGGCTACATGGCTTGGTGCACTTGATGCTCTGTGCCTTACAGAGTGTGGTCCTTGAGAACATATTTCCCTGGTGAACAGAAAAGTCCAGATCCTCCCTAGCAGCTGAGACTACTTTGTAAAACTGAGGAGTAGGGACAGCAGGGACTAGTTAGTGGCTTCTAATCTTCTGTTATACTCTGGCTTCAAACTGAGTTGGAGAAGCTTAATACCATTTAATGCTTTAACTCCTAAAGGATTCACTAGAAGACAGAGCACTTCACCCACCCCCTTACCTTAATATGCTTATTCATGCTATGTGCTTATGTGGAGAATAAAGCTGAAAATCTGTTCCCTAAAAGTAATGGAAGTATGATTTTTATGCACTGTTATTCCTATGTAATCCAAGAACCAGGATCTCTGTGCAACATTTATGCTATCTGTGCCAAAGAGCAAAAATTCCTGATCTCCTCGTTCCTCAGTTGGTGGATCTGAAGATACAGCTGTTTTGGCACTTGCTTTTTTACACAGGACTGACAAAATCACCAGTAACTTTCAGCACAAAAGCAGTATCTTCAGCCTGTAGCCCTTATAATTTGAAACATCCTTACATAAAGCATATGATTCTACAAAGAGAATTCTGTTAAGGCCAAGAGATCCAGATCTCATTTGTGATAATCAATGTCTCCACCATTACAGTGACACCTGTGAATGAAGGAACAGGAGGTCCATGATCTCTCTGCTCCACAACTCAGGCAACAGAAACCAACCCACCCATGCATTCAGTGGTGCAATGCAAGGTATGGAAATGCTCTGTTCATTCATTTCCATGCATGTGCATCCCAGCAGCTTCCTTGCCCAATCTTCCCAAACAGTGTTTCACAAGGTGACCAGTCCACTGCCTGTCCTCCTCATGCAGTTGAGGGAAAGAGACATAGAACCTGATGCACTAGATGTGTTCACTGATAACCTGACTTCCCAGCCATAGAGCAGTGACAGAGGGTGAAAGGGTCAATGTCTGCTTCTGAGTAACTTTTAAAATTATATGTTGGTCCCAACAATCCAGACATAAGAAAACTGTACAGTTGTTTGTGGGTTAAGTGGAACACACTGTGCTGGAGTTTAGACAGGCACTTCTAGTTTCAGCCAGAAGCACCCAGTCAGTTTCTGTCTTTGTGAAAATAATGCAGAGCTGACTTCTACATCCCAGCCTGTCTTGTTGACATGACTACTGGACAACAAGCTTTTGGGGAGAGCCCAACAGATCACCCTTCTGCCTTGGTCAGTACAGACCAATCAGTAACCAGCTTTTGGCTTTTTTGTAAGTTTTTCATCCATACACTCCTTCACATTTTCCCACTATTTTTTCTGTATTTTATTTCTAAAACATGACCTTTACCATGGAATTCTGCTTTAGGTTCGTTAAGGTTTTATTATCAGAGAACCAGAGCCACTGACCAAAACCTTCTGGAGGGCTGACAATAGGGCACGAGCAGCCCCGTGGGCCAGGGGTAGCACCCAGTAAGGTGAGTCAATGGAAAGTATCTCCAGAGGACCTTCCAGCTGAGGCTGGAACTTATTATGGGATGATTAGAAGTACCACAGATGAGAAAAGGGATAGACTACGGTTGTTTTGGAGGAACAAGCATGAATAAAGAGAGGGATAAGGAAATAAAAGGAGCTGGTTGCATGCAAACCTGTGGCTGGTCAGCATATTTGTTGGGTCATGTCCTGCACCTGACCAGCACAGTCTGTCTTGTCTTCCTATTAACCTCCATCTCTATTTACCTGGGTGGGGGGGACTCTTTCCTGCATACATGAGTGGTAGATATGCATACATATCTAAGTGCCAGCAACTGGATTTGAACTACAAGTCACAAAGTCCATGTACCTGGGGTGCCAACAACCCCAGCAAGTGAGGGTCCATACAACAATGTGTCCTTGCTAGCTGTTGTCAAGCAGCACACGCCAGCAGATAGAAGTGGCCTGGGAGCCAAGTACCAAAGTGGCCATAAGCCTGGGCTGGGTACATGCATATCTGTGAGAGCTGGAGGAACTGGCTACTGGAGGCACCAGGAGGTCCAGGTCAACTCTTGAAGAGACCATGGGGTCCCAGAGTCATGTGTGTGCAAGTCTCTGGGCATGAGGCAGCTGGACACAAGAGGGTGCAAGGGTGAGTTGCTGAGCTTGGTGTCTGACCTTACAGGGGATCCATATTGTGCATAGGGGACTGGGGGGGAACGTGTGTGTCTGTGAGGGATGGACATGCTCCTCACCCTGGCCTACACTCTGTCTGTGTATAAAACATCACCTGAGTAAGTAAATGGAAAAGCACCAGAGACTGTTCCTAGGACCTGAACCCAATCACAGTAACTGTAAAGTAAGAATAACCCTCATTGTGCCCTGAGTCTGTGCCAACAAACACTCCCAAACAGGTTGAAGGCATGCTTTGGGATGTAGCTCAAGTTAAAGTTTGCACGCAGTCATCCTTTTTTGGAAGCTAAGCAAACCTAAGGCCCCTCCTCTGCCAGTTAGTTTCAGTGCCCAAGATTTAGCCTGCACACATTTAATTTACTGACCGAGCTGTAGGCACAGAACCCTTCCCTGGGCGCTGCACTCTTCACTTGGCCACTGAGCATGGTGCCCCTGCACCAAAAAAATTCTGGATATCACCCTGCATGTACTGTGGTCACTGGCCCTTCTCCCTACCCAGCTCAATGCAGGATCAAACATTCAGTTATACCACCCCACTCCAACAGGCATTGGCTCATACTTCTGCTCCCACTGAATCCCCCCATTGATTCCCCTGGTATGGAAGGTTATACTTTTTCCTATACTACCTATTGGTTTTTCTTACTCAAGATCCATAAACATCCATGTACCCTGTTCACCTTGAAAGTCCTCTTTGCAAATCCTCTGTCTTTTCAAATCCTCTACCCAGCAAACACTTACAGCAAGTAGCCCATTAATGGGCTGAGCTACCACTGATCAGGTTGACTGTGACTGTTTTATTATTTCTTTGTGATGAAAGGCTTGAACTCTGCCCCAAGATAAGGAGCAAGAAGAGACTAGCAGGAGAATAATATTTCTTGTGGAAAGACAAGGTTTTTTTAACTTGCATTTCTCAGCTCTGATGGACTACAGAAAAATGAACAGAAATGCCTAACAGTGGAGTGGAAACCCTACACAGTGTTTCTCTTCATAATGCCACATCAGGCTTCAGTGATGCTTACCCCCATGTGCCTGTTTCTCCTGAAAGATCTCAATGATTCTCCTCAGTGTCTTCTCTGCACCAACCTGCACAGCTGAGCCACAGCAGTGGAGAGTTGTGGGGTGCCAACAATCAGTGATGGGGTGCAAGAACTCCTCTTACCCAATCCTGCCTTCAGAGAACAGGTTGCTGCAGCTGCAGCTGCACATTACAGGTCCTACTGCAATTGTGGGAGGGATGTAGGCTCTGCTGGAGAGGACATCTTCACCACATGAATCTCTCTCCTGCCTCCACTCTTCTAGATCTGTCACAATTTGTTTCTCAGAATTTTTCAATGGCAATCTCTTTACTTCTGCTATAAATTTGATACATTCCTAAGCAGATGGATAAAATATTTGCTAGTAGGAGGTAGGTAAGAGTCAGCATTGAACAATGAGCAGCTGACCCATATTTTACATTGTTAAGGGACTGGATTAATAAATACAACAGGATGAATAAAATCAGCAAGTGAAGAGCACAGGGAAATTTCACTGCTTGTGCAAAAGGGAGTACATCTCCCATCCCAAGCGACCGTGCTTTTGCTTAGGACTAGCATGAAAGTCATCCCCCAGAGTAAACAAAAGCTAAATCTTGCCAAACAAACATGGTCACTCCTCACTTACTGATTTACAAAACCAGCTGATGAAGAGAATGAAGAAGCAGCCTACAGCCAGTCCTGAGACAGTCTCAGCTACAAAATTACTTGAAAAATGCATGCAAGTTGGCTGGGAAATGAGCAGTGTCACAGAGATTGAACACAGGCTGTAAGTCCATAAACAAAGAGGAACAAAAGATAAACATGAACATACAGAGCTGATGGGAGAATATCTGGGGCAAGGATTGGGTGTGGGGAGGGGAGGAAAAAAGGACTAGAAATCTGTCCTAAGTCTGTTTTTATTTAATGTCTATTATGATCTGGAAGGAAGCAATAAACACCACAATTATTCAATTTATATTTGATGTAACAACTCCTATGAATTAGAGAGGTGTTGTGTAAACCAATGGAGACAGACACAAAACATAAAGAAACTAAGACAGGCTGGAAATAACAAAACAACAGCCAAGTGGATGGGCACAAAGCAATAGTCCGCAGGAGGAGGCTCAACCTCAAATGCAGACATGAACTGGAGAAATGTGCTTAAAGAAGGGAGACAGAAGGTCCTAATAACAGCAGAGACCAACAAACTGTGATCCTGTGGAGCAGACTCATCCCAAAGGAAGCAATGGGGTAAGTATCTGGACCTATTGATTTATGAGGAATTAAGTCAAAGAGACGAGTTTGGCTGTAGGACAGCTGAGCAAAGAGAGCAGTGTGCTCAGGCGTTAATGTTGAGACAATCTGCTGGAGGTGAGGAAATACCCTGGGGACGTCTATCTATTTTGACAGTGTAAACATCACAAAGGAGGAGAAGGACTGATTTATGGAGTGAGGAGGAACAAAGGTCAAAAACAAGCTAAAAGAAATATAGGCTGACTCATTGACAGGGTGAGCCGTACTGCCCTGTGAAACAGCTACCTGTGGAGCGGTATGACATTTCTCTCTCTGAATACCTTAAAAGTAGATTGCACACAAACATGTGAGAAAATAGTTTCTAAGAAACAGGTTTTTGTCTTTGAGAGGAGAGACTGAATGGATGTAGAGGGCAATGGCAGCCTGGGTTTCTCTGCTAATGCATCCTGTCCATTGTAAAATCCTAAGAAGTGAGCCTCTCTCTCCTAAACTGCCCTCACAATACAGCTGCCTGGGAAGGAAAAAAAAAAAATCATAAATCCAGGGGATAGCTGAAGCAAAAACATGAGAAGAGAGAGGCCAGGGAACTAAAGTGAAAGACCTCTCAGGAGGTACCACCTAGGAAAAATTCAGATTCAGATCAGGGACCTGGATGCTTCAGGGTTTAGGAGCTGGATTATTCCACAGATAAAAGAGAAACCTGAGCTCTCTGCTCCTTTCATCAGGCTGAATTTGAGCCCACATCTTCCAGCTGCCCAAAGACTGCCCTAGCCACACAGCCTGGGAGAGGGAACAAGGTTACCAATCCTCTCTTCTATGCATTTACTCTCTTCCCCAGGAGAAGGGAGGATGCACAGGGAATCAAAAAAACATTCAGCAGAAGAAAAGGGCAGGGTGGCAGTGTGGACGGTGAACTTTAAAGCTGACTGCTCAGCACAATATGGATTTGGCTGGCTCTGGAAGCAGGCCTAGAAGCTGATGATTAAGAGGAACTTGGCTGGTAGACATGCAGATGGCTCAGGAATTTAGGCAACCTGAGGGTGGAGAGGAAAGGGCAAGGAATTTTGAGATGTAGTATTGGTTGCAATGTAAGTTAATCTAGCACCAATTTCTTACAGGATCACTGTTTTAAGATGTGAATCCTCTCTCCTGTGCCAGATGAATGTCCAGAACATACTGGAAAATCACCCTTAATTTAGATAATTCTGTTCCCCAGAGGAGTAGCTATAATGCCTTATAAAACGATATCTCATGCTTTGGGCTGAAGGGAAGGAAAAAAGAAGTCTATTGAAAAACATGTCTGCAAGAATAAGACACCAGGAATTGGCTTCCCAGCTGTCTGAAGAAGATAAGGACAAAAGTGAAAGTGAGAAGCATTTTAATAAATCACTGGTGAGGCAAACATTAGACTTGGCAATAAGCTGTATTTCTTTACCTAGGTATTAGTCAGTGTTTTTGAAAAACCTCACATGGGTATAAATAAATCATTGAAACAAGCAAACAAAACCAATTACTCCTTACTTCAGAAAGCTGGGAAGACACCCAAACTCCAGATGAGAAGGGAGAACTCTCACCATACAGAATCATCAAAGGTATTCAAACATTAGGTATTTCCACTCTGATTCCCTTTATTATACAGACAGTCCATGAGTGAAGCAGCCATTTCCAGTTTTAGTGCACAGAATGGTTGGACAATATCTTCATTAGGCAGGAGGTAAGTGCCAGGGTCATGCTTTCTATGGACAGCTCCTGGAGGCATCGAATCACACAATAGCTGAGGCTGACAATCACCCCTGGAGATGGTCTTGTCAGTCTCCTGCCCAAATCAGGGTCATGTGATGATGATCCTCTACCAGAGATTGAGACCTCACAACCTCTCTGGGCAGCTCGTGCCAGTATATGACAACCTTTGGAATGAAAAAGATTTATTATTGTGTTTTAGTGGAATTTCCTGTGTTTCATTTGTTCCCATTGCCTCTAGTCCTTCCATCAAGGAAAGTCCAGCCCCATCTTCTTCACACCCCCTCCCTCAGGTGTTTATACACATGGATGAGACTCCATCTCCAGGCTGAGCCACAGCTCTCACAGGCTGGTCTTGTATGTCAGATGCTTGAGTCCCTTAGACATCTTAATGGCCCTTCACTGGACCAGCTCCATAATATCCAAATCTCTCTTGTACTGGGGACCCAGCAGTTCAGACCTGTCTCACCAGTGCTCAGCTGAAGGGAAGGATCACCTTCCTCATCCTTACCCTGCTGGCAGTGCTCTGTCTGGCACACCTCCGGCGGCTGTTGGCCTCTGCTGCAAGGGCACAGTGCTGGCCCGCAGCCAGCCTACATCCACCAGCCCCACCAGGGCCTTTCCTGCAGCTGCCCTCCAGGCAGTCAGCCCCCAGCTTGAACTGCTGCAGACCACTGGTCTGGCACAATGTTTTAATCTCTTTGGAAATAAAGGGATAATCTCAGTTCTGCACCCTTTATGTGTGCACTATGGGACAGTCCCACAGATGAACATTTCTCTGTCAGCCCTGCAGACTAGGCAAGCAAAGAGGAGATTTCAGCTAGCTACTGAGAAAGACTTTTTAATGGTAAAGAAAGTAAACTGATGGAAAATCATGCAATCATGAAAATTCTGTCACTAGAGTTTATACAAGTATCTAACAGGAAAATATTAGGCCTAGTTGATCTTGCTTTCCACTCCAAGCAGAGGGGTGGATTTAATGAACTGTCAAGGCCTTTGCCACAGTTTTGTGCTGATTCACCACACAAAAATAATGGCATCGATATGTGAAAAATCTTACCCTGTTATTCTAGGAATGGCACCTATCATCTCACACAGTGTTGAAACACAGTTACTTATTCCAAAACCACGCACTTTATGGTCTTCTCCTCTGCAGGATCGTGGTGTTCTACAAACACTAACAAATTATCTTCCCGGTACTCCTGAAGTTGAGAAGAAAATATTCTTCTATGTTTACTCATGGTCATTGAGTCAAAATTCCCAAAAGAAACCACAGACTTTGGCTTCTCATTTGAGATGCTTAAGAACAGATTTTTTTCAGCATCTAAAATATATCTTCAAATCAAATTTCCCATAATCGTGAGTGTTCTGCATATCCCATATCAGATTCCAGTTGTCAGGGTTTCCAGAAAATCAGTTACCATCTGTGAAAAGTTGTGAGTTCAGTGACTAGCCCAGCATTACATTTGGAATGAGGTGAAGTAGAGTAACAACAAAATCCATAATAGCAACAAAATCCAATACCAGGACAACACTCAGTTTCCCAAACCACAGTACAATCCTTTCCTATTTTGAAGTCCTCGGCCATCACCCTCCAAATTCCACAGCTTCTGCAATAAGGTAACCATGATTCATCCCACAGCAGATCCATCCTCTGCAGTGAGGGGAAAAAAAAGGCAAAGAAACCACTAGTTTGTGGTCATGCGATTAGAAATTGGAAGATAATGTACAAAGGACTTGAATCATTGCAGTTTTAGTTCTGGCATTCCTTAACCTTGCTTGGCAATTATTACAGGATTTTCTGGGTTGGGTTTTTTTTTTTTACTGTTTCAAGTAGTTTCTTAGGCTTTTACAAAAGCAAACTGGAAAGACAAATTTCTTCACATGGAACCTGCTGCTCCACAGCTGGGTAAACAGCAGAGTGGAACTTTCGTATCCTCATCCCAGTTCAGCGGGTGAGAGGAGAGACGGGGCAGAGCTGCTAATACTGATACTCTGTTATCCTCAGATGGTGTTAGCAGTTGCATATCTTCAGACATGACTCGTGCATTCCCCAGGAAAACAGTGGCACTTCTTTTCTTGAAAGAGGTAGTTTTCAGACTAATCTCCTGCTTTTACTCCAGCTTTCATCCCTCACGTTTGGTTAATTTTATAGGTATACCAGCATATTGGCTGTCCTCCTGTTATAAAAAACCACAACGCCGTATTGTTAAAAGAGGGTCAGTTGGCTACAATTGTCTCCATAGATGTTAGGGCCAAACAACCCATGGTGGATTTGTAACTGGATAGGAAAGCTAAGTACCTTCTTCCTGAAACTGTGTGTAGTTCCTGTGCTGCTTTTCTGAACCTAAAATAAGACTGAAAGCATAGATCTTCATTCTGACCTTCCACAGGTTTTATATACTTCCAATTACCCTAAAGAGTTAATTTCAAGTAAGTAACACCAGTAAGTAACAGTACTGTTGTAAAAACATTTTTTGTCATTTAAACATGGCTGTTTTCCCATGTTAAAAATTCACCAATGTTCTAATACATGTCTGTACATAAAAGCCCAACTCACTTCTTCTTTTTGGCAGTGTAAATCTCTTACCACAATAAAGTCAATACAGAAGCACCAATAAAGCAATTAGATCTGAAGTATCTCTGGTTGTTTAATAACTTTAGGCCTGTATATTCATGGGTCTTGGTCTTCTGGCTCTAAATATCTAGAATAACTGAAGAAGTCTAATGCATTTCCCTGCAGAAGAAAAGAAACTAAGATTGGAATTACTGCTTTTGGGATGTACAAGCAAGAATCACAGGACCAATCATGCAAAATAAAGGATATTATTATAAGAATCATTCAGAAGCTGTGTGAAAGACAACAAGCTGAAAGGATATGTTTAAACATGCCAAATGTGTTTGGGATATCTCAGAAGCATTTCTGCATCCTCAGATACAAACTGATTGGTTTTTGTCATTTAGGACTAGCTAGCCTACAAAGCAATTCAGTACACTGTGAGGCCAGAAGAAAGCATAAGATGAAAAAAAGACAAGTTTTTTGTCTCACTATTGCTACTTACAACTCCAGTGACATATGTCAAAAATCCATGTAACATCAGATTTTGACAATTTCTTTGTTTCTAATGACTAGGCAAAATCCCTAAGTGACACGACTTTAAGGAAGGCTTTCAGCAAAGACCAGGGCTGATGAAGCCCATGAAACAGCAACAATAAACGAAGAGACCAAAACCTGATGCCACTGATCCAGTTCAGTGCTATGGCAGAAACACCTCCTTGAATGGGAGCTAATAAAGCACATCTAATTGGTATTATAATCACATCTCTACCTCTTTTTATACCCTCAACTGGTATTCATGTTACATACCTGTGCACACAGTTAGTACCACATGAGTTCTAGTACCATTGTTGCGTTAATGGTGTTTGATCTCTAATTTATATCCACTGTTTGAGTGCTCACCAAAAGAACATTATGTGCCCAAGACCCTAGAGGGCTAATATCTACTTGATAAACTGAAATGCTCTGCTTGCCACTATAAATTCTCAGGAAAATCTGCACTAATACTTAGGATTTTTTAATTTAATCTGATAGAATGGTTGAGGCCGCAGGTACCTCTGGGGAGCCTCCAGTCAATCCCCTGGCCAAATGAGGGTCATGTTGCCTGTGATTATGTTCAATCAGATCTTGAATATCTCCACAACCTCTCTGGGCAGCCTGTGGCAACACTTGACTACCCTTGCATTGAATATTTCTTTTCTTATGTTTTAGTAAACTTTCCTGTGTTTCAGTTTGTTCCTACTTCCTCTAGTCCTGTCACTGAGCACCAGTGAGAAGAATCTGGCTCCATCTCTTGTTCTTCTCTTTACCCAGTCGGCTGCTTTATGCACAATCCCCTGTGCATTTATGAGATCCCCTGGAGCCTTCTCTTTTCCAGGCTGAACAGCCCAAATTCTCACAACTTCTCATATGTCAGATGATCCAGTCCCTTAAACAGCTCAATGGCCCTTCTCTGGACTTGCTTGAGTTATATCCATAAACCTTGCACTGGGAAGCCCAGACCTAGCAGACTGCACTTCCTTGTAAGTCAGAGGATTCTTATTTTGCGTCTGTATGCACAGAAAATCAGAACATTCCACTCTGGGAAATAATTTGCTGCTTCCATGTGTTTATTGTTTCATTCTTTCACAGGTAGAGAGTTGGAAGTCTTTCTGAAAAATACCCAATAAGATATATTCCCTTGGAAAAGTGAAGGCAAAGCCACGTACCTGCACTGAAGGTAGGCATGCCAGCTGCTTGCATCTCTTCTGAAGTTAGCTTTAACATGCAGCCACAGCAGTGTGGTCACAGTGGCACACGTTTCAGTAGAGAACATCAATTCAAGCACAGTTTGGGAATGTACATACATTGCCAACTTACGGTGAAGTCCAGCCTGGCCTGTCTCATGCTATCATTATCCACAAGAACCAGGGAACAGCTAGTGTGAGACTGCTTTTCTGCATAGTACTTGCATGTTAATTGGGCTATGTAAGCAACTCCCCCATGTCTTCTTTCTTCTTGGGATGACCTATATTCTTGGGCCAGCCTCCAGGAAATCCCTGTGTCCTGCACAGAGGAACCTCACTGCCGTCATCCCTCCATCTTTGCCTGGTTGTGTGTCTGATACAAATCCACCCAGGTTAACAAATTACTTTATTTAGTGGTATTGGGTCTGTAGATAAGAGTTTTCCTGTCTTAGTTGTTTGGCTATATTGCAACAAGACTACCTATCTAGAGAGTGTTTCCTTTACTAAAGGCACCACTGGGGAATGTTTAATTCTTAGCAGAATTCCAATTCTTGTTCTACACAATCCAGATGATATAAATAAATAAACAAACCATGAAATGTTCAGGGAAGGCAAATCACCAGTCCATCAAAATACCTGATAAATTAGTTCAACAGACTGGACTACAGACATATTCAGTGATTCATCATCACAAAGAGTAAATAAATTCCGATTAAGCAAAACTTGATTGAATCATGCTGAAGTTTGGCACTTAACAAAATAGATCAGTCTGAAGTCTTACTTTAGGAACACATAATCTCTTAAGATTTATGAGTGTTATTGCTGACCACATATGTTTCTATGTTCCTGTTTGCTATGTTGAGAAATGGATATTCTGAGTGTACAAAGGTTTGCCTGCTATTACACATTTCAATCTCCAAGAAACTCTTCTCCTTATTCCCCTCTTTGGGGTACAGAACAAACTTTTACAATAGTAAGCTTCCCAATTTCCTCCTCTCCCCCAGTAAAATTTCCAGTTTCTTCCAGGTTGTTTTCAGTTCCATCTGACCACTTGATTCATTTTGCTAAAACAAATGTTGTGATATAGCCAAAATGCAAAAGCTGAGCTAAGGCATTTTGTTTTAGCTATTGGAAAGAATTCTCAGCTTTTTAAATTCTGTGACACTATCCTCACACACTGGTCATTGTATTAATCTGTTGGTAGCTCTAGATTAGGAACAACACATGCCTATGGATATCTTTTAAGCAACAAATTGAGGGAAGAAATAACCTACCCACTTTTTAGCAATAATTATGTTTGTTTAATGTTTATAAAATGGCAATATCCAGAGGTCACAGTAAGGGTGGAGATCCAGATGTGCTGACTGCTGTGAGGATGGGAAGGTAAAGTCCTTTACAAAGCAAATTGAAAAATTATAACCACTTGAATGTCTGATGTCAAGTTCTCCTCTGTTGTAACACTGTAAAGCCCTCAAATGTCTTTGCATTTGAGAATTTCTTTGTATTATAAATATTGGCTGGGGATAGAGTTGGTATTATTAACCTTATTATACTAAGAGGTATAATATGCAGAACAAGTTCCAGACTAACAGTGGTGAGTACTCTGTGTTCAGCCTTGGATGGCAATCATACTTTCCAGAATACTTAAACAACAAATGGTGATTTTCCAGCCAACATCATGGATTGTGGGTCAACATTGTCCAAAGTTGATATTTATAATCTGAGTGTTACCACACAAGCAACAAAGTCTCATGTTGTTATCCAAGCAACTGCATGTATTTTCATCTGGAAATACTGATCTTCGTCCATGCCCTCCATCCCAGCTTTTACTAAAGGAAGTAACACTGTGTTTGGAGGGCCCAAATGCCAAAATCCCAAGAGGTCACAATTAGAACTAGAATATGACTGAATTTTAAGTATGTTCAGTGCAAGTCAAAGTATGCTCTACATAAATAGCCTCTACTGCTATAGAAAAAAATAAACAAAAAACCCCAAACCGAACAAGCAGACCACAGGAAGATTCATTTTGTAGAAAAGTCCTGTCCTAAATTCTAAGTATTGGTGGTTACCATATAAGCAGTGCCTACACACACACATATATGTGGATGCAAGCACACAAATATTTTTCATGTTATGACTGGACTCTGAAATAAGCGTGTTCATTGTTTCTTGTGAATTACAGAAGTAATATTCACTGAAGCAAACCTGCCCTTGGTGATGCCTATGCTCCAGCCCATCTGTAGGTCAGAGAGGAATGCTTTACAAGACAGCTTCTCCTGTCTGCTGGGCCTTATTCAGACAGATGTTCTCTGACTACTGGCGTGGGCTCTGTGGTGCTAAGTTTATATTTTAAACTCCTTTAAATTAACCCCAACAATACTGCAAAGGGAGATCCCGGTTGCATTCCCCCCTCTACACCTGGGAAAAGACTGGCTGAAGTACATCTTATCATCATTTTGTCCCAGGAACTGCAGAAAAACAATCTGCAAAGCACACATCCATGTCAAGTGCTCTCCAGAAAATATTTGCTCAAGATGACTTACAAAAGTGATGTCACTTGATGGAGGGTACCAGAAAATGAGAATGGGAGAACAAGGGACAGTGAAGCAGACCAGAAGAAAGAAAAATCTGTGTGCCAGTGGCAAAAGTGCTGCTCCCTCTCAAGCAGCTCTTATATCCAGGCACAGCAGCAATACATCTGCTCTACTTGCAGCAGATTGTCTGAGTCACAAATAGGATTTCACAGCCAGCAGCAAACTTGTGAGCCATAAAACCCCCTCCCTTCAATTACAGTGATCACCTCCCAGGGATATTGTAAGGCTTGATCAACTGATATTTACAGAGTGCTTTGAGATCCTGAGATAAAAGTCACTATAAAAGGCTACAGATTTTTCATGACATTCATAGACCACCTGCTCAGACCAGAAGCATTCACTTTTAACATCGCTTGAGCCAGCTACCAATCTGATATCTCCACAGGAATTTCCTAAAACAGATGTGGCTGTCACATTTAATCTCTCTTTTACTAGGAACTCCAAAAAAAGAAACTCCTGGAAAAGGAAATAAAACAAACTGTATTAAAACTGATGGTGAGAAGAAGCCCCGTAATTCTGTTCCCACAGCTCATGGATTCTCCATCTGTACCTTTCAGAAAGCTGCCATAGTGACTAACTCTGTGAGCTTCACAAATTAGACCTGACCTAGATTCAGTGAAGTCTTTGATCTGCAGCTGGTTAGAGTAATATTCTGACTGCAGTGAATTTCAGAATTGTTCCACAAAGCAGCAGCTTGAAAAGAAAAACAAATAAAACAAAATTCAGGTTTTCCTCACAACATATTGGCCCTCACTTGACTGTATACCATATGAATCAGTCAGAAAACCAAATGGTGAAGTTTGAACTACTGCTGTTTTCTCATAATTCCATAGTCTATGCTCTTGAAAAAAATTACTTCATTATTTCCTCTTACTCCTTATTATAGGAATAATAAACTCCAGGAGAGTGAAGAAAAGCACGATTCTGAAAAGCAGAGGGGGTTATAATTGAGCATATTGTTAAGTTCTTTCTTGAATAGAGGTTAAAAATTTGAAGTTTAAAATCATGTTAGCTAAGGATAAAACAGTTCAGAGGGTTTTTTTATAAACTGATCTGAACCATATGAAACTCTTCAGAGCATGGATCTGGACTGGCATCCCTTCAGAATAAGGTTTCCCATGATGTTTTGGACTTTCTGCATTGTGTATAGAAACTGAGCACAGATGTCCCAACATGTTTCAGAAATTTTAAAACCTTTTGTTCCACGATAGCAATGGGAACAGTGGGAAACATTAATTAGAGTCTTATTTAGTGATCCTTTTTTTTTTTTTTTAAATTGACTTGTTCTTGCTTTAAATATGATCCAAAAATATCATAGTGAATCGAATCCAAAGAAAATAGTTTCTTTATCCTTCATCCAATAGTGAGAGGCCTCTTTATAACCAGAATCTTTTTGGAGGCATATAAGAATGTACACAGTCTCAATCAGATACTTAGACAGGCAAGTTTGACCTTTTGGATAAATTACGGACCAAAGTGCATTTGAGATACATTTCAAGCAAGGTACTGCCATGGCAAAGTTATACAGTGAATGACTCAGAGATAGACTGTTACTGCAAATAATTTGTTAGTATTTCTAAAGGGGTGGAAGGTGCTCTCCCATTCTAAGAAATGGGACATAAGCATTATGCAGGTTATGGAGAAGTTTTAAAATTCCTTTTGCTGTGTGGGCAGTTATTAATGAATATATGGTTAAGGTTGACTGTTTTTCACTAAACAGAATTTTAAAAAAACCCAAACCACTACACTATCTCACAGTAAGGCTTTGTGCAACACAAATCTTTCTCTTTGTATTGTTATAAAAAAAAAAAAGAAGCTGCTGGAGGCGATGCCAGTACAGAAGTATATTTTGTTGGCAGCACGTGATGGCCATATATCTTCCAGATAGTGTGCTAAAAACATCTCAAGGAGAGATAGATTTACCTTTATCTCAGCTGGCAAACTCTGGATGTGATGGTTTATGAGGTGGTGGCAAATGGTTCACACAAACTGAGAGAAAATATTCACAGTACCTGTTTTGGGAAGCTTCAGGAAGCTGGTTAAGTGTGATGTGCTTTCACTCACTCCTTTTTGGCGACACTAGGCTGCATATAAAAGGATATACCTGTACTGTCACTTTGGGACCACTCCTTTTCAGACCCATGCTGCTATTTCTTTAGTCATCCAGGACCCTTAAGTTTCTTTGCACTCAGGCTGAGTTCAGAGGCAAACTTTGCTCTTCTCTTGATGGAGCAAACAGAGTGAATAAAATGGATACTGAAGAACAGTGAACACCAGAGCCCTCAGGGCAACAACTAAACCCTTCACAAGTAACACAAAGATAAAACAAAGGATATGATGTTGGGTGGCTTCATAAAAAACAGACTATGCTAATATTTCATATTTAAGAAGCTGAGACCTTTGTTTAGAAGCCAGGAAACAGTAGCTTCTGAATCTGTGCTGAGCTGCACAAATATTGGGATGCAGGAGGCTAGAGCCCCTGATGGTCCTCTATGGTCAGAACTGGGTCTTAATAATTAAGTCAGCTCCCCAAAATCTTTCCAGTTAAATCTCTATGGCCTCATCTGAAGATCCAGTAAAGCTTTCTCTCAAGCTAGAATATGGCTATAGACAACAGATATTGTATCACCAAGATATCGTATCATTGTTTGGGCAGTCAGGGAGGGATGGCAGTGGCAACTCAGGCATGGAAAGCAGATAGTGCACCTTCTGCCCTCTCCCTGTAGAAACAACCTTTGGGAGCTGCAGGGAAGGCTGCCTTGCATTTCTTTTGCTTTTTTGTTTTATCTCACTCATTGATCTAGCTGGGCATTAAGGTTTTCAGTTGCAAAATAAATACATTTGGACAGATGACATGTAAGATTCTCTTAATGCTCCTCTAATTTTTTTTAAGGTTAGTAAAGATGATTATGATTCCAAGCTCTACCTGGCCCACTGCAGACTGGCTTCACACTGTGTGGATGTGCTGGCCATGAAATGATCAGTCCATCCTTCCCAATATCCCTAGTGATGAGGGTGGGCAACAAAAGGCAAGGGCAGTGTGGCAGGTTTCATGCCTGGGTATATGCTGTATGGTGTGATTATATGGATGAGAAGATTTGGACACCCAGCAGAAACTCATCCAGGGAGTCAGGAGGGAGAGTCAACAGATTAATAATTTATGTTTGGCAGCAGAAGCAGTCTCTTCTGGCTGTTACCAACGCAATTTCAATGTTGTTACTATTTATTTGAAAAACAAGGGATTAGCTAAGAGTATCCTAGCACCAAACTCCCCCCAAAAAACTGAGGAAGAAGAAAGGAGATAATACTGATCCACATGTCCAATGGTAACAACATTGGAGCTGGCCCAGCATTACAACACCTTACAACCCTGACCTGGAGCTTACTAACCTGTGTAAAGTATGGCATGGCCCTTTGCTGCTCCTGACAGTAAGGACAGTCTGTGAGGCTGGGTCACCCAGCTCAAGAGGCTACTCCTGCCCTTCTGCATGCTGGTTTCATAATCAAAATCAGTTTTCCTCCCAGACTGAAACAGATGTAAGCTAGGAGGGGCTTTCTCATATTCATGCTTTCTTTGAATACTATGTTTCCAAGTAGGAACTGCTCTTCCGGCTTGTGTTCAACTTGGGGCTTTTTTATTTAAGTTGGAGATTCCTGTGTCATAGATAGATAGATAGATAGATGAAATTATCTGAATTCTATTTTTAGGATAAAGGGCCCAGATTAGCTTTGGGTGAGCTTTCTCTCATTTGCATAGAGCAAGAAGCATTTCTCCCATCTTCTTTAAAAGTGCACAGAAGAAAAATGGAGGCGAAACACACCACACTATCTAAGCATAAGGCATGTTCTCAGTGAGAACAAATCAACTGAGAATATATCAGATCTGGGGATCTGTCCAGAGGAGCTATTTTGTAGCTGGATTTCCCATGGCTTTGTTTTCTAGATACATACAAGTGTGAGAATCTTAAGGGAAGAAACACAGGGGCAAGTTCCAAATGCAAGCGAAATAGCCTTCAAATGCTCCATGTCAGCTGACTGACATAACAGAACTAGGCTTTTTAGTCACATTTTAAAACTAATAGCCATAACCTGCAAGATCCAAGCAAGATCCTCTTTCTTCCCACCTCCATTCAGGCAAATGCCCATCTGAAAATGCAGCTCTGAAACCCTCTCTTTCCCACTGCTCATTGCTACTGGCAATGCTTACTGCTGCAGCTCAGCTGGAGTCTGGGGGCTCTGTAGGTATGGCTCATTTCACCTGTCTCAGACAGAGGTTTTCAGTAGGGGAAAGAAGGTTGAAATTCTACAATCTAACTAAAAGAAAGTCACAATTTTCTAATAATCCTTTTTTTTGCCTTGCATTCCTTTATTCTGGGATATAGTGATTTATTAAGGAAGACAGTTCTCCCCACTGGGCTTCCAAAAGCAAATACTGCCACATGCCCCTCAGAGTCAAGAATCAGGTGGAGCAGGCACAACAGTGACTAAGGAGGTCAACTCACAACAAAAGGCAGAATACCACAGTCATCACAGTAAAACTTCAATGCTCATGCAATCACTGCACCACAAAAGAACAGTATTTGTCACACTGTTGAGGTGCTGTCAGCCAAAAAGAAATGTTCCATTCATGTTCAGTACATGGTTCCGTTTCTTCAGCTGCCAGATGGTCTTTCTGTGGTCTACTGAGTTCCACTGTGTCACAGTGAAGGCCTGTTTTCAGATATTATCACTGCCTTGTAAACATATAGCTTAGTGAAGTGTCTGACTCTCCTCCCTCCCCAGTTGTATACTGCAAATGCCACAGAGCTTGTGCAAAGCCTTTGCCTCCTAAGAAAAGCAGGCATGTCAGTCAGGGCACTTACAGAATGAGGAGGCTCATAAACAAATGGCACTTCTTTTCTGCCTGTGGTTATGGGGGTTTAAGAATGACTGAAAGATGAAAAAAGCAGGAACAATCTCAGCTTTCATTAAACTTCCAGTTAGAAAAGGCTGGCCACAGACTGACAGGAACCAAGCATCATGAGAGTGGCTACCTTGCTGCCATGAGGGGGTAAGAACAAAGTATGTTTAGAAGGGTCCCTCTTCTGCAATGTTCTCTCTCAGTCAGGGTTTCTGTCAAATTCAGGCTGTACTCAGATCATTTGGATAAATTATCCAGAAATTGATGTAGCCTTTATGAATTTGTTTAAATCCATTTTCAACTTCATTCTTATAAACTTGGTGATGTTCTGCACCAGTCCTTTTCTGGTATTTAGTGAGCATGATGCACAAAACTATTTTTATTTCTTTTAAACATATTTGCTAACTGGCCACAGTCAACAGTTGTGACAGTAGAAATGCCAACACAGAAGGGTCTCAGCCACCTTTGGAAAGAAAAACAGACCTTATCTATTGATGTTAAACTAACACATTAAGACTCCAGGATTTTCCAGTCCATCTGGAACAAAAGGAAATAGTCAACAAGAATGTATATTTGAATCTGGCCCCGGGAAACCTTTCAGTAAGTATTAAGTTCAGACTAAAGTTCCACCTTCAGTGTAATAGACAGTTGTGTCCTCAAGTTCAAAGTGAATCTACCCACTATATCCACCGTGCCAATCAAACTACTGACTTTGGTCCCATAACTTCCTTTAGACCCTGTTCAGTACTTCATTAGCACTCGTAGATTTAGTCGTTTTGTAGCAGTTTCACTTCTTCCAGAAGTGACAATGCATGGCACTTCTTCCAAAGGTGACACGACCTCAGCAGTGTTAGTTCACTGTAGAAGTGGTGGGGGAGCCAACAGGGACCAGGCAGGAGGTGTTGTCTGAGGACAGGGCTTCTTAGGCAGCGGCTTCCTACGCTGAGTCAGTCGGTAGAATCACAATAATTTCCACATTCCCTCATGGTTCAGGTCACCACAAACCCCAAGCAGGGTGCATTGTCAAACACTGCAGTTGCTGAGTGTTCCTGGCCCTGAAGGGCACCTGTACCCATGCCATATTTTTACACAGCACTGGAACCTTGTGATATTCCTTAAATAACATGGTACCACATGTACCAATAAAACAAGTCCTGTCTCTCACACACAGTCTCAGTCAGAAACTATAACCACCAAACCCAAAGTTAGTTTAGCTTTTGTAATATTGCCCTAGGGTAATATGAATCACTCATTCATCTCCCCACTCCAACAGGCAATTCTTTCACGCTTCTTTACGCTCCCAGCCCAGTCCCATCTCAGCACTGCTCTTGCATTCCCTATGATCCAAGAAGTGTCCACAAGGTAGTGGAGACAAAGTGGTGTTTTGTATTTATTTGGAGTACTACCAGTGCATCCCAAAATGTGCTCTTATCTGACACATCACAAGCTCATTTTGTGCAAAAATGACATACCTGATTTCTTTTGACATATCTTTTGCCTCAGATTACACCAGTGATAGTGTGCCCACAGCAATTTTTTCTGTACTTACTGTTGAGAAAGGCAAAAATACTAGGTCAGTAACAGACCTGCTTATATGGCATGGAACAGAGTGTGCCCCTTGCAAAAAAATTCAGATGGATTTTGGATTACTAATTTGGGTGCTGGAAGCATTTTAGCCTTATTAGCAAAATGCTTGGACTGAGTCTATTAGTCCTAATTACAGGAGGAGTTATATCAGACCAGTGAGAGCTGTATCCTTATGCAGTTATATTGCTTTGCTGTTTATCTCCAGTATCTCTTCACAAACCTTGCTGTGTTTTTTAATGGGAAAATGCAAATTAGAAAAGTGACCAGCAATTTTTCCAAGATAAAGATCAGAGATGGATAAATGAGTAATGAGACTCCCTATAACCCTTTTTTCTTAAACAAGTGGCTTAGAAGGTGAGAACAATTTATAAAAGCTTGGAAATCCTCTAAATATATCTCCACTTAGTTTCTTCCAAAGCAGCATTAGGGGGAAAAAATATTTAATTTAAGAATAAGAAATAAAAGGAATTTTTTTTTTTTTACAAATTTGCTGAAGATGTTTCAATATGTTTAAAGCCCCCACTAGCTACGCAGGAGCTGGTGAAAACACACAGACATTGCTTGAATGCACTTCCAGCAGCAGCAGTTCACTATTCCTTGTAATGTTATTGAGGAATATGAGTTATTTTTGCTCTCTTAAGAGTGAGTGGGAAATTACAATAGAGAAGTTTTGTGATTTATCCAAGCCCTGGGGAATGTGGTGGGGCATCCAACTCAAAAATCTTAACGTGGTGGTTCCCAGTCCTGTGTCCTGCCACCCCTTGCCCCAGGCACTAAAAGCCAGCATAATTAGAGCTCCCCAGTGAGTGGTTCGCCAGCAGACCCCTGAGAGAGGGCGGTTGTCACAAACACACAGCAGCTACACTGCCCCCGGGAAGCAGGAAAGCTGCCTCTCTGGACATGAAACGCAGCTGTTCCAGGGAAACGGGCAGGTCGCCCCTGCATTTGCAAAGCCTCCTGCCTGCTGTGTGCAGTCTCTGTCTCCTGCGTGCCACCTCCCAGCAGGGGAAGAGCTGGAGGGACCGGGCTGAGAGGAGCAGCACTTTCTCCGGCCAGGAGAGCAGCCTGCTGTCCGTAATTCCGTGTGGATTCAGCGTCCCCTGGGATGTCACCGGACAAGCAGTGAAGCATGCTGGAACACAGGGCCCTGACCCAGGGCATCTGTAGGAAAGGGAGGCAGAAGCGCTCACCAGCAGGAGAGCAAAGCAAGAGCACACACCACCCAAGAACAGGCGAGCGGGGAGACCAACTGTAGCATCACGGAAACATGGATCTTCTGAAGCCTATCCGAGGGGCTGAGGGTGCTGTGGGTCCATGCACACGCTGTGGGAGTGTCCCCAGAGGTGTGGAGTCTTTGGCCACACAATGCACCAGCCTCGGTGGGATGTGCTGGGATGTGGTGGGATGATCACAACACCCCAGGTAGGAAAGCTGAGCGGGCTCTTGGACACCTAGCCAGTGGCATACACCAGGACTTATTTGCCCCACTCCATGTCTGCACTCAGTTTCCTGGGCTCTTAAAGGGCTGATCTTAAATACTGGGGGTTCCTTGTAAATAGGGCTCGTGTGGCTGGAGCTGGAGGCTGTAACCTCTCTCCCTCCCCAAGGGTTTGAGGAACAAGCCGAAGGTGATGCATAGGGCTGGAGTGCTCGGGGCTCTGACAGGGCTGGGGGAAGCAAGAGAGGAGTCTTCATCCCCCTGCACACCCTAATCCTATGAAGAACTGACAGCGGTCAATTTCCAGGAGCCGCAGAGCCGTACATCAGATACGTGAGAGCGTGAGTGAGAGGCGGCCACGAGGCCGCTGGCAGGAGACGATGTAGGTTATCCCGGCATAAAGCACCTGTCTCCCAGCATCTGTGCTCTGCACAGTCGGCCCCTGCGGGGTCAGGTGTGCAGGGATTGTCACGATCAAGCCTCTCCCGGAGAAACTCAGTCTCACCCCGGGTTGAGCAAGAGAAGGGAGATTTCTTCCCAGCCGCCTCTAGCCTGGGCAGGGATCCTGCCATCGCTGACCATGTAGCTGGACATTATTCCATGTGCTAGCACGAAAACTCTACCCACCAAGGGCAGCAGCGCAAGGAAGTCAGCCCTCCCACCCGTCCTGCTCGAAGTGCCGCCGTTCACGATGATCCCTCCCGAAATGGCTGGCAGGGCTGCGTGCGGAGGTCGGGGGTTCCCAGACTGCAACTAAGGGGGCGGCGAGCAGCTTCGACACGCAGCTCCGCTCCCCTCACACCAAATTGCTCTGACAAGTGTCCTCGTCTTTCCTGTTGTCAGTCCCCGCAGGGGCCCTGCCCAGGCGCCACAGCGAGGACCCGCTGGGGCCACGGGCGGGCGGGGTAGCGGCACCCGCTCCCCCGGTCCCTTCCCGGCAGGTTGAGGGGGAGAGGGGCGGGGGGCGGGCGACGCCCCTCGGGAGAGGGTCCGCGGGTGCTCGGAGCCACTGCGCCCGTGGGTGGGCGTCCCCCGTCGCCCCTCGGGAGGTTGTGCCGCTCGGAGCTGGCGTGAAGCAGGATCGCGGTGGGGAGGAAACCCGAGTTTGCGGCGCCGCTGCCGCCGGTGCGCGGGGGCAAGAGCGAGAGCGAGCGAGCGGAGACACCTCCGGCACACCGGCTCCGCCGGGCCGCCCCTCCGCAGCCCCCGGCGGCCCACCCGCCCTCCCCGATCACTGCCGGCGGGGTCGGGTCGGGGGTAGGTGGGAGCGGCGGGGGCGGGCGGCAGCCGCGGGGGTCGTCGCCATGACGAGCGGGCGTGCCGCCGCCTCCCGCCGCTGAGCGGGGCGGCCGCTGTCCCTTCAGCACCGCGCGGCCGGCGGGGCCGCCCTGCCCTGCCTGCCCTGCCCTGCCCGGCCCGGCCCGGCCCGCCCCGGCACCGGCCCGGCCCGGCACCGGCCCGGCCCCGGCACCGGCATACCCCCCGCACCGGCACACCCCCGGCACCGGCATCCCCCGGCACCGGCACCCCTCCGGTACCCCACCGGCACCGGCACACCCCGGCACCGGCATCCCCCCGGCACCGGCATTCCCCGGCAGCCCCGGGCAGCGCGGCCAGCCCTGGCGGCCCCCGCGGGCGGCGGCGATGGCGGGCGGGGGCCGGGGGCAGCGGGGCGCGCCGGCGGGGGGCCGCGGCCGCTGAGGCAGCAGGTAGGGCGGGCGCGGGGGGCGCGGAGGGCGGCGGAGCCGGGCAGGGCGGGTCCCCCGCGGGTCGGAACGGGGGCTCCGGCCCCTGAGGCGCGGCGTGGGACGGGAGCCCGGGCGGCGGCGGCCAGCGGGGGCTCCTTGTGTGGCGGGGCCGGGAGCGGCGGGAGGGAATGAAAGATCCGCGCGGCGCCGGTGGCACAAAGGCCGTGAGTAACGGGGGGTGGTGGGAGCGACAGCCGCAGCCCAGGTGAAGGGCGAGGGGAGGGACAGGAGCCTGCAGTTGGAACAAAGGAGCCTCCCTCAAGGTCTTCAGTGGGAGGTGGGGGAAAAGGAAACGGGGGAAAGGGGAGAAACGGGGGCAGAGGGAGAAAAAGGGAGGGAAAGCAAGTGAACGGGGGGAAAAAAGGGGAAAAGGGGGGAGAGGGAAAGTAGAGAAGGAAAGAAGGGAAGAAAGAGAAAGAGAGGAGAGAATTAAAGAGAGAGAGAGAGAGAAAGAAAGAAACAAAGAAAGAAAGAAAGAAAAGAAAGCAAGCATCAATAGGTGAACATGCTGTAGATTTGTTCATTCTGCCAACTTTCTGTGTAATTGTATCCTAGGTTTTCATTCCCTACCCACCTTTGGAAGGAGCTCACTATGACAGGGCAGAGTCTGAGGGCTTTATCTGAAGCAAATTTTGAAGACAATGAGATCAGCATCAACGTTGGAGGCTTTAAGAAAAAGATGAGATCCAACACATTATTAAGGTTCCCTGAGACCAGGCTGGGCAAATTGCTGAGCTGCCACTCAAAGGAGTCAATACTGGAGCTTTGTGATGACTATGATGACACCAAGAATGAATTTTATTTTGACAGGAACCCCGAGCTCTTTCCTTATGTGCTACATTTTTATAACACTGGCAAGCTCCATGTGATGGGCGAACTCTGTGTGTTTTCTTTCAGCCAGGAGATTGAATACTGGGGAATCAATGAATTCTTTATAGACTCCTGCTGCAGTTATAGCTACCATGGGAGAAAAATGGAGCCAGACCAAGAGAAATGGGAGGAACAAAGTGACCAGGAAAGTACCACATCTTCTTTTGATGAGATTTTGGCATTCTACAATGATGCCTCTAAATTTGACAAACAGCCCTTTGGAAACATCAGGAGGCAGCTCTGGCTTGCTTTGGATAATCCTGGGTACTCAGTTTTAAGCCGGATCTTCAGTGTCCTTTCAATAGTGGTGGTGCTGGGCTCCATTGTGACCATGTGCCTGAACAGCCTCCCAGACTTTCAGATTGTTGACAGCAATGGGAACCCCGAAGAAGACCCTCGCTTTGAAATTGTGGAACATTTTGGTATTGCATGGTTCACTTTTGAACTGGTGGCGAGATTTGCAGTAGCTCCTGACTTTTTAAAATTTTTCAAGCATGCCCTGAATTTGATTGACCTAATGTCTATCCTTCCATTTTATATTACATTAATTGTCAACTTGGTGGTGGAAAGTAGTCCGACTTTAGCAAATTTAGGCAGAGTTGCACAAGTGCTGAGACTCATGAGGATCTTCCGTATATTAAAGCTTGCTAGACACTCCACAGGTCTCAGGTCTCTCGGAGCCACCCTGAAGTATAGCTACAGAGAGGTGGGGCTTCTTTTACTCTACCTCTCTGTTGGCATCTCCATTTTCTCAGTAGTGGCTTATACCATTGAGAAAGAAGAGAATGAGGGGTTAGCCACCATCCCTGCTTGTTGGTGGTGGGCTACTGTTAGCATGACCACAGTTGGCTACGGGGATGTGGTGCCAGGGAGCACTGCTGGCAAGTTGACGGCATCTGCATGCATCCTAGCTGGTATCTTAGTGGTAGTGCTTCCCATTACACTGATCTTTAATAAATTCTCCCACTTCTATAGGCGTCAGAAGCAGTTAGAGAGTGCTATGAGAAGCTGTGATTTTGGTGATGGCATGAAAGAAGTTCCATCTGTCAACTTAAGGGACTACTATGCTTATAAAGTTAAATCCCTTATGGCCAGTCTGACCAATATGAGCAGGAGTACCCCCAGTGAGTTGAGCCTGAATGATTCACTGCATTAGTCTACAAGTCTGACAGCAGCTTGCATGAGAGCTACCAAGAGCTATGTTTATAAATGTTTTCCTATATGTCTTTTTTTTCCCTAGAAGATAGAGTTGCTGACACTGCACTTTGCACTTGAGAAACTAAAGACATTTCTATTACAAGTTAACAGTTTGCACATTTTCATCCTGTTGCATAGGGGTACTAAATGCTGACTTTTCCATACAAATGTTACCACTTCCATGACATTAGTGCTAATGGTATAGTGATGATCTGTTACTTTGTGCATATTCTCATCTGAGCAGAGAAATGAATGTACCCAAGTGGAATAAAAATTCTCAGCTGTGACATGAGTAATGAAAAAATCACCTATCACCTATACTGGTATCTGTACTGGTATAGGACTTCCCATGCATTTTACAATGGTTTAAAACAGCCACCTGTGAGTCACTGATGCAGGAACACTTTTACCCATATTGCTGACCAGTCATTCTGATCATCACTTGTCTGAAAACACCTCTAAGTTTGCTTACTCTTGAGTATGTGTGTTAAAAGCTGGGTGTTCATGTTCTGAAATGTTATGTATAGTAATATTTTTCAGAATCTCCTAAGCATAGACCTTCCTCTGTTTCCAAGATTAGATCAATACTGAGCCCTCTGAAAAAGGCTACCCCTCATTTTCAGATAGCTACATATTCAAAGACTACATTTCCACAAGTGACTCTAGGTATGGAGGCCCATATAGACCTCTCAGCATCCCATTTCCAGAAGGGATCTGCTCACAGCTCGGTCCCAGTGCAGCTGCAGTTGTGTTGTATCAGTCCATCAAAATGGTTTTGAGATTAGACACATGGGCTTTCAACAATTAGAAGCTCCAATGAAAAACCTGGATTTGATTAATGAAGTGAAATATTCCCACATGAACAGTACAGGCAGCATTTTAGGAATTGACATTCATATACTGCAAAAAGACTAATTATAAAGATGCCATATGTGATGCTGAGATAGAAAATCTAATTTTATCAGTAAAGCTTGAAAGCAGGTGTTGATGACAGACAATTCCATTAAAATTTCTGCCAAGGAAAGTCTAAGCAAAAAACCATTTTCCCTCAGAAAGAAACTCACAATTTACAGCTAAGGGAGAGTATAAGGGCCTAAGAAGGGAACGGATAAAGAAAAAGAGCTTAATACTGCACTATCTGTGGGTAGATCCTCCTACCTACTTCTGTGATGTAGTCAATTTAAATCCTTTCAAGGGCTGGCATGTACTTGTTTAAAAAAAAACCCAACACCTTGAGAGAACAGATCATCTGGGATTTCAAGTGTAATAATGAATCTTCAGAGTTGTTTTTTGAGTGCTCAGTCTCCTCCCTTACACAATTGTAGAGATCAAACACTTGTAGTCAACAGGCAGAAGGTACTGACTCCCTCTTTTTACTTCTTGGGATCTGTGCTAGAAAACAAACTACTGGCACTCAGCAGGCAGAACAGCACTTCTCTTCAGATCCTACTGCTTTTCCATCCCATTCATTACATACAATGTTCCAATTAATTTTTTGTTAGTTTTACTTGTGAAGACTAGAGAGGTGCAGAAATTAAATTCAAGCTAGTTAGAAGAGAAATTAAAATGAAGCTAAAATTTTCTTGTTTGGAAGACTGTGTTTTTATACCATGACAAAGCGTGGCTCAACTGACAAAATAAAGCAAATATGGTCCGAATAGGTAATTAATTACCTAATAATAGGTAATTAATAGCCTCATTTAGGCAATTAGAGGTTGCAGCTTGGTCTGAATCTTCTGACGCTGTATCAGCTCCACCTAAAAACCAGACAGCTGAGCACCCAGGACGGGATTTCTGTTTGCCCAGTGATCTATGACAGAATACACAGAGTGAAGTAACTTACCCCCCCTACCCCATCTCCATTGAACATCCTCCCCTCACATCAATTAGTAGCTGATTTAGGCCATGAAGTGTGAGGGAAAAAGGTCCTTTCCAACCTTACCAATTTTCAACATAGCCCACACAAGTTATAAGTCAATTGGCAAGCCATCGTTTGCTGTCCCTGAAATTCAAAGTGCCATATACATGGTCCTGAAGGTAGACATAGATAACCTGAATTTGGTGTCCAAACTTGAAACATTTTGCTAAGGTTTGCACTTCTGTATAGGGCTGGTTCAATTCAATTTATGCTGAGTCCCAGGCATAAATTCAATACTCCTGTCCCTGATTCATACTGATTGTGTGTAAACTGTGACACACCCACAAACAGCCATCCAGCACATGGACCAGCGTGAGGTCACCTGTTGAACTGAAATACCAAGAAAGAAACAAGGGAAGGAAGAGGTGAGCATGTGCAGCACATACACTCTGGTCAGGTTACATGCTGCAAGGGTGGCAAATTCTCTCACTAATGCGAAGGACACTGCAAACTCTCACTAGGTCTGTTGGCTGGGGAGTTCAGAGAACTCAGCTCCAAGCAGTGGTTTTATCTCAGTTTCATAAGCAGTAGATTTACAGAGCTGAAAACCAGGGACTTCCAGGGCAGTTATTTGGTGAGACCTGTAGACTTGCCAAAGAGCCACAAATTCCCTCAGCTGTTGCTAGTTTAACATTGCAAAGGTTGGATTTAACTTTGCAACACATCATTTCACTAACGTATAGCTTAACTTATGTTCTAGATTTATTATTATTTGTAGGGCTGATGCTCTGTCATTTCTGCAAAAATTGAATGGAATGTGCCAAAATTGCATTTTACTAAAGAAAATGAAATACCCCAAGGAATTCCAAGTTTTATTGTACTGGTTGAAAGGAATTTTCATTATTGCATTTTTATATAAGTGCTTTTGATCAAAGACAATAAATAAATAAAGTACTGAAATTTAAGATGATCTTATTATCATGACAATTACTTTAGACAGTGTACAGGAATTCCTTTCATAAACTTAACTAATTCCATGTTAAAAGTAGTCACATTTTTGCTGCCCCCTCCTCCTGAAGACCATTCCAGAGCTGTGCTGCTCTCCAAGACATGCACAACTTTTAGCATAATTTTATACCAGTTTTTTTTTTCTTTTGCCAACACTATTCTTTAGCTTAAATATTTCATTTTGCTCTTAGTGTATTTATAGACAGCAACCATATGGCCTTACAGACGTATTTTCACAGGTTTATACCTCTCAAGCTTCCTTTTAGTTCTCTTTTTGCAAGTCCTGTTCCCCTGACCACACATGGGGATGTAGCCCTTTTTCTGCATTACTTCTGCTTAGATTTATTATGTTTGAGTATTGTACAGCAGTTTTAATATTCGCTTATGACTAACAGAATTTTTCACTGAGCAGAATAACAGTTCAATGATTTAAGCAATGTTGCTGTCTTATCTCCCCCAAAATATCTAGGTAAGGAAGAATAAGGCACACCTTTCCTGCCATTTTATGAAGTAATGTCTATTCTAGGGCTCAGTGCAGTAAGTGCTGAGAAAACTTATCTCGCATTAAATAAAAGCTACAGGAAAATGTTTACATTACACTTCGAAGAAAAAATGCAATCTCTCCAAATCCTCACAGGGGAGAAGAGCTGGTGCATTTTTTGCACAGTCAGTACTTTTGCCAGACTTCTTCATTCACTGTTGTGTGAGAGCAGGGCATCTGCACTTCCATAAACCAGTGGGTCAGAATTGAAGGATGAGAGGACTAATTGGCCACTTTCTCCAGAGTTGGAAATCTGAAAATTTCTGTGGTCAGAAATCTCCTTACTATGGATGTACAGTTTACTGAAGAACATTGCATCGGCCTGTGCTCCTCCTGCCTGTGACAGTCACCTTTCTGGCACCAGTGAAAATGCTGTGCCTATTCACTTTCATCTGAGAGCTTTGTATTGTTTAAATGAGAATTGTGGTAATGTTTCAAATGAGGTAACTTTATTGCCAGGAATAAACTGTTAGAGAATCTGGATTTCTAGTACAAATCTAGGCTATTATGAGAGTCAGAGATGCCCTTGAGAAGCAATATGTTGCATTATGTTCCTGAGATGTAAAATCTATATATAGATTGTGATTAAGCTTTTTATGTATGTTCAGATTTTGTACTATTGCCTGGTTTATTACTCACTTAATTTCATCAGCTGCTAATTCTCTCTTTCCCTGCAGACTTTCCATTTTGAAAATAGACTGGTTTTTCCTCACATATTATATAGAGCATGAGCTACTTCACATTGCAAACTTAAAGAACTTTGCATTTAATTTTCCAAATTTATTACCTCCAGTATTTGTACCTTTTTGTATAGAACTTTACCAGACTGCAGGGAACCACTGTATCTGGTGCTCTTTGTACTGTGTGTCTTGTCCCAGTAGTGTGTAGCGCACTCAAGAACTCAGTTTTGTGCCACAAAAAGGAAATTAAATGCATAAAAAATTATCTTTCACCAGGGATCTAGAACTGATTTAAGTTTCAGGAACATTCTGAGTATATATTATAATCAAAGAGAAGCCTGGGCCTCGTTGTGAAGATAAGTTTTTTTTAAATATGCACATCAGGCTAGATTTCTATTCTTAGAAATGCTCTTAATTGGTGATTGTGGTGGGGAACCCACATTTTTCAGTGGAACAAACAGTACATGCTTCTTGTTCTCTACCTGACAGACTGGGGACTAAACAACATACCAGCAGCATTTGTAGGCACTAAATCAACTTGACATGACCTTTCATCTCTTCCAAAATAACCCCCATCCCTAGAGGCCCCAGCTGTGCACATATAAGCAGCAGAAAGCCCCTGGAGTAACTGCTCCTGCTGTGCTGGTTATCCATTTCCTCTCACAATACTCTTGACTTTAATCTACCTTTGATGGTACTTTCAAACAACATTCAACCCAAGTCACTACTCATATCCCTCGGTGAGGTGTTGTGCCAGAACTATTCTTTTCTCATCATGTTATTCTTATTTTCTTTTCCAATTTATGCACCTGGCTTCCCATTAAGTTACACCAGAAATTAATTTGATCTCCTGTACCTAATTTTCAAGTTGCACACTATTCAGACAGGGTAAAAGAATGTTCCCATCTGACTTCTGAAGCATTTTTTACTGATTCTGCCTTTTTCCTAAAAAAAAAAAAGATTATGCTTCTCATCTGAGAATAATTTACAGAGTTAAAAATAGAGCAATGGGTAATACATTATTCAAAGCAACAGTTCTACAGAACAATCATTGAAGCTGCTAAGAAACATCATTCTCATTAAAGATTGTGGATCTCTTCACCTCTCATATATAAAATTATGGGTTGTCAAGTGGAGGAAGCAACCTCCAAACAGTCTAGAAAGTGTTTCCCGAGATCATATAACACTGCTGGAAAAGATCTGGCTCTGGAATTTATTTGCCCTGCTAGAAAAGAGGACGGAGAATCATCTCACAGGTGTTGGGACTCACACTGACCTCCCACTGCAGAAATTTGTTTGCCTGACATCGCCTCACCCTTTACACACAACCCTAAATCATGTAAGTCCTCACTTGGATAAGCACATGAATTTGCCATAAGAGGCAGTGGCACAAATCCAGCATTTCAGCTTCACATCAGCACCTCCCACTCTTGCTTTTTTTCTTTAAGGGTACTAATGGGCTCTGGCTTCTCACAAATCTCTGTTCAGATATAAACAGGGCTAAGTTTTTCACGAATTGGACAAAGTCTGCTATAAATCTGACCATTTCTTCTATAGATCTAAAGCAGCCTAAGAGAGCTGCCCACTTTCAGATGCATGGTCCAGCATCCTGGCTTGTTGTCACCCAGTGTGCAGGTGTTCTGTGTGGTGCAAAAGTCTCTGTAGTTCTGAGCAGGCTATTCAACTGATGACACTGTCGACTTTCAAAGAAAACTCTTAATCTTACTTGGAAGATGAGTGGTGCTCACACAGCAGCACAGTTTGCTTGCCAGCAGCTGCTGTGCTGCTCATCCCAAGTCCTGTATCTCCTGCTTCCCCCTCTCTATCTGCCATGACCTGATGTGGCTATTCCTGGAGCCTCCATGACACATGAGGACAGGTGACGTGGTGGGGTTGTAACACAGCAAGATGAAGGTTTGGAGTTCCTGACTTTGGAACATCAATCCCACCAACTTTTGGTGGAAATTATCCTTTCAAATGACTATGCTATTTTTGAAATTTGTGTTCAAATTCTAGGAAATGTTCTGAACACTGACACCCTACCATAGCCCTTTAAGGACCATCCATTTAATTACCAGGTAAATTCTAATTTATTTCTATTGTATCAGTGCCTAGGCATGTCAGACCATGGGCTAGCAACTCCCTATGTTACGTTTCCAAGTATGGCAAAAGACAACATGTCAAAATTGTGGTTTCCTTTTGGGAAATAATCCATTCTCTATGTTTCTTCTTTCCATACCAAAGCACACCTTCCTACTGCCACTGTTAGCATGATCATTTTTTAACATTTTGATCTCTTCCTGTTGAAGGAAGAAGCCCTGGATGTATTTTTTTTTGGTGAGTTGGCTCTCACCATTCCCTGTGGGAGCATGCTCTAAATAAGAGCTGAAACCAGGGAAGAGGCTGATGCCACTTGCAAGTACCTTCCAGGAGTGGGTTATCCCCATTCTGCTCTCCCTTATGCATATCCCCCTCTTTTGAGCGATCAGCAGAGAGGCAAGACAGGCCCCGCAACAGGGACATTGCAACTGGCCAAAGTCAGGCTGCAGCTCCTTCTCCAATCCTTTCTTACTCAGCCTGGCAAGGCAACTACCAGGTTTGGCAGTTGATTTTTAGGAGGGGCATCTCACTTCAGTATTGGAAACGCTTTATAAATACAGGGAAATTTTGCTTATACTTTTGACGGCAAAAATGCTTGGACCTTCCTTATACGTTGGTTGAAGGTAGCCCCACTCCTGGCTGTCACATTTTCTAAACTGGAGCTGTACTGGTGCTCTTCCCAGTGCTACCAGGGCAGTGCTGGAGAGCACACAAAGGACCCTGCTTCATGTGAGTAGTTACACAGCACTGGCCCATCCACCAGCACACAAAAATACAAATATGTTTCTTCACACTCGGTAGAAGCCCCAGAGCACCAAAACAATTTAACGTGCTGGGAAAGGAAAGGAGGTGGTAGGTGTTTCTAGGTGTATTTGATTTCCTTAGGAATCCCTTTAGATTCAGAGAAAGGTCAGTCTAGACATACCAAGAATATAGAAGAAAAAAGCTTTGATAGACAGTTAATGATACCTGAAACAAGATACCTGACAATTTTCCATCCTGAGAAAGCAGTATTAAAAAAGCGAAGTGCATCTTTTCATCTTTCCAGAGAAGAATGAGAAGAAAGCCATAGTGAATGAAAGTTAGTCTATTTCAGTTCTGGGTGTTTAAAATAAAGAATTAACAATGCAGTCCAGAAAAGAATGGACCTGAATGGAAAACAAAGCTGCTGCTGAACAGCGTTTAAATTCTTTCCTTGAAAAGCGCACAGGACAGCCATGTCTTGCATGGTTTCATTTATACATCTGGACCAAGAATCAGAGACCACCTTCCAAAAGTTTAGACTTCAAATTTGTAAGCACAGCCAGGGGTGTTAGACACACCCTTCCCTCACCTGGGTCAGCAGCATGGCACTCCAAACTCGAGGCTGGCAGCCTCACAATATTTTGGGAAGGTAAAGCCATACAGGTTCTGTCACTTGCTGTGATGAAGGAACATCTCTTTGGCTCTGCAGCACGGCCCCCATTCAGCCCTGAGCAGCCTCGCTTCCACTGATCAGGACAGAAGCTGGAAGACGGCTCAGAAATGGAGCAGTAATCTAAAAATGCCTGAATGGTTGTTCCTTGTTGTAGAGCAAAGAGCTGAACTAAACACTTCAGTTCACATTAGTCAAACAGTGTGCAAATAAGACTTCCTCCTACTCTAGCTGCAAGATAGGACCAAACTGTTGAGCTTTCTGTGGAGGCAGTGACTGAAGACAAGCGCTATGAGATGTATAAACTTATGTCAGTTGATGGGCTGAATAAATCAATGCTAACTACACTTAAAAGGCTTCAAAATTATACCTACTCTTGGAATAAATTTGCATTAATTTTTGGGATGCAGGGCTACTCTACTGCTGGTCCTATAATCCTAGAGAGCCTCAATTCCTTATTTCTTCTAATAATTACATATTTGGGGGCTGTTTAAACATCTGCTTGTCAACAGAAGTTATAATTACACTAACTAGGAGAAATAGGTTTCTTGGGTTTGTTGAATCTAATACAACACTATTGCTATTGATTTTACCCACATTACATTGTGGAATGTAAACAGCCTCAAAAGCTAATCTATTTTTATAAAAGCTGAGCTATCAGTGGTGGATGTGTTTCCTTAGCAGGAGAGATACCCACATACCTATAGTGGGTTACCAAATTGCTTTTGGTTGTTTTAGAGTTTCTAATGGGATGAGAGACTCTTGGAATGAGTCAGAGCAGTATTTCAGTTGTATTTATTGAAATACTGAACCGGTACTCACCACATCAGAAAATTCTGTTCACTTTCTGAGGTAAATCAGATTGGACTAAGCAACTGTATGTGTATTTAAATTGGTACAGTGCTGAACATTAATACAGTCACCCCATTATTTTCTGAACAGTCTCAAGGCCATTTTCTGTAAAGATCAACTAATAGGAAAAGCAACCCAAAATTTTATTAATTGTATTTGTAAGTGGAGCATTTGACTTGTTTCTGCATTTTTATTACAAAACACTTTGAAAAATTCTGGTCTTCTTCCATAGTTTCAGCAGGAAAAACTGGTATATGACAAATAAATACGACTTATCTAGAGACTGAAGTAACACCTGCACTTTTAAAAGAGTCTCATGTTTTGGATATGGTTGCTATGAAAAATGGTACTTCTACTTAATCCTTCCTCAAATAATCTCTGACCTTCATAATCTCTGGACTGTGACACCTGTTTTCATGTGTGATGAGAGATCAAAAGGACACCTCTTGCTGTTAAGCCTATATACCCCACTATACTGCAATAAAAATGAAATATCAATTGATGCATCACACAAAAGGCTAAGTGTCATATAAATCAACTCAAAAGCTTTTGGTCTCCCTCTTTGATGTATTTGTTGCGAGGCTTTTTTTAACAACAACCATGCAGGCTTTGGGAGCCCAGGAGGAGTGTAAAGCAGCAGAAAGATCTGAGTAGGGAAAAAAGTAGCATTAGAAACATCTGAGGGCCACAGCCATCTTCTCATGCATCAATCCTTCCAGTGACACCGAGGGAATAAAAGGAGGAATTGGGGGGCGGGGTGCTTGTTTCTGGGCACACCTGTATGCAGCAAAAGAACAGCTAAAGAATTATACTGGTCAGCTCCAAATACTGTCCAGAGGGGAGAAACAGGACGAGGAGGGCTGAGCATTTCTCTGGGAGAAGCTAGGGAGAGATACTGCAATGTATAGTATCTGTCCTCGGAAGAAATATCCACAGGGAGAGGAAACGAGGTTTTTAGTAAACAACATGCAGCTTAATTAATTTGACAGAGGAAAATATATCCGTATACATTAGCACGTGGCCACGTATATTTACAAATTTAACTTCTGAAGCTGTGACACCTAAAGAGAAAATTTTTAAGGTCACTGGGGGTTGCAGTGCCATGGTACATGGTAAATACCGTTAATGTTTTCCCCCATTGTGACAGACAGAAAACCAGTATTTGAGCCCAGAATCAGATTATAGTTTAATTCCTTCCAATGTCTTCCTGCTGCCTAGGTCTGGGCAGCACCCTACTTAGTGCCCAGTTTAGCCCCTCTGAATTTTCTGTGGCCTTTAGAAAGGTCTGTTAGCACCAAACAAGTACCAGCACCAGGCAAGAACTCTGGCTGTTTGCCTACAGCACGTGAAAACTTGCTGCTCCCACCATCAGTTCTGGCAAAGCTAAACCCAGTGCCCACAGTAAAAACTTGGGAAGCTTGGGAATAGTGCTATTGCACTAAGAAAGGCCCTGGCACAGGGCATGGAGTGATTGTTAGCTGATGCCATTACACAGACTCTTCCACTGCACTGAGATAATTCCCTAAATATTCTTTGTACATCAATAAAAAAAGACACAAGGAACTTTTGTCACTTCAAATATACCATGGTTCACTAAGGAGCATCAGTCATGAGTTCCATTTACTGAAGTGTATTCGTGGGCAAGTTCTTAAGAGAATAATTTTTAAAAATCAGAAAAGAAATGGGCAATGGAATTATATTCAAGACATTAAATGTATATGTATCCACTTTTCCTACTTAAGCCTATCCATTGCCTATTGGCTTTCCAGTGTGATGAGAACAACAAAGGAACAACTCAAACCCCTTATGTACCTCCAAGTTAAGGATGTCGAAGAAGGTATTTGGGTGATGCTCAGTTCTCTCAGGATTAGGTCTTTAGCAACATCAGATTGCAGAGAGAGGGACCTCCACAGAGTACTGAGGATTCCTAGTCTGATCTACTTTCATGAGATCCTCAGACTTCTAGTTTTTGCAGCAATGTTGCGATCTGGAAAAATCCTTTCCAGAGCTGACTTTGAGAGACGTGGGTTTCTATGCTCACAGTGTTACAGAAAGGAAATGAAACATGAGGGATGCCTAAGGAAATGAACATTAATGGTTACTATTAAGATAATTTTGCTTCAGTTAGAATGAACAAGTCGACAATTATACATGAAAAATTAGCTTTTATTAAAAATGTTTAGTAATAAGCAATGATTTTTCAAAATTTTTTTAACTTACTAAACCTAAACATACAAAGTCAGAAGCAAACAAGAAATTGCTTGGTTAAAATCTTACTGAAGGTTAACTTGTCAGTAGTTCTATTAGATTTCCTGCAAGCTTGCTTTTAAAGTATCTTATTTATTGTATTATTGGCTTTCCTTCACAGAGATGCCCATCCTCCAGTAGAGATGTGTAGCCATCAACATGGATGATTCAATTCATTTATATAAACAGAAGAAAGAAAAAATAAGTTGCATCCATCTCTCAGTACAAAACCTATTTCTCTATGTTAATGCTTGCACAGAATTTAGAGCTCCATATGCTGGTGCTGAAGCCTAAGGCAGCTCTTTCACTGGCTGCAGTCTCCACCATACCAGAATGGCCACATACTAATTTCATATTAATTCATGAAAGTATTCTTTGGTCATGAACATCCCGTACCTACCCAGCTTACAGTACACTAGATGTTATTTTTTGCCCTTTTAAGTAGCTTGTTTTATTTGTTTTATTCCATGGCATTCAGATTTTTCTCACGCATGTATTTTCCATTCTTGTGTGCGTGCACGTGCACAAAGACTGAGTTCTTTCTATGCAGATAGAAAAAAAAAGGATGTCCTTTATCTTCTGATAGCTTTCAGATGTCAGACTGCAACAGCTCTAGTCTAAAACAGCCTTTTATTGGAGGCCCTCGGGATATGCAATTCATCTTTAGGGTACCACATTAACTGAAGTTTTCAGAATACACAAAACAGGAAATTTGTGATCATTTTGTATCATTGTCTATTACACTGTAAAACCACATTATTCAAACTCAAAGTCTTATTTTTGGTGTGAAAAGTTCAAGATTGAGTAGGGGAAAATCTAGCTGCTGAGGATGAAGGTAAGAGTGTCTAGACAATGACACTTTGCTTAAAAGGCACACCAAGAAAAGGCAAGCTAGGTTCCTCTCCTGATGGTTTCAACGTGTTTTATATTTTCTCTTACATATACATATAGATATGAATACATATGTGTGTGTATCTACACATATCAATGTATGCACACACATCTTTTGAGTTTTTGAGAACGAAAGTTCAAGAAGTAGAAATTACTTGTAATAAATAAGAACCATACTAATAGGGGGAAGTTGGTACTGTTATTTTTCCCTGCATTATGATTATAATCTAATGATATAGTGATATGTTTATACCATTTTTTTCCTTACATCATTTCATTGTATAAATGTGAGGCATAAGACTACCAGCTGCATTTTATCTTGCCTAAAGTAATTTTTATGGATCTTCTGTGTTCTTGCATTTTCACATGGAATGGTCATTGCTCTAAGAAGTATGAAGAGAGCTGAGGATAAGGATGTGCTAACAATCACCATTAAGATTTATTTGACTCTGGGGTTTACATGTCAGAGTGTGGTGTGCATGCACGTATATGGCTCAAACCCAAGTACTGGTACCAGCATGGCTGTAGAATGCTGATCCTTGTAAGAACTTCTTGTCTCCATTGGCATAAGCTTTATGACATAACGCATCATTTCCAAAATCGGCACTGTTCAATCTTAATGGTCCATATATGTTGACAATTAATGTTAAGAGGTATGAGATGATTACTAACTTCCAGAAAACATTTAACAGAAGATGCCCATATAGTAGTCACCATGAAAAGTTTAACAGCTGAAGGCTGAGTATAAAGATCTTTTCAGCTGAAAGAAGTCTGACTATCACAATGAAGTTATTTACATACAAGGCAACAATAGTAAAGATTTCAACAGAGAACACAGTAGATTGTTCAGAGAGTGGAACACATTTTCTGCTAAGTCTGAAATACTTCTCACAATGTTTTAAATTCTACCAATAGATATTCCACAACATAAACCAGACAAGAACTTGTAAAAAGCTATTAAGATCTTGGTCCTGCATTTCTGATTCCCCAAAATCTACCAACAGAAGACTATAGGAATTTTGAATGTTTAGCAATCACAGGACAACCCCCTCAGAACACTATTAAATGTTGCTTCTTTTCTATACTTATTAAATATAAGTATTCAATTTATTTTCTTTGGTTTTTAAATTACTATCCTTTGTAGCTATAATGTGAAAACAAACAAACCCCAAAGCACTAATAATTCCCCTCTCCCCTCAAAACAGTGATTAAAAAAACCCCAAATGAACCAAAAAACATATCCAGAAAGTGTAGCTGTTATTTCATTATAAAACTACGGTGCAAAATAGAGGTTTATACTGGTCAGAATTGCAATAGCAATTGGAAGTTTACATTGAAGGAGTGACTGTAAGTATTGCTTCTCCCGAATAACAAAAATTAAAACTGATTAGGCACTTGTTTTCTTGTTTAATGATAGCTGACTCAGTGTGCGTACAAATGACAGAAATACTCTCTCAAAGAATGCTCTGTAGTGTAACAACTGTGCTACTCAACTACACCAGTCCCTGATTCAGGAAAGCAGAAAAACATGTGCCTATTACTTACTTTATTCCTAAATCTTACTGCTATGAATGGGCTGGATACATGTTCAAGTGCTGTCCTGAATCGGGATAAATTGGTGTTTTAAAAGATAATACAGTGGTGAGCAACTTTTCATTATACTACAATACCAATCTTATCTAATTTGACTCTGCTCTCCCCAGTATTATACTAATACTTCCCAACAGAAAACAGGCATAAAATAAATAGGATAACCAAAGATTACATAATAAATATGCTACTAAGTGGGAGAAAAATACATTGCAATATAAGGCTCGGTAGTGTTGCACAATCAAGAAATCATTCCAGGTGCTCCAAAACACAATTCCCAATGTACAACACCTAGTTACCACTACACACCTGAAAAAAATTGGGAAGTAATAGATTAAACTTCTATTACATTAAACATTTGAAAATGCAAACAAGTGGTAATGTGTTTGCTGCCTTTGCAGAACACCATATGTATGTTCTTGACTGCTCCAATTGTCACTGCTTGTGAAGGAAAATTTAACAGACTGGAGTTTTGAAAACTCTCATAATCGAATTCCTTCTGACTTACAAAGTTACCAGTGTCCACACTGACTCATAGTATTATGTTTGAAAGTAAAACCAACTCAGAAATTTTGCTGCCTCCGTTTCTTTGCATCCATCGCATCTAGGATAGGTTGCCTCTTTGCAGTGTACCTCTGACGAAGCTCCTCAATTTCTCGTTCCATCATAGGGTCCAAAGCCTTTAATCTCATCTGTAATTCTTCTAAACTCAGATTCTTTAACTGTAAAACAACCAAACAAAAAAGAATCCCACAAAACATATTAGAAACTGTTTTCAACAAAAATGAAAAACCACTGCCTTTCGTAAGCCTTTGGTTTACAGCTGAAGGGTTTTTACACACTTAAGAGTGTATGTATACTTACATGTAACTGTTGATATAGCCAAAAGACTTAGTGTGCTCCACAGTAAGTAACACCATATGAAATCAAACACACATAGTTTTAATTTAAAAAAAAAGCCAACCTTTTCAAACCTTGCAAATAAATTGCAAATAAATCCAGGGCTGGAGTTTAACTCATTAGGCTGAAAAAAGCATGCCACAGAATAGAAATATATATATATATATACATACTCATGTATATAAATTACATTGCATAATCAAATACTTCTTACTGAACTTCTGTCTCTTATAGAAGCCTGAAAAATAGAGAGCTGTTGTAAGTAATAGCCTGACAGATATTATGGGGTACTTTCTGATAAGAATGACAAGGCACCTGTCTTCCCCAACAGACCGATGTCAGAACTAGTCAAAACAAATTGCTAACAGTGTTTAAGTAATACATGAAATAATTTCCTGAATTCATGGTGAGTTACCTTTGACCAAGTTCTTTTCTTTCCAAAGATATTTTCTCAAAATGTTTAATGGTCCATTACATTTCGCTCATTAAAAGTGACTGGTCATACAACATGTAAATGATTTCACTGCCTTGCTGGCTGCTGCCAACAAAGGTTGAAGTCTTGTCAGATACTGGGGCAGGTCAGGCACTACTGCTCCACCTGCTATTGCAGGGAATGATCTGCATTTGAAATGCATTCTTTGTCCGGCCTATGTGGTTTTTTCCTGATGTAATTTAGTGCCTTTCTGTACTTCTCTCTTGTCAGAACTGCCAATGTGTCAATTATTCTTCACCACAGTGAAAAATACCAACAAATTTCAAATAGCACATATAACTTCCTCTTAAGAAAGGGATAAATCTTTATTTTGTTTGCAAATATTCTGATATTGCAAACAAGCACGCTACCTAACTCATGGGGGAAAAAAAAGAATTTTCTGAATCAACTACTAATGAGTCAATACTTCATTCATGAATCTAGGGCAGGCTTCCATCAACACAGTCTGATCTGTTTTCCCCAAGGAATGAACTGCTACTTTTGATCTTTATTTTTATCAGCAATTGAGGCATACAAATTAGCAACACATACTGCTACATACAGTCCAAAGCCCAACATTACGACTTCTACTAACAGACCACATTTTCCATAGTAAACAACTTAAAGTCATAATACAGAGAGCAGACATACCAGAAATGCATAGCAGAGCATGTGGAAAAGATAAACATTTTCATGCAACATCATTTTAACCATAAGATTCCTAATGAAGAAGAGAATTAAACCCCAGATGTCAAAACACCTTCGAGGACCAAAGATCACAAGATCTTGTATGAGACCTCAGATATGCCCAGCAATGTTGGTCTTACAGAATCACAGAATATGCCAAGTTGGAAGGGACCCACAAGGATCACCCATGTCCAACTCCTGGCCCTGAACAGTACAACCACAAGAGTCGCATCACATGCCTGGTAACATTGTTCAAACGGTTCTTTAACTCTGTCAGGCTTGGTGCTGTGACCACTTCCCTGGGGAGCTGTTCCAGTGCCAACCTTCCTCTGGGTGAAGAACCTTTTCCTGATATCCAGCCTAAACCTCCCCTGACACAAGTTCAGGCCATTCCCTTGGGTCCTGTCACTGGGCAACACAGAGAAGGGATCAGTGTCTGCCCCTCTTCTTCCCCTCATGAGGAAGTTGTAGACAGCAATGAAATTTCCCCTCAGTCTCCTCCAAGCTGAACAGACCAAGTTCTTCATACGGCTTCCCCTCCAGACCCTTCACCATCTTTGTTGTCCTCCTTCGGACACTTTGTTTGCCCTCCCTTGCTCTCTCCCAAGGACTCTTCTCCTTATGAAGGAAAGAGTTGCCTCCCAAGGCATCAAATATCATCCAGTTTACTGCACTCTTCCCATATGACATATAGTAAAAAGGATGGGGGAAAGGAATTCCACAGTCACCAAGACTTTTGCAGAAAAAGACCTTTTAATTTTTCAGAGAAAGAAAAGATTAAAAACCTGCACTATTCTACTTGATTTTTAGCCCATTGGTATATGTAACTGGCACATGACACACTTTTCAGTGAAGATATTCTCTCAGAGGAGTTAAGTGTCAGAGATTTTAAGTATAATGGGAAGAGATGACAGTGCCGACTCCACTGTTTAACATATCCCACAGCACAGATGAGAGGAGCAATAAACCCACGTGTGACAGGAATAATGTATTTAGCACGTGTGACAGGAATAATGCATTTGGGGCTCCACAGACCAGCAAATGCCTAAGGTAGACACTGAATAATCTTGTGCATGTGTTTTGTGAGAACTGCCAGTGATGAAGTCCCTACCCACTCTTGACCAGTCTGGACAGCCACTTATGCTCTCTCAGTCACCACTGCAGACATCAGGGTTACACTGCACAGAATAGACTCCAACTGATATAATCACGTAATTATTCTGCCCTGAAAAACATTTTTCATAAATCAGCGGAGAAGAATGCGGTGGGTGAGTTTTTATTTAAATTTCAATCAAGAAACAGAGCCAGCGAACAGAATTAACTACTCTTTAACGATCACAGACAGCTGGGATGAATATTAAAATATAAAAAACCCGAATTTTTTAAGCCAGAGACTGAGAATCTCTTGGAATTATCTCAGACATGTCACCCAGGAGATCCAGATAGCCACAGTACTCACCTATATGAACAGCTGATGCTCAGGATATTTAAAGGAAGAAAGTGGCAGAAAATAGAAGAGTTAGGAAGGTCTTGTCTACCTGACATCAGATGAGAAAACCATGTTATCGGCCACAGCTGAATCTGGGAAATATGTGCGTGTGTCTGCGCACATTTATGCCTACTTGGCAAATTTAAAAATATATTTCTTTGACTTCTGTCTGTGCTATAGGTATTACTTCACAAACCCTAAATGCCTGCAGTAATTCAAACACTGAATGCAACAGCAAATATATCAAATAAGATGTGTAGAAATAACTCAAACAAGATACTTAATTACTCCTATGTAATTTATTGCCCTGCATGATAAATATTTTGGTTCAAATTCTTAAAGCAATAGAGCTCAGCATTCATTTACTTCCACTTGCAAACAGTTTGCAATTTAAACTGCCATAAATAATTCACCAAGTAGCTTGTTGTTGTAACTACTGGGGCTACTGGCATTAATGGGAAAGGAGAGAGGAGCACTCAGCAGTACAAGCTACAGGAATTCAGAAAGGCTTTTAATTGTATTTCAGTAGCTTTTAAAAAGCTTTTAACTATAACAAATAAATCGTTACAATTACAATTGTAATCAGGATAGCATTTGTGTGACAATAATAGATAGTTCAATTTCTGCCACTCCACATAATGGACTCAATCATGTACTATCAGAGATCAAACACCCACAACCACACAAGAGACAGCAATTAGTGTCAGGATGGGCCACTTCCAAGGCAGAGGTCTTTAGTGAATGGCATTTCTGGTAGCAGTGTTTGCCTTCACTGGGACCCTTTATTTCACCAGGTAATCACAAGGGTTTGGGAAAGCAATAGTCCAAACTCCAACTTGCAATGCCACACACAGACACAGCCTTTTAGAGTGAGTACACATACCCTGTTTTCCAGAAGAAAGATTAGCTGTATAAAAAACCCCACTTTTCTCCTTAAAGGTGTATTTGTCAACATAATCATTAAAGAGAGCTACAATGTATAAGTGAAGCAAATTGAACAAGGAAGTCAAACCACTGCCAGATCCAGATGACGTTGAACAATTTCTCCTTGAAGCTGACGTATTCTCAAGACACAGTCGCATGCAAAGAAACCTCACTGAAATTCTCTGCTTTGCTACAGCAAGGGAAATCAACTTTGCCTACGAAGAGACCAGAAAACAGTCATCCTTATGGGACAAGCTTCCAGTGCTGCAAGCTGAGTGCCAGCAGCTCCTGCCTCGACCTTCTCCTCTCCCTGATCAGGGGGAAATCCTGGTGGAAGGCAACCATTCAAAAAGGAGGTCCATCAACCCAAGTTTCCAGTGGTAGAAGTATCTTTCAGCAGCACCAACCTAAGCTGAATAGCACAGAATAGAAGCATAACTAACCTTCTGACTGAACTAAAATTTTCAGTTTTAATCTTTGGAAAAGGCAACTCAGCCACACACTTGGGAGACCAGTAAGTCTGGAAACTTGGTACACTTTATCTCAAACTTCTAGCAAATGGAACACCAATCTTTTAACTCCTCCTTGCTCATTTTTTTGTAACAGGTTAGAGGCTTTTCCAGGAAACACCACGTGTAGAAGTTAAAAAGGAGCAGAACAGATAAGGAATTGTTAGCAAGCTTTTCTTAATGTGACTGTCCTCATTAAGCTGGGATACAGTAAAAATCCCAAAGCTGAGGCAGCTGTGGCCATGAAGTGTTCTAGTTGCCATCGGAGCACTGGCCAGAGCTACAAGTGCTCCACAGACAGGCGCACTGCCCTTGTGTGAAGGTGGCAGGAACCACTGCTAATCAATCTGGGGGTTTACAATAATCCAGCATAATCATGCAAGATTTGTTGAATACAGTGCAAATTAGCATGTCATCAGAAGAGTATTTCCTGTTGTAGTGGGTTGACCCTGTCTAGATGCCAGGCACACACAAAAGCTGGTCTATCACTCCTGCAACTGGACAGGAGAGAGAAGATATAACAAAGATTCATGACCTTGAGATAAGGTCTGGGAGAGATCACTCACCAAATTCTATCATGGGCCAAACAGAACTGAATTGGGGATATTAATTAAATTTACTTATAACAAAATCAGAGCAGGATAACGAGAAGTCAAATGGATCTTAAAAACAACTTCCCTCCACCACTCCCTCCTTCCCAGCTCTACCTCCTTCCCCCAGCAGCGGAGGGAGACAAGGAATGGAAGTTACGATCAGTTTATCACATGTTATTTCTGCTGCTGCTCAGGGACAGGAGTCCTTCTCCTGCTCCACTGTGGGGTCCCTCCCATGGGAGACAGTCCTTCATGAACTTCCCCAATGTGAGTCCATCCCATGGGCATCAGTCTGCACAAACTGCTGCAATGTGGGTCACTCTTCCACAAGGTGCAGGCCTTCCAGGACAGGCTGCTCCAGCATGGGTCACACACAGGGTCACAAGTCCTACCAGGAAACCTGCTCCAGCATGGGCTCCTCTCTCCACAGGCATGCAGGCTCCTGCCAGGAGCCTGCTCCAGCATGGGCCTCCTACAGATTCATGAATCTCTTTCCAGCATCCACCTGCTCCGGTGTGGGCCTTCTCCACAAGCTGCAGGTGGATCTCTGCATCCCCATTTACTTCCATAAACTGTAAGGGCACAGTCACCTCACCAGAGGCTGCAAGGGAACCTTAGCTCCAGCACCTGGAGCTGAACCTCCTCCCTCACTTCTTCTCCACCGACCTTGGTGTCTGCAGAGTTGCTGCTCTCACATAGTCTCAACTCTGCTCTTCTCTGGCCACAATTACCACAGCACATTACCTTTCTTTTCCTTCTTAAATATGTTATCACAGAGGTGTTACTACCATTCCTGACTGGCTTGGCCTTGGCCAGCAGCAGGTCCAGAGCAGGCTGCCACTGGCTCTGCTGGACACAGGGGAAGCTTCTGGCAGCTTGTCACAGAAGCCACCCTGCTATCAAAACCTGGCCACACAAACCCAATACATCTATGCAGAAAACATTCTTACTCTGGTCAATACTGGTTCCAGGTGCTTGTTTTTTTCACACATCTTCAAACAGTGACACACAAGGAACTCCTTCCTCACATACTGATGCAGTCACCTCCCAGAACCAAACTTCTGCAAGCGAAGTGCAACAAGTTTTACTCTTTTTGTCTTTTGGTCTAACTTCTTGCCTCCCATATGGATGAGGTTCATTTGGATCACTATTTTCAGCAAACCGAAGAATAATTACTTGCAGTCAATACTACTGCCTGTGGGAGGACTCACACTATCTTACATATTTTGCTTACAACCCTCATAGTGATGAAAATTCCAGCCAAAAGGGGCACGTGGAAAATAGGTGTGCATTCCTGTCTACAGACCTGAGTTCTGTAGCAACAAGCTCAGAAGGAAAGAGATAAAGTACAATCAAAAATGGACTCTCAGAAGTCATGAAGTCAAAGAGCACAATGTAAATCCTGACTAGTGGCTTCCCCATGTATCCAGCATAGGAGTCAGCAGGAAGGACATATATCCAAGATACCTGGTGGTGCTTGCAGTCCATGGATTTAGGTGAGGGGGGTCTGGAACTCCATAGCCACATTTGGCCAGCATGTATCTGTAGCCATCCAAACTTTTCAAGGAGCGGAAGCCAAAACTGTGGTGGATGTAGAACACTATAATCTTCATCGATTCTGGACAGCAAGAGAGGTAAATAAAACCTCTATGCCAATTAAGTTTTCAATATGATAAAAGTAGATTTAATTATTAATTCCATAATGCATGAGTTACCATTGCAAACCTCTAGTCTATTGAAGTAAATTATGAAATACTGCTATTTAGCTGGTGCAGTGAAAACAAGCAACTTTATTTTCAGGGTTTAAATCGTTAAGAAAGTAGATATTCAGTCAAAAAGTAATCTGTATCAAGTTTGTTGTGTTTACTTGAAAAAACAAATTCTTCCTAGCAACTGCTCAAATGAATCTTACGTGCAACATGCCTATTAGGGGCCTTTGATTAAAAAAATACGGATTGTTAATACTATATTCTGAGTCATCTATTTTCCCATCTGCTAGTAATTCCTACAATATGAATTATCAACAGAATGGCTAACAACAACTATTGCATCAATGGCAACTGCAAAAGGGGGTTGCCCATAGCACCTTCGAAGATTTAACCAGTGCGTATCTTGGATTGTCTTGTGTGCTAGTGGTCTCAGGTAACAGACACTTTTCTCTCCAGCTGTTCACTTCCCTCTGCTGAGTAGAGTGTTCTTTTCTCTACTGGAATCAGCTCCACTGATGGTTTCAAACTCTTTTTCATTTCTGGTATAAAAAGTTAGACTTGGGTCAGAATCCAAAAGGTACAAGGTGGGCCTTTCTGACCAATTTATCTCTACTATGAATTCACATCCAAAATCTGTGAATCCCACTAATAAAAAAGTTGTCACATGTTTGTGTGCAAGGAAATACTCCACAGCTACTGTTGTCTGTTCAGCTGCTCCTGTGCAGCAACAGGAGGAGAACTGCTTTATGTTTGCTTATACAGCAAATCTGCTGACCCTGTCTAAGCAGTGTCAGGTGAGGACGAGCCATCTCAGGCACCCACCGGCCACACACCAGAGCTCTGACTTGCTGCCATCCCCACTCCTGCAGTCACTACAGTGAGCAAATCGGTCACAAGAAAACAAACTTGGATGGGGAATGGAGGGAGAGCATTTATTTCAGGGTGTCAAAAGAGCAAGAATCCTTGTTGCAGTGCACAAAGTTATACAAATATAAAAGGGACCTCATTTACTGTAACAATTTATAGAAGAGAAGGACTGACAACTGTCAGAAGCCAAAGTTCATTCCACAGGACTGCAGTCATCTTAAGCATCTTGGAGGGTAAAATAAGCATATAAGAGAAAATTAAAGATGGACAAGTTAATGTATTTTTAAAATGTTTTTCTAGGGATAAAACTGTATATAAATTCTCAATTATTAATCCCTATTTTCACTAATAGAATTATCTTTGCTCTAAATTAAAGCTGAATGTAATTTTAGCAACACAAAGCTAAATCTTAGTCACTACCATCAATATTTTTCAGCTCTAGGAGACTTCTCTTAGTTTCATATAAAGTGACATTTCAATAGATATCACCACCAGGAACAAAGTGTACAGAAAGAAAAAGTCCTACCATTCTCTCTTTCCTATGTCATTTACACAGTGTATATTGTTACACTACATGCTAGGGTCTACTGAAGCATGACACTTTAATTTGCTATCACCTTCTCTTTAGAATTTCATCATCCATCATAGACTTTTTCTTTTAGAGTATCACAGGCAAAAATTCACAGTTGGAAATCTCTCAGAGAAAATCTTGGTGGCTTTTTATATACTGTGATTTTCTATACCAGGAATCTCAAGCTTAATTGTACAGTTTGTCCTGAAGAATACTATAAATGTTTACGGATGCTCCCAACAGAGCAAATAAGCTAAAGATTAGGAAACACACTCCATCTGGATACTCACCATGCTGTTTAAACTTCATTGCAAATATATCCACACATTGTTGATGACAAAGTAGCTACCACACGTGATCTAAAAATATGCAGGATTTCCCCCCCAGCCCCTTCTGCTTTTGGAGGGAAAAAAAAAGCATGGGAAGAAAAAACCAACAAAATAACCCCCAAAACATCCTTTTAAATATTACCAAGGAAAGATATGAAGGTTTAAAAGGAAAAGGAATTCTTCAGCTAAAGCTCTTAGTATGGCAAGCAAGTAGCATCAAAAAGTCAGCATTTTATCTTTATTAATCTGTAGCTCTCCAGGGCAAGTGCTTCTAAATTATCCTTCATACTGAGCTCAGCTAACAGCAGGTAAATTACAGTGCCCTTGAATTCACCATATCACATTTCAGCTACTGCAGCTATCATTCAGCTACATAAACCCAAATGTTACTCTTATATCCAAAAGTTTTCTCAAGTTAAGGCACTGCCTCCCTGACATCTGATTCTTCCATGAAAAGAGCATTTTAAAATACTCAGTAAATAATGGTATTTTATTTTTGTAAAATTCTACTGATCTACACATAAATGCAAGCTGTATTAAGAACAAAGATATAAGCTATTAGAGATGAGAAACCATTAAAAAAACCATTTATTTAAAACACCAAAACATTGTAAAGATAAATTAAAAAATGAAAGATGCTCCTAGTTTTGCTAAAATATTTTGTAAATGCAAAACTATAGTGAAAAGTGAAGACATAAGTAACTCAAAGTAGAAGCCCCGAAGTTAAAAAAAAGCTGTATTAAAATCTAAAAATTCATCGAATACACAATGATATAATTTAAAGCTATTTTTCCCCAATAGTCCATTTAAGATTCTTTTTAGAACAGGAAGAAAAATGGAAACTCATTTAATAGTGAGTTAGGACACACAATGCATGCACAGCAATAACTCTCAGATCCAGAAAAGCATTTAACCTGAAGAGCAATGAAAGAGGGTAGAAGAATTTTAAACCTCAAACCTTAGTGTCCTACTGAGGGATAATACAAGTGAATCCTAATCTTCCAAGAAGCATAAAAGGTTGATACTCAAAACTAAACCAACAAAACTAAATATTCCTAACAGGAAAAGTCTGCTGGAAGAGAGACACAGCCCCCAAACCCAAAACGCACACGCAAATTTGTATCTTATTTGCTGGGAAACCTTGACTTAGTTATATTCTTTATAAGGAAGAAAATTCAGTTTAGTTTGAAACAGCCAATTCAGAAAAGACCTAGGAAAACAACAGATTATCTTCAATAAATGGAAAAATGATAGACATACTGTTTGCTGGGGTTTATTTCATATAGAAAGCTTTCTGGAAGGCACATATGAGAGGGGGTGGGTTTCAATGACTACTGACACAAGATAGACAGAAAAAATCCTACAGTCCAAAAACTCAGGGCAATTTATGAGGTTTATTAATCAGTGGGAGAAGGAAAAAAATACAGCAAGGGCAGCAAAAAACTCCCAAGAAAACCGAGACATCAGTTGAAAGAGGCCTGCAAAACATCAGTAATTGTATAATCTGAACTTGCAGCAACTCAATAAAGACTGGTCCAAGCAGAAAGATTTAACTGAAATCTTTGGCAGAGAGAAGAGGAAAACACTGCCTCAGGAAGGCCTGAAGGTTATCACCTGAGAGAGGGACTGGGGGAGGATGACAGCCAAGCACACCTGAGCCTGCTTAAGCACCAACACATAGCCCATGGATGCTGCACATAGGGACTGACTGCAGTGAACTGGGAGGGGAGAATCAATCCTCCAGCCTGAAGCGACCAGCATCTTTGCCAAACAGCATCAAATTTTCTTTTCTATACAACCTTAAAGATCAAAGAGAAGCACTGTTGACTTTTAAAGAATGCTTCTCGGTCCACAGTTCCTCAAAAATTCTTTATTCCTTCCTCAAACATGTTGTGGGAATCCTTTTTTCCCTACCAGAACTGCTTGGCTACTATTTAGTTTGATGCGGTTCACAGTTTTCCTGAAAGATCTGGGCACCCAATAGCAGCATCATGGCCCATAGCACCCCCGGAAGGGGAAGGGTACTGTTCCACTCCTGCATGGCATTCAGCAGCTTGCTGAATCACAGGGGCTGGAGATTTCACTTGCTGAAGGAAGTTTTAATGTTATGAAAACTGGTAAAAATTGTTTAGGAAACTCTTTTATTGTGCACAAGAACTTAACAGATTTTTAAAAATCTCTTTACAACAAAATGATAGTGTATTAAATCTTCCTAATAGTGCCTTCTATTGAAGCCCTATCTATAAATCATACCAATCAGGCACTACAGAGTTTCAGCTGGTTCATTAAAGTAGATTTAGTTTTTCTTTTGGCAAAACGCACCAGCCCCACATTTGGAAAACACATCATAAATAAACAGTATCAAATAATATTTAATGAACCTGATGAAATCCACTGTATGATGGGCTAAATCTAGTGGACATCTACTGGCTCGCCTTCAATCCAGACTAAACTAAATCTAAAATAAGTGAACAAATACAGAAAGGGATATTCTATGAATAACACCACTTAGCTAACAGCTTTTAAATAATATACAGTAATCTCTTGTTTTACAAACATGTAGTAGACCACTCTACTGCAAATAACATACTAAAAAATATCCTGAATATACAGAACAAGATAATCACTGATAATCTCTCATGTCAAAATGCAAGAGTTCTATGTACCAACATAAAACTAAGAGCAACACTAAATTAAGTAGAATAGACCATTCATCTTAATGAACAAGAAATCCAGGGAATCTAGACACTGAATAGTACACTTAGCCATAATCTAAATCTAGTCTCTAAAACACAATCCACCTTGTGAGAAGTGTGATGCCCCCTCTGCATGAATTTAGAAACTACATTTATTCATTAAGATTCAATGATTCAGTGGCATATTCACTTACTCAGTCCAGAACCACCAAAATCATGTGCCAAAGAAAAATTTTAGTATTTGTCTATGACTCAATATACTATAAATTTAGTATTTATTTTGTCTATGACTCAAACATCAGTGGAATCAAGCCAACAATTAGCACAGTTCTTTCTTACCTTCAAGAATTATCTCCTAGGAAGGCCTACAGTATTTATCTATTTGCTTTCTCACAGAGAACAAAGCAACACTAGTTTATTTAATTAGGTTTTTCAGATCATAATCTGCAGATATAGTTTTGACTCACTAGATGCAAACAGGTACTATACAAGCTTCTGTGCCAACGCCATTCATGAATCCCCATTCAAATTCAGAGTGCTCACTATTCCCCTTCCGCACCTCTGGAGTGAATGATGACAACTACAGAGCCCACAACTGAGGAACGGTACAAGCTCTGCAAACCCTTTTGATGGGAACCAAGTCTCAGAAGAATCTTTCTGGCCTCTCTGCTGGTTTTCCAATCCATCTCTTGAATAATTATCTAGGGTTCAATTAAGGGCTCAGTTTTCTAGACTTAAAAATCCATAAAGAAAAAGAAAATAATTACAAAATCTTATCTATTGCATAGTGTATCAATAACGAAAAGGTTACACACACTGCATTTGAACATTAGTAATGCTCAATGTTCAAGCGCAGAACATGGGTAATCTTCTATTGTCTGTAACCTCTAGTCTAAATCCCTCTCAAGAAAAACTGTTGGAAATTTAATCCAGGTTTTAGAATTGATTTTGTGTTCACAATCTGGAAACTGAAGTAGAACCAAAGGCCTAATCTATATTATTTCCAAACCTAACTACCAGGGCAGGAAATAACGTGAACTCTCATCCAGCACATTCCTAGACCACATAAAAAGCATAAGGAAAACGTGAGCTAGACAAATGCATTCCTCTAAGGAGAGATGTCAGCACTCAAACAAAATCCATGCTCAATGCAGTCAGCTACTATACAGCTCACAGGCTCAGCTTTAAATAAAATTATGTTTCACAACTGCACTTTCAGAAATAATTAAAAGCCAAAGAAAAAGTTATTTCAATTTGCAGTGCATTGTAAAAGCAGTTCACTAGCTCTGACCATCTTCATACCAGTGCCTTTCCACAGTAAAGATAAAAATACATGCCCTCGCAATTTATTTGGAGTGCATCACTGGGGTTTCTGCTTACAGAACATCTATTCCTCAGTTTGAACGGTAAACTACATTCGAAGATACAACACTGAAGAGAGACAAAGCACAAATTTACAGGACTGGTCATGTATTAAGTGTCATTGTTCAGTTTGTAAGAATAGAAAGCGGATGAATAACTCCCTTATCACTGACAGATCTGATGAATATACATGAGCTTAAACAGATGCAGGGAAACATAGGTTTAGTGTCAAAAGACTGCATATCTGTCCTGGACTTTAAATATTAATTTAGCAATGCACATGGATTTTTTCTTGATCCAGTTATCACACGTCTGGACGTGTGCACTAGGATTTACTGTCAAAAAAACCCTACTCTCAGAAAGACATGTAAATATACAGCATGCATTCTTGAACTGATGCAAAAGAAATTCCCCTTATGTGGCAGAAGGATGCAGGAATGGAGTGGGGAGGAATCATGAGTATCTTCATAACTTCTACATCCCGTCACAAGCAGAAAACAACACTACCTCAGACAGTTTGAAACCTAGCATTATCATACAGCAGCAAATCATAAGAACCTCAAAAATGTAATTATTTAAAGAATCCCCAGTACTAGTATCATCTCCCCTTGTCCCCCAAAAGAGAGAGATGTATTTTCATTTGGAATTCAAATGATTTTCTGGGTAGATTCTATTGGTGACAGAGAAGTCACTTTTGGCATTAAGCCGCCATGTTCTGAAAAGCTGCCACAGTTTTGAATACTAACTGCCTTGTTGAACTACCCCACATACTGAGTAGTGGACCCACTTTTTCCTTGAAGAAATAAACTGCCAGCTCAGGTTTGGATGGAGGAAAAACTATACTACTTTTTCTGCTTAATGTCTCTGAGACTTGCATTCTTACAGTCTGAAATCAGTGCAATCCAAATCTCGATGTCCCAATATTCTATCACCACAAAAGTTACATTAGCAATTTAAGAATGCTATAGACATGAAGAAGGCAATGTCTTGTTGGGTTTTTTGACATCACTGAAAATGTAAGGTTCTCATTATAATAGTCCTACTTCATCTCTCACACACACCGATGTTCACAAAGTTGAAAATATGAATACTGTATAAACTATGAGAATTCACAATGCTGTAAAATCAAATACATTAGAGAAAATTTTTTAAAAATTATTTTGTTACCGTGAAAGTCAAATTCACCAAAGACTCCATTAAAAAACACAAAATGCAAATAATGACTTCACAATATTTTAAAATCTAAAACATAAGAAGAGGTATTTTAAAGTAGCAACATTATCATGTTGCATACAAAAAAAATGTGTGGAACTGGCCCATCAGTTAATTTTGTAAAATAAGTACCTTTGCTTCCATTTTCATTACTGATTCTGACTTTATACTCTCATTCTTGCCCATTTCAATCTCAAACCACATTCTTCTTTCCTCCATCAGTATCTCTTACTGATTTAAATAGAATCTCAGAAAAATAGCTTATTCTGTTGATTTTTGACATTAATATCTCCAAATATCTTCCATTCTGGGAGTTTGTACTTATGTCATTTTGATGCCTTAAAAGGCCTCCCAGAAACAGAGACTAGACAGGAGTAAGGGAATAAGAGTAGGTATTTATTTGAAAGGCCTTCAAAGGTACCCCCTGGGGACTCTGAAGCTATTCTCAAAATGGACCCCAAGATGGACCCCAGGTCATGAGTTCTTCACTCTTTGATAGGTTTGGTTCATTTGCATAGCAGGTTTAATTCTCCAATTAAAGGTTCAGTTTTCCCCTCCGCTTGCCCCCCTTAGAGGCTCTTCGGTTTATACTTTTGGCCTGGGACAGTCTTGGTGCCCTTGGAAAGCAGGGCCGGAGAGGCTTTGTTATGTCTACGTAGCACAAGAGAGCAGAAGTTAACAAGCTGCAAGAAACCTCAGAGTCACACACCAAGCAGTACAGAATTTGAAAAATATGAAAGTTAAAACCTAAGGCATCAATTTGATGGTCTGTATTACACAAGGAATCCTAGTAGTTATGAACTAAATGCCTACTAAGCTGGTTGGTGATGATGTTAGAATGCCAGTCACATTTACCAGATCCTGGCCATTAGAATAGTAATAGCAAAGGCGTATTTTCAGCAATTTAACAGTTTCTCCTACGTCAACAAATGTATTCTATTTATACTTCCCTAAGCAGAATCACAGTGCATAATAAGCTGCCTAGAAGCAGCAACATTGCAAAACTACAAGGTAAATTAATCACATTAATTTCCTTAATTATGCTGAAAATATTTCACCTCTTTCTCAGCAATATAATATCATGCAACATTTTGAAAGCAATATAATTTGAAAATTAACAGATTTGTTATTTAATGTTGCCGTAACAACCATAGAAAATTGTGTAAGAAAATACCAAGCAATAAAGGATGAAATGCCATAGAAACAGATAAGAATAGAACAAGTTGTGTCAGTTCTAGCCTTAAGGAAAATTTCAGGCACAGAAAAGCTCATGGACAGAATTATGAAAAGGTGGAGAAATAGAAAAGGGCAGTTCATGTTGGAAAATGAAAAGCATAGCTGTATGGCATAGTGCCAGTGTTCTCCAGCAGAGATTACATGCAGATTAGTTGAAACCTCTAAGAAAACTAAAGCACATTAGATAAAAATTCAGCACAGATTATGATAGAAACTTGTTTGACTTTTTGGTTTTTTTTTTAATCTCTTGCTTATAACAATACTGCTGCAGTGTTGCACAATATAAATAGTCAAAAGCCCTCACAACCTGAATACAGTAATAGCTAAATTACTGCCAGTTTTACATGGTTTTCTAAAATTCCCTCCAGCAGAAGGAACTAACAATTGACTTAGGAAGTTATGAAGGAATTCAAACGTAGAATCTATTTTCCTGTAGGTCAAGCCACTACTGCACTGTATAATGAATGTAAACATGAGATGATATCATTTAATCTCTGCTCCTCACCTTTTCAACGACCTTTCAGAGAAAACATCCTGGAGCCTGAATTTTATTTAACATGGAAGTCATACAGGCTGGATAATATGACGTTCCTACCTATGAGCAAAACATCTTTAACGCATTTATTTCTCCTAAAATAAAAATGTTATACAGATATCTCTGTATCACAGCTAGAGCTGACACACAGACCAGTCAAATGCAGTTTTGTGTACAGTAGAAGAAACAATACATTTACAGCTCTTTGTTTGAAGAATTAACAAAGTCAAAATCAAACCTTTCTCGACTGAAACTCCACTTTGGATGTTATCCACTACCTTATATTGAGAGCATAATCAAGGAAAACCACTTTCTTATTACACCTCTCTTCTTTCAAAGAAGGACAAAAAATCAGATGGCATCAAAATGGAGCTCAAAGATGGTATATTTAGATTTGATACAACAGACATATGGAAACCATTATATAAAGAAAGGAATTGTTGTATAAAATGTTCAGGTGAGATGCAACTTAATGAAAGACAAGAATCTTGGGAGCAGCATAAAAAAGGATAGAGACTAAAGAAGCTTCATTCTACACCAAATCTGACCTAATGACAGGACATAGCCAAAAGGGCCAGTCCTGCTGTGTGAAACCCTCAGGCTTCCTTGCATGAGGATCTACCAATTCTGCAACTGTAGGGTGAGCTGGGAGAGAGGTGAGGACAAGGGGGTGTTGGACATTTTTTGAGCATGACAGACTGACTCAGCTCTCTGGCTATGACTGACACATGGAAGTATCAGAAATAAGCCAGTATCCCCTTCTGCCATGCTTCAATCTTTTCATACCTCCCATCTCCTGAATAAGCCTGGGGTACACCACCCATCTGTCCCTGGCTCCAAGATACTGAGGCCACAATCAACCTTTCAGCATGCCAAAGACAACAGCTGACTAGGGGCTTCAGGCTACAACCCATCCTTCAGCACAGGTGTCAATCTGGATCCCTCTTCTCAAAGGGGCAAATTAGTAGCCGTAGTATTGAAACTTGGAGCAAATTAACTTCCTTTGAAACCTCCACCTTTGCCAAATTTGGACAATATGACTCAAAAGTTATCAGGATAAACAGCACAATAACATAAATCAGATTTCCTCAAGAAACAGCTGAAAAATAATATACAGCTAGATTGCACAAAAGTAATCTTTGTACAGGGTGATTAAAAATTTGAAACACAAGTATGATTAAATGTTAGCAGAAAGCACATAGTAAGACTAAGTATCCCATTTTGGGTAGGTATAGGTTGGGAGGGGTAATCACAAAAATCTATGAAAGATGACTGTGCTTTTTACGACAAAGTGAATAAAATTGATTTTATACAGCACAACTTCTAAATCATATAAAGTATTTCCCCCAAAGCTCTGGAACAGGATTAGTAGTTTTCTCAAATTCAGACTGTGTGCAAAACTGTAAACAAGTAATTTAAATACAAGAGTAGGGGATTCTGCAGGGCTGGGGTCAACCAACAGAGCAGCTTTTCTCTTTCTGGTATTCATAGCACTTTAGGAGAAACACAATGGAGGTGTATCCTTAGCCCATTTTAGGATTCACCATATATTTAACAGCAAAATAACAATACCAATACCTATACCAAGAAATGGCAAAGCATCTGAAAACCCAACAAGCTGTTAAATGAAAATGTTAATACCAGCAAGCAAAGCTTTTGTACCAGTTATTTCTGGTAGACTTAGAAAACACAATTGTAAACTTTTTTCTTACTTCACGATATTTTTTAAATGCCAAATGCCTATAGTAAATGTTATGTTACAATCATCAGTCATTATCAGTGGACTACACAATAAATGCTTTTGAAAACCTTTTTATGATGTCATCTTACAATATAATCTATTGCAACAGTTTCTTATGTTCTTATATTTCTTCCTTGTTCCAATAGAACAAGAGTCTAGTACCATATTAATTTATTCTCTATATAAATTTGATCTCCCATTTATAAAAAGAACGTGAATTAGGCCCAATTGTGGATGTAGATGGGGACCTACTCAAGTACTGAAGTTATACAACAATGAATTTTAAAGCACAATCTAACTTATCAATTGTAATTCTAAAAAGCCCTCACACCATTAAAGAGGAGGAAGTATAATCTTTGAAGAAAAAGTTTCCGGTGTCACTTATTTGAATTTTTATGTTGCTTCAGTGTTACTACTGACCTGTTCAACTAACTGCTCAGGCAGCCCTCGTTTAATTTGGAAGCATTCAAAATCTTCTCTCTCAGAAAAGCCTCCAGCAACTCGGCATCACATCTTCTTACCAGTGTGCAAAAGCATTGCCTTAGCAAAACCACAATAAATTTAAAAGCAGGATACAAACAGCAGAGTCTACAACTGTTGTGATAGCACTGATGAAAATGTTACAATCTTAATGCTTCAACAAAAATGTTTTAATTAAAATGTTTCACTGAGGCAATTACTATTTTACTTTTTACTATAGATTTTGATTACATTAAAAACAACACAACTAATTAAAATAAAAGCTTAAATAACATTCACAGTTTCATTAGGAGATGTTTCACCAGAAAGTGAATGTTTATTGGTAAATTCTCTGTCCAGTGAATTAAAAGGCATCAGTGGCCCTATCGAATATAAAAAACACGGGAAAAGAAATCAGCAAGTATTGCAAAGTAAGTTACCAGACAGCCTACTAAAACTCTCCCAATACTGAGATTCTACAGCACTGCAAGAAAAACCTACCTCACCCCTGAAGTAGTTGACACTTTTTAGTGATGAGCACTATACCACTCATCCAGTTTTACTTCATGTTATCCAACATGTAACAATGAGGTCAGAAGGTGTTACTAAAATGACAGGCTACAATTGATTATTACAACCTGAACTGGAAACCAAAGGCAGCAGGAAAGGGAGGTTTTCACCCACCGTCATCCAGTGCAGTACATGGTCCAGGACCATGTAATGAGTTATCACAGTACTTATCCTGTAAGTCAGATGGCTTTTCCAAAAGCAAAGTCTGAAGTGCAGCCCAATTGTCTTTAGATTCCCTGTATCACATCCTCATGACATATGTGCTAATTTAAGGGATTCAACTAATTTCAGGTGACTGCTTTGAAAATTTCGAAATTAGAACAAGTCTTACACGGTTACTGTTAGTGACAAAGCTCTGACTGAACATGGATCAGTTTAACCTTTAAATATATATAGTCTAAGATATCACTTGTTAACATAAGCCTCCCACAGACTAAAAGTAGAAGCCCTTCTATACTTTAAATGTGAAGTTGCTTGGTAAAACTACTCTAGAAGGAAGAAATAGGAAGGAAATTTTGGTACAGAACAGTCAGGAAACTCTCCATTAACGATTCCTTCAGATAAGAACCTCCTAAAGCACCAGCGTCAGCATGAGCCTGAAATTTACCAAAACCAGTCTTAAGATACTTACCAAACTCCTGACATGTCTCCTGTAGATCTCCCTAAACTGATACAGTCTTGCTGTCTTTACAGCAAAATTCTCTCTTGCCTGCTTTACAAGTAGACATAGCTGCTATTAAGAAAAGTAATAAGAAGCATAATTTTTACTCCATATTTTTGTCCTCAAAAATCAACATATGCTTTTATGTACAAATGTAGCAAAAAGTCAATAGCAAGCACCACAGCAAGGAGAAAAACTCAAAGAATACATCAAGCATGCAAGACATTACTCATACATAAAAAAAAATATTCCATGTTCATGAATGCATTGAGCATAACAATTCTACTTAAATTTCACAAAAGGGTAGTTGAGATCATGGGCTATCTGGCACCAGGTACCATGTGCTTAGATGAGCGTAAGGCGAAACAAAGCATGAAGCTTGATGGCACAATCGCACAACAAAAGTAAAAAACCCCATATGGATAAGACAGGCAGCTTTCACTTAAACACCTATCACTTACTCAATTAATAAACCACCTGCATACAAAAGCTTGGAAGCTTCAAAATACCTTTTTCCTTTTTTTTTTCTTTTTAAGAAAAAAATATTCTTCAAGCTATTTCCCATTACATCAAGCACAAACGTTTCCATTTAACTTCACAAATTGGAATGTGTCTTATTTTAATCTTTCACCTTTGCTCAGTTGAAGAAACTTGTACTGTTGATAACGGGAGACAAAGCAGATCTTACTTAAATTATGATTTATGCTATGCGTTTATATATTCTCAGGACACAGGATTCCAGATTGATAGCTACTTGGGGTTTTTTTGGGGGTGGTGGTGGTGTTTGTTTTTCTTTATTTTTTTGTTTGTTTGCTTGCTTTGGGGTGTTTTTTAACGTTTTCAAAGTAGTCAGTCCTGCAAAAGCAGTTGGCAGGATCACCAGGCTCCTGACGCAGTAGGATTATTCATCAGGCACTCATTTTGATTTTTAGCTGAAAAGCTCTAGTCTTCATTCCACAAATCATGGTTTGGGAATAGGGGATTCCCATGGCTCTGACACCAACACGCAAATTTGCAACAGGGACTGCATATTCCCAGTTCCAGACCCGGCATGTAGAGCTGCTCTTCCCAGTGCCCTGCTGGATGCCAGCACAGAAGTGTCTGTAGGGGATGGACACGTGCAGGGTGGCTGTGAGTGTCACCTCCCCCTGCCCCGGGCTGGAGGAGCCTGGGCAGCTACTGCAGGTACCACCCACCACAGCAGCTGCTGCACGTGCTGCGGATCACACCAGTGCCACATGGTATTCCACCACCTTTGCTTGCTTTTTTGGGAGAGACTTTACAATTCACAGCTTAGACCACTTGCTTTATTTTCCAAATTGACTGAAGGATTATCAGGTAGTAAGAACACAGCGCAATTGTTTGGCAGCAGGTTCCAAGAAATTAATACTTTTGTGGATCCAATGTTGTCAGGACAAACTGCAAAAATAACACATTTACAGTAGAAAATAAGATTAAGGAACAAAAATACAGACAACAGGGATCGGGATTACTTATGTAGCTGTAAGCATGGGGAATGAAAATCCATGAAAAGAAATAAGGGTATCTTCAGAAAAATAAGCAGCAATCTGACATGAAAGTAATGCCAAACATTATCACACTCCCACAGCTACAACTAAACCAGCCCAGCAATACCTTCTTCCTCATCTGAGAATTTAACAAGCCTAAGTTCTAGAAGAGATAATGGAATATAAACAGAAGATTAAGAATTATGCCCTCATGCTGAGTCATTTGTCCCAGTTTCCATGCTTGCTGAAATTCTGGTCCTACCTCTAAAGCAAAACAAATGGCAAAAGGAATTGTCCAGCTATTCTGTGTAAGAATTTTTAATTTCCTCAGGAAACAAGGCATGGGCATGAAGCTCAGCAATGTGCAAACTGCATTTATACATGGCTGGCCTCTCTTCTAAGACACCTCTCTTCAGTTCCTGGTCACTTTAGACAGAGTGAAAATATTGATAATCTCGCTGAAAAGCATTTCCAAGTACATTGTAGTCTAAAGAAAACATGTAAAAAACAATCTAGTTCTTTTAATTTCAACTGCATAGTAATACTCAAAATACCAAAGTATAGATATTCCTTGTTTCACCTGAATGCAGCGAGGTAAATTTACGGTATTCCAAATTATGGTATTTATAGCATGAACCTAATTTTCTTTAGAAAAAAGAACCACCAAAACAAAACACAGCCAAACAACACAAAACAACAACAGGAAAAAAAAACCCACTCCCCAAACAACTAAACCACAACAACAACAAGAAAGAAAACAATCCCAAAAGAGAATAACCCAAAAAACTGAACTCTCCATAACCCCCAAAAAATCCCCAAGAGCCAAACACCTATCACTTTTGTAAGTCCTACCCTAAATATTATGTACCCCTGTAGCTTTGGACTATTTTAATTTTTGTATGACAAATCCAAGGGATTTCACTTGCATACAGGAAATCGAAGCAGCACACTTTATTTCTTTTCAACTCTTCTCCAAAAGTATACATGGTATGAAAAAACCAGAATGCTAACCGTGGGAGATGGAAGACCACGGAAGTCTCGCTGGTTAAACCAACGTCCATGGACTCTGCCCTGGACTGGTCAGATCTGTAGTTTACAATCCACTCCCACCCCATACAGGGAGAACCACAGGGGCCTCAGGGGAGGTCAGAGGTGCAGAAGCAATGAATATCATAATGGATTCTGCCTCCACTAAGGTTTGATTACTGTGTACTATGGAGGAAATTTGCTATCACCTTACTACACTAAGTATTTACAGAGCAAGAAATTCAACTCACTGGTACAAAAGTAGTCTATTCTCTTTCAAGTATTATTTCTGATGCTTTGAACCAGTTGCTCAGTACTGTGGCTGTCAGTGGAAGCTCACCCTAATAAAAGACTGCCTCATAGGCTCTCCTACTACCTTCTTTTTTTTTTTTTTTTTTTTAATAATCTATGCCATAAAATTATACATCATATATATTTTATTTCCATTCAAATTCAACACTAGGCATGGGAACATATTTCTATGCTACAGGTACTTTAGTAAAAATCTGTGAGCAGTTTGATTTAAAAGCCATGGACAGCAACCTAAAGCAATTTTTGACCATGTAAAATGTTTTATAAATAGTTCCATGTGCGCTGTTCTTCTGGAGTCTCACTAGAGACGAATAATGACCTTGTATTTCATTCTCATTTACTCTGAATTAGCCAAACCTTCTGGTTTTAATTACATACTTAATACACCTGGCATGGTCTAATTACAGAAAACAAAACATCATTTAAACAAAGGATGACCTTGAACTTAGTCTATCAAAATAACAGTTAACTTTTTCAGTTTTTAACGAACTGCCAAGACATGCAATAGCAATTTTCCAAATGTGATCATATGGCTTTAGAGCAACAGACTTATTGCATTAGGAAACATCTGTACACACCCTTTATGGCTTTCCTCATTATTAATGCAAATCCCTCTTAGATTTCAATAGTGCTATAAACAGTTCTACAGGTAAACACCAAATTCACACTACTGATATATTTAATGTGTTAGACTATACCAGATCTAGATTTGTCAAGCAGCAGCCTGTTGAAGCTGAAGCAACTTTTTTTAGTGGTTTTGTCTGAGTACTGCAACTACTAGCAAAGGGAACATGAAGCTATAGCCACGACAACATGCTGCAAGAGGCAACAAAAGGTTCTAATACCAGAAACTTAATTAAATACATCAGGTATTCTACTGCTCACTGTGGTTACTTATCTGCTTGAAACTGAGTATTTGCTTTAATTCCATCTTCAGTTGTGTTGAAGAGTTTCAGTGACAGGTTGGTTTTAGAAGAATGTTTCAATATAATAATGAATGGTCTTCACACAGCTGATAAACGTTTTTTTACTCCTACTTGTGATCAAGAAATGTTAAGAAGCATATTTATTAAAGCATCTGGGATTTAAAGTCAACAGAATGTAATGCCTACACAAAATTCAGTAAGGCCTAAAATTCCTGTAATATAACCAGATTTTATATCATTTTATATTGGTTATCGTTACAGCCCTAGCACTTCCCACCTCAGCATGTCAGAACAGCAAATGTGAAGTGCATACGAGGTAAATTATGTCAGTAATAGTATAAGGAAGGACAGGAATTAGAATCTGAGCATGCTCAACAAAGATCTCCCGAACTACTGGCTATTTCACAAAGAGCTGGCATTCAAAGATGTACTCCCTGAATACTGGTCTATGTTCCATATTGCTGACCACAGCATACTTCTGTAACAGAATACTCCAGCACACAAGGGTAGAGAAGTTGGTTATTAGAGATTTTGACAATGTTTCAGCATGGGAACAGATTACTGTCACCGCTGACACAGCCAACGTTTTGAACATACATGACAGGAAAGTTAGTGTTTTGCATGTATATTAGGTCTGAATAGGTAATATTTGTTGAAAAAAATAATTCTTAACAAATTAATAGGTTCAACGAATTCATATAAAAGTATCCTATATAGATAAGCAAATACATTCATGGTTACCATGAATGTTGACAAACATCCATTGCTTAATTTATTTGGCTGGCAAACTAGTAATAACATTGATTGTCTGAAGGAGAAAAGCATCCTAAACTTTTAATACTTCACTGACAGAATTCAATAAATATATTGAAATAAATGAAATAGTAAGAAAAGATTTTACAACATAAACCATATATGTAATAGATTGTGATTAAACAATTACATATATCACTAATTATTTAACTGAAATGCAATAGCATCCAAACCAAGACTCCAATGCCTGACACAGACACATTCCAAACTGCCCGGGAGGGGATATGATCTAAATGAGATTTGTCACAAAGTAGTACATCTTAGAAAATTAAGATGAGATATATGGGAGTGAGCAGAATTTACACTTCAAATGAGACCTGATGGCAGGACTCTTGTGTTGTATTCCAGCTCTGCTATGAACTCATTGTGAAATCACACACCTTCAGTTTCTCTGTCATCATTCTCCTGATAACAGCATTTATTAACTTTTTTCCATTACAAGACTATAATTAAGGAAGTCCCTGAATAAATACTCAGATCTGAATCCTTCTCACTGTGCTCTCTCAACCAAAAGGTCTCTGTCAGGGCAATGACGTTGCTTTAGCTCTACCAGAAAATCCTGTTTTCACAACCTAGGCTATGCCAGATGCACAAACATGGCACCTGCTAACATAACACAAAAATAACATGTCATAAATTCAAACAGTATTTCATTCTCTTCAGATCTAGCATGGCTATGCTACTTTGAAGTGAAAATAATCCTGTCCATCAAACAATGCTAGTGACATAAACAACCTGGAGCAAACAGGCATGTTACATTAGCACAGGGAAATAAAATCAATATCAGCAGTTAAAAAGGTAATCTGGAAAAAAAGCCTTGAGACTATGCAGGACAAAATGCTCTATACCTGAGTTCTCACAAACTCTGAAATTAATGGGCACAAACAGTTAAAATACAGTTTAACTGCAAATTGAAAACCATGATAGTTTTTCCTGAAGATTATTTCCCTAAATAGCAACAGAAAATAAAAATAAAAATCACCATTTCACAAGCATAATGCAAGAAAATTAAAATAATCTTTTAGTTCAATTAAATCTGATTCAAAAAAACTTGACATTATTTAGCCTCTGCATTGTTCAAAGCACATAATTATAGTTCAAATGACAGCACAATATAGTTGTCAAAAATATTGCAAGAAGGCAAATCTACAGCAAAAATAAGAACACAATCCTAAAAATGAGTGCAAATTCATCCCTATTCTCTTCTTTTGTACTGGAACTAAGAGATGAACTTAAAAGTTTCAAATACTATTTCCATAAGTGGGCATTCATATTTATAGTGATGAATTTAATTAACCTATCTCAATATATGTATATTAGCAGATACTCTCTTCTCTAAAGCCCTTAATAACAGGCATAAGACATCACAATACAGTCCAAGGCAAAAGTCACCCACTATAAAAAAAACACTCCTACAAACCACTGAATTACATGAATGACACACTGAGTCTGATAATGGGTCCATCTCTGCTTTCTACAATACACAACTATTTTAATAATCCTGGCAGCATCCCTGGTGATAAATTCCTTGCTGTCTGCCAGTGGCTAGCCTCTTCCTTCTGTGAGACCAAGAATTTATTTACACGGTATATAAAAACAGCTTACACATGAAACAACAGAGGGCTTTTGGTTGGTTGGTTTTTCATTTGACAGTATTTTGTCTTTGTGTCCAAAAAGAAAGACTCAGCTCAAAAACCTTTTTTCTGAGTCTCTCTAGAGTCTGTTCAACTGTAGGGAAAGAAAGTAGCTCCTTCAAGAGGATGACACACAGCCTAACTAATCTCCCCTGGCTGTTGTCAAGGCATTTATAAGGGTTTTTACAAGGGTTTTACAAGGTTTTTACAAGGGTTTCCTGTACTATGGTTCCAGAACCAGGGATGACTTGTCACAACTTAAAATTAGTATTCTGATGACAGCTGTCCTGCTCCTGGAGAACCAGCTATTCCCACCTGCAAATGCTCATGATGCAAATACAGAATCGATACATGGGGGAACTGATCATATTCTTGACTGCTACTGACAACTTGTTCATGCTTCAGGGATCTTCAAAGTAGACATGAATGCCAAATCTTTATCATAACTTCTAGGGTGGGTATTTAAACACTCATATATACATTGTTTTAGTTGTGCAATATTCTCCCTAAGGCAGACATGCAAGGGAAGATTTAATAACCTATATGACTTGAGTAAGTTATTCCTCCTTGGAGGAGTAAGAATTGTTGAAGATTGTTCAAAAAGCTTTAATTACGCGTAACATCATAAAATTTTAAACTGAAGATCAAAAAATATTGTTTAGCTGTCAGATCTATAAAACTGTGACACAGCCCTCCCCAAGGAAAGTAATGGAAGTACCTTAAATTCAGACATGTCAAGCTAATCTAGAAAAAGTATTTGGTAGCACATCTACTTTAGGGATACAGAAAAGATCATTTAGTAAGTAATTTTAATCTCTCATTCTTCTGATTAATAATAGTTTAGACAAGAACTACCCTACTAAAAAAAAAAAAATAGAGTAAAACATAAGGAAAGAAACTACTGGAATCAATATTCAGTTGCTAATTTACTTTAGGACAACCTCCACATGTATTCAAATTTGAATTACCATATGAACACATCCGTAGTATAAGTAGCTCAAAAACCACTGAAAGAATAAAGCATTTTTCTCATTTTGGATATTGTATTGGATACTACCAGTAGACTTGTGTGGTTTTGCGCCTAATATTTTCTTTATGTTATGTCTCCTTTAAAACATAAAGGAAAAATGAAACTCAAGTTTATCTGAAATAAAAATTTTGAAAGACCCCAAAAAATCATGATAGTCTACATAGGTCACCTTTTATATCCTTCACAAGAAAACCATCTACTTACAATATTTTCGGACCTTTCTGCTTTTAATTTGAAGGAGGAAAATAACTTCCTTTATTTTTTCCCCACAACTTAAAGAGTCAGTATTTCTAGATTGTTTTGGAAGACTCCAGAGAGATAAGGTCAGACATCAATGATCCTCAAGTAGTAGTGTATTCAAGTACATGTCTTTGGAAAAATTTTGCCTGCCCACAAATTAGCAGCAGAAGCAAGTTTTCCTCAAATGCAAGGTGTTTTCCAGGTAACCCTTTCTACTCGCAATTTAGTGGCAGATGCAAACTACTATTGAGACTCTGCAGATTTTTCCACATAACTGAAGATAGACTCTTGACTAAAGAAGCGTTATTATAGACACAATTTGTAAATTACAACCTAAATAACACAGGCAAGCAAACTTAATGCTTTGCTGAATTAGAGGTAGAAACCTGGTACTTGGAAAGAAGAGGGATGAGAGAGTCAAGGAGTGTCATTAGGTATTCTCAGAGAGGCAAAGCCAGAGATAAACCTTACAGACGTAAGAAAGCTTAAGTAGTTGATAGGTACAAATTAGTGGCTAGAAAATCTTCAGAGTCCATACCAAAAAACATGAAAAATCACAGTTGACATCGGTTTATTTAATACAAATTATTTGATCTAACCATTCATTCATTAACTGCCTCCACACAGTGTTGTGCTTACCATTTCTAGTGAGTGAAAAGGTGGAATAAAGAATGAAATAAAGTGAATCTGTTTGTGTACCAGCAAGAGGAAACAATTAAAAGGCAAGAAAAAACACTTAAAACAAGGGTTGCAAATGCTCTCATCAGTCTTACACAGGAAAGTGTAAAACAAGTTTTGACTCCATATTTTACTTATGGAGTTATCGGGTGACTGGGGTTTAACATCAATTCCTAAAGAAATAAAGCAGCCTCTCAAAAAAAACTCCAACCACCTTCTACCCAATTTCAAGAGCCATCTTCTTTCTATTCTTTCTTTTTTCATACTGTATGGCTATCAAAAGAATTTTAGTTTTAACCAAAATACTAACAGCTGCTGAAATAAGAGAATGTGAATGTCTTCTATAGTCATATTAACATGTAAAGTATAACTCAATATATTACACCAACTATTTACCTCCACAACTCTGCTTTCTCTAAGATGGTTACAATTACATTGTATTGCCATGGAGAATAACTCCAGTCCAAGCTTTCCTCTAATTTTGATTGCTGCTGAAGTTTCTCCCCTCATGTTTGTCCCAGAATGCCTTACTACTGAACAGAAATCCTAGTTCTTCTAAATGCCCAGATAGAAAATCAAAACCATAAACCTGGCAGTAAAAGAGAACAAGCATTACAGTTTCCAATGTTACCAGAAGACTTGCAGCCTCATGGTGGTTTTACTATTTTCATTTTCTTCCAATAGTGTGTGAAATTAACAACCCCAAAACTTAACTGAGTGGTTGTTATGCAACAAACCACACATTTACATGCAGGATTCTTCAAGCAAAAGTTTCTTCTGAATTCACATTTTCTTCTCTCATAATTCCTCTTATGTCATTAAACTAGTGGATGAATGCAGAAGTATCCTTCCTGAAATTTGCTGTTGGATTCCCACAGGGCTTTTTTCTTTTTTATAGATAGTAATATACAGCAACATCCAAAAATAAGCTACTGAGCAGTAACCAGAACATCCTTGAAATGTGATGCTCTATGCACAACTGTAGAAAGATTGGGGTTTTTTGGTCTCTGAAATACTCACAGGCATATGCACTCTAGTTCATGCTGTGGAGGTTGCATATGTGAGGTACCAACTGGTAAATGCGCATCCTTGGTTCCTCATATCCAGAATCCCCAGTAACTTTTAATGGGACCGCATATGGAGTTAGGTATATACACATGAATGCAATTCCTTGAAGTTCCATTACAAGCTGAACCCACTGGTTTTTACTGAAGAGGATATGTAAAACCTTAAGGAAAGCAGCAACTTAAGAACCACTTGAGCTGCATCATGCACAGAAGCCCCCAGTGATGGTACCATGCTTACAGAAAAGCACATATGGAATTTACAGGAACAAATCTGCAAGTCTTAGGGATAGACACATTTCTCACATCTCAAAGCACACTTGTGCTCATGTGGATACACGAGTCACACCTCTAGCCCTCTTGCAGGAGATCCTCACCCAGCATACTACCACACTATCTCCTTGTGAGGAAATCATCATGCACACAGGCATTTTTGCCATCTGTTTGAAAAGCTGAACAATCTTCCTAAACCTTCTTGTCCACATAAAAAAATAAAAATTGAAAAAAAAAAAAAAAAATCTGACATCTCAGATGTGTGTGACTTTGGTAAGAACACAGGCAGGGTGATTTCCTGGCTTGATTCACACGCTGCAGGAACCACATCAAATGCAAACTTACAGAGTTTTTTTCAACATAGAGAAAGCCCATATGACTCAAGATATATTTTCCTAAGTATGTAGCAATCACTAGAAAATATTATTTTCACTCAAAGAATTAAAAAATTGAAGAAGCAATCATGCAGCCATGAACTTACAGAGATGATCCATAAGGGGATGTAAAGGTAACATTAAAGTCTCAATAAAACACTGGTTCATTAGATCAGCCAGAAAACTCTTATTATAAATCTTCATATTGGGAAATTTTGCTGAAGAATACAGCGAACTCGTTCCAGGAACAAGGTGTACTCCTAAAGATTGCCTAAAGAATAACTGCTATTTTTGTTTTCAAAAAATTATTCTGACCAAGGGGAAGGAGACCTCCCCCTCAAAACATATAGGATGAGTACAAAGCTTACCATCACCCACAGAAACTGGTTCACTTGTGTGTACACAGAGTGAACTTCCGAACACTTTTTCACACGGGTGTTCTCAGAGGACCAGTATATGATCAGGATACTTTCCACAATCTGGAGTAACACTTAAGGCATCAGGCAATGAAAGTCCCATGACAGTAGGCCTGAAAACCCAAAATTAACTGTTACCATGGAGAAGAGATTATGGAATAAAACCTGCCTTCATGAAGCTAGGGTCAACTTAGGTCTTAGAATATTGTAACTTTCTAAGGATCAGTAATAATCAACCCCAAAATTAGCTCAGCTGGTTAGAGCATGGGGCTAATAATGCCAAGGTTGCAAGTTTGACCCCCATACGGCCATTCACTTAAAAGAGTTGGACTCCATGATCCTTGTGGGTTCCTTCCAACTTGGAATATGTTGTAAATCTGTAAATAAAGTTATAGAAAAAGACGAGTAAAATGACTGTGACTGTTGGATTAAAGAGGTATCCAAATGGGACCCTGTGGATAAACCAGGCCAAGACCAAAAATATTTATTCACCTAATAAAAAATATTTCTTCTTCATTATCAGGGAAAAAATAGGCCCATTTAAGCATCTCATGTACCACAAAACTGGCTTGAGTACCTTTTTGAAGTCTATTCACTCAAAATTCTCCAGTCCACACTACCCAATATTATGAGGGTTAGTCAATGAGTCTTATACTACATATATCAATTCCACATATAATCACCTTTTCTACAGAGCATAAAGATCTCATGCCTCCTTTTTTGTTCACAGAAATTATTGTCCTAGTATGTTCTTGGCATTCTTGACATACAGAGGGTTAGACTCTTCTTAATTACCACACTGGAGAACATGGTGAGATGGGCCAGGTGGGATCAATTGCTTCAACCACAATCACCCTTTGGGTGTATCTGAACAAAGCATGTGCCTGCCTCATGAACATCACCAGCTGTAAGACTGAGACAGTCATGAGTGTACCTACTTGCCAATCACCTAGCTGTTGCAAAATACCAAGAAGACTCCAAGGCAGCTCTGATGATCACAATTCTGAGGACAAAAGTTCACTCCAGTGAACAGCCAAGAAATGCATTCAGGCCACCCTGTAGCCCTTCTACTGCAGATAAGGCCTTCTTCTAAGAAGTTCCAGAGAAAGCTGACGACTTTAATGAGTAGGAATTTGGAAGCAGTACTTCTGTACATGTGTCATGGGGCAATTTGAGGACAGCTCCGAAAAAAGAAATGAAAAAGCAGCTAGACTGATTCTCCGTATCTGGCATGTGTGAGCACTTATGTAGAAACTCACTGAAGTGATCTTAACTGTAGGACAGATGGTATTTGTGCTTTGGATCACTGAGGGGGAACCAGACCTGGCACTCTTTCCAATAAAGCGAGCATCTGCAATGGCGCTTCTTAGTTATTGAGCTGTGACTGCACGACAGAAGTGCTGTATCAGGAAAAGACAGAGAAGAGCTGATACAGATCATGAAAACTTATTCATATGTCAGAGACGGAGATGAGCTTCTAGCTATAGAAGATTGCTGAAATGAGTTTTAGCAGGTGAGGTGGGTTAAGTCTTGCTAACAGCCAAATGCCCACCCAGCTGCTCACTCTGCCCCCTTTCTTATCAGGATAGGGGGAGAAAACAGGATGAGAAAGCTCGTGTCTCAAGATAAAGACAGGGAGATTGCTTACCATTTACCATCACAGGCATAACATGCTTGACATGGGGTAAATTTAATTTATTGCCAATATAAATAGATTCATGTAGTGAGAACCAACCAACCAACAACAGAAAACCACTGAAGCAATACTTGGTCTCTTTCCCTTCCCAGGCTTGACTTCACTCATTCATTACAGACTCTTCTACTCATAGCCACTACTCCCCCAACAACACAGAGGGACGGATGGTGAGCAATTATGGTCAGTCAATAAAAGTTCCTTGTTGCCACTCCTTCCTCCTCATAGTTTTCATAGAATCATTAAATGGTTTGTGTTAGAAGGGACCTTTAAAGACCATCTATAATCCAACCCCCTTGCCATAGGAAAGGGCATCTTTCGCTCGATCAGGCTGCTCAAAGCCCCATCCAATATTTGAACGCTTCCATGCATGGAGCATCCACAAGTTCTCTATGCAATCTGCTCCAGTGTCTCAGCAACCTTATAAAAAAAAAATCTTTCAGTTCAAATATGCACTTGCAGCTCACTGAATCAGTTTAAAGTCATTGCACCTTGTCTTCCGCTACAGGCCCTGGTAAAAAGTCTCTCTCCATCTTTTTTTAAAACTCCATCGTAGATATTGGAAGGCCACAGTATGGCCTCCCCAGAGCCTTCTCTTCTCCATATTGAACAACCCCAACTGCTTCAGCCTTTCTTCCCCTCTGATCATTTTTGCATCCTTCCTCTGGACCCAGTCCAACAAATCTACATCTTTCTTGCATTGAGGATTCCAAAGCTGGATGCAGTACTTCAGGTGAGGACTCATGCATGAGAGCTGAGCACAGGGGAAGAATCACCTCCCTGGACCTGCTGCCTGTGCTTTTTTATGCAGCTGCCAGTGGCCTTCTGAGCCACAAATGCATATGCATAGAATCATTCAATGGTTTGGGTTTGAAGGGACCTTTAAAGACCACACAGTCCAACTCCCTTTTTTAGAAGCATTTTAAGGATACTGCCACTTTTCATGGAAGCAGAAATAATTGATACATGACCTCTCACATCTTACCTTATCAGTCCCTATTCTCATCTCAGTACACATTATAACACATCTACTGGGCAACTCTGTCGCATGTGCGCTATTACATGAAGGCCAGGCTGGACTGATTCTCTGCCACAATGACTGGTGGTCAAAGCCATCTGTGTCTTGTTCAGAGTAATGCATCTGCTCATATTACTCCTATCTTATGACCAGCAGAAAGACAGGTGATCTTCCTTGTTTTGTTGTATTCTCTGTTGCCTCCATCTAGACTCCCAGTAGTCTATTCCTCCTTTTGATTTCCTCTCTCTGCCAGTCAGCATATATGATCTGGGTACCAGAAGTTAACAATACAGTGCTTAGACCTCACTGATGTTGCGTAATGAAAGGCTTTTGTGTGTGCATGGAAAAAGTGTTGCTCTTCTCCCTCCTTTTCTTTTTCAAATTGATATGAAATTACATTCTGTGATTCCATATATAAAACCATGAAAGAATGTTAAGTAGAATACTTGAAAGACACTAAGGAAGAACATCTTACAATTCTTTAGGCAACCTTAATTTTGCTTTTTTTCCTAATTATAGCACTGTAACACATTTTTTAATTACATGACTATGGGTTAAAACTCAGTTAAATAATGGGCCCATAAGTGGTCAAGAGATCATAAATGAACAATTCCTTAACTTTTGACCATTTGATTTCAGCATCTGAACACAGATTTTTAACTCTTTTTTGCATTGAGAACCCTTCACAAATACTACTTTTTCTGACATAACCAACAAACTAAAGATCACAGATGAACATTCTCCTTCATATTTGGTCTTATAATCTGCTTGTTAGAGATGAAGGAAGACTGTCAATCCATGGCTCAACAAGAAAAAGTCCAAAATAATGCCAATAGATTTGGTGAATAAAAAAAAGCAGCTAGCTAGAGTATTCTTTCTGTCATATCTCCCACTCAGTAGGCAGAGGCTCCAGTATTACCCTAAGATGCTTCGCTGGGGTCCCAACTACTCCTGTGAATTCGAGAAGCAGTAAAAACAAGGTCTACCTCCTGGAATTTGTTCTTGGCAAAAATGTACTTTCCTTTTAGACACAGGTCACGTTACAACCACTCTTCTAATTTCATAACATGAAAAATGCCCTAAATTGAAAATTCTATTACACCTCTACTAACCAAACCTTCCGTTGTCATACTATACTGCTGTCCACCTGCTAAGTGACAGTTCTCACAAGAAGCACAGTACACTCCAGATGCCAGGTGAAGTTCACTGCACCGATTTTCAATGTAAGCTGTAAAACAGTGTCTTGAATTGGCCATCTGCAAAATCCTCTCACCTCCACATGTTAGAACGGCAACTGCCAGCAGTAGAGGCATTTTAGACAGCAATTCACTGATTAAAACTGTCAGGTTATTTTTCAATGAATGTATCTCAGTTCTGAAATTAATTTCTCCTTAACCTATGGTCTAACAGCTTGTGTTTGCAGACTTCCACAGCATGGGATATGGAACTGCAAAAGAAAATTACCATTGTATTTGGTGACAGGACAGTATGAGGACCACAGGGTACTATCATTCTTTGGAGGTGTTCTATTCTGGGAAGCTGCAATGAGATGAGATGTACAAAGGAAGAAATTAATTGAAACCAAGTTAAATTAATAAACTGCTCAGTAGGGTTTGGAAAATGTGTTTTCTAATGAACCTGTGTTAATTCTAGGGTAGCATAGGAATCTGTAAAAAAGGTGGGTGCAGGGAGCACAGTTTGACGTTGGAAGCAATCCAGCCACTCCACGCACACGTGACTGCTGAACCTTCACAGCGCTCGTCCTCGGTGAGCTGCTGTTGCCATAGCAACAGCTCTTTAAAACATGGAAAACAGGTCAGGGAGTTTCAAACTAACCACTGTTTCCACTGTCACTATCTTCCCCTGTAGTTTTGAACTAGCTCATCTCTGAGATGATCGCTGGGCTGTTGCTATTAAGTCAGCAGCCAGCAAAGAGAAGAAAACAAGACTCTTGAGTTTCACAGGGATGCGTAATTAACATGGAGTTTGGCCTTCCTCCACCTACCACTCTTTCCCCTAAATCCTTTAGAAATCCCTTTCAGAGGTATCAACTCTTTTCCATCTCTTTTTCTTTGCATATATTCTTTACTCTGAAAACCATTTGGGACTTGAGATTTTCAGTTTTCTTTTTTAAATAAAAAAGCAACTGCAAAATTTTAGATTTAAATCCTGTTAACTGCACAGTGTAAGCAAAAGGTGCATTATTTGGCCATAACATCATTCCGTCAAAAGGCTGTAATAGTACCATTCAAAACTTTATGTAAGGAAGAATAACCATTGGAAATTAGGTCTTTAAACCCCATGAAAAGGAAGTTAGCCAGCTCAAGAGACAACAAATGAAACAGATGAGCATATACACACCAAGCTGCACTACAACCAACGCACTCCTGCCAATTCCTTCTGTTTCTCTAAAGTAGCACTGAAGATGGACTGCACACAGTTGCTCACATCTTGCCAAATTTTAAGTCACAGAAAAAATACAAAAGGACAAGCCTTCGTTTCATTTTTTAATTCAATGCCTTTGTTACATGAACCTGCCTGAAAGTAGGCGTACTTATGCAGGTCTCTTCATCTCGCCTCACAGTTGTATTCTACTAGTTAATGGAAACTCTTTAGACAGAAATTACGATAAAATTTACAACTTTGCAAAAGCAAAACAAAAAGCCCATTTCATCCTATACCACACACATCACAAGCACCATGGAAATACTGTATTTCTAGTTCTGTGAACATTATCAGTACAATAGTTCTCATCTTGAAGTGGTTAGCCATCTCTGTAGAATACATCTTCTTCTTGTGTGTGGATGGCATTTAGAACATGTGACTATAATCAATGGCAATCTTAAAGTAACCCAAATGTTTGCACTTTCAAAAGAAAGCTGCCTCTTCCATTCACACACTTCTTCAAGTATTCCCTATGCCAAAAAGCACAATCTTCAAAGAGGACACAACAAAATAAAAGAGGTAGTCATTTCACGATGGGTCATTTGTACTAACAGAACTTTTTGCATTTAGATAACTTTTTAGGGTAATGTGAAAGTTTGGTCTGTGTCTTTGAAGAACACTTTTTCCCCCATTCTTACTTGAAAGAATAATATTCAAATATAAAAACCAACTACATATACTGGACTGTAGTGACACCATGAGGGAAAAAAAAATTCAAACATGTTTTTAGAAGGTTCCACCTAATTCACATCCACAAGCCCTACAACACGGTCATACAACATAATGTAGTCAAGGCTCCACAGGTTGCAAAGTTCCTGCTTTTCAGCTACAGACCTAACCTTGCCCATGACCCTCGTCTGCTGCAATGCAAAGTAAGTTAAATTTTTCAAAATGGTTTAAGGTAACTTGTTTTAGTTCTCACTATGGCACACTAAAAATTGTCATGGAAATGAAGTCAGGGTTCTCAGCTGAGCATCAAACAGCTTCTTGAAATAGCTATAACCATGTTACTGTACCTTTAGAGCCATCCTATTTGAGCAATTTTGTCCTGGAACACTTATGTCAAGGAACTAGATTCTCTGATTACTATTCTTATATCTGTGCAACTCATAATGTCAAACGCAAATGTAAGTAATACCACGATCATTAAATAGATGACAGAGAAGTGTTAATTCTTCAAGTGTTTCTTTCTTATGAACTGGGTGAACTTGCCCTAAACTAAGGAATGCTGAGAAAAACAGTCTAAGCTGTGAAATTTCTAACCCAAAATCTAAATGCAGTTTCCCATTTAGGTACAGAAACGAAAGTAGCTTCTTCAACAGTCTCAGCAGTGAAACTTAACATTGACATCGGTAGGAGTTTTGCCACTGACTTTAGCAAGTCTTTATGGAGAGTTCGCCAATAACTGCAGCTTTGTATACTGGGCTTGCATAGCTTTACTTTTAAATTTTTACTCATATAAAAATATAAAGTAGGTATAAAAACTTGTCTAATTAATTGTTTTGCTTTGTTGGATTTGTCACGTGTGTGTACCCTCCACACACCAGGGGATTTCACATGAGGTTTTATCTTTTTAAGTACTGGTGCTGTCCATGAGGTACATTTCTGTCCAGCCACAAATAACATCATCAATGAATAAAAAAAAAGTCAAGTCTCCAAAGAGTTAGATTACAAATTTCCACTGCAAACATCTCATCTTTTTCACCAAAAATAAAATGACTAGTTCATAGCAATGCTACAACTCCCAATGAAAGTAAATGTGAATTATAATGCATGTTTAGTCACAGATCTAACATAAAAGAATGACATTTGGGTAATTTTAACATACACTTTTCATACTTTTCATTACTAAAATACAAGTAAATGAGAATAGCAAGTTATTCAGAAACTACAGAAATACAGATTTTGCTCTCAAGTTTCACAGCAGTCCCCTTTTATATCTGAGTTATGCAAGTTTTAAGAAAAGAAATAAAATTTACATGTAAGGCAGAATATTTTGGACAATCCCTGGACTTGGTATATGTGTACTAAGTCAAATCTAATCAGATATCTGAAGATACTAATTCAAAATAACGAATAACTCCAAGTATTTGAGCCGACTGCTTGAAGTCAATGCCTTAAATGCAGAAGCCTCTTTCTTCAAATTCTACAAGGTATTTGCAAACTAAAACCACACAGATTTTTTTCCATTATTCATAAAGCTCAAGAGTATTAAATGTCAGCCATTTAATTTCCAGCATTTTGTTTATGAAATATTGTTAACATCTATGCTTAATATATAGTCTACACATGGTACTTATTGGCTGCCGATCAAAACATGAGGCATAGAAATCTAATACAAGCATTGTGATTATTCAGAGTTAGCCACACAGTCACTAAGCTCATCCAATTTTTTTTTCTGTTAAATTGCTAGAATCCTGTCTGACAAGATCCCATTTGAGTCCAAAAAAAAAGGGAGGGCCGGTGCAAAAAACCTAAACTGATAAGAACATCCCAAGTTCTTTACCAAACAATGGTGAGGAAATCCTCCTTGAAACTAAGAAGATACAAAAATTAACTTAAAACAATATTGCAATATTCCAGTCGCCCACTCTCCCAAGGGAAGTTTTATTTTTACTCCTTTTCATTAGCATTAATTACCATAGCAAAGAGTAGAAGAGCAGATTTTGTTTCCCAGTGGTAAATTTGCATGATACTGACATAGAGATGATTTCAAAAAATTCTGCTGAAACTCTGAACTGGAACAAGCACTCCTTGGTGTGAACACTCAGTTCGGAGATCAGACATTATGCACAAAGGTGTGGTACACTGTCTTGACACTAACAATGATACACGGAACACCAAAACTCCTTGGATTAAATATCCTCTCTGTTTGTTTGGGTTTTTTTTTAATTGCAAGGGAAAACAGAATATAGACCTGAATCTGAATTTGATGGACAAAAAAGGAACATTTAAAACTTGTCCAGCCACAACTGCTTTTTTAGAAGTTTTTCAAAGCTCCTTCTCAACTATGCACATTACTGAGCTATTACACAATGATCCTAAAGAGGTATATTAGTACAGACAACTGGTTACTACGGTAACAAGATGTTACTTTAAACCAGCAGCACTGTCCCAGCTCATCAGCTTCACTCATTTCTTTCCTTTGTTCTCTTTAAACTATGCACAAATTACACACTTGCTGTATAACCAAATACCCATACTAGAGCTACACTTCAGTCTCTCATTTTCCTCATTCGAGCTAATGAGGTAAAAAAAGGCATTAAGATGACGCAAGCATTTGGACTCTTGGTGTGAAGTAATTTCATTCTTTATACTAAGAATTTGAAAGTTGGCTGAGAAGTAAGTTTTAAAATGTTTTCTCACTAGAAACTATTTTATAATTAAAAAACACACTGCACATTGAAACTATTTGATGTGATAAAATAAGATGGCAGGGATCCTTTAAAGTTTTGGGAGGGAAAACCTGGCTAAGTTTTACTGACTGAATCTTGGCTGAAATCTTCCAGAGGCGGACTCATATTTGGAAGTAACAGTTGACTGCTAATTGCGAAAAAGATTAAGGTTACCCAAGGTCTAGCTCCTCCAAAACACTGATGCTCCTAATAAACAAACTTAGTATGTCACTATTTTTGAGAGTTCAAGCTTGTAAAACCTAAGTGTTCTCAACATCTTTTATGATTACAAACATCAGGCATCAGCAGTAGCTTAAAAAGCCATCAAAAATAAGGCCATCAGAAACATTTACATGAGCAGGTCACCTATAACAATCCCCTGCTCCAAGTGGGATTAACTCCACCAAAACAGTTCCTGATGTATTTATCTAACCAGGTCCTCAACACTTACAACAACGGCAACTTCGGCAACCCTCCGAGGCAATCTGCTATTGTATGTAGTTACCCATTCTTCTCACTAACTTCAAATAAACTGCTGCAATTCAAGCCTGACCTCTTGCCTTGTCTTCAGTGTATATGTTCTGTTTTTAACATGTAAGAATGCAAAAAGCTTTTTGCTCTCAGAGGGTATTTCCTGTGCTCTTTTAATATACAAAAATTTATATAATCTTTGTCAGACATCACAATTCACTTTCCAAAGCTGCCCAAGTATAGCACTGGCACTTTGTTATGCTTGACTCAGTGGTCAGAGTAACGGCTTTACAATAATCCTACAATTTAAGATTAACAGAAAGTACTGATTCTGTTTACAGCCAAAAAAATTACTAGGGTTGATTTTCAATTATTTACTTATATACTAATAGATAAAGGGACATATTCAAAGAGAAAGGATGCTATATTCAATACCAGTTGGAGGAACACTCTGTTTAGGTACCATACTTCCCCCTCTCTTCATGAAAAATAATTCTCCTTTTGTGATCAGAATATACAAACAGGATTTAGTTAAATCAATCAGTACTTGACTTACATAGTTTAAAAAAAAGTGTAATAAGTTGTTCTGTTATCTTTGCCTATGAAATCCCAGCAACCAATACTACACTTCTAGTTTATGCGTCAGGCTGGCAAAAACTCCCCTCCTGAACAGCTGCATCATAAGCCTAACAAACCATGGCCACAACATGCAAACCATCCACTGTGGACCCCTAACACCAACATCTCTCCCATTAAATTACCCACACACATACCTTTCATTTTTTGTAAATAATCATCCAAGACACAAGAAGCTTCTCTAACAGCCACCTACTTTAAAAGGTACAGAAAATCTCCACTGCTGAGGATTACACTGTCCTCACAAAATGACCTAGATAAAGCCTATCATTTTCATTATATTAATTTTACAGTCTCTCCCCTTTTTGCCATGCCTGAACTGAACTGAATGAAATTCTGCATGGAAACTATAAGCAGCAATAATATCTTTATCTCATATGCATATGGCCCATGCAAACGCAGAAACCTAAGTTTCATATTTGCTTAGTTAAGAAAACATTCTTCCTGTCAGCATCTGGAAATGCTTCATGATATTCAAGCAACTAATTAAAAAGAAAACAAAATGAATAAATACTAATACTTCATTTAAAATTTTCAAATCACTTAGAAGAGAATCAGAAATGATTGAAAATAGATAAAATATGTTAACTCCCATTAATTAGAAAGAGGACTGTTTCAAACAAACTCATCCGCTGCTTAAAGGCAGCATAAATCCAGCCAAGATTCTGGACAAAGATATATTTCCAATGAAGTTGACTCAGCTTAGCTTTGTTAATGAAGTTTTAATTAAATTCTAGATGGTCTTCAGTCATTTCATGCTATTTAATTTTTTACAGAATCAATTGTTACTTTATACATTTATAAATGCTAACTGAAGTGTCAGTATCTGCAGTACTATTATTCCAAAATTATTATATTCTAATGTATTTGTTCCTTTTGAAACCCAGGGAAATATTCTGCCCACAGTAACAGATGGCTTTTCAATTTTTTGTTGCTATTCCAGAATCTTTAAGTCACCCAAAATGCATCTACTTAAACATGATACTGCAGTTATCATGCAAAACATGATCTACATGTTCACTGTTTAATATTTAACAATCTGGATACAGTTCCTGTTTGGAAATAATTCTACTAGAGACAGAATCATTACCCTAGCATTGCTATAATAAACAGATTTGCCTTTTTACATTTTATTGTCTCATAACAAAAAGTAAACGACTCATTTAAAATGAAATAACATATTCAATTAGTGCAAATGAACTTTAGCAACTCACTCTGACTAATTTTAATTCAGAGGTTATCATCAATTAGGTTAATGCAAATCCTTTGTTAGAATCACATCCCACTCTAACACACATTACTAAGGGGCAGAAGGATTTACAGGGCAATTTTACATCTTAATGAGATCTAAAATGTCATGATACAGTAAAAATGTAAGCAGCAGGTTATTTCACAACATGTACACACTGCATGTCAATCTAGCAAGCTAAGACTTATCTGGGTATCCCCACATAACAAAAATGTTGAACTCTTCTTCTTCAGAATTGAAAGTTCACCTTTTCTTGGTGAAAACTAATTTCTGTAATTAAAATTATACAATAAAATCTTCAACTGTGAAAGACAAAAAATTTAAGCAAGCTGCTTTAACACCCTGCAGTTATATTACTCATTTAATACACAGATCTGTCCAGCACGTACATATTTCATGGGAAACATTCCCCATGAAAAGAACAAAGCTATCATAACAGCAACATGGTCATATGAATACATAGTATCTACAAAAAAACCCTGTTCTTAAAAGGACTGGCCAGTCAGATGGGTGAAACAAACACATCATTTGCTCTCATTCTGATCCAAACTGCTGACTTCTGAGCTAAAACTAAAAGTCGGCCCATTAAACAGTTAAGCCTCCTTATGAAAAGCTGCTTATACCATGCATCATTAATGCTTCTAGGAACCTCCTACCCATACATTACAGAGCTTTACTGCATTTTTACTTATTCAATGACATTATGCCCCTATTCCTCACAAGTTGTATCTTGTTGATTACACTTACTGGCATCAAGGTTTGCTGCGCATAAAGCATCACTTAACTCCAAGTAAAACTGACAGAATTAAGATTAAAAATACTGCTTTAATTATGCTATCTACCACATGCCCCTTAAAAAGAATCAAAATGTGTAGGAGAATTGCCTATAGACTGGTAGAATTCATGGAAAGCAAAAATCCACAATGATACTTGAGTGTGAGATATACATTAACAATTTAATATAAAAGCTGAAGTTTGAATAAACATTAGTTTGGGCTTTTTGAAAGAGTTATATATCAAATCAGAGCTTCAACAGCTCCGCTTCAAAGGCTGAAGTGGAAAAAGCAAAACAAAACATTACAAGTACTTCCCCAGAAATACATTTCCCTGAGATTCACTGATATCAAAGACCCATACTTTTGAGTTTGAGAATTTTTATGAGACATCAAAAACAGACAGTAGAATAACCAAAAACAAAGATTACAACCAGCAATTCTATACAAATTCCTACTCACAGAAAACATTCAAAAGTGTTTGAGGTTGACTGGGGTTTTTTTTTGTTTGGTCATAGTTTCTTTTTAAAAGGCAAGAAGAAATGTAGTCTAAAAATTCCAAACACCTCTGTTGCATGAAAAATAGCACTTTAAGTCTGGAAGCAAATTTAACAGGGTAAATTTGGAATAAATGGAATAATTCAAGGTGAGTATACAGTAACAGAATCAAGTCTAGTTGAAGTTATTTGCAGTATACGTGATTCAATATAATATAAAACTTGAAGGTCTGTGGTGACAATATTTTCTTATCGACTCCTGGCACACGACATCAATAACCAGCACAGACTGATCACAGAACTGAAAGCACGCAGGACCAAAAGTCAGAGATAGCTCTTAAGTTCTCATATGGTATCAGTGAAAAAGAATTAAGATCAGCTTTTGAATTTCAAAACAGATGTACTTCAACAGAGAAAAAACCCAAAGGATAAATACATACTTACAGAGCAAATAATGCTGCTAAAATTACTTTTTTTAAAGCTCAGATTGATGATCAAAGCATGTTATTTTCTTAGGAAAGTCTTCTAGTTATATTTGTGTTGGCAAGTAGTTTTTAAAACATTTATATCAGGGCAGAAAACTATGCTCACACCAAAACTTCCAAAACAGACCTAGCGCTAAGTTCATTTGCCTTACTTTATAAGTTTGTTTATCCACATTATGAGAACAGTTTCCTATATCATTTATTTACATTATCTAAAAACATCAGCAAGTATGTAACTGCTCTATGCACATTACATGTATTTGTACATTTCAACAAATAAAATAACTATGTTTTATCAAGCAGTACGATAGACTAAGAACAGGATAAAATACCATTGTGACCTAAAGCAAATATACTATTTGGCCACAAGAATTAGCTCCCAGTTCTGCATGTTTCACCTTAAAATATACAGAAATAAGCAAACTAATCAGTTGCAGGGATTTATAAGGTTTGTTTTTACTTTCTTTTCCCTTCTCTTTCCCACCTCAGTGGCATTGCTACTTCCTAGTTCATGCTTTAACAGACATATACACTAATATATTTCTAGGGCTTTCCATCCAATACACTTAAATACTTCTTCTTAGCATGACCCTGTCATTCACCCTGGCTCATAAGTGAAGTGCTCACTGGCTGCCAGGACTGCCATGGTGTGTTTGGCTTACAAAGGTAAGAAATAATGGTTTCATTCAGCAAATGAGTTTGGTGACTTCTGGCTTACAGAGCATCCTTCCTCTTTTACACAGAAAGCTGGAGTACTATTAGTATACTAGTATTAAGTTCAATTTTCATCATTTATATTTTAGTTCTAGCGTATCAATCCCCTCTTCAAATAAAATTATGACTGTCATCATTTACAGTTTGGATACCTTTTTAGATCCCATTGAGGCTAATTCCAAATAAAATAGCATGGAATTATTTAGTACAAAAAGTTTCCATCATTTATCCCTTTTACAAATTATTTAAAGACTTCATGTCAGCAACTGAAAACATTAATGTTGATCTCACAAAGAACAAACAATATATTATGCATGCTGCCCACTCATTTATCCTTTGAGAAAGTCTCTTGCAGGCCACTTGCCAATACTGCCACTCACTGTCTAAAATATAAATACTAGTGCTTCTAGGATATATCAATAAATAATAATTGCCAGTGGTTCAAATCAGCTGGCAGTTTAAAACCCACATCCTGTACAACATCGGCTGGTACCAGGCGCTTTACTGAAATGTAATTTTGAGTGGACTATTCTGAAGCAGTACATCCACTACTGAAGCACCTTCCTAAACTCTTTCTTAGGATGGCTTATCTCTTCATCATGTTTAAAACAAACTACCATCACACACAGAGCCCATACAAATAGTTACTCACTTTTTAAAAAATCCTACTTGGTTTTCAATCAGAATAATTTTGTAGCAACAAGCCTCACAACACTGCCTTTTCAGGAGGCCAAGGACAAACTGCACATCACGTAAATTCCATGAGACTCAGGAACAGATTGCCCAGACAAGCTGTGGATGCCCCAAAATTGGAAGTTTTAAAGGTTACAGCCTTAAACAGCTAGTGAAAGATGATCCTGCCCACAGCAGGAAAGCTGGACTAGATGACTTCTAAAGGTCCCTTCCAACCCAAGCCATTCTAGGATTCTGAAGTCTGTATTTGCCAGTCTAACACCACTAGGAAGGTTTGCCTACAAAACAGAGCAGTTTCTGAAGATCAGAACTCCTTGGGTTTTGTTCTAGGACAAATTCCTATTTCAAGAAGACTACTTCATTGTACAAGCAATGTCAACAAATTCCACGTGATTATCCATGTGTGAATTATTCATGAATAGGTACTCACACAATCAGCATCTTGGCATTTACAAAAAAAATAATTTTTGCCTGCATTTCTTCACAAGTAATGGAAAAGATAGGATGAATTTAAAATTGTTCTAAAGGCAGTTTTATTGCCACTATAATAAACCCACTGAAACAATGGCCAGTTATTTTCCAATGAATAGTGCAACTATTTTGTTAGTCAATCACCAAGATGATGATGACTGCATTTCATAGGAAAAAAAAAAAAAAAAGCCTAAAAAAACTCCACCCAAACCAAAATCCAACTAAATCAAAACTCTTCAGCAGCAACAGCTTGTACTATGCCATTTAACTGGCTTTACCTCAGTAGCTTAAATTTAATAGTCAGCTTTAAGTAGAAATGCTGTAAGTGAAAACTGGAAAGAAAATTCCACACCTACAGCTGTCACCTAAAATTAAACACAACAATTCTCTTCAAACCTCAAGTGTGCTTCAAAAAGGCACCATGTGATCATATTTAGCTACTGCACTGTAGTTAAGAACATTTCATGCACAACAGATAAACAAAAATTTCATTGAAATGTTAAAAAATAGCAACGGTGAAAACCAGGTATAATTACTTACCAGTCTCTAATCAGTAATTATATATTTCATTTTAAGTGCAACCTATAACTTAGGAACATTTTCTTTTTGACCCTGTTACAATTTGCAACATAGGCAAAATGAAATAAACTACACATATGTTGGAGGGCAAAAACTCCACCCTAAAATAGATAAATTTGTGTTAGGTGGAATAGTTCTATGTAAAGAGATGTGTGCTATTGGAATAGTACCAAGAAGGTGACTTGTGCAAAACAGTAGGTGGTCTTAAACATCTCCAAGGAGATTGATTAAATGGCTCCAATCCAGTTTAAAATGCTTATCATTTTACTGGGATACACAGCAAACATGACAACAATATTCCATGTCTGTAGCAATTTAATTTTTTTTTTTAACAGAATTGGGTCAAATTTTAAAGTTGCCATAGCACATAAATTTTAAGGAACCAAAAAAATTTTTAAAAAAGAGTCATTACAAAGTAATGTATATACTGTCATACACCACTCCTCATTAAAAAAGTCCTGTGTTTATCAAGTGTACTTATTTCAGCAACCAGGATGAGGCACAAAGATTAGATATTTGGACAGTATTCTTGAAAGTTTACTTATTTTACTTGTATTAATACAGTTATAGAACGGGATTAACTATTTTTGGCATATATAAAATAAACTGCATGCAAGAGATTAAACAATAAAAAAGTACTTACGAAATCGAAGTCTCCATCTTGAGGGACTTTCCAGTTATCAGGGAAAACGTTTTTGGATATGTGGTAAGGTTCATGCATGTTCTGATTACAGTTTTCAGGGCTTTTATTCTTGGAATCTTGTTTATCAAAGTAGTCCATGAAAGAAGGTCTTTGAACTTGCGGTGAAGTAGCATTTCCTTAGTTGAAAGAAAACAAAAAAAAAAAAGGTAAAAACTATTCAAATATTAAAGAATTAATGCACTATAAACTTCACTAATTAATTTTCCTGGGGTTTGCAGAAACTAATACAGTCATCTGCATGTGATGCAAGCCTCTGTTTGTCCCCTGAGGGTCTTTGGCATAAAAGCTCATAGTCAAAGGATGATATTTTTGTAGCAAGACACAACGTGGAGAAATGTTCAAGACATTTCAGAGTTGCACACACAAATAATATTAGAAGTTACTTCATGCAATATCAATTTGTTGTTATAGAGACTGAATAACATGAGGTGCTAAGCATCCCTTTGGGCGCTGAATGCCCCTAACTTCAAGGCCTGGTCCACAGGCACTTGCAGGAAAGCAACAGAGTTTCACTAAAGGTGGGATTTAATAATAATTTAGAAAAAGAACTTGCAAAATGCAAGTACACAAATTGTGTCTAGATGCTGCTTAATTCAATTCATTACCAATGAAGATTCCCATAAAATTACAGGATCACCCTCTACAGATGGTTGCAAAGCACCCTGTCTCCATAGTGTAGAAACCCTGGGGGATTTTTGTCATCATCTAACAGCTGCAAAAGCTTTATGAAGCAGATCGAGATCAGCATGAACTCCTGCTCTTTTATGCTTTTCACAAAACTAAAAGTAAAAAAAAAAATATCTTCAGTCCTAAATGACTGAAATTTGTTTTCATTTGTGGGATTTCAAAGCAAATTCATTACTAAATAGCACAATAAACAAACATAACTGTTACCTCAGAGACCATATTCTGCATAGCATTGGCACATGAAACGTACTTACTGGAAGTGTAACACATTTGACACGAAGATATATGAAATGTATTTCCACAAATAAAATATGAAATGGGATGAGAGATAAATAACTAAGATGGGGGGGGAAAAACCTAACACTAAAAACCAGACAAAACTATACATTTAAATTGCAAACTTAACAAAGCAATAGGAATTTTTATTTGATATACTTGTTTCAACAAGTGAAAAGGTAAACTGAAAATATCTTTTCAGCTTGTGTTTAACATGATCACTAGGACTTGCTAATCTCCTTATCTGGCTTTATACTTGTTTTTATTCATTCACTAAGTGGGTTTTTCCCCTCTCTTTCACCTCTTATTTCATCATCTCTTCCCATCCCCTTTGTCTAAAGATTTTTTAATTCATTCTAATTTTGCTGCATGACTAATAGCAGCCTATTTTTTCATTAATGTTTATTTTTGTACTGCCATCTTTTCACAGAATCATCACGGCCAGAAGAGACATTCAAGATCATCTAGTCCAGCCACTGACCTAGAAACATGATAATCACCACAACAATACCCCAAGTGCCACATCCAGACAATTCTTGACACTTCTAGACGTTCAAAAGATGTCACTCCCACCACCTCCCTGGGCAGCCCATTCCAATGCTTACTCACTTTTTCTGTGGAAAAAAAAAAATTCAAATACCTAATTTGAACCTTCCCTGGAAAACTTAAGGCCATTTTCTCTCATCCTTTTACTTGAGACATGGCAGAAAAGACCAACCCCCACCTGGCTAAACCTCCTTTCAGGGATTTGTAGAGTGCTATGGTCACCCCCGAGCCTCCTTTTCTCCAGGCTAAACAACCCCAGCTCCTCACAGGATTTGTGCTCCAGACCCTTCACCAGCTCCGTTACCCTTGTCTGGACATGCTCCAGCACCTCAATGTCTTTCTTGTAGTGAGGGGCACAAAGCTGACCACAGGATTTAAGGTGTGGCCTCCCCAGGGCTCAGTACCCAGGGCTCACTGCCCTGGACCTGCTGGCCACACTATTCTTGATAGAAGCAAAGACTGTATGTTGATTTATTGCTTCTTTTCTTTCTGCTTTTCTTAAATTTTTCTGTTCTAGTAAGATTTCTTCTGGCATTTTTTAATGCATGTTTTCTATTGTCATGCTCTAAGCTTTAGTAACTTTGACTTCAGCTGCTTTCCTTCAATTCCACAATGGTTCCTTCATTCGATCTGCTATTTCCATACACACCTTCTTTTCCTCACATTTTTTAGCTGTTTTTTCTCTCAGTTTTTGCCACTTTTTTTCATATAATTTTTTCTAATCCCTGATCAGTTATCTCTACTCACCATCTTTTAATTAGTAACAACCGTGACCTAGCAATTCCGTGAACTAAACTCCAGGTTGAATTTAACTGACCGGACAGCAGACACCTCTTCTCCAGAATCTCCCAAGTTTGCCCCCACTGAACTCAAGATCCCTTGAAGGAGATTTCTTGATCTCTTGAACCTGGGACTGAGGAAGGGATGAGAAGTAACCAGCAGAAAAGAGCACTAAAGGGCAAAAACCATAGTCATAGAATGGGCTGAGTTGGAAGGGACCTTTAAAAACCATCTAACACCAACTCCCTGTCCATGGGCAAGGACACCTTCCACTAGAGCAAGTTTCTCAAAGTCCCATCCAACCTGTCCTTGAACACTTCAAGGGATGCTGCATCCACAGGTTCTCTGGGCAATTTGTTCCAGTAGAGTAAATAATTTCTTCCCAGTATCTACTCTAAACCTGCCCTCTTTTAGTTTAAAGCCATTACATCTTGTCCTATCACTACAGGCCATTGTCAAAAGTCCTCCTCCAGCTCTCCTGTAGGCTCCCTGTTGGGTACTGCAAGGTCCTACAAGGTCTCCCTGGAACATTCTCTTCTCCAGGCTGAACAACCCCAAATGTCTCAGCCAGTTTTCCTATCAGAGGTGCTCCACCCCTCTGACCATTTTCATGGTCCTCCCCTGGATTTGCTCCAACAGCTCCACGTCCTTGTTTTGGGGGTCCTAGGGCTGAACACAGTATTACAGACGGGGTCTCATGAGAGCTGAGCAGAGCAGAAGAAAAATGGAAGAATCTAAATTTTAGAAAAGCACACATTTACAAAACAGATCCAAAAGAAGATAGTAGTATGAAGGAGGTAGAATTAAAACCAAAAAACACTATGCATTTTCTTATTACAAACTTTTCATTACTTGGTGATCGCTGCCCAAACTATTTGTACCAAAAAGATAGGACACCACATTGCTGGCCTTTCACAACCAATTTTTTCTTCTGCTGCGATGGCTGTACTTAAGTTTCATCCCTGAGACATAGCTATAAACAAAAAGATTACCAGTGTCTCTATTCAAAACCCCAAGTACCAAAATGTTGGCCCATTACAGGTAAGGCAGTCTCCGTCCTCTCATGTATCAGGCAACACTGAAGATTTTCCAAGCACTTCTTGTAAGTTTTGAAACTATTTATAAATATCTTCCTTATACATGTAATAGAAGACTACCTACATACATAAAACAAACCAACCCCTGTAAATTCCTTGCTATCAAATGCAAATTATGGAAATTGAGTCAACAGGACTGAAATTAAGCCAAGGTAAGCAAAGAACATTTATTTTTTACTTTGAGAACTTCTTTTATTTGTCTTGATAAATAAGAATTTAGAATTCACTTCTGATTTCAATTTAGCATACAGTCAGTTAACCCAATTAAAACAGCACGAGCTGCTTACCTTCACTGCAAATATAAAAACTCACACACAAAATCAGAAATACAACTGCAAAATTATGGGACCAGATATATTTCAACTTCTCTTTTGGTTTCTTCCTCCAATGCAAAAAATCCCAAAGGATTTATTTAGAAATTTATCTTTAAGATTTTATTTTATTTTTATAAATAATTAAATTTAAAAAGAGACACTATTTAGATCTCTAGCTAACTTAACAGGTTCAGTTAGTGCTTCATAGGAATGGGTTGACATCTACCAGTCTAAAGACCATGTGAAAGCTCCTCTTTTGTATTTACTTTATAAAACACTCAGGGTCTATGCCATAGCAAACTGATATAGGTTACACCTTTTTTTTTTTTTTTGTTTTTTAGTGAGATTATTTGGTCTGAAAGTACTTTTTCTAACTTTCATGAACAACAGAGTAACATTATCTTCTCAACCATCTTTCAAAAACCAAGAAAATTAGATGTATAATACATAAAGATTCCCTTAAGGACAATTAATTCACTCCTCTATTCAATAAGTTACATTTGCCACAAAAAATCTATAGCACAGTCAGTATCACTCCACATTTGCACCAAAAACCTACTGTGCAATAGCCTGTTCCATTCTAGAAGGATTTGGATTTTTCAGTTCTTCTAATTATTTGTTTTTCAATAAGCAATGATCATGTTTAAAAATGTTTTCCACAGTTTCAATATTTAAGAATATCGGTCTCCTATCACCCCTACACTTGCCTACTGCAAAGACAGCTTTGGAAAAAAAGCCATAATAAAACAACAGTCAGAAATTGCTGGCAAGCCATAAAACACAGAGAGCACCATTGATGCTGAAAACACATTCTACCTCAGCAATACCCCTGATAGGAACACAGCCAATAGGGATGTCCCCAAATAGTTATGTGTCTCCCAAAAAGTATGCTGAATAAAATGAATGAGGCAACGACATAACACCAACTCCATGACACTGTTTCAAAAACATTATCACAAACACACATTTCTCAACACACATTTCAAAATAAGGAGGATGCACACTTCATTCTAATGCATATTTTGGTAAAATTCAACTGATGTCATCCACCATGAAAAATTATTTTGTAGTGAAGCATTTCCAACAGAAAAGTATTGTATTACTATAAAATTGATTTTAAATCAGTTTATAAGTTCTGCTGTTAGTTAACAAGTAAGGTCAGCAGATGAGGATGACCATCTCCTACAGAAGGGAGACTCCCACTACAATTTCCTGTGGAACGACTGTAAGTCCTTCTCTCACTCTGTTACTACCAGGACACTGGACCTCTTCTGCAGCTGCATATCTACAGAGGAAAGCTTTCTTCCTTTTGCCGAAAGCCATGAGCTTCCACAGCCTTCCACATTCTGTGGATCTCCATCTACTGCTCAACTGAGGAGCATTTTCAGCCGCTTGGTGAAGTTAGGGATCTGGCTTTCCTTGCTCTGAAGTGCTTCTGTGAACATCCTGTCAGTATTTTTATTCCCTCAGAATACACTGCTTTGGCACTATTAGAGTCAGAACCTGTAAAGCAATCATCTTTCAGCCTTCTTTAGACCTATACCTACCTATGTGCTCTCACCCTACTACAAAGGCTACCAGAGCTTATACAAAATCACATACTACTTGGGTTTTGTATTCCATACATTCCTACCACTACTCTCTCCCCCCACAAGGTGCCCTACAACACAGCGGCAGTAATTCTGGGAAATGGGAGACAGGAGCCTAGAATTTTGACCTCAGTCTCCAGGCAAATGCATCTAACAGTGAACTACCACATAGAAAGCTGCCACAGCCACCTCCTTCAGCCATATGCTACGCAGGAATTGTGACTGTATTTTATGAGCGGGAAAGTTCTGCTGCTAACGCATGCCTACTAGGCAACCATCTCAGAGAATTAGAGGCCAGGCTACTGGCAACCACAAGGAAGCAGCAGTAGTAACAGCAGCACCAGTTAGGCAGGCCAGAGCGGCTGGGAGTCTACCGCAGGACAAATCTAAGAAATGTTTGACTATTGAGAGCTGTGGAACAAAGTGATTACTGAGTTCACAGTTTTTGTATCACAGTGACTTATACACCCAAGTCTTCGTTCAGTTTAGGCCTCATTAGGGCTTTTGCTTGTTGCATGACACACCTATTTACCAGAAATAATTGCAACTGGCATTTAAATGGAAAATCCACATAATTTTCAACTAGCTGAAGCTTTCAGAGACTTTTTGAAGGACTATGACCCCAAGTTACAATTTTTAATGGGAAAAAGTTTCCAGCACAAAACATTGCTTTGCTTCTTAAGAATAAGACTTGTAAAACTGTTTTAATAATTTTTGTTCTTTTTTTTCCCCACTCTCTGAAAAAAAGAAAAAAATATTCAATGATATTACTATTACAATCATGGAATATGCTGAGTTGGAAAGGACCCATCAGGAAGATCGAGACCAACTCCTGGCACTGCACAGGACACTCCAAGAATCACACCATGTGCCTGAGAGCATTGTTCAAACACCTCCCATTAGTCCATTCCAGCCGAATGACACTTTATTTCTGTTTTTAACAAAACAAAGAAAATACGCATTAAACTAGCATTTTGCAACAGCTCTCAAAAGCAGAATTGCTAACAACATTATATAAAAAAAAAAAATCCCCACTTTTAAAATATAATACTACTAGTGATATAAATGAACAACTTTATTACCAACCACAGAAAATGGCTTGAGAACCATTTGAGGACCTGTAAACATCTATCACCTCTTTATACATACATACACAGGAGTAAAGCACCAGTACACCTACGTACGGCACCAAGCAAACCATCCTATCGGGGCACAGTAAACACACTTGACTGAAAATACATCCATGAAGTATCAATGCCCAGGCTTACAGCACCACTGAAACCAGCCCATAATTAAGTTTCCTTAATTAGGAATTTCTGGAATTAGGTCATAAATTGTTATAAAACATGTCACCAGCTTTTGCTTTTCAGCTGAAAAACCAGCTGTAGGATTTAGGCCTTTCTAAGAGTTTTGAAGCACCACTCCAAAGCTATTCAAGCATACACCTCATATCACAGGGGAGACTGACTTACAGTATCAAACAATCCCTTACCCTGGATGCTGAAATCACTAAAAAATAATGAATAAACCAACTCATGAATTCTTCTATCAACATGTAGGTTCTACAGCATGGTGCATGTCCCACTATTACCAAAACTACCATTACACAATAAGATAAGAAAGTTGAGCAAGTAAGTGCTGGAGCCAAACCTGCTGCCTGACAGCTGAATGATTAAACCATCACTTGCTTCAGGCTACCTCCAGTTTGCCAATTGTGCTGGAGTTATGCTGCTCAAGACAGTCACCTGTGGGGGGGGAAGGCCAGGGAAGGAAACCTGCTGTCCCAAAGATTATATTCTTGTTTGTTTAGAAGGAAGAATGTGTTTAAGAATTATACTGACTAAACCTAAAATGTTCATGTCTTACAGGGCAAAAAGTAATAAAACAAAAACCTGATTACTTTTCTACATTCTAGTTGTCAAATGCCACCTCATTCATTCTCTGTCCTCTTCTTCTAATACATTCATTACCAACCACAAACTATGCAGAAGCTTCACCAAAGTCTGAAGCAACAGTTAGAAACCCAGAATAAACTTAAACTGCACTAAGAGACAACTAGTTTTCCAGCCCAAAGCAGATGCCAACTATAAATTTAACAGGGCAAAAAAGAGAATCAGGGGGAATGTTACTGAAAAGGAGAAAAGAGAACAAGCGTAAGTAAGTACTCCTGGTGCACCAGAAAGCCCTAACACTAAGCCTTGCGGAAAACCACAAGGGGAATGTGAGGAAGCTGGTCTGAACACTAGTCTCTCCACTGACATATGAAAAAGCTTCCACACAAAAATAAGTAAAACCCAGGCAACTGAACAAAAGAAGTAACATTTCCACCATTCTCACTCTTTCCTCTACTCTGCATTAAACCTCGTAAGGTTAAGTTACTCCCAACTCTCTGCGTTCTTCATTTTCTTTCCTCCTTCCAGGTACATACCACAGAGTCTTTGATAAGAACATGCACAGGCATACCAAGCAAGACAGCATAAATGTTGTTTATTACTAGACTGTATACTGTATGTTGGGGTAGGAAGACAGGCCTCTTCTTGTTCCAGATCCCCATTTTATCTGGGCACAATTCCCTATTAGTGAAAAAAATATGGTTTTGGTTATTTTCTGTCATGGCTCCCAGAGGCCTCTAAGCATGGGTACTTATAAATAAAAACATATTATTGTTTCTTATTTTGTCCTTGAGCAGGGAAACAAAAGGCAGAAGGAAACAAAACATGAAACTAAACACAACAGCAATTAAATAAAAAGTTTGTCATAAATATTTTGTGTCTCTAGGAAGGAAATGAAATCCTTCTTCCCTTGTTTACTAAGTTTATTTCTCCAAGCTTCTTGCTTACAATGTTCTGTTATTCAGCAGTATCAAAGAGCACTTCTAAGATACTCATTCTGATTTATTACAATCAAATCACACAAACATCCAGAAAGTGCCTATTTTGCCTATAAAGGTACATTGGAAAAAGCAACCAATCTCCAAAATCTTGTGTCTTTGTCGAGTACAACGAAGCACAAAATCTGTGTCTGCCTTTCAGAGACAGCAAGGTTTTTTATGTCCCTTCCTGGTGACATTTATTTAGGAAACTTGCTATTGCTCCTGTTTCAGCCAATAGCACAACAATCACAAAAACCAGAGGACCAGCTACAGTGGACATGATGAATATTTCTTTTTAGCTGAGAGATGTGGAGGTCCTGTTCTTGACTTATTTCTAGTTTTTAATGTAAAAAATGCAAATAATGGGTGCCTAATGCAAAATACAAGAAATTTTAGCAAGGAAGTGCTGAAACCAAACCTGTGGCCTGACAGCAGAATGATTAAACCATCACTTGTCATGAGGCAAACTACCTCCAATTTGCTGGCTCTGCTTTGCTGCAGTTACAGGGCTCAAGACAGTCATGTGTGGGAGAGGAGGGAGGGGAAGGAAACCTATCACCTGTCCCAAAGATCATTCTTGTTTGAGAAGAAAGAAGAATGGGATTAAGACATATACTGACCAAATGTCAAGGTGTACAAAGGCAATTCCCTTTCTAACTAAAGATCATTACGGGAATCAATAAAAATTGAAAACAACAGTACATTTTAAAAGCAGTGTCCCCAGCAGACAAGTAAGACACAGAATAAGAGAGTGCAATGCAAACCTAATGCCACTCTTTTGATCTGTTTGGCATAGTAGCAGGTATTTCCTCTCAGCACATATAAAAAACTACATGGATAGTGTGGTGCAATTTGGTATACTACTTACACAGAATTTACTTAAAAAGACTGAAGTGATTTGTCAGGCTGCATAGAAACTGCACTAAACCCTAATTCATAATACTTCCACCCTAAGAATTTATTCTAAATTTTTTCATACTATCTTTCCCCTTTCTTTTTTTTTTTTTTTTTTTTAATCACTTAGCTTGTCCTTAGTTTGTTGAAACTGATGGGTTTGAGATCACTTGTACTAACCTTCCATTAGCCTCATGGTCTAACAGGCAAGTATTCTGTTTCAACATAAAGACAAATTAAAGCACATACTGAATCTGGAGGTGAATCATCATACTTAAACTAATCACTGTCAACAGCAATCTTATTACTGAGAACTCTAAAGGAAAAGCAAAATAAAACCCAAAACAAACCACAAAAAAGCCAAACAAACAAAATCTACAAAACCTCTTTTTCCTTCCAACTTCCTGTACACAAAAAAAAGTATCTGCTTTGCACTTCCAACTTATCTTGAGCAAATTACATCAGGTATCTATATGCAAACACAAATGCAGCTTTGTATTTACTACAAAACACTCTACAAAGTTATTTATTTGGCACTGATTTCCACTCTTGAGATATTAGCTCTCTGTATTACACACACACACAGAGCGCCCCACACCCCACCCCCCCACAACTGCCTGGAGTTAAACACTGCATTGTGCCTCATGAAATCAGGCAGCTACAGCCTGAGTTAGAGTCATCTATTGATGCTGCCTATTTAAGCAACTAATTCTATTACAATTTATGAACCTCAATCTGCAGTAATCTTCAGCCAAACAACGAGTGTATCAGTAAATAAGTATGTAAATTAACTATTTTTAAAATGTATATTTATGGATATTTCAGTATAAGTTATAATTTTATACATAAAAACATCCACAACTTTTTTTCTCTTTGTTACATACTCCCTCACATGCTGCCAAAATCAATTAGAACTTTTTACTTAGGTTTCAGTAATCTTTGGATCATGGCCTTAAATCAACCATTGTTGAATTACATTCCAAAAAAGTCCAAATAATTATTTGCTTAAAAAATACAGATCTGCTAGGTGATCATGATTTACAAAACAATTTTGCAGCAAAATATATTACTGATTGCTGACCCCAAAGAGAGTCACAATATGTTCCCAGGACCAGTGACATTGAAACAGCATAATCACACCAGTTTAGCTCCAAGGAACTGGTCCAAATGTATGTGGGACAGGAGACAAAGAGACAAGCAGTAAAAGGGACAATTCATAGAATGACAATTTGAGAGTCCTCTAGAGAAACTTAGTAAAACACCAAAACCAGACTTCTGCTTTGAATCTCCCACTATAGTCAAATTTTTCTCTACAAATTATAGAGTGCTTAGAGACACAAATACCCCTCTCCCCCTGTTTTAACCACAGAACTTGAAACTTAAAAGCCATTCATGATACAGCACTGTCATGCAGCATGAGAAAACATACTACATTATTAGAAGAAAGCAAATGAACAACATACGTTTCATGGTCCCATCTTCCTCTTCATCGTCATCACTGTTTATTACCATGGTCCCCAAGTCTGACTCTAACATGGTGCTGTTGTGTTCAATCATTGTCTGAGCGCCTTCACTCATCGTACTGGTGGCTCTCATGGTACCAGCGCTCTCTGAATTGGTCTTCACCATGGTGTGAGAGTCCAACTCATCTTCATCCTATGGGGAAACATTTGCCAGAAGGCAGCAGATCATTAAAATAAAATAAAGGTAAGATGCAATCACTTATTGATTAGTTTTTATCTTTATGTGACCGAGCTGTACTGCTGGACTTCCAGGATTAAAACTTTAAAAGAAAAATAAAAAATCTTCCATATAAAGAAAAATAAAAACTCTTCTTTCTCACAGATGCATGGCAGGGTAAATAAAACGTGGCCCAGCCACTCACTTTGCATTAACATCCAGTTTTGAGTTATCTCTGTGATTTTCATGACCCACTTTATCTCTCTGGGTTCCAAAAACCACTAACGCAATTTAGAGAAAGTGATTTTGCTGTTTTGTAAGGGACTGTCACCAAGGGTGCTGACCACCCTTAACTTTGCATCATGCCCAGCATCTGACATTACATACAGGACCCAGATGACAGGCTCATGTTCAATTTAGCTACTAAACAATCTTCCAACAGAATTTGTAAAGTACCCCTCAGAAACAAAAAGTCAACTTGACTTACTTCAAGTGTTTACTTCCATTTTAAAACCTTTGTTACAAACCTGAGTCAATAACTTGTTAATACTACACATAAAAATAGCCCTTGAGCACATACTTACCCACTAAGTGTGGGGGATATAATATCAAGAAGATAGACAGTAGCATTTTGAATCGGTAACGGTAACAGGCCAGGAATTTGAAACAGAGAACTAATGACAATCCAGTTAATGAAATGTGAAATTCATATGGAATACCAATATTTGAAAACACTAATGGGAAATCCCATGGGTTTCCAGAATCTAATTTAGATTATACACACAACATCACAACATTTCAGGAGTAATGTGATGTGACGGACTGTTGGCTATACACATTTTCTATATGAATAAAATCTATTACTAAAGGAAAAAAACCTAAGACATTCTCATTTCTTGATTAAATGTAAGTAACAATATCCATCACTGTGAAGTTACTGTAAGTCAAATTGTTACATTTTAAATACAAATGCTACTTTCACCAGTTTTATAACCATATATGCATCCATTTCCTCTATTGTGTCAAAACTTCATTCGAGTTCCTTTATAAATGAACTCTGTCCCTGATTAGCAAAATATTTTAGCTACATAGTTTAAAAGACTATTGGACAACCCTTTTATTTCTTTTAATTTGCCCCTTACAAATAACATGTTGTTGCTACACAGAATCATAGAACTGTTTAGGTTGGAAAAGACCCCTAAAATCATCAGTTCAACTGTTAATCTGGCACTGCCAAGTCCACCACTAAATCATGCCCCTAAATGCCACATCTACATGACTTTTAAATACGTCCAGGGTAACATGTAACATTAAAACACTACTTCGCCCACGAAAAAATTTCCCCTTTTTCCTAAATCTTTGCATTGCTTTACAGATTTTAAATGTTTAACTATGAAGAGACTTGTAAGTTCAGGGGCTGGGGGAGACAGACACAGAATGGGAACAGAAAAAATAAAGTTTACACTCAAATCCCTGCAAGGTCCAGCACTTTGTGTTTCTCAGTGAACTCATTCCTTTCCTTCCTGTTCAGTCCCTGACAATTTGCCTCTCGTACAGACACACATGCACAAGCCAGCTACATGACCCAAGCGCCTGCTTCACTAAGGGTTGGTCTAGGCAGATACGGAGAATTGAGTCTGCAGTAACACCAGCTCCTGAAAATAATTCTATTACACCTCAACTAAGAGATACAAAACCAGATTTAATCTTGATACAGAAAGTCTGACTAACAGCATACCATAATGAAGCCAGGATACAGACCTAAACAGACATATTAAAATTCCAAATGTCAAAGGAATCTTTATTTTCCAGATTCTAATTTGCAAAAATACTTGAGTTCTTCATTTGGATTCTTTCTGGGGGGTTTTTTTAGTTGCATTCTATTTAGTACCCTACCCTTAAAAAACCCTGTGATATTCACAAAGATACAGACAGTTTACAGCTGCAGCACTAGGCAACTGTGCCAGTAAAAAAAATGAGAATATTCTGGGACTGCTCCTCCTGGTGGCAACTTTAATTTTCTCTACTTTCTCCCACCAAATGTTACTGTTAACCCCAGTGTTTTCTATGAATTGCATTTTTCCCCTTCTAAAAAGGATACTCAGAAAAAAAAGTAGTTTTGCATCACATTTTAAAAGTGACAGAACAGTTAAACTACAAGTGTTTCTTTCAGTGCTGCAATACAGCGCAAAACTGACTCACAACAAAGTGATGTTTCACCCACTAACCACTACAAATTTGGCATCTCTAACATACAAGCAGGCAAATCTCTGAATTTAAGGCATAGTTACATTTGATTTACAGATTCGCTTGACTAATATTAATATCAATATCCACTTGCAGTGCATACAGCCCTAACCTTATCCAAGCTGAAATAGGAAATAAAACAAACACTTTCTTGGAGCTCAAAACTTTTATTTTAGAAGTTAGTGGAGAAAAGTGATGGCTTTATGAACATACGAACAAGTACAAAATAGAGTCCTGAATTACCACTTGCGTAACTTCTGCTTCACTGAAAAAAAATCATCTTTTATTTCTTCAGTCAAATCAAGTATCTGGGCTTAGTCCAAAGAATAGCATTTCTTTTTCCAGTCTAAGAGTGCCAAAAGCCTTATCTTAGTATTGTCTCTCAGCAAAGAGAACAGTTATCTTTTAGTACCTAGTAGACTAAGGATCACAAGAGCCCACCTTAGTACAAAAAGAACAGCTGTCCCAAAAAGGAAAGTACACATCAATTTTGATGAATGGTGTTCTCCGTATATCAGGAATCATGTACGGACACAGAACAATATAAAACTTCTTCATGGCCTGTGCATGCCCCAGAATAATTAGTTTTGTAGCTAACACAAATTGCTTCCAGAACTGTCATTCCAGTATTTCTCACAAATATGAGATTTAGCTAATATGGCAGTAGACTACACTGGTTCTGGAAACGTAACTTTATAAAAATATGCAGTGGATCCAAGTTATGGAAATGCACATTTACACGAGAGATGAAAGTGATTCTTTCATACAAATTCTGATTCATGCTTTACAGTGCATAAATATTGGTGTAGAAATTGTGATCTGTTGTTAAAAAAGGTAAACACACTGATTAAATAAAAACAAACACAATCTCAATTTTAACCAGGAAAAAAATAAGAAGTATTAAAGCTGAAGTGTCATGTTCTCATACTGTTTATAAAAACAGATCCAAGAATCAAACAATAAAAACAACTAATTCTGGAATTAAACTGTCTGCTGTTCTCCTGTGTACCAGTAATAAGCACCAAACTTGTATTTGGAAGGGGTATCTCTTACACCACTATACAGCAAGAGAAGGTGCGCCTAAGTGAGAACTCTAAAATCTCTTGAAATGCTACAGAATTTACAATAGACTACAGAAACTCTGAATAACATCATAATGTAAAATACAAGTAAAGTACCAGCAATAACCTGCAATCCTATAAGACTAACTCTCTGGATCTCCTTATTTTCCAAAAAAAGTTATTATTAAGAAAAGCAACCCTTAAAGCATAAAAATGCAATCATAGAGATTTGATTATCAGGATAGAAAATACAAAAAGACTTCAGCAAAAACCACACACAAGACTTCATGATATGCTTGTAAAATAAAAGATCTCATCACACAAGAAGTTTTCTCAGAGAAGCTGACCCTGCAGATCATACCTGAGCCTACATCATTACAGAAGTGAATGAGCCAAGGTGATAAAGATTAATGGATTTTTCAGTTCCATTTTAAACACTAATAGGGACGAAGACTGATAAAAAACTAAACAAATATGAAGAAGCAAATATGGCAGCAGTTGCCTTTAAAATCTCTCTACCTATGGTTTGGCATGTAAAAAGAACACTAGATGGCAGCAAAGACGGGAAACTCGGCTGCAAGGCATTAAAGGAAGATTTACATGCTGGCAAAATTTAGTATCCTGTAAAATAATTTCATTTACTATTAACACCTCATCATCACCTTTGAAAAATGTAGCTGTAGTCACAGCTATCTTTTTTTAAAGCACTGTAGTAGCTACATAAACACATAATATCGTTTGGTCAAGCGCAAGGATTTCGTAAAAGCTCCTAAGTACAAAGCCAAGCTTCAACCTGAGTATATGATTAATACTGAGCACACAAATCTTAGACCCATCAGTAAAACAGGTAAAAACTTAACTTTCAGCACACAGTCAAATCCCATCACATTCAATAGACATCCATCACAAAACAGCACATAAGCGTGTTTTCTCCCTCCAGGTAATTGATGCATCAGGTAACGACAACTTGCTGCATGCCCATACCTCCCCATGTTTATTCTTCCTCTAAACCAGTTTCTGGCTCTATGCTGCTGTGGATTTTAACAATATGCTATATTTCTAACTTCAGGACACTTAAAGTACCGCAATCAAATTTAATTAACACATACGTCAAGTGTTCTTTGGCATAAAGAAAAAATGGTATGAAAAGAGGAAGCTTTAACACTGTCATGCAAAATTATATGTATATATATAGATATAGCTATAACATATACATGCAAACACATGAAAGAAGCATGAAAGCAATTATAAAAACCTTCAGAAAAGTACAGGATGGTGGATCAGATTTAAAATACAGGATAGCTCATTTGATTCACTAGTTCCTTTAAAACAACACTATAAATATTGTAAAAATATAAAGGAATAAATACAGCAATTATTTCTTAGAGTTTCAAAATACAGATGACAAATTTTCATAATTAATATAGGATTAACCAAATAACCCTTTGTATGAATGAATAAATAATCCTACATACAGGAACAATCGATTATCGACAGTTGGTTTTGGTGTTGATAGTTTGGTGTTGATAGTTGTCAACCACTAAGTGCCCAAGGAAAAAAGAGTGGATTACTGAAGCAGTAATTTCTTGATTTAATACTCTAAAAGACTTAAACATTTCTCACATCATAGAGACATTAAAATGTTAAAGAAAACATACAGAAAGCTGCTTGTTAGCTCATTCCTTTAAAGATCCACAGAAACAAATATTTAGACATGTTTTCTGTGAGCTGCCAGGCAACGAGTTACTTTACATTCCCATAATACAGCTGCCCAGCCTCAGCATCCACTTCACATCACACTTCTAAAAATGCATGAGAAGAGATTGGTCATGTCTTGTAATGCCTAAACTAACATTTAAACTTTGATATTGGGATTAACCTCCTGTAGAACACACCACTTGTGATTTTTGCTTAATTAAAAAAACCTGTACAACTACCTCAGCACCTATCAAAACACATCAGTTTGTCAGATGGCATTCTCATCACATGAGCAGCTCTCATAACAGGCATAAAATCAATTCTGAGCACACTATTTATGTCTTTTTATTATTTATCTCTCAGGAAGGATACAGACATAAAGACTGTATTCAACCTGGGCATCTATTTACAGCTTTATAATACATGGTTTTGAACAGCAAAAAGTATTTACATTACAATTGACAACTTCTCATGCTATAAAATGTTCACAGACAGTGGTGAAAAAGAAAAATAATCAATTTTAGGGATGTGACTCTTCCTCGCTTGAAGGACAACTACCTGAATTGACCCTGAAAATTAAGCACGTAATTGTGAAAACTTTGTATCTGATTATTTCTCCAAACCCACCCACTCCATTCTACTTCTAGTTATGCAAGTCACTTTTAACTTGAATGCCCCTTACTATATAATATATGACTTTAAGAAGGTATTAAAGCACAAAAACTTATTCAAATATAACTGTTAGGGTTAAAACAGGTTTCCTAACATAAGAAACTTCACAGTTAGAACATTTTACACCTTTCTTTTTGATGGATCCCAAATCAGGTACTAGTGAGTAACGAGCAGAACTGCTCACAATTTATATAGGAAATTCTTGGGGGTTAGATCAATAAATTCAAGCCCCTGACAGGTTAACTGAAACCATTCTTTTTCAATAGTATATGGACTTAATTCACTGCCCATGAGAGACCTTTAACATCAGTAGACTCTACTTACCACTAACACCAGTATTTGCTCTTGCTTTTAGATATTGTTAAATATGCATTTCTCAAAGTTCAAGTCTGTTTTTGTGTTTCTACAGTGAGGACTTCACAGTGGTATGGCTGGGAAGAAATCCATTCCTGAGGTGTTATTTTTCAAAATTTAAGTGCAAGGTGGCTATTACTTTGCAACTGAACAGTACACACAATCTAAAAACATTTATAGATATTAAAATATTAATAAATAGATGCATTATTTACTGTCACTACTACTACTACTACATAAGGTAACATAGGGACTGTCATTAGCTCTTTCTAGGACTGTTGCCATCACTGCAGATTTATCAAGACCGGTACTGTCATTTGAATTATGGGATCATGTAGTCATGCAAACTACATACAAGCAGCCCTGTATTTCTTATGGGGTTCTGTGAAACAGATACGTAAGGAGTAGGAATGTGCAAGGGTTATTTATCTTTATCCTTGAATGCTGGACTGCTGACTTCATCCACTACCAAAATGTATACCAACTATACCAAGCTGGCACTCATCTGCTTTCCCTTTCCAAAAGGAAAATAATAAGCACTCAGAAGTGCAGAAAGAATTGGTTTACTCTTTTCTCTGGCAGTTCCACAAACAAGTTCCAAATTAAATGAAAGACACAATCTTTGAGCTTATTTTCAAATTATACATTATTTCAAAGTGAAGTGGGAGGTTGGGGGGATTGATTGTTTCTTTTTTTAAAATGACAAACCTAAATATTCTAATGCTTTCATTTTATTCTTCCAGATTTTTATCCTGGTTTCCTTTAATAACTTGTGGGTCCATTGATTAACCTCTGCCTAGTATGATTAAAAAACTAAAATCAGAATTCCACTTAGTTCAGGCTTCATTTATACCTACATATTGCTCAGGAGTTTTCTATTACGCACTGTATGAGCAACATGCATTCAAGAAACACCTTACAGAAAACTTCTCTAATTAAAAAGAAAATGGTAAGACTTTCAAGGAATCATAGAATGGTTTGGATTGGACGGGACCTTAATGACCATTTAGTTCCAACTCCCCTACCACACCTTCACCTAGATCAGGCTGCTCAAAGTCCCATCCAACCTGGCCTACAACACTTAAGGAATGGGCCATCCACAGCTTCTCTGTGCAACCTGTTCTAGTGTTACACATCCTCTCCACGAATACTTTCTTCTAATATCCAGTCTAAATCTACCCTCTTTCAGTTAAAAGCCATCATCCCTATACTACATGCCCTCGGAAAAAGTCCTTCTCCAGCTTTCTTGTAGCCCCCCCCTAGGTACTGGTACAAGTTTACACTGCTGTTTCCTAGTTTGGCTGGGTTTGCACTACTGCCTGATCAGAACCTTTGGTGACAGCAACTACACAAGATCCTGGTGTTATCTCTCAAATCAGTCTGGAATTTCTTACAGTGATGTACTGCACTGAAACTGTTGCAAGACATAGGATGTCTGTATTATGACCAAACAATTATTAAAACTGGTCCAGAACAAAATGTGTTCTGCATTGTGACACACAGAAGATATCCATAGGTCACTCCAAAAATTGTTTTTGTCAACAAGGAAATCCCTCCTCACTTCACCATTAATATTCTTCATTTCAATCATTTGTACCCTCACTTTTTCTATTAAAGCTAAGTATTTCTTTTTTCACTCAGGGCTTACCAAGCAATACCAAATTATTGGACATGCATTTACTGGTAGCAAAAGTCACACTTGTTACCAAATACCACCAGTTTTAACAACTGTTAAATATTTAATCCTAACTACAAATCTTACCACAGATTATTTTCTTGAATCATAAAACTGTGTGAAAACTTAGGGAACTAAAAAAATCTCAACCGCATAAAAGAACATACACAAAATTATTTTTTACAGTAGGTACCAAAATCCTCTTTTACTTAATCTTTTTATTTTGAAACTTTTGAAAATGCTTAATTCTTCAATATAAACTTTACAGTAGAAGCGCCTGGATATCCTCTTGTCCATTACGAGATATTCTTGCACGTCTCTTAAAATCCCCTGTAAACATCGTTTGGTATTATTCATTAATTTAGTTAATCAATTACAGCCTGGAAGTCTGCATCCACAGTGAAAAATAAAGAGGAGTACACAACATCATATTACAAAGGATGATAAAAGCATTCTAAAAGAACATATTGCTGAAGTTTTTACCCAGACTCTCTCATCCTTCTCCTTTTGTCATCTTGAAGTCTCATCTAGTGATCCCTTCACTCAAGGAAATACTACAAAGCTTCATTTTCCAGTTTCTCCCCTTCTGTCTCTCACTGTGCTGAAGTCATGCTCTTCTTTCTATTTTTCTACTACCTTTCTTTTCTGAACTGACTAGTCTCATTCACAAGCCCACTTTCATGGCTTTCCCCTATTCTGTCACTCTGTTCAGTACCGAGAAGTCAGCTCTGCCTCAAGTTTGCCTCTTCCATTACTCACCTGTTAGGTTTTCAAACTTCTACTCTTTTCTCACATCCTGTGCTACTACAGGCAGGGCTGTCTCTAGCCCTCTGCAAGGCTGGCCTTTAAAACTCCTCTACATCATAATATACAAAAAGAAATGAGCAAGGTATGCAAATACTGAGCTGTCCACTGCTCTTACTTCCTGCCTTATATCAAAGACCAATTTCTTCAAGCAGAGGTTGACTTCTGTTTCTGGGTTTGTTGATGCTCATACATTGGTATATGATTACAGCCCCTAAAAGTCTATTACTGTAAGTAAAAAATTACAGACTTAGTGTTTCCATATACTACAACTGCACTCAATTTTAAGAGCAAACCAACCTTTTAGCCAAAGTGCTAATTAGACAAGTTAGGGACTGCATTAGACAAAGTTGCCAGGAGGTGCAGGGAGGTGAGTGATCCTTCCCCTCTGCTCCACACTGCAGAGGTTGCACCTGGAGTGCTGGGTCCTCTTCTGGGCTCCTCAGTATGAGAGAGAAGGACACACCAGAGAGAGTTAACACAGGGCCACAAAGATGATTAAGGGACTGGAACATCTCTCCCATGAGGAAAGGCTGAGAGAGCTGGGACTGCTCAGCTTCAATAAGACAAAGCTCATTGAGGCCATCATCAGTATGTGCAAATATCTGAAAGGAAGATGCAAAGAGGATGAAGTCAGGCTCTTTTCAGTGGTGCCCACTGACAGGAGCAGAGGCAATGGGCATATAAAAAACTAAGGAGGTTTCCTGCACACATCAGGAAACACTTTTTGTTCCATGAGGGTGACCAAGCATTAGCACGAGCTACACAGGGACGTCATGTGTTGCAGCGGGGATTACTGCAACAAGCATATTTCAAACCAGGAGTCCCGTGGAAAGGAAGTATATATGGACAGATTCGTGGTAGATGTTTCAGAGGTGTTTATTTCTCCAGCCGCATGGCCGGGGCTGAGCTCAGGAACTCCGCAGTCACGGGACCCGAGGGTCCTTGGCATTATCAGGGAACCCAAACCAACCAATGGGGAATGAAGCTGAGCAGGGGCAGGGAAACCCCATGTCTCCCCCCCCAGGGCCCCTCTCCCAGGGCTCCATGGCAGGGGGAGGGACCTCAACAGTCATGGAGTTTCCTTCCTTGGAGATATTCAAAAGCTGTCTGGACATGGTCCTGGGCAGTCAAACCTCAGTGGCCCTGCTTAAGTAGAGGGGTTGGACAAGATGACCTCCACAGGTACCTGCCAACCTCAACCACTCTGTGATTCTGTTTTCTCAGCCCTGCTAATCAAATATATTCCTGTTACTTTCAGATTTGAGGCACTTATCTTCTATACTTAGTGACAAGCAGAGTCTTGCTGTCTTACTCATAACCTATTCCTTTACTGCACCACAAGAGTACATGGCAGAATTCCCAACTACTACAATGGTAACACAAGAAACAGATTGCTGCCTCAATCCTGGATTTGAGGTTCTCTTATACTAAATGCTAAATGGGGGGAAGTGTGGAGGGAAGGAGTGTGGGGGGCGGCAGAGTGGGGAGTGCAGTGTTACGTTCTGACTTCTGCACCCATGCAAGAGCCATGAGGAGTTGCTAAATGCTTCTTCAGCTGAGGTGAACCAAACTTGTCTTACATCCTTCCACGCAGTAGTGGGACAGGGAGGTGTACACCACATCCTCAGCTGGCACAGACTGTGCCTGGCAATGTGATCTGAACCTCAGACTAAGTAATTAGATGTCATGCCTAATTTTGGGTTAATGCAAAAGACATCAACAATGCCCAAGCATTTAACATCTCTAGTTCAGAAGGCAATACTATAGATGAAAGCATACTAGTAAAGACATTAGGTTTTTATGTCAGTAGTAAATCAGTCTCCTCAGAAATCAACTATTCAATAAGTCAATTCACAAACATCAACTCCGCGTGTCAAGTCACACACAGGAAAATTTCCTAACATAAAAAAAGCAATCACAGCCTTCCCTGCCAGTTTATTACTGACTAAGCAAGTACAATTCAGAGTAAACCACCTTTATAAAAAGAAGCGATCAATATTCTTAGAACACACACTCTTAGAACAGAAAAAAATGCAGCAAACCACAGATTGCTGGAGATCGAAAAGATTGCACAGAATCTGCTTGAAAAGTATTCCTATATATAGATCATCACATAACACTCTGTAACAAGGATTCTACAATTTGCTATAGGACAAACTGCATTTACTGCACTGCTCTTTTCTGTTTGCTCAAAGCTGTAACATTCCAGTCTCCATCTTCTCTTTGTGCTCTTCCTGAATTACCCTGGTACGCACTGTATGTGTGGCAATACACTTCTTTGAAGCACATTCTGCTGCATTGCACAAGACTAACATGAAATAAATTATGTTGGGAAGAGTAATAATGCCAGGAACACAGACTTAACACTGCCAAACAATTCTAAATGCAACCTACTTATCACACAACCTGCTCTCTCCTCAAACATTTGCTCACAATGTCATCTGAAGAATGAAGTGCCATCACCATTTTCATGTTACTTGGTTCAAACCACACTGCAATCACTACTTACTAAGTGTTGTGACTATTCTGTGTATTAGACTTAAGCAAAACAACCCAAAAAAACACCAAGCAAAGTGCCCTGAACTAAAAACTAAACCACTTGTCTAGAAGTCCACCTGTGAAAGTAGAACCTTAAAGAATTTGGGGGTTTTTAATGTTAGTCTCAATAGCTGACTATTCAGCTATGGTTTCTTTTCCCACTTTCTAGAAAAGCTTTTTACTAGGACATCTCATGAATAGTGCTGAAAGCTGGCTTTTACAGCATTACTCATAATTAAGAGTAGAATACTCAGAATTCGTAGCATTAAAACCACACAGAAAACTGGTACGAAAAAGTATTTGAACACAACTACAGGAAGGAGGGGAAAACCAGCAACTTATCTGTAAAGTATAGATGGTTATAGGAAAAATGGGTACACACCGAATTTTCTTCCTCCTCTTCTAGTTCTCTCTGCTGTTCCTCATGTCGCTTTGCCTTTATCTCCATAGCTTCAGTGATCAGGTCCCTTAAAATTGAAACTGGCTTAGCATTCTTAATAAATGTATGCTAGGGGGAAAAAAATCATTAAAATATGTAGTATCATTACAGCAGTTGTGCTTCAGATTTAATTACAAATCCTATTCAACACCACAGATTCCAGTACATTACGCAATAATCAAAATCTATACCAACACAACATACAGTATCCTTCAGCTGCTTCATTAAATAAAATTTACTTTAACTATTTTTAGTAACTGCAAACCTTGGGAAATGTAATCACTTAACAACTGTTTTAGAGTTGAGGAGAGAATTTTCCAAAGAAAACATGCAGTAAGTAGTAAATAGTGATGATCTGACACAGAAAACCAAAATTTTTCAGATATTCAGTTTCAAAAGTTAATTAATCTTACCAAATTGAGAGCATAATTAGTGGCTCTAACCAGAGCAACTATGGCTGCTTACTTCAACAAAGCTATGCTTTAAATGTCATAAAATATTTCTTGATCTATGATGCTGAAATGTGGAACCAGTAAAAAAATACTTCACTTTTAGCAGGAAGTTTAATTTTAATTCAAGGTCGTTTAAATAATCACTTTCTCATTTAAGACAATGGGCATGATACCATTTGCACATTTTGCTGCCTAATAAACACCTGCTGTTAGAAAAAATATGAATTTTGCATTATTATATTAATTATTAATAATTATTGTATTATATTTGCATTATTATATTAATTTAGGCAAAACGTAACTAAGCACCTCAGAAATATATCATTAAATATTTAAAAATTGTTCCACGAAGAACAGAATCGATGTTTTCAATTGAAGCCTCGTGTCCTACACCTATTATCTATCTTTTCCCTTGATATATTAATTCAATTACTCTCTTTTTCATTCCATGATCTCTCCTCACAAGCAATACTTTCATTCCCACTCAAACACATTCACAGCACCTCCAGCTCCATCACATATGCTCCAAATTCCAGCTGGGGAAAAAGACAACACAGACTCCTGAAGAACACAATATTTGGTTTTCTAGTCAGTAAGCATGTGGAAAGAAACTTCACGCTGAAGCTTTTTCTTGTTTGTTTCTCCTTACTTGCTCACATTAATGCAAGTCTCTTCTATCCAGCTGCTGGTATTCAGCTAACCATACAAACTTCAAATCTTGAAGGTCTCAAGTACTGATTCATACATCACACAGACACACATAACTTTTAATTTTTACTTAACTTGGGGTCTACATTTTGGTGTTTTGAAATTTATAAAATTAAATATTCATAACATGATCTACGAATTTGATAGATCTATTACCAAAAACTACTTTGCAAAATTTTTGTTTTCCTTGTAGTGGAGTTCACTGGAATTTAAATTTTAACAGCTGATATTGCTAGCTCAACACAGAATAAATCTAGTAGGAGAGTCATACAGGCAGTAAGAGCCTGGCATACCCTGCCTAACTCCAAAGTCCACACTGACAACTGTGGCTCCCATATAAAAGTGCCCACTTGGTTTAACTCAGCCCAAGAGAAAACTCATTTGTCCATCTGCATCACACCTTTCTAGGACAGACAGCCACCTGCCTGTTTAACCTGACATGACCAGAAGGAAAGACTTTGAATATACTCCATGTGTGGTCCACACAGAGGAGTAACCTGGGCTCAATTCTTTTACTAAACACTTGTCTAAATCCTGAGATCTATTGAGGGCCTCGAACCACAAAGCAAGGATCCAATTTTAATAGCAAGAACCAGCCTTAAACTATTTAAAGAGCAATGAATTTTCAGAAGCAGCAAGAAGAAAAATAAAATGGGGGCAGAGATGCAAGAGCTGTCAGAGAAAAGACCACAAGGTGAAAAATAAATAAGGCATAACAATAGTTAAAATAAGATTTTCCCTTACAAATTTTCACAATATTTTGGGTTTGAGGGAAAAAAAAAAAAACACCCAAACAAAAAATGTGCTTTTCCTCAGTAAGTTAAATACTGACCTGTAGCAGCTGGGTTGCTGTAGCTCTTTGTTCAGGATTTTTCACTAAGCATTTCTTCACAAAATCTGTAAACTCATCAGACCAGAGCTCTGGCTTCCGGAAGGTTGGAGGGGGATTTGTAGGAATCATAAAAATAGCCTAGATAAAAATAAAACAATAGCAAGTCTAAACAAAACACATCACCACAGCAGCTGAAGCCAAGTTAAAAAAAAGAAATTGCTTTATCCACCTTTCTTATCAGGCTAAGAATCAGGAAGACAAATTTTAAGTATGCAAGGATTTCTACTCAGATCAAGATTCAGGAAGTAAATCCATCTGCTACTAATGTAGCTACTTCCCATTAGATTTTCTCTATTTACACTGTACCCCATTGAGCACAAGACTCTTTATTTCATCGATTGCTGTTCATCAATCTGAAGAGATGATTATATTCTTTCAGAAATTCTTAGCAGAAATGACAGCACTGCTCGTTTATACACACATATAAAGTTGCTGACAACAGCCAAGCTCACCTTCTCCTCTCTTAAGTGTATTTAGTTTTATATGAGAATTGCTTAGGAAATTTGGGAGGATTGCTATTTCCTTTTGCATTCATAATTCATCAGATGCAGCTTTAAAACTTGCTTGTCCAAGTAAGATTTAGACACATATGCCAAAAGACCTAAGGTAACACTAAAGGATGACATAAATAAAATAATCAAGTAACTAGTTTACAGTATTGAGAACTTACATGAAATTGAAAAGGCACCACTTTACCTATATAACAGAAATTTCTTCTGTTGAGAACCATATGCAGACAGATTTTTCAACCAGGGAAAAATACTCATGCTATATAAAAAAATGTTTGTCCTACTTAAGATTATATATATATATATAGTGCCATTTTTTATATTATTATTTCTAGGTTTTTATAATTATTATTATAAATTCATGCTTGCAGCTGGGGGAAAAAAGCTGTACAACTCTGACAGATTATTGCAAAATAATGAAAAATGTTGAACTTCTGTATGTAATAAATGCATCCAGTACCAGTGCTTAAGACTTACACATGATAGCAACACACTAGAGCTAGGTCTATTGACAAGAACAACAGGCTATTATTTTCTTCTAAACCCAGGTTCAATTCAACTACATTTTCCAAAGTCACAGGGAATAAGAGTTCTTCATTTGCTTTTCTAAAAGCATAGGCAGAAATACATACTCAGAAAAGGGAAAAAAACTGATTCTGCAAATGTTTAAAGTATTAGAAGCACTAGAAGGTTCAGCCTGTGTCTGAAACATAGAGAGAAGGCAGAAAGAACTTAATGAGATTTTATCCATAGCTTCTAAAGAAGTCTGACTGGCCTTGAAAGTTGGTTGAACTCATTCAAACCCTCATCAGAAAATTTTTTCTCATATTCTGAAGGAAAGTGGAAACCATGCAAAATGACGTAAAAACTGTTTACTAACATTTTAATGAAAAATTAATTCAGTACTGAATAGTTGCTTGAATTCAAATACTTAAATGTTTACAAAACTTGCCATTTTGTTTAACAAAAATGTATGCTACAACAGCAGCTTTATCTTTTCAGTGGGCAGCCATGCCAAACAAGTATATGGACTCAGATAGGAAACGTGGCACTCAGTAACTGGCCTTATCTACTTCACTTGTGAGGCAAGATTAAGTGTCAGTACAAGTGAAGTGCTTCTGGCGAAAAGCAGTGGCTAACAAATTCAGCTGTTTCTGTCCTTGAAATTAATGATCTTTCTGAACTTTGAACTGATGACTTTTGATCTTATCTTCAGTTACTCTTAACAGCTAACTCTGCAGTAGCTATCGAAAACACACAGCTGTAACAGAAGTCTACCAACCTCTGTTTAGGTGGTGTCAAAATAGGTACCATCATAATAGGTTTCATCATAAACATTGACCTCTCTCCCCACAGGTAAGCACAGATAAGTTGGAGTCCTACTCAGCTCCACAGTTCTAGCAAAAATGTTTGCCTTGGCCAACTATTTTCATCAAATACACAGCAGTTAAGAACCACAGCAAAGAATTGACTTCTTTGTCATTCACAAAGGACAATGAGAAAAAGAGGAAATTCATGAATCATTCTTTTATGCCAGACAACGAAAGCCACAAAAGGAGATATTCAAGTGTTAGAGTCCTAAATCCACATTTATGCTTTGTACTTTCATTGAAAATACCTACTTCAGAAATATGTATATTTATATAATGCTTAAACTGTAGACTTTTTAAAATCCTATGTCACATGAGCTCTATTAGCTGAAAAGAAAAATTAGATGCATTTTTGTAATACAAGAAAACATACAGAAACTACTTATTCCAAATGTTTAGTCCAACTTGGTACTCACGCCACACACTTGCTAGCATGTACCTCTCCCTCCATCTCTCGGCACTCCATTCTATCAACCAGCCTAAAATTCTGGTTTTCAATTCCATCTTGCCTCTCTCAGAATTTTGGCTTGCCTATCTCTCTGCAGAAAAGTTAAACGCCTGTCCTCTTTCAAAACAGTCTATGATTTAGCTTTCAACTACTCTGTTTCCTTCCAAGAGGCTTGCAAAGAACTCACTGGAGCATTATAAAGCTAGTCCCAAATCTCCAGGAATAAAACAAAACACTTATCTGACAGGAACTGACTCCTCATTTTTGCTTCCACTTCTTGTCAAAAAAGGTCATTTCTACCCTACAATAACTGTATATTATTTTAAAACAAAACTAAGCTATTTCAATCACTCTGGGTGCCAACAGAAGCAGGAAATACTTGGTTTTTTCATGCTTCTTTCATCTTACCTTAGATTTCTCCAGTCCCTGTGTTTTCCCAAACTATTACTTGCAGTTTTTTTTTTCTCCTCCACTCCACTTGTAATTTTCTCAGAAGTTTCCCACAGCTATTGGTTTTAGTTTAGCTCTCACAGTAGGGCTGAGAACAGTGCTCATACAGCCAGTGTTAGGCAAATGTTGATTGAAAGAAACACCAAATATAAGCTACTATCCACCCAATTACATGGGCTGAACTGGCAGTACCAACTGAGGAAATGTTAGGAGGAAATTGCTCAACAGAGGGGCAGGCTCTGACTTATAAAAGAGCTGGGGCTAATTCTTTTCTCTCTCCCGCCTTCAATATCACCTTCCACATTTCCTTACATTTCTGAGACAAACTAACAAATCTTACAAGAGTAACACATCAAATATACAACCAAAGAATTAGATTGTATGACTCAGTCTTCAGTTTTAACCATTCAATCATCTCTAAATAGAGAAAGACACCTCTAAAGCTACAAGAAGGCTAAGCTTAATCTGCATTTGTCTTCACCTGCCTGTAACATAGAGCTCATTCCAAATTTGTCCTGAACTGGCCCTTCCACCTCTGCACCTTGAGCCAATTCTACCTTGAATCATCTTTCACACACTGGTCTGAGGGAAATCCTTCACCTTGCAGTGAAACCAGAATTCAAGGCAGATTATAATCTATGTATGACAAAAGATATGGGGAAGATAAAATCATCCAGGGCAGCTTTTGGGGCCACTTCTGAATTGAACACTGGACAATCCAACACAGTTTCTACCATACCTGTTGCCTGGTAGCACTTCTCTGCTCAATCATCAGCAGTTACAGCTAAGCTAAATACCAGACTGAGAACCAGGTCTTAAATGAGAGCAGAACTGCACAAGTCAGCCCAGGATTTTCTTTTTATTATTCTTAAAGAGTCTAGTATTTTAAATTAAATCCAGGCTGAAAACAGGGCGGGGGGGTTTCCATGAAGGTTCTTTTATGGACAATTTTATTGGCGTGAAAATGTAATTATGGTGATGATGATGAATTAGGAAACGCCAAAAGAAAAATGAGATGCTCATATACCACACATGGAAATTCCTAATCAGAAAATCCTTGCAGCTCATTCTTCTTGTCAGTCAGGGTAATATATGTGTATTTCACACAGCCCATGAACACATTAAGTGATCAACAGCAATTTCGTAGAGGTACCGTGTCTTCTGGCTTTTAGCTCCTTGAGTAACTTATCTCTATTACTTAGCTGAAATAAGTTACTTGCAATAAAAAGCAGAAAATCTACCCAGTACCATAAATGCTACTGAAGAGAACACCAGAGACTTCTATATTGTGGTGAATTTATAATTATCATGCTGTGAAGCTCCATTGCTAGAATCTATAGAGAAAAACTTTTTTATAAACAGGGTAAGGATCCATGACATCAGTTTGTGACTTCATAGTTTTTGCCACCACAATTACACTACTTAGTTTAGCAATCTACTGTAGGAAACAAACACCAAAACACATTAAACTCACTAACACATTCAGGGTACAAAAACCTATTTGAGGCCGGAGGAGTTAAATATTGGGTACTGTAAAATTTTAGTAACTTTGGAAACAAAGAATCAGCTGAAAGACACATTTTTCTCCTCTCTGTGATACATAGAACCTCCCTCCTTTCTTGAATAGCCTTCAAAAAGACTACTAAAACATCATTAATTATTCATTTACACAATTCATCAGCTGTCTAAAAATGAAACATCAGCATGGAGAAGGGTGAAATACTAGCAGGTTCTACACTGGGTTTGCTTTGTTGAGCATTTTTTCTTGATGTGGCTTTTTGGGGGGTGGTTTGTTTGATTTGTTTTTATTAATTCAGAACTACGATATTGCAACACAGTGAAAAATAAAGTTACTGAAAAACACCTCCTGTTTAAAGTCAAGAAAGTTGGTTCACAATCTACGTCATAGTAAATAATAGATGTATTTGTTAGAAGCACCCTAAAAATCACTGCTGCTTCCTCTCATCTGCAAACACAGACGTTGATGAAGATCATCTAGTGTACTCACACCTCTTGTGCAGAACTACAAACAGGTCTGGTTCCATCAGACATCTATCACATACCTGATCCAAGTTGATTCTTACTAGAATGAACAAACACAGGATTAAATGCAGGAATGGGTAAGTGAAGCTTTAGTTCAGAGAAGTTCTGGACAAACAATAACTGACATAAAATTTTTAATCCTAATGAGGCGGAATATGTGTGACATTTAACATGCAATTCTACTGCACTCACTTTGATAGTTTTTGTAATGGCCACTGATTAAACCATATTACACAATACTACATAAGGTAAAAATTACATTTAAATTACTTTATTATAAAATTACATGTATTAACACTAGGAGCACCTGGAAAATAAAATAAAACACCATAAGGGAAAAAAAACCAAACTAAATGAAACAAACCACAACGTGTACCAGTGGCTTAACAGCCATTTACTGTCATAAGCCTCCCTCTGGAATAATGACCTTTACCGATCAAATCAAAATATGATTCACTTAAGATGTAAAGTAATAAAGCAATAAACATAGAGAAAAGATACATAATGGAAGGACTATTCACATGATTAACAGCAAAGATGGGTTATTGAAAGATAAGCCATTTACATTTACTTATATATTTTTTATTGCTAGTAAGCTCGTAACATTTTGACAGCATTACAACAGGTCAAGAATGTAAAGATACCAATCTCAAATATTTTGCAATAGTAAGTGCAATTGCAAATCTATTGAAAAGAATCAACCCTTGCCTTGTTAGCACCGTCATGCACCAGAACGGTGTCTCGAGATTCACCTCTGAATTTACTCTTCGTACTAAGGTGGGAACTGGACTAATGATCCAGTCATGGATCCCTTCCAAATTGACATATTCTTTGATTCTAAAAAATTGCTTTAAATTAAAAAAAAAATATTACAGATTATTTGTTATGTGACAACAGGTCAAGTTAGCATTCTAAGGCCAAAAGTTAATTCAGTTTGGGGTTTTTCATAACTGGTTTTAAACAAGCTTACTTAGAAAACGGATTTTTAAATCCCATCGCATTTCCTAACTTTAAACTTCTACCATATCCTTCACTGGCATATTTAAAAGACAGAATTTATTGCACTAGCTGCTATCCACTTATCAAGACAAAGAGTAAGTTCCCCCTGCTAACTCAGCTAAAAGTATCGTGTCCTCTGCATATATGCCTGTTCATTATCAAACCATTTTGTCAGATGAGTAACAAAAATATTTATTACCACCAATCTTTTCACAGAACTATCACCTCAGCATGCTGCCTTACTGCCAGTTAATTAATATGAGTTTATCCATTTCTTTTTTTCATTTTTCAATGTTTCTTGAACTCTTATAACCCATCACTTGTACAATCCAAAGATATCTGAAAGCTACTCAACAAATTATTTCATGGAGTTATACAACTCCAAAGAAAGAACTTTGTTTATCTGCACTGACCTCCTTGTGTTTGCTTCTTTCTTCTTCTCCCTTCAAGCCCAGCAGACCTATCAATATTTTTCCAGGTTTTCTTCTAACATATTTAAAAAATTCCCTTTTATTTGGGGAACTCTTCATTACTTTTGCCTGTAGTTTTTTACTGTTATCTTGTCCCAACTTTCCATCTTCTACTTTAAAATGGAACAGTTTGAGTTTCTCTGCCCAACTCAGTAGGGCTATTTTCATTTCCCGAACCCAGCTCTTCAACACAAAATATTCCTGAATTCTGCCATGCAACTGAATTCCCTTTTATTAGGGATGTAACCTTCAAGTTCCCGTTTCATCTGCAAGATGCAAGTCATTGATGTCAGTGACATTTTAACAGAAGACACAGTCAGCAACCCACTCCTCAAAATTCTTCCCTCCTTCAACTTAGATCACAAGTCTTGTGTATTGGTTTTGCATGGCCTGGTTTTTGGTAGCAGGGGAGCCACAGAGGTGGCTCCCGTGAGAAGCTGCTGGAAGCTTCCACCATGTCCAGCAGGGCCAGTCCCTGACGGCTCTGAAGATGGACATGCTGCCAGCCAAAACTGGGCCAATTAGAGAGGTTGGTAACGCCTGTGTGATGACATATTTAAGAAGAAAATCAAAGTGCACACAGGTTTTATTTTTCTAGTCAGAGAAGAGGAGGAGGTGAGAACATGTGAGGGAAAACAGCATGGCAACACCAAGGTCAGTGCAGAAGGAGGGGGAGGAGGTGCTCCAGGTGCTGGAGCCGAGATTCCTCTGCAGGCCGTGGTGAGGACCATGGTGCAGCAGCTGTGCACCTGCAGCCCATGGGGATCCACGGGGGACGCAGAGATCCACCCGCAGCCCGTGGGGGAGGTGCCCACGGTGGAGCGGGTGGATGCCTGGAGGAGGCTGTGATCCAGTGGAACACCCGGCAGAGAAAGAGGGCCTTTCCTTCCAGGCTGGAGCAGCCTGTCCTTGGAGGACTGCACCCCGTGGAAAGAGAGACCCACGGCGCAGCAGTCTGGGAGGGCCGTGTGCCCGTGGGAGGGGCTCACGCTGCAGCAGGGGCGGGGTGGCTGCTGCTCGTGGGAGTGGACCCACTCCGGAGAGGTTCAGGGAGAACTGTCTCCTGTGGGAGGGACTCCCGGCCTCACAGGGGAAGACTCCTCTCCCTGAGCAGCGGAAGGAGATCTCGGTGATGAACTGACCAAACCCCCACGCCCTGCGCTGTCGGTGGGAAGGAGGGAGGGGCTGGGGGGGAAACGGTGTTTTACTTCTCATTATCCTCCTCTGATTCTGTTAGTAATAAATTCACTTTGTAACTTTAAGTTAAGCCTGTTTCGCCCTTGAAGTGTTTTCTCCCGGTCCTTAACACATGAACCCTTCATTAACTTTTTTTTTCCTCTCCTCTGCTCAGCTGCAGCAGCGGAAGGTGAGCGAGCCATGGGTGCCTGGCAAACCACGACACCTTGAAAGGAGGGCAACAAATGCCTTTTCAAAGTCTGTAGAAATTAAAAATAAAGCATGGCAAAAATCTGCAATCTCATGAAGGTTTTTTAACCTTCTTTGGCTTCACTGGGGTTTTTTGTTGTTTTCTTGGGGATATTTTGGAGTGAGGAGGACAGTGTTTTAGATAAGCAAAATTTTTCAAGGAAAGGCATTCAGTGAAAACAAAAATAATTTCAGGCTACTCAGGATTTTGTGCTTAAACTACGCAGTCAGCTATCAGTTCTGAATTTTAATTGACATATACAGGAATTTTCAGAGGAAAATACGTAACGTGCAAATAATCCCTTATAGGTATTAAAAAGTGTAAGTATTTAACATTTTATTGAAAGGTTATACTGAAAGTTCACATCCACAAAAATTGTAAGTCTGCACAAGACTTACTGTTCTTGGACATAAAAAAAAATTTTAAATCCCGACAAAAAAATCCAAGCACTACTGGAAAACAAGACAGTGAAAGTCAGCAAGTCTTACAAAAATACGAAAGTTTCTAACAGCTGAAAGGAACTGCAGCATTCAGACAACATCTAGAACAGTGTTTCTAATAATTTCATTCACCCAAAAGAAAACCTAAATGAGCTGAAATTTACGTCATTATTCTTATTCTGAAAAGTACCCTCAATTTCGGCACTGAGTGAGCAAGATTCATTTAATCAGGAGGAGAAAGAAGGGGGCACTGCATGTATGTGTACGTGGGTTTTTTAAGAGTTTTTTTAATTTGAGAGGAGGAAGTGTTTGAGACGAAGCGGGTTGAAATAGGAAAAAATAAATAGATATTAAACTATCTTTAGACTGAAAGAAGTATTTGTTGTAGTAGCTTAAACTTCAAAGTGAATTTTTACTTGACACAGATTTGGAAAAATAAGTATTTTTAAACACTGTTGTATAGGAGAAAATTTCCTTTTGATAGTGATGAACACCTCCTCTTTGTGAGGAAATCACCATAACAGAGAAATGGGGCCACTTCAGGCCACTGGCCAATTCTACTCAAACCCTCAGAGAACTTCAACACTTAAGAGTCTCTCAGACTAAATTATACATTATGACAGATTCTGGATCAAGAGCTAGACAACTCATTGCCTAAAGGATATTTCCCACACAGGTGGCCAGGAATGAAAAGAGAAAATGTCTTCGTGAATGATGGTACCTCTCAGACAGAAGCATCCTGCTATGACATAATCACTGTGCTATCACTCCCTTCACAGAATACGAGATCAAGAACATGAACTTGAAATCAAACAACCTTCTCTTTTTTCAGTATGGAACTACTTTCTTGTCAGTTACAGAACAAGGAAATGGTTCAGAAAGTGCACACTGTATGACAGAATCCAAGGAATACTCTTGTGATTGATCTACTCTTCTTTCACTATAGTTAGTTTTACTCCTGATTCAGTACTATCTTGAAAATTCATAGGCACAATGCCTAGAAGGTTCCAAGTTTTTACCCAGAATACGAAACCTACTTTCCCTCCAAGAAAACTCCAATACTTTACTAAAAGAATATTTTCTGTTCTTCCCACAGTATTTACCGCAGTTTCTGAGAAAATGAGGCAATGATTACATCCAGAAACATACTAACATTTAATGAGACATGAAGTGGAAAAACTGCATTTGCAATTATATTTACTTGTAGAAGAATCAAGGAGTAACTTATATTTGTGAGAAAAAGCTGCAGTAAACTCATTGGACATTAAATGTGAAATCTCTGACAACCACAGACAGTAGTAATGAAAGAAGGCATTCAAGAATTAAGTGGCAGTTCTCCTTTATTTGGGGTATGTTAGACCTCCAGCAGCAGTTTTGTGTTCAGTTTCAGGCATCACAATTTCAGAGATGTAAACCAACTGAAGATGGCTTGAAAACATAGTAACTGCAATGCTTAGATATTTTAAAAACACACTCTGCAAGAAAAGATTGAATGAATTAGGATTGCTCAGTCTAAAGAAGAGGTAACTGTAGTGAGAGATATGGTAACAGTCTCCAACATGTTAAATGCCACTTCAAAGAGAGAAAGTGTATAAAGAACAGAAGAGGAGCTAATGAGTTTAAATTTTAACAAGGAATATTCAGGTTACATTGTAGGAAAGTTGCCACGAAACTACCCAAGAAGTTCCAGAACTTGTAATTTTATTCTACAAAAAAAAAAAATATAGACAAACACAGTTTCAGAATTTCATGATCAAAATTTGGGCATGTGTTTTGAAGATCTTTTCCACCACCACCACCACCTCCCCATTTGCCCTGTGCTCATATAAAATTAATTTAAAACAAAAAAGAGGATTATCATGTTCAGTCAGCCTAGGTACAGAAACAGAATGACCATGTGACCATGTTTAACACACGAAACATGAAACACAAAGGAACAATCCCTTTCAACAGTATTTGCTGCTTCCTACTTCACCTTTTACAGTAGCAGCAGATGAACAGGTGACAGCAAAACCCAACCACCAGCACAAAGAAAAACGACCCATTTACTTGCAGTGTTCAAACTAAGAACTAAAATTAAACGGACAGATTACAAATTTCCAGATATTAAATGCCAACATCCCACTGATATAATGAAAACAACCAATTAATTACAGAGTAATTAATTGTAGTCTATAAAAGTAGTCTATGAAAGAGTAATTGAGTTCTTACATCTTAAAGCACTGTCTACCTTCAAGTGAAGAATGAAAACTTCTCCTGTTTCTGCTCCACTGACTCTCAAGGTACTCAGAGACTACAAGACTCAATAGTATTGCTTTCCCAGCTACCAGGTACACAAAAAAACACACTTACTGTCCTTGCCTTGCTAGTGTTTCCAGTATTCTCCCTACTGGTTTCAAATAAATGTCATTTATATTGTAGCCCCTTAAATTCCATTGCTAGATTAGTGTAATAGCCACATGTTTTCCTGTAAGGAAATGTAGTTGCTACAGTAAAACTATTTTTTCTGTTCTAGAGGCCATGATGCAGTGGGAGGCATTACAAAGTAAAACCTGGGCATTTGAATGTCCAAATGAAAAGAGAAGTACAACCAAGGCATAGTATTACTTACACAATTACACTAATCTTGCATTTTAAAAAACTAACATGCCTTTTAAACCAAACTGAATAAGACAACTACAAGATCATAGAGTCAAAGTTAAAATTGGTCAGAGTTAAAATTCAAATATACTGCCTGAACTGATACTTCAGTTCTTCATGGCACTGTGTTAGCTTGGTAAGTGTAAGCATTGCTCTCGGGAATAGAGAGTGAAAAATATGAACTACATCACAGAATTCAAAAGCAATCCTACCAAATGACAGAGGTAAAGCAATATACCAAATTCTGGACAGGCTAGGTAAATCAGTAAAAAATATCTCTCTGAAATGGCATTGTGTCTGAGGAAACTGGAATTGGTAACGATCACTTATGATTTAATAACTGATATGACATACATCATAAGGAAGAGTCTTCCAAAAATGGAAAATGTTCCAAAGAGAAAATGTACACACAAAATTCAAATGCCATGTATTTTTTTTTAAGAGACAGTAAAAAGTAAAATGAACTGTGAGCCAAAGTTAACTCTGTATCTTCAGTTTTATTTATCAAACTGAAAAATCTCTTCAACTTTCTCTTTTCCTGTGTAAGACCAAAACTATGAGATGTTCTGTTTGTATTACAATTATACTAATTCAATGCAGGTCACTTGCATTTTACTGAATCCAGATGACATTTAGTAAGCTAAACATAGGCCAACTGGCTTTCTATTTTTTTTAAAGGCGGGGGCTGATTGCCCCTGGGAAGGTCATACAGTGGCTACAGAACACAATTGCTTGAATTACATTTTGACTAACATCAAACACAGAAGAGAAGCTAAAAACTACCTTTTTTTCCCTGCATGCCTTCTAGATTTCTCATATTGAAATACACTAATATAAAAGTCACCTCTTTCCACCCTGAGGTGATACATACAAACACATTCACCAAAGTTTTTGTTGTTTCCTCTTTCTCCACTCAGTTTAAAAATACACATTTTTAATACTCTAAGTAGTACAAACAATTTAGTTCCCACTTTATTTTTAATATCCCCAGTGGCTAACTAACCTTTTCAAGCCTGCTCATTTGAACCACAGTAAAAAAGAAAAACATAGCACCCTAGATTTAGTGAGCACTAAAAATAAGCCTCTTCTATTTCTGCAATAACATTTGTATTCTCAAATCAACCTGAACTGCCATGTAATTAGCCATACAATAACCTTTACTGATAATGCAGAGAAACTAGTTCCAGAGGAGAAGGAAAACCCTCAAGCTTATCCCCAAGAAAGAAATAAACAATATGCCTTCCTTAATGTCTTAGTTGTGATCAAGGGCTGATTCTCTTTTGACAAAAACACTGGCTATAAAATAGCTATGCTATTAAATAAAACATCAGTTTAGACCTAGTGCTCCTGACTGCAAATCTGTCAGTGATATTCTAATCATGTCTGTCTGGACTTGGCCTCTTTTTTCCTTCCCCCCAGAAGTTATCCACCTCTCAAGCACCGTTATCAACTGCTAAAATAAAATGTAATGCATATTATTAGCCTCACTAGTTGTTTATTCTGTAACACACTGAATTATACAAGTTAGTTATTATTTGTATCATCTAAAGGTTTCGTATCCATCTCTAACTCCTCACAATATGATTTGCTACACTTTTGATAAATTTCACCCAAAAGAGGAAACAGAAGCATAACCCAACACAGATTAATTAAAATGCATTACGCTAATGGCATCCAATGCTAATTAGATGTCCACTAGACTTGGTCATCTTCAAAATACTGCACATCCTACAGGAACTGCACACCCTACAGGACGTCATGCAGATAAACTTAGTTGTATGTCCATGGTATCACTCTACAAGATATCAAGGACATAGTAGAGAAAAGTTCTTCATAATTAAGAAAAAAAATTCATAGAATAAGATATTTTGGAGGCCAGAAAGAAATACAGACACTGAGAGAAAAGATCTGCAACATGGTGAATTGGCCTTGCATCTATTTTCCTTTGCTTAAACCAAGTTATAAACAAACCTGAAGAGAGAAGATGAAAAAAATAGCAAGCATCTATCAAGACTCTTGCATTATTTAGCCTGGAATATTTTACAAAATTTTGTAAGTGCTGGGGTTGGGTCTGTGGTCTGTGTTTTACTGCCCTGTCCAAACACTTACTAATCATATTTTCTACATTTTTGTTAGCATCTGGTTTAACCTACTACATTTTGTTCCATTCAAAGGCATGTATCAGACTGACACTGCAGAGAAAAAAAACAAGTGAAAGCATAGCCCTGTTACTATAGGTACACAGAGAAATAACATTCCTTCACAAACAGTTCAGGGAACAAAAATTTATAGCCTATATTACTGAAAAAAATTACAGTTTAGCAATGTGGCTGTTGCAATCACTCAAGTATGCAAACAATACAGCAATAGTTGAAGCAGCGACTAGAAATGCTGATATCGTATAAATGGGCCATATCATACCCTTAATTCCTAGCAGCTTGTCCCCACTTTATACAAAAATACCTCAGGGCAGACAGGGGAAAGGATTTCTGAATGCAGAGGTTCTTCAAGACATGGTAACCATATACAGTTACATGTAAATGGCCTTTCCTCTCTCCTCAAATGATACGTTTGCAATCATACTCCTGGCTCCCCTAGCAATATGATAACTATTTACTGAATAAACTGCATAGTTCACATTAAAAGCATCCCAAAAAGCATCTTCAAGACTCATCTTGCTTGAACAGCCTTTGAATGACAAGATGCTTTACAGCACATGTATGGAACTACCAAATGAAGGCTCTGCAGATCTGAGAAAGGTACACTTTGAAAACAGTGAAGAACTTGCATCTCTCTCTCTCTCTCTTGCTCTAATTGTATGTATTCATTCCACCCGAGCAGCTTCACAGAAATTTCTCTATCCAGCCTGAGATAAGAGTATCTAGAATCATCCCTTAGAGCAGACACAATAGAGGCAAGAAATATTGCTCAGTGGAAAAATACAACATGAACGACATCTATGTTAGCTGAGGGACGTATGCAATTTGAAAAAGGTTATCAGCTGGTTAGATTCCCAGCATAAGAAAATAATAACCTAATCCCTATAAAAGTCTGCAGAGTCACAAAATTAATCAAACTCCTCCATTCCTCCACAGATCCAAGGTCAACAATAAGGAAGACTATTAAAAAGGTGCAGGTTGAAGGAAATGACTACAGATTCAAGAATTTCTGAGGGACACCAGTCACAGAATGTTTGATATTGGAAGGGACCTCTGGAGGCCACCTTGTTCAATCCTCCCCACCAAGCAGGACCACTCAGAGGTAGATGTCCAAGACTACGTCCATATAGCTTTTGAATACCTCAGGTATGCTCCAGAACACTCCCTAGCTGAACAGGGTTCCTAGCACTCAAATACAGATGACTGAATTACAAGTTCCTCATGGAAGCCAATAAATTGAGAAGTAACACAAGTGATAAAAATCCTAAAGAAAAGTCTTGACATGAAATAGGAAGAATCATCATTTCCTGTGGATTTCCAAGGCAAGAAGACCTTCTTTGGAAGTCCCCTACCACAAAGGTTAAGTTTTGAAGCATTGTTCCAGACCCATGTTTTCCTGAAAAGTGTCAGAACTGTTCCTGACAAATATTACATTACTGAGCTTAAGGAACAAAGAGCTTCACAGGGAGTCAAACTTTGCTTGACTTCTTGCTTTCTCAGGAGACTGATCCTCACCTGGGAAAAAGCAGTCCCCCTTACGATATCACTCCTCTTGGTCACATGTACATAGAGTGTCCTCAGGCCACAGAGGAGCTCTTATGTCTAAAGTCTCAGATGCGAATGATGGGAGGCAGATGTTGCCATCGTGTTAGAACAGGACAAAGGCTGAAGCTATACCAGGCAACCAGAGTCTCAGACAGATTCTGAAAGTCACCTATGAGCTAGCACAGTGTGAATGCAAATTCCAGACATACAGTTCACTCATCCAGGCCAAAGCAACACACTAATATAAAGCTGGGCCACCATAAGGCTTTGCATTAAGAGTGCCGTGCATTTCTGGAACACTCTTTCCTCTATCACAGTATTTAGAGCTAATGTCTTCTCTCTGAAACCCTACACATTTAGCTCAACAGCAGACCACACAGTGCACCCAAACCTATTTCAAATCAGAAATGAGAGCAACTGATTTGGAAGACAGCAAAAGTTAGAAAGCTGCTGAAGACTACTGGCACAAACTTCAGGCAGAGAAAGGCTGGGCATGCTGCCTGAAGAGACAGAACTCAACCCAAAAGCAGCAAATGCCAAGTCATACAGCAAAGGTTTCCCTAGAACAGACAGCAACACCAGAAAGTGCAGAGGGTGGTATCTTAATCATTCCTTCTGCAGTTTCTCTTGGCTACCTACAAGGAATGACGTAGGGTGATGCTCTGAAACAATGACTCAAAAACAGCACAGCACACTCCAAAGGGCCTTTCCCATGGCAGAGCCCCAGGCACTGCATAACCAAGACAACCAACAAGTCCCATGTCTAGTGGATTATCTTCTTTGTCCATAAATGGATATGCCCACTGAAGAAGGAAATTAGCCTTCATAAGTTAAAGGGAACATAAAAACGTAACTAGGAATGGCATAAAGATGATTAAACAAGCTATCCAACCAGGATAGAGCACTCACTTGAAGAAATTACTCACTTATTTTGAACAAGCCTTTATTTTAAGCAGTAGCAAACTCCACAGTCAATCCTAAATCAGCTGACATACAAAAGAAAAGGGAGATGTGGGATTGTTCCAGGTTTCCTTTACACAGAAAAATAGAATGTGAACATACCTGTTACAGACTGCTGGGCTGTAATGCCTATGTTAGACTGACACAGGCAATGATTTAGAAGACAACCATGTAAAGAGAAGTGTCAATTGCTTAAGCTGAAATTCAAGCACACATTAAACTAAGAAGCTGATCTTAAAAACAGCAGCAAAAGTTTTAGATAGGATAAATTCAGGATAAATTCCTTCAAAGATTCTATGCCTGTAATTACATTTTTCATTTTAAAAAAATAGTCAACGATTGAAAAGTTTTCATGTGAATCTGCCCAGCAGTACAGATAAATACCGGATGATTTACCAGATGCTCTGCCTAATTCCACTCCAAAGGACATATCTGACATCCAGTTGATGCTGAAAATGCATAAGAAGACTCATTTTCCACACAGTAGTTAAGCATTACTTGGGTATCCATTCTTGGCAGTAAAACTGAGAGTGTCTTGGTTTAGTATCAGATGGAGATTCAAGATCACCGGAGCTCTTGGGCATAAACATTTTGTGAAGGTCTACAGAAACCAACAGTTTGCACTTGTATGGTCACCAAGAAGACATCATGAAAGTTACTGAACAAACAATGCCTTCCGAGTGTTATTAAACCCAGAGACTAAAACATAATTAAACAAATACTCATTTTTTGCCTGACTGAAAACATCCACTTGTAACAGGCATTATTTGCAAATATATAGAATCAAAGAACTCCTGTGTGTGTGTGCCTGTTTATCTATACGGAGTTCTTTGACAGATAAATCCATAAATATATATCCCTGCATATAAAAAACTAAGTTTTTTGTTTATAGATATTGAGATATGTTTATGGGTTTTATATATACAAATATATTCCCCTCAAAGAACTAACTCCATAGATAGAGATATTTTAAAAAAACAGTAACAATAAAAATTTGTTGTTTTCTTCACCTTCATTCAATGGAGGCAGGTTTCCACATGTCTGGAAGTAGCTTGTAACCATGGGAAAAAATACAAAGAATACAATGCTCATTTTTGTGTGAAAATCCTGAGGCTCTTTACCATCTTCTACATGCAAGTTTTTTAAATTTATTGCTCTGCCTCTCAACAAGATTTGCCTGTATTTCCCTAGCAAGGCTGTTTGTATTGGAGATGAAGCATAACTCTACAGTACATGAGCACGAGGTACTGCAGCTAAGGAATAGTGAATTCTTAAAATATATCAATTACATCCCATTAGCTACTCACATGCATATCCTGAACTCACAGTCACTGTTTCTTCTCGTTAAGAAGCTGGTGTGCAGAGACAACAAAATACAGGTGAAACTACTACTACTGAAAAATCTCAAAGCAGAGGTTCCCCTAGTGAAGGGATCACCATGTCTGGGTATGGCGCGTTCTCATTTTCTGTGTGAAACAGAACTTCAATCTCTCAAAGAGACTTTGCCAAGCTTCACTCCTGTGACTTTACTTACCTTTTCTCTGCTTGCATGCTGGAGAGCTCCTGTTTGCCTAGCCAAAGCACCAGGGATACAAAAGGAGGTGGAAGAGATGAAAATTCATGTGGAAATTGGGAAAAAAACCCCAGTACTTCTGAGCACATCTTGCCTGACCTTAACAACTCAGACTAAGTTTCAAAATTTGGCTTTAACTTATGGTAGGGGACCAGCCAGTCATTACTCTGGCTCTAAACGGGGCCATTTAAAACCATCCACTTCTAGAACACATCCCTTTATCTGCCAAATGACACAATTTTTTTTTTTTGAGAACCACTGTTTATGTACTAAAAATAAAAAAGCCAAGCATACATATTTAAACTGTCTGTAACAAGTAGTCACCTTCATTTTTTTAGAGAATACTCGATAATTTCCTTAGGCAAATTATAAATATACTTAATGATAAATTTAGGAAGAGAAAACATATAACTTAACTCCTAAATTTGCCAGAGGTTCTGTAAAGAACAGCATCCAAAACCAACACACCTTACCTTTGCATATCATCCCACCAGCCTTAGCTTTCTCTGCCATTTGGACTTAACACCCCATATATACAAATCACTCCCTCAGTGTAAGAAAAGCAGTCTATGGTTGACCATCATTGGAATGGTTATTTGAAACTAGTAATCACACAATTCTTATCATATTACCAGTATTTTATTGGAAACAGATGCTAGCAGCACAACTTAGTAAGAATTATTGAACAACTTTTCTTTCAATTTCATAACAAATTAGGCAACGCTTAGTTGATGCATCTGAAAAAAGTTACAGAATTGCAAGCCCTAAGGCACAGGGCTGGTGTCATAATTTAAACCATCACCATCTGAAATGCAAAGGCATTAGAAACATAATGTTTTACTCTGTAAAACAAATTTCCCTTATAGATGAATTTGTTAATAAATTCTGAAGCCTCAATAGCAACCAAAAGCTACCATTTCAATGTTAAAAGTCTAGCAGAATTCTTACAAACATAATACTAAAATTCCCCAGATGTTTATAAGTAAGTAGTGAAATACAAATAAATAATTAAATACATCTTTTTAATTAAAGCCCATTTTGGGCATAGCAATCATGAAATTATGACAGAGTTTTTGATTCCTATCATGAAAGCAAAACAAAGCTAGACAAGGGAATAATGCAGAACTCAAATCATCCTGTATGTACACTACAGCAGCAGAGCCTAGGTAATAAGTCCCCAATTTAAACAGAAAGTAAGATATTTTTAGTGCCTGTTTTTAGCTCCAGATTTGGTTTCTTGGCCCCTAGCAATCCATTTTACTGCTTTTAAAGTCACTCTGGGAGGCTATTTTTATAAATATGATTGTTAAAGGAAACCAATAAAGGTGGAGATTTTGTCAATTGCTGAAATTCTGGAGTGTGAAATTACTTATTTTGGCAACATGCATCAAGAGCATATTTTCATCAAAGTTATGTTATAAAAGGCAAAAAAAAAGTTCCTGTGTCAATGCCAGGTTTGCCAGTCTCCCTCTACTCACCATGTGTCTTCTGATAACTGTCATTAATTAAATGTGTTACAAATGTAATTATGATATTCCAGATAGACTTTCTTCTTCTGTTAACATTAAAGGTTAATTTTATGGAAAAAAAGTTCCCTTCAGGTGTGAAGAAAACTGAGCCAACCATGTTCTTATTTTCTGCATATAGGTAAGGAATCACGGTAACATCCTAACTAGGCTATTAAAAAGCAGTAGGAAAAGAACACAGTGCATGAAACAATACCTGACGACATATATGACTTAACAGCTTAAGAAAATGAACATTATACACATTGTCTTCATTGTAAGAAAAGGCTAAATAACTAAGGAGTCAAGAACAAACTCTCATATTATGGGCATGTTAGTCTAGTTGATTTTTATCAAAGCTCTTTTCAGACAACACTAAAGCAGCTTTAGGAATCGTAATGCCAGATCAGAAACACTGCAAAAGAATACATTGTTCTCCTCCCATAAGTTAATTTTAAAAAGAAATTTAATAGGCTAAATTTTGCATCAGCTAACTTCATGCTGAACCAAATCTTAATCTAACCTCAACATGCCAGCAGCAGAAATCCTGCAGCATATGCTTCAGCAGCTCCGTGAAATGCACTTCTGTGTCCACACTCAGTCCAGGCACCATGAATGAATTCAGCATGAAAGGTTATGAATTACAGCCTGAAATAGAAAGTATCTTTTACACGGAGAGAGGTAAACATGGAAACAAGTTCAGAGACCAAGCACGTTACTTTGGGTACAGAGGCATGTCAGGGCAGTGCACTGCTCCTGAGCTGGAGCCGTGTCATGTCCTGCTGCCCTCGGGCAGCACAGCTGTCAGAGGGAGCACCCACCAACTTTTCAACACCCATCCAGAAAGACACGTCCTCTGGCTTTTAGCCTGTCCTACTGTTCATCCAGGCCTACAGCAGTAAGACCTTTCTCTAGCAACATTAGCTTACTGTAGTATTTCCAGTCTAAGAAAGAACGTTCCAGCTACTTCACACACCACATATTTTCACACCAAGCAAGTGGCAATGCAACCAGTTGCTCCATAGTCACAATTTATACATGACAATTCACAAGATTGCTAAAAGGATCAAGTTACCAGAAACTTTGTGCCAATTTCTCTAAATAATTTAACTATTCTGTTTAACTACACATGGTTTGCAAATTAGGAACTTCGATACGCTCATTTTCACCACCAAGAATCAAAGGCTAGCCACTTCTAAATATCAAAAAATACAGCTTGCACAAATTAGTCATATTTTTCAGAGAAACAAACAAAAAGCAAGACATTTACAGTACACACACAGTTGCTCTAGAGAAACTCCTGGAGAAAACTGGAAGGGGGACAGTATGGGCAAAGTTCACTTGTGTCTGGATGTACCTGCCCAGTGTAGATGTGCCCTCTGTCCCAAGGTTAAAGTCCATGATTATTACATTTCTTAAGGAACATCCCTCTTGAAACAGATGACTGTTTCAACACATGCATGTCAGTTTGCCAATAAATCCTGTGCTGGCTGATGCTACCTGTTTTACATTTTCATAGCACAAAAAAAGGAGCAGCAGTAGAGAGAATACTGGGCTGCCATCTCTAATGCCCAGTCTACAATCACAGCACCAGGACACTGGGAAGTACTGCACCATAGGTACCCATGAATTCCATCAAAGGTGCTCTCTTTTCTGGGAACAGATTATTTCGTTATCTTCCAGAATTATTCTAAATTTCTGGGGGAGAATGGAAAATGTAAGACACCTTAAACTTCTCAGACTGTGTTCCTGTAACTATCACTATAAATCTGATTTGCTCCACCAGAACACCAACTTTTCTTCTATTTTTAATCATCAACAGTATGGCATGGAGCTCAGGAATGTATATTGCAGAGAAGGCTTCTGTCAGTAAAGCATAGTTTCTCAGGCAGGTAGGTAATGATGAGCAGTATTTGCAAGAATTATGTCCATGTTTGTGTTTCTGAAACACAATCTGATAATGCATTAAGATTTGTGGCATTTGGAACACCATATATGTAATTTTCATAACATGAAAATTTTCAGACATGGTAAAGAAGCACAGAAGAAAGTAGAATCTGGAGGTAACACTCATGTTGCCTTTATTTGTTTCCCATGGGAATGCAAATAATGACAACTTACATCTGTAATAAAATCTTGGATCCATACAGCTTTAAAAGCAGACAGACTGTGTTATCTAAAAACTATGAATTTTTACTCTACTTTTCTGCAGGTAGTTATTACAGCTTTCAAACACAGCTTTTTAAGACAAAGGATATCAAAAATACTTCCCATATCTCAGTGTATTTTTAAAACAGCAGAACAATACAAACTGGCATTTGTACAGAAAATTCTAATTTTAAAAAAAATCTCAAATTGTATAACCAAATCATTTGAGTTAGTTTGCAAAGTACTGACCGTGTGTTAAAGCTTTGTCTAAGTATTTAGTCAGTAAAAAAGGCTGAGCCAGGCTGATTTCATTCTTCTCTAAAACCAGGGTGGTCTACAGGCAATTTTTGATACCCCGGGTGTTGCCAGGGAAACAAAATGAAAACAGGTGCCATCAAATATAAATTAAGAGATTTAGTTCTATTTTAAACCACCTTAAAACAAAGTTTCCATAAACTTAGCTGATACTACTACAAATTTGACAATACTTTATAACAAGAAAAGGATTATAAGTTGTCTTTAGACCATCAAGTTTTAACTGAAGCAAATTTAGACTGATTGGCAACCCTTCCTTTTAAATAAATAAATTTCTTCATTAAATATGCATCATCCTCTTTAAAAATTACCTAGTGTACATTTTAAGGCAATACAATACCATGACAGAAACAGGGTCCATGCTTTCTTAATAAGCTTTCCTCATTCCAAATTTTATCCTCCTCCCCATCTAAGCAATTTTTTAGATTTTTTACGAAGTAAACAACCAGTATAGGCTTAAAGCATAGATAAATCTTCTGGTAAGTAGCAACAGAAGCTTAATATTTTTCCTCCTAATCTGATTGCGGTTTTCTCCCACATATTAAAAAATCAGATATCCCTTTAACTAAAATCCAAGTAAATACACTTCTGCTTTTAAAACTTGTAATAACACGTTAAGAATTTGGCAATACAGCAGTCAAGTCTCTAAAGCACTTCCTCCAGGTCAACTAGCTATACTGACAGAAAACATATTTAAGAAGAAAATGAACATACAATTCACTTTAATAAATAAACATTAATTCAAGTTTCAAAGAATGTCTTAAAATGGGGGGGTTTGTGGCTTAAAAAGACGTTAGTCATATACAAAAATTCATTTCAAATAAAATTCATTTCAATTAAAAGCAATATACAGTCATCCCCTTTAATGAAGCTAACTTCCAGACTCTGAATAAAAATTAACCTTGTATATTTAGTGCTAATCCTAGAACTTGAAAGATAGTAGAAATAAAAAGAAATGGAAGTATATTTGTAGCTAATATGTATAGCTCTTCCCTTAAACGTTTTGAAATCTGTGGTATATTTTAAAACATCCTGCAAGGTATTATAGAATCGCTAATAAAATAAATTCTCCTGAATTTGTGCATAAACACCGTGCTGAATTATTTTCCACATCCATAGTGCAAGTTAAAGAGAAACTGAATAAATTCAGCATACAATGACATGTACAAATGATGGAAAGGTGTTTTTTTTTCCAAATAACAGTGGCGGTAAAGCTCATTAATAAAAAAGTCTCATCATGTTAAAATTTTGATTTTATATTTAATGAATCTTGATGATTTACTACAAATTGCCTACTTCAAATAAAATTTTCTTGAGATCTTCAAGTTGCAAAATAATTTTGCTTTGCACTCTGATCTATGTTTACAGTACTACTAACATCACAAATAAGCAAACTGATACCAATTTAAAACTTCTTAATAAGCTTTCTTTGGGGGGTTGTTTGCTTGTTTGTTTTTAACATTTGCCTGGAAAGAAGGCAGCCAGCTCAGCCACAGGGGTACTATTAACCTATGCCATGCTAGGTCTGTCGAATACATTCCAGACTTTACCCTCATTAACAGCTCTATCAAATAATCTTTAACAATGCTTACAGATGCAGGGCTTGAGGCAATGCTCACTCAAGTCATCAAGAATATTTCCATTAATTTCATGGCTTCATTCAACCTCTGTTTACTGTTCCAACATCTTCGAAAAATAATCTTCCTGGGTCCAGCATTTCCCACTGAAGTGTCTTGTAAATAAATAGGTAGCATCATGGTACAGTCCTTTTTTCAGATTAGCACTTCTAAGAATCTGAATCACTCACAAAAGATGCACAGCATTACATGAAACTAACAAAGATCAAACTCCCCTTACAGTTATTTTAGTTAAAAGTTTCAAGTTAACGCATTTGTGTGTAATTATGAAATTACTGTACCGATCCTCCGCTTACTTTGAAAGTGATTAATCAAAGTCAGAGAAAACCAACCATCAACTGAAGCATGTCTCAAATTTCCTATTCAAGGATAAGTCTAAAAAGATGCACTTATTTAATTTTAATTAAATCCTCATTTAGAAGCACGCAATAAATGTTTTCCATTTAATTCAAATTAAACTCCAGTTCCAGGACAAATTCCAAATATTCTCTGCTTCTGCTACTTTATTACACATGACAGATTAACATTCCCATTTTGTACATATACGCACCAGCAAACCCAACATAATTTAAAAATGTAAAGAATGTATACTTTTAACAGTAATAAACATTTATTCTACTTCCAAACTTCTAGTGATATAAAGAAAATTCTAGAGATGTGAAGGAGTGATGATGCATTCTCTAAGCCACAGTCAAACATGTATGCTAGATTCTGTAACTTTTAACTGCACTTTGTTTATATTGCAACAGTTTTATTACATGAACTTTCAAGCCACCTCTTCACTGAAAAGAAAAGCAAGATAGAGAGATGCAAGAAAAAAGAAGAGTAAAATTAAAAAGCAATACCTACAGGAAGACAACAATTACATACATCAGATTGCAGAGTTTTTCAAAAGGTTTAATGTGAACAGGAGTAGGATGCTGTCATCCTCCAATTTAATCATTGAACACACCTCAAGTAATCTAGCGTTTTCACAGCAAATCAATGCTAATGCTGTACCATTAAAGAGTTCAATAAACCAGAGAGATCTGTCAGTCTTTTGTTTGGGAAGCCATGTGGCAGAACCTCTTCAAAAAGTTCCTTGGGCTATTAGGGAGGAAATTTTTATCTTTGAAGTTTTGCCAGAGAACAAATGGTATTTTTCCTATCTTGCCTTCACAATGGTATTACAAATCTCTCCTTTCTCATAAAATTGGCTGATACTAAGCATATTATACCTGTGCATAGCAAGCTGTCCAGTCTTGGAAACTGGATGCTGCCATGCTGGCACATTATTCTCTACAAGGCTCAATACATGTCACTGAATCTGGCAAAGTCAAGCAATGAACTGCTGATTGCAATTTAATAAGTAAAATATCACATGCTGTGTTTCATATGTTTTGCAACCAGATACCTCTAAACTTGTCTTCAGTGTCTGAGGACGACTCGCTACCATTTCTTTTTAGTCCATTTATATATTTTGACTAAGCCATGCCATAGGAATTTTCATTAAAATACTATGCTAGGCACACTGACAAACTGAAAGAAATTATATTTCTGTATCACAAGAAACTAGACTATACCCCTAGAGCAGTTCCCTGAGTTGACTTAGTCACTCATCAGAATTTCTCCCCTTCTCCTCTACAGCAAGTCCACAGGAGGGCTGATCACAAACAAATAAGCAAATTAAATCCTTCTGAAATTCGCTGCCTGCATTAATCTTGCAGGCATTAAATATTAAAAAAGAAGTTATGTTCAAAGGGTACTATATCTGTATCTGTGACTAGCATTTCCACAAAGAATACAAGCTTAAGGAAGAAAGCACTTAAAATCACCTTACATTTTTAAGTGAACACCAAACATATTTTAACTAAAATTATAAATTGTAACTTTAAGTTTGGAGAATCACATACCCTTTGAAATGAAAAAGAATTTCAAAAATCTACAGAGCAGGATCTCTGCACCTCTATGAGCAGCTTGCCCAGGAACCACAAATGCAACTTTGACAGAAAATGATTTTTCTGCAGGATCACAATTTGCCCTTTACTTAGTTTTCAATTCACTGCTGAAAACTCAACCACAGTGAAAAGTAATGTCAAGCTGACACAATCACCAAGTACCTAAAGATTCTCTTTTTACCTAGTAAAAATGCCATTACTGTAATAGTTAACAGCTGCCTTAATTGTATTCCAGAAAATTTAGAAATTTATTTCCTCACGTTAAGGTACATATAACAACCCTTAGAAAACATGCTTTCAATACACCCATCAAAGAATAACAGCTGACGAAATAAGCTACCAAGTCCAACTGTTGGTACAATTACCGCAAGCATTAGCTGGCATCGTAACTCACAGAAAGAGCAATTCTCCTGGTGATCAGTAGCTCTGTTATCTAGATATTAAGATTCGCGCAAACTCTATGCAAATATTTCATTTAGGTAGGACCTCAGGTATCTGCTCACAAAAAATGGAAACACGCACAGATACTCAAGTTCAAATGCACACAATCACTCATTTTCATTTGCCCAACATTTATCATCTTATTCCAGAAACCTTGTTAAAAGGAGTCAACTCATGAACAGGGTGTTATGACCTGGTGTGCACCTCAGCAATTACCTGCCACATCATAAGCAGTTCAGGTAAAGAGGTCTGTTCACACACTATAAAAACTGATCATTCATTTAAAATAAATAAGTAAATATGTTTATTTTGACAAATAAAAATAAATCTTGAATGAAAAAGCATTTAGTACCTTTTTTTTTTAATGTACTGCTGAAAGTATTGTCTCATCTATTTTGGTTTTCTATTCATACAAAAATCCCCACACAGCAATCATTCACATTTTGATCAGAGCAGGTGGACCGGTTGCATACTAATTTGAATTAGCAGCATTTTTAATTAAAAATTAAAGCTTTCCTTTGTTAAGACCCCTTAAGTAAGTCACACTTCCTTAGAGTACAATCCTGAAAAGCTGTTGAACAAAAAAAAGAGAACTACCAAAGATACAGTGCCCAGATCAGCACTGGTATTAGTATAGGTGCAACTGGTCTGAACCACATACTACTACTACTCACCCAAGGAAAAAATGTTACATACCCCAGTAGAATATGGGGTCATATTTCTCATGGTGGTTTATGTGGAAAGCAAATCCTTTGAGATTGATTTTTTTTTCCTCAGTCTATAGAGAGAATATACTTTATCTTCTGTTAGACAAATACAGTCTGGTGTTAACAGTGCCTTTTTTTTTTTCTTGAATAAAGTTATAACACCTATTTGAAACTTTGGCTATAAATAGTACCAGAGGCAAATATATTATGAATCAACACTTCCCTTCAGCTGCACGCAAACTTAAGGCCACTGGAAGTTTCCCCCATGAAGTTCTGCTGTATCACAGCAATAGCATATAAAGATGGAAGAACACAATGAGGTGGAGAAGGAGAAAGGCTTTGTGGGGGAACACTGAGAGATGAAAGGTCTAGAATCCTGTCTAATTTTATCAATATGTCCAACCAGAAAAAGCCACAAAGGACAGGCAGAACAGCTACAAAAATGTCAGTTTGTCCCTTAGGACAAGCATTTTTAAGAGTCAACTGCAGAGATGCTTTACAGTTTCCTTAAATAATTACTAACTTTTAATCACAATAAATTTACAGATGGCCAGCTGAGACTCTGGTTTTTCAATAACCTTAAGTCAACTTGGTTGATGCCCAAAAACAGATGACCCATTTCTTCTACCAGTCCCAGCCACACATTTTTGTCCCCACCTGGTTCAAGCACCCTGTTAACAATATTGTTGAAAACTACTTCTTGCTACTTGGTCAGTTTTCAGATGGATCCATTTTCTGATCCAGCTTTTCATGCGGCCACCTAAATGCTCATTCCAGCAGAAATGGGTGTTGAAAATGCATGGAAACAGGTAGGAGTACCACCCGTCTGCACCCATCACCTGCATTTAGGTCTGTATAAAGCAAATACAAAAACTCCATTTAAAGCCAGGAGAGGGCCAAAGGTCTTACAACACCCTTTTGAAAACCCTGCAACAAAACACATGCTTCTGCAATTCCTCTGCTGTCACAACTATATCACATCAGTGTCTTGGGTCCCTCACTGTAAACACATATTATGTGCACCTTACATTATCGCAGCTCACTGTCACTCTTCCACAAGATTGTGAAGAGTAGTAAAATAATGAACAGTAATGTACAATGAAATACCCATATTTTAAACTCTTTAAATATTAGCTCACTATCTTGATACAGCAGGCAAGAAGACCTCAAGTTACAAATTAACAGCGTCTCATGGAAGGTTCTTAAAAGGTAAAGGACTTTTAGAAGTTAATTCAAAGTCTTTTATAAAGATAAGTAAAAGCACTAAAATAAGAAAACCATATACTTTTACAAACCTAGCCTAATTTAAAAGCAGTAATGCTGAGATAAGATATATGAACTCTTAGAGAAAATAATAGAAACCAATGAGACAACACTATCTGTTGGAGAGAAGAAATGCAAGAGTGACGAGACAGAAGTGGTTTTTCTTTTTTCCTCTCCTCAATTTCTAGCACAAAAGGCATACAGAAAACTGTCTTCTCAATGGCTGAAAAACTGGTCTGAATCTGACTGCCATGCTCCACATGACACCTTTTTTCTTACAGCCCTACAGAGCAATAATTCTCACTTCAATCTCCAGTTTTAATGCAGTATGTCAAGAATAAAAAACTAGGAAATTGTAGTTTGTTATAAGACACATCAGGAATAAAAGGTTATTACAAACAGATTAGTCCAGGGTGGAAATGACACAGGCAAAGCAGGAGGCATGGATAATCTGGGTAAGTGCCATGGAAAAATAAATATCATGATTGGACTTAAGGCAAATGGAAGCAGTTCAAATTGGCTTCCTCCAATTCACTGCAGAACATGTGATGTCCACATGTCCATTTCCAACAAACTTCACCATAAAGAAACAAAGACCAATACTGTGAAGTGTTGAAAAACACATCTAGCACCAGCTTCTTCTATGCCACCACAATGTGAATTACTGCAGCTGCCTGATAAGCATGAAAGAAAAGAGTTTGGGCTTTTTTTGGCTTTTTCTTTTCCTTCTCTTTTGTAAGAGAGCTACCAGCATTTATTTGAAGCACACCAACCTGTCAGTAACTGTTGGCCTTGCAAAGAAGAGCAAGTTTTATAACACACACATTTCAGTTCTATAGGTGGTCTAAAAGGCTCAAGAGCAGTAACTCCCCTCAGCCCATTTCCTCTGTCCACTACATGCTCCTACAACTTCTCTGGCCCAGTTCTAGGAGGTTTCTATCATGTTAACTTTTCAGAACATCAGTTCCTTTATCCATGTGAGGCCACAAAAATGTAAGTGCTTGCTTAACAGAAAGGTCAGGAACTCCTGGCTATGGACAGCCTGTCTCTAGTACCAGCAGCCCACACTTAAATTGATCATAAAAATCTCAGCCTTGCAGGAATAACTGATCACATCATTGCATGAACACAAGGAAAAATTTCAGTAAGGGTGGCCTAGAAGGACCTCAAAAAGAGCCATGCTTAAGTTTTAGGATTAGCTTTATGGCAAAGTGTTATTAATCTACTTGTTATTAAAGCCAAATACCAGCAGCAGAAGGATCATACAAAAACTATGCAGCTTAAAGGATGTTCCACCAAAACCAATTCTTACACGACAATTTGAGATCATGGCTTGATTAGCAAAGACAGAGGATATTTCACAAGCACGTTATCAGTTTTTAGCAAAAAAGCAAAATCACAACTGCTACAGTAAAACACTCCATTCTCTGTGGTCTCGTTACAGATTAAAAAAAGGGAATTTAGAAATAATAAGGATAGATATCACATGCAGAGGAATGACTGAACAAAACAGTTAGTGGTTTGAATTAAGTTTTGTCTGTGGTAGGACAAATATTTTATCACTACAGGACAGCATATATGCTGCAGTCAATGGGGACATGGGAAATCAGCTGTTACAACATCACTGCAGCTTCAGAGGAAGAGATTGAGTCTTACTCTAGAACTATAATGAAGTCCCCTTTAATTAGCTCCACTATAAATTGCTACCTGCTCATCACACCACAGCAATCAAAGGCAGATGCAAACACTGTTAGCCACATTAACCCTGGCTGCTGAACAATCTACTGCAATCAACATGCTTTTAGCCCTGCTAGATGGGTTAAATTATCTAGGTTTGAGTGATTTTTTTATCAGCAAATTCCTTGCTATTTCTAGTGGCTGTATCATCATGTTTTAGGGCAACTTAAGGATATCTGCATTTTTCCCTCCTTTAAAACTACCTGAAAACACTACTCCTTTGAAAAAAAACCACAGAAAATACAGAAGTTTCACTTTTCATCATTAGCAAAAGCAGAAAAGGACTCTGACATTGAATATGTGAGGCATTCCATAAATCTTAGGTGAATAAAGCATTAAAACTACTGAGCTGGCAAGTACTCTTGACCTTTGAGCCTCAAACCAAGTGTGACAACTACAGCTCCTGTTGAACTCAGATTTGCAGCAGAAACAAGTGAAATAGCATGGATGACACTTACACAGTCAAATACACTATGACAGAAATACTTAGCCAGAAAAAAACCTGCTTTTTCTTCCCCCTCCCACCTGAAATACCATTTTGCATCCTCCACTTCTTCTTTCCCAGCTGAAACTAGTACAATTCTTTGGAATAGTCAGAGTGTGGTTAAGCAGAGGAAGCTATGCTTGTTTGCATGGAATTTGCTATTTCCTCTCTGCCAAAACACTTGTTTAAAGAAGTCATGTAATATTTCTATTAAGCTGTAAATGCAGTTGACAAGGAAATGGCCTACTGGCAGTGCATTACCTTTGTGGCAGTGCCAACCAGCCTACAGCAAAATAGTGCACATGGTAATTTCACTGTGCATTCCCAGGCAACAAAACTGTGCCTTACATAAATACCACAGAACTCCAGCAACATCTAGAAAAAGCAATGAAAATTTGCCCAAGCTTTCATGCTTGCCTGTATCAATTCTGTGTCATAACTAAAACAAAGCATCTACATATGGCCAAAAGTCCTGTGAAGCTGTATCATATGACACCAGAAAAACTATTGCAACTTAAATCTGTGTATTTCTTGTTAACCACTGTAACAACTCACTAATAAAAATGAAGAAAAACTGGAGGTATCAAATATACAAAAGAGTACTAACTACATACAAGCTCTTAAAAACCATAACGTAATTTATTAACAAGAACACATGTATGTAATTCAGAATTGTGTTAAATTACTTTGGCCTTTGATAGCATTCACTTGATTGCAAGAGTTAAACAGGTCCACAAGCATTCAAACTCAGTGACCTTTGATTTATAAGCAGCTGTTGTCATGCACATAAAAATTCTCTCTGATAATGTAGTCCTCACCTTTCAACAGCTGGAGCAACTACATACAATGATGTTAATCAGATGTAATTAAAGCATTTCTGTTTGAAATATAACCAAAAATCCCAGCACAATCAAATGTATTCAATTTGTCATCAATCATTCTTCAAAATATTTTTAGAGGTTATTTCATCTTAACTTAAATTCCCATCAAAATCCAGCTTCAGAGATACTTATTTTGTTCTCAGCTTTTGCCTGAGTATTTTTAGTTTGAATTGTAATTTTAAAACAGTTAATTACATGGAAAAAAAACATGGTGCAAGAAAATAATTAAACTTTGCTTCCAAAATTATGTAATGTCTCAACACAAATCACATGCTTGCTTTAACAGAGCTGCACATTGTCATGAAATTTTAGGAAATATCTCTCCTCTAAAGAGCACACACAACCAAAAACCAAGAACCTCACTAAAAAATAGCACTGAATACACTTGAACTCAGATGTCCATCACCTCACAGGAATCGTATATGAACAGTACCTTCTCTTTCTATATTGGTGGCTTCTTTATAGGAGGCACCAGCAAAAGAAAACTGAATAAAATTGCATGACATTTTTGCAGCAAATTGCAACGATTTTTTGGAAAAAAATATGCTTTAAGTAATATAAAGTGCCTTATTAATTCAAAATGGGTTTTAAACAATTTAAGACTGGAGTGTTTATTGATGCTCAGTGCAATCAGCATAGCTATTCTATAGCTCATTACAAAATAACAGCATGACTAGTGTCGAGTTAGCCCTAGGTAAACATTGCTCCCCATGAACTTCTCCAGGTAACTCCTTTGTAACTGCTACTCCTCATAAAGCAACTAATTCTATTTACATTTTATTTTGCAAAAAGTAAACTAATTCAGTAAAAGACCTTAGGAGCCATAATAAATAAAAGCTGTCAGGTGTTACTAATATTAGCACTGCTCCCATAGGACAGTTCTGAATTCTTCTTTAGGTCACCTTTATTTCAAAACTGCCTTTCAAAAGAGGACAGACTCTTGGTGATGGAAGTCTCCAAGTGCAGGTACAGTACAGAACAGATTCGATATATTACCCCAAAGCCAATTCAGAGCTTATTGCTGTAGCTCCCTCTCAAGTGGAGATAAAGGCATTCTGGAACCTTACAGAAACGTCTTAAAACACAGGCAAACTGGAGTCAATAGGAAGCAATGCGGAAAGTAAAAATTGTTAGTATTAAAATCTCTATTCAAAACCATACAGCTTTATGATTCCAGTATTAAGGGGTTTTGAATGATCAGTGGGCTTGAGGATTTTTTTGTTTTTAATATAACAAACAAAAAATACCACCATTCACTTACCCTCATTGGGTGAATATCAGCATATGGAGGCTTTCCTTCAGCCATTTCTATTGAAGTGATACCAAGGGACCAGATGTCTGCCACACAGTTATAGCCAATCTCTTGTATGACTTCAGGAGCCATCCAAAACGGAGTTCCTATAACAGTATTACGTTTTGCCATTGTATCCTGTAATTATATTGTTTATGCAATTAAACCAGAGATGCTTATTTTCAGATTATTTTTATACCAATTCTATATTTTAAATTATCCACCCAAAGATCAAATGGTAGTGACTTCCAATTAAGACCAAACAGATTCAGCCCATGAGCCTACAGAGGCCAAACTGGTGACAATAATCGTAAGCCTCTAACTAAAATTTAAAGTGGGATTATCAGGCACTTGATACACTGGGTTATAAAAACAAACAACTAAAAACTAAATAGCCCTGCACTACATTAAATACTCATTGTGATAAAGAATGCTAGTTCTGCCACTACCACTAGTGACAGTGACACCTCTCAGACATAAAATTCAAGGCAGAAGACAAACGTGAAAGAACAAGGCTAGGAGCACTAAAGCATTTTTAAATGATCTTTCCACAGTTACTTACTGTTAACTGGCCAGCCACACCAAAATCAGCTAATTTTGCATGTCCCTCGGTGTTAAGAAGGATGTTTCCAGCTTTTATATCTCTATGTATTTTCCTCATAAAGTGCAAGTATTCAAGTCCTTTAAGAGTAGATTTCAAAATAGTTGCAATTTCATCTTCTGTTAGCTGCAAAAAAACATAAAACCATTTTCAGGTATACACATACAGTCCATATATTTGACCTATTTAAAACATGATCATTTCATAGTGATTATTATAAAGAGCACAATGTTTGATTTTTTTTTAGCAGACCAGAAAAACTTTAAAACTGAAGTTAAAAAAATGAATAAAAAATCAATTATTTAATGCCAACTATAAAGAAAAAAAATATGGTATAGACTCGGTAGGCCAAAATGCTTCTCTTAACTCTAATATACTGCAGAGTCATACACCATCACAAATTATACAGTAAGTGCAAGTCAACTGGCAACAAGCTGACAAACATTTCATTACCAAAGAAAACACAACACAGTAAAAAAACTGAGACATATTTTCTTTTATTTGCTTCATAAACAACACAGACTCTTAAGTAAGTCATCAGTTAGCAGCTGTTTATCCTCATTGCTTTCTATCAACACAATAGGAACACTCAAGCTCCTGAACAAGTGTTATCAGAGAAACAGCAAGAGTCTCTTTTTCACATACCAGACCCCCTTGAGAACTCAGATTTTCATCAGCATTTGTTCTCATATAAAAGCAAAAGCACACACATATAATTCATTCCATGTGATGCAATTTCTCAAGGAAATACAAAGAAATTATCCATACAACTGAAATGCCAGTTAATTACAGGACACTGATGCTTTAATATAAGAACTAAACAAATGAACTTGACACATTCTTAGAAATGCAAGAAATGGCAAAACTGAAGATGAACACTCTAATTTGGCTGCAATGCTGGGTTGCATTTTCCCCCTTTCTCTACTTTTCCAATCCTACACAGAAATTAAATTAAGCAATGGCAATTCCTTCCAGTTTCAGTTCTGAAATTGGTAGACATCCACACCTCCCTCCAAAAAACAACCACCACCAAAAGCCTGTAAGAAACAAAAAACCCACTCACGATCACTCTAAGCCAAAAGAGCAAATCAACAACAAGGAAAAAATATTATTAGTCAGCAAGATTATCTGCACTTGAGCTGCTCACAGCAAGTTTTATTTATTTAACAAACAGAACCACTTCCCCATTGCAGCTTCTATCCAATCTCATAAAACCTGGGTGTGGAGCCCAAGAGCAGAGTTACACGTACATTTATTTAAACAGCAGTGCCAAGCTCCAGTCCTCCTTTCCCTGCAACCTACAGCAGTAATTCACACTCTGTGTCAGCCCTTCCACTGAACAACTGTTAACAAACCCTAGTTAAAAACAAACCTTTCTGCCAAATTATTTTTCCAACAAAACAGCTCCTGGATTCAACTCATGGCATAGTGAAGAAGGACAAAGCTAAGTAGCTGCTGCTCAGATTGGCATTGCTTTCAAAAAACTGCATGTGTTGATACACCGGAAGAGTTCCAGAGATTTTATAGACCTTTTCCTATGCAAGCAGAGGATGAAACTGATGGTGGTATTAGCTCCAAGCCAAGCAGTTACCGCCTCTGCTGTGCATTATGCATTCCATGCCCACCATTTATCTCTGAGATCTTTAAGTGTTTTTATTTAGCAGCACACTGCTCAAAGCCTTTATTTGTGCTACTTTATGCTGACTGCTGTGCTGCTTCAAAGGACTGTATTTCAGAAGAACTGCAAACCCTGTTCAAATAAGACAACTTTCCTGGCATTGTGCCATGGAGTCTACCTGATCTGGAGTCAAGCAAGAAGGGACATTAAATCAACTGTAAGATAAACTGAAGTATGGTCGAAATGATATTTGGAGAAAGAGACAATCCTCATTATGTGAGCTAAAAATTCTATGGTGAATCACTAAAACAGATTATCTGCAGACTCACACAGGCAATTTAAACTCTGGCTATTAACAAACACTGTATCATGAATGGTTTAAGACCTGCTGAGTTTAACACTTTCTGCCCAAGTTTTGCCAAATCCACTCAATATCCAAAACAATACAATGTCCTGAATCTCCAAAGACTTCCATGCAGTTAATCCTGAACATGCAACAGAAAATGATCCCGAGCACTGACAAATGTGTAGCAAGACGAGCATACGACTTACTGCCCACTTTCATCTAGAAACAAGTATTATGAAAAATGGTGCTTAGAGGACACAGCAGAGGTCTCTCTTCAATATGTTGTGTTTCCTAAGGAGGTAAATCCCTACCTTAGTTCTTGAAAAATTACCCACACGGAGACCTTTGGATCATCAGCTCTAGATGGAGAAGTGGTTTTGTAGCTGCATGGCAAAATCTGGCTCTCAAAAGGAGAGCTTAAGAGAATACTGGAACCAAAAGCTAGCACAGAAGCTATGGAGCAAGAATCCAGCAAACCAGAAGAGAGTTCTGGAGTATTGCAGCCTGATGCCCTATCTGGGGACCCTCAGCAAAGCAAAGCTCTAGCACAGCTAAATGTTACAGAAGAACCAAGCATTTACACATCCAAATACACAGAGTGGTCAGAAAAGCCCAGAGAAGTGAGCATCACCTCTAAGTAGGCAACGGGCATGAGTCATGTTTATCACGAACAGCAGTTACAGGGAAGCACAGAACAAAAGAAGGGAGAACAGATACACGCAGTTCCAAGACATATCAATCCCAACTCCAGACATCCTAGATTCATCCACTTGTGCTCCATATAACCATCATCTATATAACATGATGCAGTCAACTAAAATTACTCCTGCTTATACTATTGCTAAACATGGCCAAGTATGTGCACAATAATACTGAGACAAAATGTTGGGCTTTAATACCTAATAATATTTAGAAGCATGCAATGAATTTCCAGCCTTACTCAAGAAGCCAAGAAAGTGCACTCACCTTCCCTAGACAAAATTACCTTTTCAGAAAATAATGCACTGCCATATTGAACTTTATTATGCAATGACTACAAAAAAAAGTATTTTAGAAAGTATTTCAAAATCATTAATTTCATTATTTTTGTGCAATTTGAACTTTTTTCAGAACACATAGCATCTATGCATAAAAGTGAAAGCACATAAATACGATGTTCTCCACATGAATACTTCTAAACCCAGAAACATTATGGAACTATGCAGTATAGCAGCTGAGCCATACATACACCGTTTCTTCCCTTACTGGATGCACTAAGCATTGTAAAAAAAGTTCCACTTATGTTGTTCCTGTAGACCAGAACCATCTTGTGCAGATGTTTTTGGACACGTTCATGGTATTTAAGTATTTTGTACACTGCCTGCCAAAAAGCAAATGGTATTCTGGCTGCATTAGACAAAGTTGCCAGGAGGTGCAGGGAGGTGAATGATCCTTCCCTTCTGCTCCACATTGCAGAGGCCACACCTGGAGTGCTGGGTCCACTTCTGGGCTCCTCAGTACAAGAGACATGGACACACCAGAGAGAGTTCAACAAAGGACCACAAAGATGATCAAGGGACTGGAACATCTCTCCGATCAGGACAGGCCGAGAGAGCTGGGACTGTTCAGCCTGGAGAAGATAAAGCTCACGGGGAATTTTTTTAATGTATGCAAATAACTGAAGGGAAGGTGCAAAGAAGATGAAGTCAGGCTCTTTTCAGCGGTGCCCAGTGACAGGAGCACAGGCAATGGGCACATTCTGAAACACAGGAGGTTCCCTCTGAACAGCAGGAAACTTTTTAGTGTGAGCATGACTAAGCACTGGAACAGGTTACCCAGGGAGATTGTGGAGTCTCCCTCCTTGGAGACCATGCAGACATGGCCCTGTGCAGCCAACTCGAGACGGCCCTTCTTTAGCAGGCTGGTTGGGCCAGATGACCTCCAGAGGTCCTTTCCAACATCAACCATTCAATGATTCTGTACTAGTATAATTTACAACTCCATACAACAAAATTAGGTGCATTTTACACCAATTTGAATAAATCATGGGGTGGTTTGTTTTAGCTGACTTGTCTACATTTAAAGTTTGAATATCACCCCAAAATAAAAAAATTCCAAAATATATCTTAATATATTATTTATATATATATATATAAAAAAATATAACTTACTAAGGAATAACTAAGTCATGTCTTAAACTGCAAGTATGTCTGAACTGTCTGAACAAAAAGCAGATACGTGTTCCTAAGGAGGTAAAATCACTAGCTTTAGTTCTTGAAAAATTAGTGGCTGAGGTCCGTGCTGACTGAAAGCCAGGCAGGGTTATTCCAATTTACAAAAAGGGCATGAAGGAAGACCCAGGAATCAACATATCTGTTAGTCTAATCTCAGTTTCTGCAAAACTAATGGAAAACATCACACTAGGTACTACTGCAAGGCTTTGAAAGAACAATGAAATCACCAAACACTGTCAACATGGGTTCATAGAGGGAAAGTCCTGTTTAATTTGATACCCTTCTATGATAACGCAGTGAATGAAAAGTAAGTGGTGGATACTAGATTTTACTTAAGTAAGGCTTATGATACTGTTACTCACAGCATTCTTCTGCCAGATGACCATATACACAGTGATCTGGAGGCTGAAGGGCAGGGCTCAAAGGGTTGTAGTGAATGGGGCTACATGTGGCTGGTGACCTGTCACGAGTGACATACCCACAATTCTAGGGCCAGTTCTATTTACTATTTTTATCAATGATCTGGATGCAGGAATTGAATGCACCATTAGCAAAGTTCTCCGAGGATACCAAAGTGGGAGATGCTGTTTGAACAAAAAGCCTTGCAGAGGGATTTGGAGAGAATGGAGCACTGGGCAATGATTAACAGCATGAAACTGAACAAGCCTGAATGACAGATTCTATGCCTGGAATGGAGAGATACAGGGACAAGCATAAACCGGGAGAGAAATGGCTTGGGAGCAGCCCTGCAGGAAGGGATCTGGGTGTGCTGGTCAGCAGCAGGCTCAGTAGGAGTCAGCAGTGTGCCCTGACAGCCCAGAGGACAAACCCCTTCCTGGGGTGCATCAAACTCAGCATCACCAGCCGGTCACAGAGGTGACTGTCCCTCTGTACAGCCTTGGTGCGGCCTCACCTTGAGCTCTGGGTGCTGCTCCGGGCCCCTCAGCTGAAGAATGAGGGCAAAGGATGTGAACGTGTCCAGAGGAGGACAGCAAAGGTGGTGAAAGGGCTGGAGGCAGTGTCCTGTTTGAAGGGACTGAGGACTTTGGACTTGCTTTATTTGGAGAAAAGGAGGCTGAGGGGTGACCTCACAGATCTCTACAGCTTCCTGAGGAGGGGACAAGGAGAGGGATATGCTGAGCTCTTCCCTCTGGTATTCAGGGATAGGACATGTGGGAATGGTTCAAAGCTGCACCAGGGGAGGTGTAAACTGGACATTAGGAAGCATTTCTTTATTGAGAGTGGTCAAACACTGGAACAGGCTTCCTACAGGTGGTGGACGCCCCAAGCCTGTCACTGTGTAAAAGGCATTTGGACAAAGCCCTTAATAACGTGCTTTTGGTCAGCCCTGAACTGATCAGGCAGTAGGACCAGATAACCACTGTAGGACGCTTCTAACTGAAATATTGTTTTCTGTTCTGTTCTGGTTTTCTCCCTGTGATGAGCATAGCAGTTAACCCCATCTGGATTTTACAATGTATTCCATCATTCTAAACTTGCATAAAAAGGACATACAGACATATTCCTGAATACAGATTACCTAAATGCATCAACACCTTATGTCTTCATATTTACCAGATAGGAAAAAAACTATTTTGTTGGGAAATATTGAAATTTTCTTTTAAACGTGACAAAAAATAACATATAGTTCGTCTTTACATCATAGAGGCTAGCTGACATGTAAACTAATGCAAACCTGATGGAATTTGGGGAAAAAAAATGCAGGCAGACACATTTTTTAGCCTACCAATTGTTGGAAGCAACAAGGGACCAAAGTGCATAAAAACAGATCCAAAGCTCCTACAACTACTCATTTATTCACAAAACCACAAATAAACTCCTAAAATCCACATCAAAAATGCTTCCTAATTATGTATCCTCCCTTCTTTACTCTAAATCATAATCTGTCTTCATAAGCATGGTGAAAAGTCACTATGTAGGTAGTATAGTGTGTGTGTCCCTACAAGTGACTTTCAACATACGAACAGCTAAGTACAGAACCAGACCATTACATGCTTTGTCACAGCACACAACTTGCCATCTACTCAATGGCCAGTACTCTCTGGTTCTAGAGGTAGCTGGATATTGACATACAAGCAATGCCATTGAAAATCACGACACAGAACCATTAAAAGAAACAAAACTAATTCGTATTAATATAAAATTATGTTCCAGTCAGTGGTGCTAATCTGATCTAGATGTATGGTTCTTACACTATACTATTGCTGATCAATCTGTATGGGCAGTATCTTTCCTGTAGAAGAGTTGGTCTACTTTATTCTGAGCTTTTAAACGCATGCCATCCTTCTTTCATCAGCACAGCTCTATACCTTGCACCTTAGTATAATTTCACAGTCATCATCTTTCTGCTTTGTTTCTGATTTCCATTCGTGTCAAGATCCTCACTTAAACCTTGTGGAACACTAATCGGTTTGGTATCTTTGGCTAGTTCTAATCCTGTATGCTGTCCCTTTGATGGGTTGGTGCTACCCTCTAAATATGATTCAGCCATAGAGCAGTTTCTAATGCTTCACCATCAAAACCACATGCAGATTATATATCAAAAAGAATGTGAATAATAAAGGTGAACAACTCTACAGCCTACATAAAATACATTAGACACAAAGCCAATCTTTAAAATCAAAATCTGGAGCAAAGCATCAAATTCCAGTGTTCCACATCTATTAGGAGACCAGCTAATTCACATATTTATATCTAGCTGACTATGAATGCCACACACAAGGGGGACTGAGAGGTACATTCAAGTTCATCACACACTACCTAACCCATGCAGCTGTTGGGACAACTCATCTACAGGTTCTCTGCGCAGTCATTCTCCTTCCTGAGGCCCCTCTAAAGGGGTCTGGGTCAGCTGAATTGTTTTAACTGCTTAAGTCCATTCCCAGCTGCTCTTTTTACACTAATACATGCACATTAAGTCTGATGCTTTCAGGAAGTATCAGATTACTGCATCTAAACACTCTGATTAGGTTGAGCACATCGGGTAGGTCCACTCTCATGACAAATAAAGGAGCCATTCTTCCACCAGAAGCTATGAAGCTCAAACATTACATCCTATCAGAATCTCACACCTCTCCTATTCTTCATTTACATGAAAACAAGGCTGGACTAACAAAAAACCCGAGGTGCAGGAGAGATGGGCAAATAAGGAGGCGAGAAGAATGACAGTTACCACAATACCCTTGCCATTTGTAATACTTGACATCTAACTTGGGAATTAAGGCAGAAATCTTCAGAGAGAAAAAGATTTGTTACAGATACAGTTCTAGCCTGAAGCCAATCTTAGATTCTAGTTCCCACTACCTGTTACAAACTACACGGTCCTGAAATCGCTTTCCTTGAGCGTCCCTTTCAGGGCAACTACACTTCAGACTTCTTTTTTAAAGCAGATCTGTAGGCTATGTGTGAAGACAGTGCTCTTCAAACAAAATCACAGCCTCTGTCTTGGAGTAAAGTACCAAATCATGACATTACTTATGAAAAGAAGGTTTGGTCTAAGACTTTCAGATAATCTCTACTTAATCCTATAACTAAGGAGACACTTCAACATTACAGTAATGGACAGAGTAAGAACTCACTACCATAAGAGAATTACCAGTGCTACTAGAGTATAACAACTTAGGCATAAGATCATAAGAGAGGCGGCAAGAGTTGTTATTACTGAGCCCAAGTCATGCTGCACATAAAATAATACAGAAAATATGTTGCAATAAACATAACAACAAATATTCACTGTATAGCTGACGATCAGTGTTGGTATTTTTTAAGATTTGTTTTTCACTACATAATCCCAGTAACATAACTTTCATAATATTTCTTGAATATAATATGCAAGAGACCATATCTTCTCTCTTCCTTAAATTAGCATTTTTGTACTGGATAATTAAAGATAGTGCTAACACATTTCTTCTATCTGTAGTTTGAAAATTACTATAGCCTAGCAGCAACACAAAATTATCTAAAACATATCTAGTGGCTCATACGAAAAACGATTTTGGGAAATCTCAGGTGTCTCCCATGCTTAACATTAGCTAACATTAATACATAGGCACAGGGAGATCAAAAACTGATCAGAATATGGAAGTCAGACTCCTCAGCCCTTCATTACCATGCTCCAGCTTCCTGTAAGATATCTATGAAGTACTGAACCAAATGTTGAGCACAACCTTAGAAGCAATGCAGAAAAGTACAGAACCTCTTTAGCACTGTAGTAAGTGCAGATTTTAACTATGATTCAGCAGCACATACATTGACATGTCTACACACAGCGGTGATCAGCACCAATGTAGTCAGTTTGGTTTTTCAAAGTCCTCTTCTGACAAGAATAAGGTTAAGAACTGTGAATAAAGTCAAGAACTTCCCTGGAAGCCCTTACCACAGGTCTGCTAAAACAATACAACTGTATGCCTTTCTGACAGGAAGCACTTATCCAACTTGTCACTGTTTAAAACCAACCTCACCATTGCAATAGAGCACATCTGCAAATAGATCACTTGGCTCACACACTACACGCCTGTTCATAACATCCCCACTGGTTCTGACAGCATCACCAAGAGAGACCTTGGACAATCTTACAAGTGAACAAAGAGCTGGCTGAGCATAAAGGGCAACCTCCTCAAAGTATGAAAACAGTCCTTCCTGACGTGCAAGGTAAGTAAACACAGCAGGAACCCATCTTGAATGAACTAAGAACTCCTAACCGAGCTAAAGTGCAAAAAACATGGCATACAAAGAGCAGGAACAGACTACTAATGATAAATAAATGAGCACTGCGTGGATATAAAGGAGTTGAATTACAAAGGCCAAAAATAGGGCAGACTTGAATCTGGACAGTGAAACAGAACAGCAAGAAGATTGTCTACAATTGGTCTATATGCAGAGAAAAAGGGGAAAGGAAACGTAAGAAAGATTTTGTGTTGAGTGCTCAATCTATTGACAAACCATGCAGAAATCTCCCAACCATGTTCCTTGCATCAGCCTTTAGTAGGGTTTCTCTGGATCTCAGTTGTCTCTGCCTAGTAGGAAAACGGGACAAGTTAGGAATTACTCCTGTAAATTGGACAAATACAAGTCCATGGGAGCAGATAAAACACATCCAAAGGTGCCAAGGAGCTGGCTAATGTCAACTCAAGACGACTATTCATCAACTTTAAAAGGTTACAGCAATCAGGGTGTCATCTTCAAAATGGGCAAGAGGAACCACATGCTGATCAGCTCATCTTCAGGCCCCAGGATATTATGGGGTGAATCCACAGAGAACCTAATTTTTAGACACACAAAAGATAAAAAGGTGACTGGAAACAGGCAGCATAAGCTGACCAGAAGGAAATCATGCCAATTTAACCTGGTCACCTTCCTATGAGGATGAAGAGAAAGACGAGGATGTCATTTTGTTTGACTTTACAAAGGCTGTTGGCAGTCTTCAAAAGATATTTTTAGCTAAACCTGGGGAATCATGGAGAAGATGTAGAAGAACAACCAGCTGGACTGCCAGGCTCAGCAGTGGTTCATAATGTAACCAAGAGCCAGACAGAAGCAATGTTCTCAGAGACTGATCATAGGGTGAATACTCCCAACATCTTGATCAACAACCTGAACAAAGAGCAAGAACACACCCCATCATGGTTTGTGGATGACATGAAACAGGGTGGAAACAGTCAATACACTAAAAGACAGGGCAGGGCTGCCATGTAGAGGGATCTCAACAAGCTCGAAGAATTAGCCTGACAACAAATCTAGTAGCTCAACAAAGTCAACAGAGTCCCACACCAGGAGAGGAGAACCTCATGTCATGACCAGTATGGACTGACAATCAATGTGGCAGTGAGCACTCCTGCAGGAAAGGTTCTGGGTGGCTCCAGAAGACAAGCTGAACATCAGTCAGCAACATCAGCAATACACCCTAACCATACACTGGCCTTCATTAGGAAAGCACAGTCAGGTCAAGTAAATATTCCCCTTTATTTAGCACTTGTGAAGCCAAATCTGGAACACTGTGCCCAGTTCCAGGCTGCTACAAAAGATAGGCTGACAAATTGGAGAGTCCAGCTAGAACTGGACTAGAGGGGCTAGAACAAACCAAAACAATCCTCACTGAATATACAAGAATAACTAAGTTCACAGAGCTGGAGAAAGTGACTGTTGAGTCTCTCACCTTTCAGATTGTTAACACTGATCTGAACAAGGTCCTAAACACTAACTGGACTTCCTTCCTTGGAAGAGTAGATTCACCTAGCTGACTTCCAGAGGTCCCTTTCAAATTAAAATTATCACTTATTCCAAATTAGTGGCACACTGTTCACCTCCTTCCTTACCACCTCTAAAATAAACATCCAAATTCAAAAGAGTAACCTTTCACCTGCAGTTTTTCTACATTTCCTCCACTTCCTCACCACAATAATATATAGCAATAAACCCATCTAAAATTTATAAAGATTCTTTTATTGTAAACTAAAATATATGTGGAAGACCATAATGAAACTTGGCTTAATTCCTTGAATGGAGACAAATTTTATTGCCCAGATGATAACTTTATATGCAGAGAGTTTGACTCAAACTGGAAATACATTAAAAATTCAGCTGATATTTCTGGCTCTCCAAGGCAAACAATGATGGAGTTCTTTTGAGGGGAAAGAGCAGTGTGAGAAGGCAATAAGGCTAAACTTCCACCCTTTATTACAACAGGAATAAGATTTTCTGTGTTTTGCAATACAAGCTGTATACAGGGTACCAATAGATGACTGACCTGATTAAACATTCATTTAAACAGCTACATTTTATTGCAAGATTTTATTGTAAATTTCTTTATATTCTGTGTTTACATGGTCATTTTATTGTCTGAGCAACTTAAAACTGCCCACAAAAAGAACTCCAATATTTTATGCACCTGCATTGGGTAATCTAAGTAAGGAAACTATAGAAATTATCCAGGAAGCTAATTCTCCCTAGAAGTGACTTGAAGATGTTCATGTCACTAGTTAACAACAGTATTTCTTTTAATGAAAAGAGGAAGGTCAGATAAAGTTTGGGAAGAGATAATTCTGTCTTCAGAGCAATTGTTATAGTATTTTATAAATAAACACCGGACTTCAGAGGATGTATAATTTAATAGCATATTATTCCTCACTGAGTGAGCATGATCTGCTAACACTGTAGAAAAAGGGGGAAGAGAGGACAGTAAGTGTATCCCAAAGCACATTTACCAGAGGATGCTGCATAGCCAATCTTCATTTTGAAACTTCCCCACTGTATTTGCATGTAATATATACATAGTTATTTTGGAAATGGGTGAATACCAGTGTAGCTCAAGCTTCCTTTGCTTTAATAAAAATTAGCCAACACATAACACACGTCTTATTTCTGGCACATAAAGTTTTTTCAACTCAGGGAAGAACAGTAATTTTCAAGAGCAAATTTCCAAGCAGATGAATACAGTTTAATGAAAGGCTGAAAGAAAGGTCTATCATCCTGAGAGTCAGACAGTACAACCCATTTTTTAAGGAACTTAAAATGCTACCCTAAAGAACTAAGGAAAAATAATTCCCAGTATTTATGTAACGGTCAATCACTCAGAACCACGGTAAGGATTCTATTAGACAAGCACTGAGTAATCTCTGTGTTACATTGCAGAAGCTAGTATAAGCTACCCTGCTTTGTAAGGCTAAACACAGAATAAGGCAACCAGGACGTTTGTGATCGAGTTCTTTCCTCCTTTTCCTCAGCCTGGCTGCAGAGAAAAGTAATTTAAAAATGTTGGCCTAAAGATCAGTCTTCTGAATAATAACACAGCTGATTAGCCCATTGAGTCAATTCACCACCTGGAAGGCCCACTGACAGAACATGGTCAGCAGCACATCCAGGATGGACTCGTCCATGGTCACCAAGATCAGATAAGCAAGTGAGCCAGCATAGAAGGAATTTCAATCTTTGTGTATGGACAGCCTGGCTATTAATTACTCCATGTGGGCTCAACTGAGGAAGTTATACTGCAATAGACACTACTTAAACAAAAAATAAAAGAGGTACTTGGTCCTAGATAGCCACTTTACAGCTGATAATCACATGTACTTTAGTGCAGCAAAGACCTACAAATCGAGACTATTTTAACTGTGAAATTACTGAGAAACATGACTGCTTAAATCCGCAAAACATCTTTACGAGCAAAATGCCTTTAGCCTGGATAACAAAAGATTTACCCTGGATCCCCATGGTAACATACAGAGAAAGCGAATCCAGTAAGACATTTAAATACAACATCCAGAGACTTGGATACACTATTCACTTGAATTAGTGGAGCTTAAAGACATGAAAATATTACTTAGCTAAGAAATTGTGGCAGAAGCTAATCATTAAGAGTACATGAAGCACTATATACATAACTGATAAACTGGCATGTAAAGGAAGTAATTTTAGATACAAAATGCAGAATCTCTGGACCCAACTGCACACTACCTGCGCAGCTCTCCAATCCTACACTTGTCACTTACAATACTGACCCAAATAAGACAGGTTTGTCTCATAAACCTACAACATAGCCACTACCTGGTATATTTCAGCCAACTGAACTTGGTCCCCAAAGAGTCAGGATTAGAATGACTCAGTTAATCATGATCAGTGGATGAGCAAGTGCATTCTTAATTACCATTAGAGAGACAAGGTTGGTTATGCGTAAATATTCTCCCTTATGTTAAGAGCAGCCAGTAAGGCTTAGAGTGTTGCTTCACACTGTAATTACCTCATTCTATTGACACTGAAAGTCAGTCTCATACCTTCTCTTCCTTCCCTTTCCGCACTGCTCATTCCTAATGCCTCTCTTGCATCAGATCAAGCCACTGTGCTGCCATAATAAGTCCAGAGTTAGCTCATGAGGGGGTGGGGAGGACAGACTAGAGAGGAAGTTCCCCCATCATATCATCAAGCTTATCAAAGATCACCCTACAGCCACAGACAATCACTGCATCTGAGGCACAGAAAAGGCAGGAGGAACAAATCATTCAGGTTGGAGGACAACAGCAGAACTGCCCTTCCTGGCAGCAACCCACAGTTTGACTGCACAAGATACATGTACCTCCCAAACCAATTTCTGAGAAAAGTAGACAAAACTAGATCTAAGCTCTGTTGCCCAGGAGTGATGAATACCACACCCCAGATGAGCTAACAAGCATCGTCAATTTGCTGAAGTGCTGCTGATCTGCCTGGCACACTAGAAGACTCCAGGCAGAATTCCAGGGGTCCATTTAACTTCAAATTAGTGTCTTAGGCCTCTTGGACAAAAACCTGCTCTTATCAAGCTGAAAACTTCTCTATATGAATAGGCTCCAAACAGTCACTAAAAACTACCCTAACTCTGAATTCTGTTTCCCTTGGGTTTGGTCCATTAGAGCAAAGCCCAGTGTTGTTCACTTTCTAGACAAACACAACTTTTGAAAAAGTAGGAGAACCACAAAAACAGAAAAAGATGATCAACAAATTCATAGATATGAGCAACAAGGGCAAATACATATTCATGTTTCCTCCCCAAACAGGAGGAGAAATCCACCTTTTCCTATGACTTAATTTAATAATGATCATAGAATCGTTTAGGTTGGAAGAGACCTTTAAGATCAAATCCAAATGATAATCCTAATAGCCACTGAATTAAAGGGTTCTTACTTCAACTTTCTCAATTTCTTTTCCTTAAATATGAAGAAGCAGGAAATAAACTTTTCCTTGGCCCAGCCACAATCTTCATTTGACAATTTAGGAAAGTTACAGAACACATAACTCTATGTGCCTGACTGTATTCAGTAACTATTCTGACAAAATAAGGAACAACTCTCTCCTTGTTTGCAAGTGAAGATACTTATTTTCTTCTCATAAAACCATTTCCTATTTCCATTTAATGAATAAATAAATAAATAAAATGTAAGGCCATCAACAGAATGCTCGAGTACTTCAAGCAGCTTCATTCCAGTAATAAGAGTCACAAGCTTCCCATCACACACAGTCTGGGTGATCAGGCCACTGTTCCACAAAGAGCTAGAGAATTCAAACAAGTCCAAAGACTCTGCCTAAATCTTCCAAAATTTGCAAGACAGAGGCATAGCAAGGGAGAAATTGAGACATTTACTTTGCTTATTTTTTTGTTACAGGCGCTACAACACTCCCTATTCTACACCAGAATGAGAATTCTGTCTAGCCTGGTAGCCTGCCTGAATGTAAGTACATGCCAAGTAAACTGTGATAGTTGTCTGCTTCACCTCCCCAGAGATCTGAAGCACATGGACTTCCTGCTCTAGTCATTACACATTTGAGTGCAGTCACAGTCATTTTTTCCTGGTCTTATTTAGCTGCCTTTTGAAAATCAACTCTCAGCATCTACAAGAACTTTTATAACTATACAGTGACCCTCATCATCATGTGCAAAGAAAAAATTTTTGCTTTGCATCACCTACCACAAGTGATCTCTTGTTTTGTAATAAACAGTGAGATACCCATATATCTTACTCTTCTTTACTCATGGTTTTCAAAACCTTTCACCTTTCACCATGTCTCTCTCTCCAGGTACCTCTTCTCATCACAGAAATACCCAAATGCACTTGGTATCTGCTTCTAGAGAAGTAGTCTTTACTTCTGATCACCCTTGCTACCTCCTTTAACTTTCACAGTTCTGCGGTGTCCCTGGTACCACTGTAATCTCTGACAACCACTTTACTTATTCAACTACTTCTAAAAGTTAAGCTGAAGTGCTCATGAACCTGAATATAAAGACTTTGCCTTCCCCACCAAGCCAAATGTATTTCTTCACATTTACTTGTACTGATTCTCTCAGTACCACAAAGCCTTTCAAGTCTTTCCCAGTTTCAACCACTAGGAACATAACCTCTCTCACCAGTATTTCTACCCTCTTTCTGAAACAGGATAGCATAGACCCATGGAGTAGGCCAAAAATAACCACCTACACCCTCTTTTTTGTATTTAAAACAATTACCCACCTGTGAAAGAACTTCCCATTTACTCCAAATTACAGCTGTACTAGCTTGAAGAGCCTCTGGTGTGGAAGTCTGTCCATAAACATTTCAGCACATCCAACCAACTTTACACCAGCCAGCATTAATTGCATCCTTACCAACTCCTTTACAGAACTCTACTAGCCATGCATGCCATGACTTGCCTTTACAAAAGCTTTATCACCAGTATCTATGTATCGAGTTGTTGGGGAAGATGAAACAGGAAAGCCTTATAAATATGATTGCCTGACAAAAGATTTTGGGAATATGAAAACTACAGGCGACATCGAAATGAAAGCCATTTTTGTAATACCAAATCTTAGTTACTGAACAACTGGAAAACAATGGTATGGCCGACTGAAGGTAATCCCCTCTTGATTGAACAATACCCTCTGCTTGCAGGCAGGTCCAAGGGTCAGAGCAGACCCTACTAGCTCAGCAGAAGGGGTCCAAAGAGTAGTTTTTAGAAGTTAAGATGTAACACTCCATGGTAATATAAGAACTCTTACAGGCTGTATGTAAATGCTATAGGATTTGTATCTTGTATTAGATTGGTTAGTGACAATTAGAATATTCAGTACAGAAGATGATTTATTGTATTGTAACCAGAACTTCAGACACTCTTACTACACTCTTACTACACTCTCTCTCACTACTTCTTCTTCACTCGCATTCCTCTCTCTCTCTCTCTCTCTCTCTCTCTTTCTTTACTTACTCTCTTGCTCTCCTGGGCCTGCTCAGAGCTGCAGCTGGCAGCTCTAAGCAGTGCCCCTACACCCACGCCCTTTGCAATAAACCGCATGTTCCAAGATCTGACTTCAGAGATCTCTCGTCTCCGTCCGTCTACGCCCAGTCCAGACTGAACCTCAAAGCCCCTGCATCCAGTGATTATTCTGTTTCATACAATTCATGCTATTTAATCATATAGACTTTAACCACAAACAGCAGTAGAACAGGTAGTTTGTCTGATCATAAGTATGCATTTGCTCCAAGACTCCAATATCTCTTCCCCTCAAATCTTTAATATATCTGCTATGTCAATATCCTACAATAGATGTAAGAAAAACTAGATAAACTGATTTTACGTAAGTACACGCACATTCACATGTACACCTTTTTTAAAATAAAAATCAAGCATTTTCTGTCAATGCGCAAACAAGAAGTTTGCTCCTTTTTTTTCTAAATTCTGTTTTAAATGGGCTATGGTTTGTTTTGGTTTTTTAAATTCTGAACTAGCTTGTGCCATTTCTTATTGGAGCTACTAATCCTTGGATAATACACAACTGCAAGAACATCAATTTTGGAGATTGCAGAACTCCAGCAATCTCACATTGGTTTTGGCTTCTCCCTAGCCATCAGTTCAACATTGCAGGAGCCCTGATACAAGCCACCTTTGCCAAAGGGGCTACCTTTAGTCTTGACATCGCCTCCACTTCCTAATAAACCTGATTCCATTTTCCTTTATGTCTTGTTTTCTAGGCCTTTTCTCTCCTTTACTTTCCCCCTCTGCTCCCAAGTAAGGTGCAAGGAACATTTCAGGGAGTATTTACAAAATGTGAAGCCCAGCAAGCAGTGTCACCTCAGAGTATTTGTTGGTAAAAAGAATACCTCACGTTACAGCCCAATACTGAAAACAATGGACTCAAAGGAATTCCAGGTTGTTTGACACCTACAAAAAACACTCTTCAGAGAAGCTGTTTCTTAATTAGAACTAACAAAACCTGCTTCCTACAGGCTTCCATTGTATTATTGCTGTTATAAGTCCATTAAGACACTTCCATACAACCCTCATTTTGGTTTCCTTGCACATTCCTTAATTTTCATCTTTTCCCCTTCTCATTCCTTGAGTAATGCCAGTTACTTCTCATGCTCCCCAACTACTGAGTGAGAGTGAGACAGTTTTTTGCCTGTTTCCAAACTATGCAGCTACTAAGTGGCTGCTGACAAGACTGTAAGGTGGAAGGGTGTAGGGGAAAGAAGCCACAGTTTTGCCTTCTACAGAGCAGTAATTTCCAAGAAATTCCCAAGATCTTCGTATTTCAAAATGCATTTGCTTCTGCTGGTGATCATTCCACAGAGGAATGCACAAAGACAGTCAGCAACTGCATGAGCTTGCTTCCTGGGAACCAAGGCACAGATAGGCCCCTTGGCATCAGCCAAGATCTTGTCTTGTAACTCCAACTTTTATTCAGGTTTCTAATCTTAATTCACAAGTTGGTTTTAAGAAGTGCTACTTCTTAAAATTACTTTAAAAAAAAAAAAAACAACTCACCGTTTTATTACGCAGTCTAATTATGTCTGAAACAGAGCCAGCTCCACAATATTCCATAACAATCCATAGATCTGTGTTCTTAAAGTAGCTGCCATAGTACTTGACAACATAAGGACTAGATGGAAAAAAAAATGTTAGGTAAATAGATGAATTCTTAGTAGAAGGAAAAAAAAATCACCAGCACACCTGTTGTTAAAAACTACGGTTTGACACAGCCAAAGAGCAAGTGCAACCAAATACATTTTAAATCTGTAATTAGCTTGACCAGTGCCTGGTTAGAATAAATTCTGGTTACTTAATAAAATTATAAAGGCACTACTATGTATGTAAGTTTTCAGCAATCTTCAAATAAAGACAGTTTTCCCAAACATCAGTCATCTGATAGAAAGCTTTGTTTTTCCCTCCTCTAAGGCCTCTCTTGAATGTTTCTCTTCTTAAAAAGACTGCCTTGTTTTCTTCTCTCCTGAGCAAAATAACATGGAAACTCGCCCATGTTTTCCCAGTTTTGCAAGCATCAATTTATTTCAAGCATAGAGCTAGACTTTCATATTGAAGAGAATTTAATGTTGGTTGGAAGCCTTCTGGATTTGCAAATGCATTTTCATACTAAAGTGTCCCATGTGAAGTGATAGTATTGTCACGAACAGAACATACTGCCTTGCTACTCATCAGTTTGTCACTTGACATAATGCTTCCTTGGAGTCACTTGCAGAAGAAAGGCAGAAACAGATGTAGTTAACATAAAAAGGATCATCCTTCAGAAGTTATTAAATGGTGTATTTACGGAAATAAAAGACTGAAAGTTTGAGGTGGGGTGTTTTGCAGGAACTTAAACAAAGAAGGCTACAGTTTGATTGTCATCTATCTCCCACAAAGTGAGGAAGTGCAATACTGAGATTTCAGACAGTGGTTTCTCATCAGAACACCTACACTGAGGGGTGGAATAAACACCATTTTGTTTTGGAGCAAAGAACTATATTTTAGGATCAGCATTTCTGGCCGCAACATTCTTTGTATCGACAACTGATAGAAGAAGAAGAGAGGAGTTATGGTTGCCTCCTGCAACATGATACTATCTTTACGAAAAGACAGGTCAACACTATCAAAAACCTATTTCATTTAAAAGCAACTATTAGCACTAAATGAATTTGCCTTTTCAGAAGGAAAGATGGGTCAGTCTCCTCCTAACTAGTCTAAATGTCTATCATTTACAAGCACGACATACTGATCTTGCTCCTTATAAACTCGTGAAGTGAGGAAGGCTGTATTACTTTTAAACAAAACCCACTGATTTTTGTGACCATCTCTTACCACACTTATAGTATGCTAGTATTCCCAGCAACAACTGGGTGTTATTATCAATCAGGATAAGGTGATTTTTCAAAACATCAAGTGCTGTACAATCTCAAAACACTGTTCATATTTGCCTAAAGACTAATGCTAATAAATCTGATTTTGAAGTTGCAGCCCAAAACTCAACAGACAGAAAATGCGAAGTAATTTCTGCATCCTTGCATCAAGGCTTCCATTTCTACAAGACCTGCAATCGTAAGATACAGCATTTGTGAACAAGTCTAAGGTAACAGTCCACCAGCACTATTACATGATTGTTCACTTTTTAAAAGGTATGTTCCTGCATGAAAAAGGCAGCCAAGAGAATACTGTTCTGGCAGTTAACTGCTAGCCATGAATTTTCTGCTAGAAACATCTTTATCAATCTTCTGAAACAGGTAACTCAGAATTTCACAAAGCCTAAGACATTTAAAGGAAACAGTAACCTTTTGCCTTAACAGCGCAAGCAAAGTGAAGCAAGCATGGAGAATTCTAAACAGAGGCCAGTATTTACTCTTTCAACAGTTTCTGTTACGTACACTATTTGTACTTCCTTCAACCCAAACTAAGGAGAAGAGGAGGCTTACAAAGTGGTTCCTTTAATTAAAAAGCCTATGTTGGACAATTTACTTTTCCATAAAAAAGTTTTTGGTGCTTATATTTTAGCTATTTTCACAAGTACAAATACATTTTCACATAGACTCTTAAAATGGGAACAGGAATGTCATACCTACCTGTCACATTGCTGCATTATAGAGATTTCTTTAATTATTTCTTGAAGATCTGACTCCACGGGGACCTGTTTAATTGCTACAACTTGTCCAGATTCTTTGTGTATTGCTTTAAACACGCTACCATAAGACCTAAAAATAAGAGGCAATTTTTTTAAAAAACAAGACAAACTGCCCCTGATTTCCATTATGCACAAAAAGTCACAGAAGCCATATGCTCATGCAGAAGTTTGAGGGTTTTTCAGGCTGCAAAAATATAATCCTACCAGGACCTCAGGAAAGACTGAAGAACGCACCTTTGTCAAGATTTAGAGTTTCTAGTTCCATTACAGGTGCAAGTACATTTGCTGTGTTAACAAACAACAGACATCAAAAATGCATAAATATATTAGGGAAAGTGTGGAAAATTACTGATGCATGCATTTGCTTTAGAAGTAAAGCTTGTCTATAGAGGCATTCCTTATGACATTTACAGTCATTCTCTCTGTAACTTAATATTCCAACGTACGCTTTACGTATTGTTTCCCTCTGATCCTGTGCCCCTGTAAATAGCTGTACTTACCCTTCACCAAGCTTCTCCAGAACATCAAAGACTTCTTCAGGCTGCTTAGTTAAACTATCTTCACTTAGCTTTTTCAGTTTGCTAAAAGAAAGACAAAAGTTATTTATTTGTTTGGGGGAGAAAGAACCCAAGCAAATTTTCACACAAGTGAGCAGACAGAATAAATTATTAAAAAGAAAACTATATTCCAATGAAAATAAAATACTTAATGTGCAGCAACAAAATTTTAATCAACTATCATATAAGATGAATAAAGTTATGATAATTTTTGTCTTTATCAGTTTCCCACAAATGTTTTCTAAATTCAAAGCAGCATGGGACCAATTCACTCTTCAAACCACTTCCTTTGCTAAAGTAGAAACAGACAAAGAATACAGGAAAGTTTACCTTCCCTCAAAAAACAGTCAGCATGCAAACACATGCCCCTTATTGCCTATAGGATGCCACATTGTTCTCTAATTATAAACCAATCCTTCACCCACATGAAATACTCAGTTTCTAAATTGTACCACTCATCAGCCAATGAATAACATCATGAAAAGCAGAATTCTGAAGTCAAGATGATTCTGGGAGCATATAGTAGCACTTCCCAGGTAGCAGCAGAACACTGAAATTCCAAGAGCTGAGTACTGTAAGAGCTGTTGGGGCAGCTTCTCTTGCATCTTTGTGAATGTACATAGGGACAGGAGGCAACAAAATCTCAAATTACCTAATACCACCATATTTTGCCCTTAGTTCTCTCTCACACAGTCTCAAATCACTCAGTAACACCCTGTGATTTCTTCCAGCACTTTCAACCTCCTTTTACTACCATTTGTTGTCCTTTACAAGCAGTCCTAGCCTTTCCCTGGTCTCTAGCATTCCCAGCTATCTAGCCCCCCAGACTCCTGGCAATTCTCAAAACACAACTTGGCTGCAAGCTTGCAATAGAGCCAACACTGAACATAACACAGGAAAATATAACCACACACACACTGCGGCAAGGCTGGGTGGCTGCAGCATGTAAATCCTTCACTGTAAAGTTATAGGGAATTTTGCTGCAAGATTGAAGTAACAAGTTGACTCTACATGACAGCCAAGGGTACTATAAAAGCAGAAGATGAGCTGAAGAATAGCTGGTGGTGTAGTGTTAAATATAGACAATGTATTCCATATGCAGGAGGAGGAAAAGGGGAAAAAAAAAAGGAAGCTTTGAAGAACAGCAGATCATTGAGAACTTATGGAAATGACGTTATCCCACAACACTTTCTAGAAACAAATACAAAAAAGGGGAAGGAAGGAGGGCATGGACAGAAAAGAATGACAAATCTTAACAGTGGAAGAACAGTGATCTGAAAAAAAAAAAACCCCTTCATATTAGGAGATGCAATTCTGTGATACGTAAAAATAATAAAAATTAAAGTGAATGACCAGTGAGGGAACTCCTGAGTCAAAACAGACTTGTAATTGCCAACCATCTAAGTAAAAGCAAAAAATTTAAAGTAATTGTAAAAGCACACAGGTCATATGGATTGATGCTAAACAAGGGAAGCAAGGTGAAGAGAAGGCACAAGGGTGCACACATTTATACATCAAAGAACTATTTCACAGATGTAGCAATTATATGAATACAAAAAGCATCCACAATCAGTAAGGAAAGGTGCATTAACTACAATTAAAGACCATGCAGTTTGCTACAGTAAATAGTCAAGAAGCTGTAAAGTTTGTGTGTTTAGGAAAAATAAAGATATTCACAGCAAAGGAAAGGCACAATTCATGAACATGGAGAAAAAAAAGCCAAAAATTCAAATGAGAACAGGTAAATAACATCTGCAAAACTGGCCTACAAGATCAAAACTCTTCTTTTTCACTCTCTCTGCTGGTTAGACACTAGAAAGCAGAAAGACAGAGCTAATATCTTGCAGAAAAACAGAAAATATTTCATTACTGAACAAGCATGTGTTGAGACAAATCAAAGAGGAAAAAATATTTTGCAGGTAGGTATTAAAGTAATAAATCATTCATTTTGCTTCTTTGTTTCAAATTTTTTTCCTCTCTGAACAAGTCATATGCAGCCTTAAAAGCAGCATTCAAGAATAAGTTGCTGCAATCATCCCCTTCTTGCCACCAAAAAAACCCATGCACAGTATGTTTATAATATACGCAGAGCCCTGAAAAATAAAAAGCATAACCTTTAGCTGAGTCTCTCGGTCAAAGAGCTGCATAACAAAAGATGTACTAAACAGAAAAGCAAAGGGACTGAACTTTTTAATAACAGCAAGAAAAGAGAAAGCATGCAGTACACCCCTGCCTGGAGATGCCCATAAAGAGAACACTTCCACCTGCTCATCAAAAGAGTAACACCTGCTAAAATGAGAAAGAAGAAGAAAAAAAAAAAAAACCATACCAAAAGGGTTCCAACAGCACCATTAACACCAAGGCATTGTGAGTGCTTGAGAAGAGTTAATGAAACAATGACAAACAGCCATAAACTGATCAAAACCAATGTCACTGTCAAATAACAGATTATCTGGAGTACTTGAGAGGCAAAGGAGATCAAATAAATAAGCATGTTGTAGTTTTAAAACTATTTTCGTATTATCCAATTCTGACAAACATGCTATGAGACCAAATCACACTTAACACTAAGGCAGCTTAAGACAAAACCTATTTACAGTAAGAAAAATATGTCAACCTCGGGAATGTCATCACCAAATACCCTGTTCAAAGCACCTCCCACTCCTTCACAAACACTGTAACAGTACACATGCTAGGTCCGGTGTTCAAGTGATAGTATCAACACCACAATTCTTTGAATCATAGAAAAATCCTAATGAGTCAGACATTTTAATGATTTCTGTTTCTAGATATTTAAATAGAATATTCAGCTCTTGAACTACAGAACATCACACGATATACCCTGAAGGGCAACAATAAAGAAAGCATTTATGAAAACTCTGTGAGAAACAGGGAAGAAGGTGGCAACCAGTATAACTGGCTGCAAAGCACCAAGTAGAATACAAGAGACTAGAAATATTATCTTGTTGGTTAAAAGCAAGCAACAATCTTGGGACAGAGAAACACAGCTAAGACATGCGCACCAGCTCTTAATGGCGGGGAGGAGGGGAGAAGGTGAAGAGCGGGCAGGAGGCAAAATGAAGAGACAAAAGGGCACAAGAACAATAGGAAATATAGAATGTGTCCCATTCCTCTCTCCCTCATTCATCCTCTACTTTCATAACACAAGCATTTAAAACACAACAAATAAATCAGTAGATCAGTAAATCCAGGCACTGCTTTATTCTGGCCAAAGGACACCAGTGCCATATGTTTGTGCATATAGATATATATCTCTCTACATATGAGAAAGTCTAAAGGAGATGCAGAGTAGTTCAGTATAAAACCTGGGTAGAAAGTAATTCTGTTGGTTGGGGGGTTTTTTCTTTAGAAAATTATCAGGTAGTGATTATGAGCTATTTTAGAGGTCTTCCAGATGGGAAGCTGTTCCTTAAACCAGAAGGACTAACTAAACTACAATTCTGGGAAAAATCTGTCAAAAGAATTTTCTTTTTCCAAGAAGGTTTGACTTGCTGCATACCATCTAGTCTCTTAACAAGAAAAATACATCCTAGCAAATAATTATATTTTTATAAATCCAGTTCATAGGAGAAAACATTAATTCTTAGACTGACCAGAATCTTATTTGTCATTGAGTACATCAGCAAAACTCTAGAAAAGAAAAACCTAGGAAACGTAACAGGCACCCAATCCCAGCATAAAGACCAGAAAAATCTGAACTGCAACATGAAAGAGCAAGAGATTTCCTCCCCAAAAATGAAAGAAAACAAAGTATGAGTATAGTATCCTACAGTCACTATATATAGATTTTACAAAATAAATTGGTGATGTGCTACAGAGGTAGGGATAAAAGTTCCCTGAAAGTTCAAAAATACAAATAAAGCTGGAATAAAGAACGCCATCAATTACTGTCATGAGTTATGAAAAACTGGACAGCTGCTCCAAGAAACATGAATATGTGGTTTATTGTGCAGAAGAACTAGCACATATAAACATTTAAAAAGAATGGATGGGATCAATTATACTGATATATTAAAAGAAAAGGTAGTAGGAGAAATCACTGCAGTCATCTGATGTAGAGGTGGCATGTGGAAGCCTTGAGACATTTACTCTGCTTCACACCATTCACACAAGTAAGAGCAACATTAAAACAGTTTACACCATTGTACTGTGTACTTACATTCAGCGTTCTATCAATAAAGCCCAAACATTTTTGTCCCATCATTTTCAGGAGGAACTTGACAACTGCCAACATGTCAACTGACAGAAACATCAGAAAATACACTTTTTTCACAAACAGTTCATATTCTAAGAACAAGTCCTTCCTCTTTCCACAAAACCTGAAAAGTTGTGGTTTTCAGTGAAAATTAAACTCAAGTTTAAAGAAAAGACTGGAAAACCTTAATTAACACTTCCTATGCTTGTTAAGCGGCCTTTCATTTGGCAGCAGCATGCAGGAGATGGGCAAAATTAAGAATTATGGACTTGAGAAAATTCTGTCTCTAACCTTTTTCCCTCATATGCAGCCTGTATTCTCACGTCTCACATCTCACAGGCATACAGAAAAATACAACAATAACAGAGGAATATTACAAGACTAAGAGGCAATTTTTTTAACTATTTCAAGAGTGAATTTCCTTTTTAGTGAGAGAAAAAAGCCTAAAGCACATCTGAAGTACAGTTAGAGATTCAGATGCAAGAAAACACTGTGTCAACTACTGCACAAATAGTTCAGCATAAAATCAGAACATCTACTCTAAATTATTTTTAAAGTAAAAAATATTCTGAAAAGGACTCTCCCTTAGAAATCTTGTGTTATTGTTGCAGTACATTAGCCAAAGAAAAAAAGTGCATTATTTTGACAGCACCCCCATTGACAAGTCACAATGGCCTAGAATGTCGTTTGGCCATCATCACTGCTACTTTCTGAAGGGCAGTACTAAAAAATTAAACAGGCGATTGCATTGTGTGCTCCTCTACAGTGAAGTGGGGAAAAAGTGCCCTATACTTCTAAGGGAACACTGGGATTCTAGGACATCCATGCAGCTTTGAGGTGTACATATGAAATTCTTGCTACCTCTAAATGGATGTCTTCCACCACAGGTATGATGCCAATAGATCCCTCTCAGTAACTGCTCCTGTTGACAACAGGCACCAAAGTAAAGAATTCTAGTGTTCACATCTGTTTTGCCAAGTAAACATGGTCCATTTTAAGCCACTACTTCATCCAAGGACAGCACCAAAAATGCAGCCCACAAAAAATAATCTGCACTTCTTCTGGACTTGCAGAAAAAGGGGGGTGGCCTAGAAGAATAGCTGGGAATACCAACAATCAGGAAACACTAGAAAACTACCAATAAGGGGGCTATTATACACAGTCATGAAAAATTTGCCTCAAATCTTATGAAATAACCTGAGTTAGTATCTTATGAAAAACTGAGTTCAAATCTTCCCTTTCACTGAAGAAACAAATCTAAGTTCTCATCACAAATTTCCAGAAATAAGCTTCAAAAAACATGTGGAGTATAAAAACATGCCAGAGTTTAGACATTCCTGCATCTAGTTCCTCCTGACTGAATCCAAAGATTTAAACATCTCTTAGTTTCAGTTAGGCCAGACACACCTCCAGCTAGGCAATAAAGTTACAGCAAATGCCCCATCTTCCCCAAAACACCTGGTAGGTTATGCTAACCTCACAGTTTGATTTTCAATCCTGTTATATCACCAGATCCCAACGTTTCCACTGCTGCTGGTGACATTGATTACTCCTCAGAGATTTCCATTTCTTTTCCTAAATCCTCACTGGTGCCTGTCCTGCTTCCTTCATTTGAGATATGCAGCACTGTCAGCCTGAAACTACAGTGAGGTCCCTCCTTACCCCACTGCCTGCTAAAACCACGCTACACAGCAACTACAAACCAATTCTTTTTCAAAGTTTTCCACAGTAGGTACTGTCACTTGATGTGTTATTGGAGGAGAAATCATCAGAAGTTCAAGACTACATTCTTCTCAAGTCCTATCATCCAGCAGGAAGCTGCTTTTAGAGAATTCTAAAGGTTCTAAACGGAGGATGTAGAGGTTTTAAAGATGAATGTAAAAACTGATTAAAATCCTCTATTATAAAGTTATATTGTGTAGTCCTTAGATTTTTCATTCAATTCTCAGGAAGCAAAAGTAAAATCAGAGCCCTAAGACACATGTATAGATATATATGTCAACCATGTAACTACATTCTGTACACTGCACAACTACAGTCTGTGTATTGTACAACTATACCCAAGAAAGGCTTGTTCCAACTAAAATATATGATTAAATTTAAATTTAACACAAAGCAAAATTATTTTATGCACTAAGAAGTCAAACAATAAATTCTTTTAGGAAACGTGCATAGTAATTAATATGACCTGATAGCCTATATATTTGAGAAAATACATCTACTGTGGGAATATTCTTGGGTTTTGTCTCTTCCCACTCCCTGATTTACAATTGCAATTATGCAACGCCCACCCCCACAAGCATCCATCCCTCCAGCAGCAGAACACAAGGACACTTCCCAACACGAAAAGAGAACTACTCGTGTGTGCTCCTGCCACAAACCTGAACTACGGAGTGAGACCCCCCCCCTCCCCCCCAAGCTAGAGAGGACTCTGCTCGGTGACCAAGTCTCCCTCACTTGACATTAAAAGTGTTCTTCTCCTAACTCAGCCAACCCCCAAGGTTTCGTCTCCACCAGGGCATGTACTGTAAGGGGTATTTCGTGGCACCCTCCCCACAGAAGACCCTTCCCAACGTGACAGAGCCCTCCGGCCGCTAGGCAGGGCTCAGCGCCGTCCCTGTCCCACTGCCCCCCACAGACCCCGGGACCGAGGCCTCATCCCGGTCGTGCCGCCGCTCCCGGGCGGGGAAGGGGCCGCCGGGGAGGGTCGTTACCTCTTGGGCGCTGCCTGCTCCATGCCGTCGCCGCCGCGGCCCCCCGGGGCCGCTGACCGAGCCCCCGGGCGCCGCCGGACCCACACAGCTCCCGAGCGGCCTCTCTGCCCCTTGACACAGAGCCCGCGCCCTCCCACGGCCGCGCTCCGGCTGCCGCCACTACCGCTACCTCCGGCCGCGGCGGGGAGCCGCCCGCCGCGCCGCTCACTGGCTGCGGCCGCGCGAGAGCCGGCGCCGATAGCGTGGAGCGGACGTCGCTCAGAGCGGCGGCCGCGAGGAAGCGCCTCCCACCGCCAGACGGGCGGGCGCTGCCGCGCCGGCGGGAGGGGAAGATCATGGAGGCCGCGATGCTGCCGAGCTCCCGGCATGCCCCGCAGGGCGACGGCCCGCGGGGCACGCCGGGAGGTGTAGTTCGCCCGCGGAACCCGCCCCGCCCTCGCGGCGCCCTCGCGGGCCGGGCCGGGCGAACCGGCATCCCCGCGGCACCGTCCCGCCCCCGCGCCTCCGGGAGCTGCGCCTCCGGGCGAGGGCAGGCCCGAGCAGCGCTGCCGCCTGTAAGCGGGTCTTGCCCCGCGGCCTCGGGGCACCGCTGCCGGGTGGCCGAGCTTTTCACCCGCTTGTGTACGCCGGGCGAGGCAGCGGCACCCAGCCCCTCCTCAGAAAGTCAAAGTCTTCGTGGACAACCGGCTCCAGAGCACTGCTGGGGGAAAGCTTGAAGTCAAGTCAGTCACGGCAGGACGAGGGAGCTGCTCCCCGCAGCCGCCTCGGGTGACACGGTAAAGCTTTTGAGGTGAAAGTGGTGGCTCTTGGCACTTGGGTGTGTGGTGCCAAAGCACACAAGTTACCCTGCAAAGCCAGAGGAAGCTGTCACGTAATTATTCAAGCAGCAGGTTTCAGGCTCCAGAGCACCATGTGACAGCTGCAGTTTCACCACCTTACAAGTCCGACTTTCTACTGTTAATGTACTTGAATGTGTTGGATCCAAGTGGATCCAGCCAAGTTAATACAAGAAAAGCTTACATGCTCAAGCCAATGTCTATATCCTTTTCTGACAGTAGGTTTATTTGCCTAACTAATGGAAGTTCAAGGTAGTAAAACACTTAGGCAGGTTCCATAAAAATACTGGGATGCCCACGTTCCACTTCGAACTGATTTTAGATGTGCAAGTATTGCAACACTCCCACTTAATAAAAAAATTTGCACTCCATACATAATTTCATCTCTTTGATGTGCACTAGCAAGGGAATTTAGAATGAAGTCCTACTGTTGTGCAAGTCCTCTACTTTGTCTGAGTCAATCCAACCCAGTTGACTCACTGTGGTCGGGCCAAATGCACAATGGCAATACTGAATGAACCCACAAAACAAATCACACACCACCGTATGACCTTTTAGGTTTCTTTGTTTTTCTGAGTCATGGAAAAACTGCAATAGAACATCTTCCTTTGCACAACAGATTAATGCAGAGCTCTTCCAAGTATCATCCCACAAACCGCAGTGGCTCACCAGCAGTACTGCCAGATGTGTCCATACCATAAACAACAGTCTGTAGGATACACCAAAAAAACCCACCCAGGAGAAGGAGCCAGCAGATGCCTGAGACGGAGTATGGTATGAGTGCCTCAGAAAGTGGTAAGGAGGAATCCCACAAGATGTCCCATTTTCCACTTCAAGGGCAGGTGAGTTCAGGCAGATAGCAAATACCATGTGGCTAGTGTCCAGCTTTGTTTTACAGGGTATTTGGCTATACCCACTGGCCAATTATTATTTACAGTTCACCAATTTCACCTAAGGAAGGGAAGTATGACATCCCTATTTGGCTTTAATACTCCTGGAATGCAGGGGTTGTGTCTCCACATCCTTTAACATAAATATTTAAGGCAGTATTTTGTCCAGGTTATTTCAGAGGAGGCAGGTTTCACTGCTACATCTCAAGCCAAAGCTGCCACAGACTATACATTAAAGCAAGGAAAAGCATTCTTAGAAATAAAATACAGGTACTATATTATAGTTGTAACAGCAATACAAAGAAACAGAGCCAAGAAGTGCTCCCTCTCCCCATTCACACATATATTTCATTTTCTGGAAAAACTTAGGATAAACAGTCTAATCTGCCACTCTTACCTCTCCTTTAAATGACAGTTGACAAGAACAAAAGAAATCTTTTCCAAGCAAAAAGTAGCAGATTTAGATATTTGCTCTGTTCATTCAAAGCTATTTAATACCACAATCCCCACTTCAAAAAAATACCCTGACTCCTCAGTAACTGAGGAAGATAAAGCAGGACTGTCCTCCATCTATGCCACTGAAGAAAGAAAAGGCTGTAAAAAACCCATGATGTCTGAAACAGAAAAAGTTAGGTAGCCTGGCTTTACAGCATAGTGGGGCAGACAGTGCCAAAAAAAGTATGGACTAATTCCATGCCTCTCTCACAGAAATTTAAGTTGTATCCTATGCAATTGCCAGAAAGCTTTCTAAGTACATTTAAACTGAAAATAAAACATCAGTAAGATAACATACATACCACGGTATTTTTCAAGATTACTTTATTCATCTCTTATAATTTCAAGTAGTATTTTTAGTCTATGACATTGGAATAAATAACACTAGCTCACCTTTCCCCTGTGACATGAATTTGAGAACCGTGCTGTGAAATATGACACTGATTTGGTATTCGTTACAATACTGAACCTAGCCACTGGCAAAGAAGGAACTTTGAAAGGGAAAACAGATTCCCTCTGTTCTACTACCTCATTCAGGGTTTCCAGTCAAGAGAAGTCTAGATGTTCTGGAGGCATGAATATACTATGAGATTGCTGGTGTCTAGACAAGATGGAGATGAGGAAATTGCAGACACTCTACATGAGTATTCCCATGATTTCTTCCAACAGTAGGACTATCTAACACTACTAAGAAGGCGGCTGAGTAAGAAAAGGCTTAATGTAGCCCAATCCTAAAAATGTAGGAGAAAACTAAGTGAATTGCTCTTTTCCTTCTAAAGTATTTTATCCACTTTACAAATTTATCTGCCTGAATTAGGACTCCCTTTTCTACAGAACTGGCATCAACATCAAATGTAATTCCTTAGACCAAAGAATGGATGAAGGCCATACTTAGTTTTTGAGTACTATAATTATTTTGTATTATAATATAGTTTTGTAAACAGATAAAATAGTCTATATTATAATTACTTATACTGCAACGAAATCAGGAATCATGATGGCATGGACAACTATTAGGTGCTGTATAAGCACAAACGAAGGAAGTCCTCAAGCCCCTAAAATTAGGAACAAAAGTGTTTTAAGACATCAATCCTGTCTCAGTTGTATAAAATTCATAATAAAACTAAGAAGAATAAAAGTTACTTGAGAAGCTCTTGTCTGCGTTTCTAACAGGTTAGGATTTAAATTACAAATACATACTTCAAAGTCATTCATAAACATCATGCAAATAAATTACCTATGTTATAGCAGGGACCTTATCTACTTCCTTTGATAGCATATAAAAGCAGCATTTACTTCAGAAGGTATTCGATCAGGCTCATGTAAACAAAGTTCATTGTAATGAGTACATGATGCTACTGTAAAACAGCAGAATTAATAAATAGTACGTGTTTTCCAAGAGATACTTGTCATGAACACTCCCCAAACAAAATACCCCAGTCGTTCATCATGTCTGTGGTGCTTTTCACAGCCCAGCCCTTTTTCCCATATGCTTTCTACCCTTTTGCCATGGTACCCCCCAGTTCTTTCACACAGGGTCCTCAGTGCTCTCTCCCTTGATGTGGAATTACATCCCACAGTAGTTCCATTCACCTGCTTGGCACACCAAAACCCACAATATCCCTATAGACCCTCAAGCATGCTACCAGCTCTCTCGTCCCTAAAACCCTCCACATCACTGATATTTCACCATGCCTTGGCCCACTCTGGCATAACCCCACAGAGTTCCAAGGATGCTGTGCCTCCGTCACACCCGCTGATTAGCTTGCAGGAGAAGGTGTTTGGCTCACAGGAGAAGGCTGCAGGCCTGTCCACAGCTTGGTCCCAAACCCAGGTAAGGACAGAGTTTCCCTTACTTTTCACTTGCCGTGGGGTAGATAGCCCCACAAGCAGGACATTGTCTCCTCTACCCTTGAGTTCTGTAAAAGTAGGAACTTACTCTAATTACAGACATCCAGCTTTTCATGAAACATGTTTAAGACTAGTAAGATAAGTCACAAATGATTGTGAAGGGGAGAAAGACAGGGAATGGCAGGCAAGCACAAAGATGGAATGAATGCAGGAGCCTGCTTTCCTTGGAATCCAATTCATAAATTCAATAGATAAATAGTCAACAACAACATATTTGCATGTCTCTCCCTGTGACTGCCTGATAGTGATCTGGTATGCCGAAAGTTGAGGAAAAGGCCTTGAATGAAATACCAGCTTGTTTATACAAAAGATAAGGAAAATTGACTTCTGCCTGTATTTTGTTCCTACCTATCGTGTCTAATGTGAAGTAACCTTGAAGACTTATCTAAGAATTTCTTGTATACTTTCCTAACCTTGTCAGTCACAAAATAGTTATAAATAAAATATAAAAGAACACCACATTTTCAAGTCTGGAATAAAATTTATACTTTTCTATAGTGAGTTTGTAAATAAGTTTAGGAATAAAGAACAAGGCAGAGGGAGGGGGGTCTCCTTTCCTGAAGTATTCACAATTTAATGGTTAATTAATGTCACCTAAAAGGAAAATGAATTTTTGCTGGTCCAACAAAAGAAAGATGCAGAAAAGAAGTCAGGAAATATAGGTACAGCAACATAGATTCTGCCATCCATATCCAGTCTGTTAAAGTCAGCATTATTCACAAAATTCCTACTTAACATTGAAAAGAGCCATAAAAAACCTGTAGAATATTAGCTGCGCTGCTGCAATTCCTCTCACTACCTAGTATACATTATTTTGATATCCAAAATACTATTACTGGACTTAAAGACATTTGTTGATTAGGATAGGATTTTACTGTTGACTAACCATTTAGCTCACAGTCTTGGTAACAGGCTATATATAGACTTACCATTTGCTATTTTTCCTATTATAGCACACTATGGTAAAAATAAACCACGGATACAGAGTTGCTATTTACAGTTGACCACAGAAGATATTCCGGTCTGTACTACAGCTGCATTGATTGTGCTCATGGGATCTACAGATTGTCATTGATGTGAAAAAAAAGTCTCATTTTGGTTTGTGAAACGATTACTGTTGTTGTGGTAATACTGAGGGTTACTCTGGATTCTCTTCTGCACAAAAATATTGCTCCTTTTTCTGAGAGGAGCCATCTGCTCTCCAGTCTGTAAAGAAGTGTGCTCACACCCTGGAGAATAAATAAATATCATTTAACTAGCAAGCCTTGATGCCTGCACTAGGGGTAGAAACTAGTATCAATAAGAAAGATTGAATCATCATTACTTGGGGAAGCAAGTACTTCATGAAACCAACTTCAACTGCATGAATACACACAGCCTTATGCCTAAAGCTTCCACCACCGTGGTTGTTGGATTTTCTCCTATCTTCCTTTAGCTCCTGAGCTGAGAATTTTAATAATACATGGCAGAAATATTTAGGGAGGATAAGGATTTTTATTTACAGTTTTTAGGAATAAAGCTTTTGAGAGGCTAACAAGGCCCATTCTTTCAGATTCAAATGAGGGAAGTTTCCTGGCCCTTGTGGGTCTTTCATCTAAGTGCTGGAAGAGGAGTATAAATATGTGTGAAGCCCAACTACAGAGTAACAAATAAGGAGAGCCCAATACAACCTGAAAGCACATCATGAATACAAATGCACTACAAATGCAATGCCATGAAGTGCTTACAGTTTAGTCAGTTACAGAGTTTTGGGGGTTTTGGTAAAACCCTTCCTATTTATTTCTGAAGCACATCTCCAGCTTGCTTCATAAATATTAAGAAGCAAGTGCTTCTATGAGGAAGAATCACTCATCTAAATGCTTTGCAATCCAGAAACCGCATTTCAGTTTCTTACTTTTTTCCGGCTTTCCCAACCAAAACATGCCAGAAGATCATAATTCAAATCCAAATAAGCTGCTTCTAACATGTACAGTCACACTTTAAAAAAAAAAAAATCCAAAACCTAAATACAATTCCAGTCTTAAAACTTTACCAAGAAAAATTGTTCAGGGACATAACGGCCATTTCATGACTGACTGCAATGTGTCTGATTACAAGATAAGGTCCTGTGGAAAGTAGACCTAAAATCTAAACAAGAAAAATATTAAGATTTGCACTTACATTCCCATTTTGCTCATAAAAGCAGTCGGAAGGCTTCCCTGCAGCAGCCTGTGTGCTAAAGAAACAGCAAAGCAGCAAATAAAGCCACAGAAGTGGCTTTGTACAATGCACTCATTTGAGTCTCCTCTAAGCGGGTTTGATTTGGTTCAATAGGGGAGAGTTTTATGGCATCCTCACCACTACCCAGGATGAGTCCTTAAACTGCTGTCACTACTGAGCAGGGGAACTTTCTGCTGAAAACAAAACTTTGAAGTGACTAAAGTGTACATAGGTAAGGCTGTAAAACCACAGCAAAACACAGAGCAAGTTACTATCTAGGGCTAATTAACACCATTAAATTTGAGAACTAAATTTTTTCCATTATTCCTTCCTTAAAAATAATTTTCTTAGTGGACGATTAATGGATTTCTTTAATACCACAAGAGAATTTATCAACAGCCATCAACACAGCCCATTTTTACCCAGCCTGGAGTTAGCAAAAAAGAAAACAAGTTTTGGTGGCATAATTTTCTTTGCAGAGCTGAGGAAAATAGAGCAATCCCACACGCTAGGAGCTTTCTTAATAGAAACAGTTAATTTACCACGTAAGGAATATCACATGCATACCACTTCCACCTAGCATGAATCACTCCTTCCAGTTGAGAAAACTAAGGTCTTTTATCTTCCTCAGGGTGGAGTCCATCTCCTCCCATAGATCCCTAGAGAATAAAACTCTAATCGTTTTAAGATTTAAAGGCATTACTTCTTTTACTTTCTTGTGTTCATATATCACATTTCAATGTCTTCTAAACAAGAGAGAACCTAATGTTTTTGTGTAACCTTGAACAGGCCAGTACATAACTTTCATTGCTTCATCCTTGAGCTCTTCTGTAGTTCCATGATCTAATTTGTTATACCGGTGGTATTAAGATGCTCTTACCAGATTAACAATACACAGTATAAATTCATTAAAGCTAATTTTAAAATGGATGTGCTAATTTGAATACTAGGTTAAACAAGGAAAAGCTGAAATGGAATAAAAAAGCCAAACGTCATGTTTTAATATCCTGTGTCTCTCCTTCAGTAAGGTTAATAGATAGCAAATCACTGCTCTATGCAGTTCAAACTAGGAAGAATGCCTCTAGGACCTGACCTAAAATCTGTTGACATCAGCAGAGTCTTTCTTTCAAATATACTACTTTGAGGATCAGTCCTTAAAGAGAGTCCTGTCTAATTTTCTCGTGGGAGTGTGAATATAAAGGCAGATTTTTTTGCTTGACCAGTGCTTCCATCCTTCGCCCAATTCATCTCCCAGGAGGATAGAGGAAAACTCAAGATTTGAGACAGATCGTATTAGACACTAGCATTTATTTGAAGTAACCTCTTAATAATGTGCCATTGGTTCATTAGATCAGAACTTATGCAGTCAGAGAGAATAAACAGTGTAGAAGTGGTCCCCTTATTGTGGAATAGATACTAAGCATCTGAAATTTTAGACAGTGGGAAAATCTGCTGTTCCTAGTCACAGGGACACTTATGCAATATTGTATAATATGCATTGCATGCTAATGTATTATGCATTACAATATCTATGTATAATATGCAATGGTATAGCAATTTTAAGTGAGAAAATGTGTAGGAAGATTAAAACCACACAACTGTGTTAGTATACCCACAAATATATGCAGCACTAATTTTACATAAAGTAGTAGGAACAACACATTATAAACACAAATGCTTGACTCAATTGTTATTGGCATTTTTCTTGACCTTTCAAAATGGTCTTTCCAAAACAAGTACCTCATTTTGATGGGTGTGGGATACTCAGAAGCTCTAAATTAAATGCCTCAAAAGCAGTCTTCAAAACTGTGTTCTAAAGTATATTGAATTAGGCTCCACAAGACCAGTTTTTGGCACCTGTTCTTGAAATGAAGGGGAAAAAAGCACATTGAAACGAGATTATGCATTATTTTTCAGGAATTCAGCAATTTCTTGGAGAGATTAAATTTACTACAGCTTTGAAATAACAGAGTTAGTGCACATTTTGAATGGTTGCCGGACTGGGTAAGAGCTAGCACAGGGGCCTCAGGGGATTTTGTTGTAGTTAACCCATCCTTGTGTTCTGTTCCTACTTTTACATCCTACTTTTACATGCAAAAGAAAACGTTTGAGCATAATACAATATTTATAGCTATAAGTAATAGTCAGTTCCTTTCTGGTTTTAATGTACCAGCATGTATAAGAAATACACAGAACTATACCTATATTATTGCTACTACTTTGCAAAATGTTGTATATATTGCAAAGCTGGCCCTCTAATAGACTGCAGTTAAAGACCTCTGCACTGAAATCTGCCAAAGCTGATACTGCAATCACAAACATGTGTTGTTACACTTCTTGTGGCTCATCTCCACATGGTGCAGCTGTTGTGTTGGCTAAAGAAAATGCAGGCCCAAGGGAAACAAATTTAATTCAGCTGGGGTGACTTCCACTAAAAAAAGTGCTTTAAGAAGAACAGGTGTCTTACAGTAAGAGGGATTGTTTGAGAGGTTTTCCTCAAACTTGCTTTGCTTCTAGGAAAGCTGCTCTTAAGTGGTATGCCTGTGATAATAATCTTTTGCGGTCTAATTTTTAAATAATACTCTTCAGAAATGCAATGCATTCCAGAAATTCTATTTTTGTTTGTTTGGCTCAGTCCTAAGACAGTAAAGCTAGTGCAGGACTTCATGCTGTTAGTTAGGAGCTGGAGGAAGGCTCATTGTTGTTACTCAGATTCCTTGGCCTCAAGAAGGTTTGTTTAATCAACAAATGATTGTACCAGGCAGACTTGCAGCCCATGTAAGTCACCGGCTGACACCCCTAGAGCTGTGCCTGTTTAAACCTGCATAACTACTGGTTTAATTTTTTTCTAAATTCACTTAAATGTAGCTCCCTCCTAAATACATTCCCATTTAGTCAAAATAAATAAGCTAAGATATACTATGTTTTCTAAGAGAACAGTATTAATGGTATGACTTTTTTTCTTTTCCAGGAAGACCTTTACCTTATATACTATGAAACCTCCTCTAGCTCCATCATGCATTCCTACCTCTCTGCTTTTTGTGTCCTCTGGTTTATCAGAATGGAAACTGTTTGATATTCAGCAGCCTTCACACTATGGGCAGTAGCATCCCACAGCGCTGAGATCCCTGGAAGGTGGGAAAGACTTTTCCCAGCAGGTTCTCAGGATGTCTCTCTCTGTCAGTGCTGGCTGAACCAGCCCTGCAGACAGATACTGCAGCAGACAGCAGATCTTTCTCTTCCTCTTGTCAGCTCTCTTTCCAAAATAAGGTTACTGCAGAGGGCACTCTATTGTCGTGTAGATGCCTTCATATTGTACTTTCCTCCTTTGGGCCTGTTTTTTCTATCTCCCGCAACTTCAGAATCCCTTCTCGTTGATGCAGCAGAAGTCCAAATGGGGGATGATTTTTCCACACAGATTCCATTCCTTGGTTCTCCTATAGGATGTATAGGAGTTGGTTTCAGCTCTTCTTTATCACATCTTAACTAAATAAGTGTTATTACAATATTCTGTTTTTATATTTGCAAAGTTAAGCTTCTTAGCTCCTTCTTCAATATTTATTGCCACATGTTGTATCTTCAAAATGTCTTATGCAAACCCTGGGCTGTTTTTCAGACTTTTTCCCAGATTTCTGAATCGAAGGCCCAGTACTCCTCCTTTTGAATAACATTCAGAACTCAACAAGGTCAATAGCAAAATTCGTGAGAATTTTGATCTGTCTCTATGTCTGCATATGAAGACCTGCAACAAATCTTGCATTTTTGCTGATTTCTTCTTACCAAGGGAAAGAAAGTTGTTCTGCCCTTGCCACTTTTATCACAGGACTTGTGACAAAAACCCTAAGTCATACTGATAGAAGAAACTGCCATGGATACGCCTGAATTCAAAACCAGGAACAGATGGACTTATACCCTGCCAGTGAAGGGGGGGAAATATCCCAATTAACAAAATAAGGAGAAACAACTGTGTAGTGAACCTGCATTTGCAGTGAAACCACTATGGAGACACTCACTCTTTACTGTGTATAGGTAAAACCAGTATCCCAAACACTGGGGGGAAAAAAAGAATTATTATTTGTAGAGTGAGATGAATTCAACAGTGTCCGAGTGTCACTGAAAGAAGCTGCTTAGAGTGATATCTGAATTTAAGATTAACCTCTTGCTTTTCATGGTGTTGGACTCTGTGCTTATCAGGGAAGTTTTATGTTTGAGGTTCAGGGAGAAGGTGATGGCCATGTCCTCTGAATGCTTTCAGATGACTGATTTTCAGAATGCTGCTGGCATTCTTCCAGCTGGAGGCCTGGCCATTAGATAAGCTTAACATTATGGTGGCCATTTGCAAAACAGATGAGAGCAGGAATAGCAAGAGGAAATGAGAAACCTAAGAAACCTACTGAAACTCCCTGAAAATAAAGACCTAGAATTTGAAGGAAAAGTCTTAGATCCTTCCACTGAAAGAAAAACTGTTAAGCATAAATTTTCAGCTGGTAAAAGTATAACCACTACCCCAAGGGAGACAAAAACACTGGCTGAAGCAATGCTGCCACAAGTACCGGCTAAAAGAAATCTAGGCAATGTTGCACTAGCTTCCTGTGTGAGAGCCTAGACAAAAGCTTTTAGATATTGCCAGATAGGATAAATTTACTTCTGCTTTCAGGTCGGGGTTTTTTGTTTGGTTTGGTTGGGTTTTTTTAATGGTGAAGCCCATAGCTCTGCTGGCTAAGAACCCTGTTTAATAATCCCTCCTCTGCCAGTATTTAAATTGTGTTAAATGGCATTGGAGCATTACACTACCAGAAGATTTGACAGATATCATTTGGCAGATCCTGTAGTGGCCAGTCACATCACCTTTACAGCTGCCTCTTCCCTTTCTCTGCCAGAAATTGCTGTTTCTGGAAGTGGCTTGGCAAAAGGATCATACCTGTACTTCAGCAATTCTTGTTCAGCCAGATGCTGTAATTCAACCTTGCAAGTAGAGATAGCTGAGGGCCATTCATTTTTGTTCTGCATTTAGTAGCTGAAGTCTCCTTTGCACTGGCATTTGGAAATGTTGTGAGCAGTGATCATTGGTTACCACATTTTCACTATCAGGCTTTCACATGGCAATGGAACTTGATGTGGTGGAAACAGGAATGGGGCTCTCTCCACTGATAATTTCCTGGCAGAGAGAAAATATTAAGTCATCTTTTTTTAATCAAATAGCCTCACCTGGGTAAATATTCTAGCAATTCCAATTTTTCATTTTATTATCATAGTCTGTTGCTCAAGCTGTGTTTTCTGACTGTGCAGCAATAATAGTGCTATGAGCACATGACAATTTTTCAAACTGGCATTGTATTCGGTTCATTTTACATTTCCACACATAATCTGCATAACATTATTAAATCTTTCCTGTACATTATTTAGCCTCTGGGATCAAATGAAATCATACATAACTGGAACTCTTTGGACTTTGACAGATGTCCTCTGGCAGATTTTTTGCAGTGGTTTTTAAGTTGTTACTGCTTTTAGCTATTTTCTTGGCCTTTTCCTGGAATTGGACTTGTGTCAGCTGCTCTGGTGGAAAACACTAACCTCTTAGCTTCTAAAGATGATAAAAGTGGGTTTGAGTTACTGTACCAGACTTTGAACTGAAGCAAAGGTATGATCCTTTTCACCAGCTCACCTGCAGGAAGAGTAGTGCTCCACAGACAGCTGTCAAAAGGGTTGGGAAGGTAATGTGGAGGACTTGCTTGCAAGCTTCTGGAGGAATATTTACGGCATCTTGCCTCTGGTCCTTTTTTCATAAAAGAGCACAGGGAAGCTGGGTATTCTCCTAAAACAGTGAAGGCCATGAAAAAAATACTAAACTTTTGCAGCTCTGTTTTGAAGTAATACAGATTCTCCTGCAACCAATCTGCTTTGTGGGCTCTCTCCTACTGTGGTGTTATGAAGTTACCCTAAGTAATACCGTACTTAGACATTGCACAGTTTGTTTCCTTTCATCTCTACACCTGTGCAAGGCTTTTCATGTGTGGGAGAGCTTTTTCTACCTTGTGTATTTTGTAAGTAATCTCTTTGATAAAGAGAACCCTAGACTTATTTTCTCTGCCTAAGTTCCTATACTTTCTACAGATTTGGAGCAAATAAAAATAGTCATCCCAACATCCATAATTTGTTTTTTAAAAACTCTGTATCAACCATAGAATGCAAAAAAAATCTCACACTATCATATTTTAATAAGTTCAGGCATTCTTGAACAACTGAGAATTTAAATCTGTGAATAAACTGAAGAATGTGTCACTGCATTCAAGAAGCATACTTTCATTTTAAGAAACCACAGCTGCAACAATAAGATGGAAATTTGACACACACTAGGTTGGAGGTGGCGAGGATTAAAGGTATGGAATTAGAAAAGAAACCCCTTATGCTGTTGAACAGAATATGGGACATAAATCAATGACTAACTTTGGCTAAGCTTTGCCTTATGGAGGTATGCAGCATTGCAGCTTCACAGTTATCAGTATTTGTCATCTTGAGTATCAGTACACATGCCAGATGCAAAAGAGGGGCCCAGAGAGAACATGGGGGATGAGGAAAAGAAAATTAATAGTTTCAGTGACAATGTACAGTATTTTGATGTGAAACAGAACTTCTGTAATATTTCAAGGGGCTTACATACATATATATATATGAACAAAAGCTGTTGGAAATAAGCCTTTGACTTCAAAATGTGCCTGATTAAAAAGAATACTGATAAAAATTGAGACGAGAACAGCTGGAACTTTGATTGCAGTTTTACTTTCTTCTGGATGTTTATTTCTAGATCACTTTTGCAGCTGCTTTTATCTACTCTTTAGAAGTTCTTTTAGATTTGAGGAACCATTAGCTGTAAAAGTAAACATCAGCTCAAGTCTGGTTTTATAGATCTTCTTGAAACCATTGAGGGTGGGAAAGATAATGTGAGACTAATGCTGAACTAGATCAGACTTAAGTGATGCTTTGAACAGCCTTTTAGCATTTGAGGCTCCACCTGTAACTCTAACAGAATGTCAAATATTTCTAGTATTGTTCTTTATTAAGCAGTTAGGAATTTCCAATATTTAGGAATTAAAATATTCATTTTGGAAAACTTAAATTCATGTCGCACTCTTGTTCAAAAGACAGAATGCTTTCAAGTATGCCTCCCCTATCTAGGTATAGAGATGGTCCTTAAAACTAGTTCTGCTGCCTTTCAGTATCTGTCATACATAAATATTATGCTTTGAATAAAACAGATCTGTAGTTTTGACTCCACTTCACTCTGTTTTGTTATTGTAGTTGTTTAAGAGTTCTTTAATAACTGTGGTTTTTATTTGCTTAAGAGATGCCTGTTTGGAGACTGGAGAAAGGTCAGGGTTAACCCTGCTTAACCTTAGCTAATGACCTATATTGGTGGTCTCTTTTAGATCTCAGGAGTGTCAGCAATGATGCTGTGGCCACTGACTGACTTTCATGCCAGGTCCCACTGAAATAAACACACTGTTATACTTATTTTATGCTTCTTTCCAACAGAAATTTTTACCACACTATATTGGTAAAAGCCCTCTGGTCAAAGTCACTGAGACTTCTCTATTTTCAGATTTAAGATTTTACCAATTCAAGCACAAGATACAATTTGTTAAAAAATCCTTTCAGATGGCTTCATGAGTCTTCTTGTGGGACCATTCCTGGATTAAAAAAACATTTTTTCAGTTTCTATAATCAGCTTTCATTTCTCTGTCCTGTGCTTTTCTGTTAATGATGGAGATTTCCTCACAATTCTCAATAGGCACTCTCTCTAGACTCCCTGAAAGCCCCCAGTCTTGCAGATGCCATTGATCCTTGCTTCCATCACAGCCAGGAAGGCTGTCATTCCAAAGTATTCCTTGTCCCAGGGTCTCTTCTGCTCGTTTCCACAGCCTCCTGACAGAGCAGGGTGCTGTACCTTCGCAGGCAGGCTCCATCCAGCAGCTCAGAAACACGTGGCCTCATGGCAACAGTGAGATTCAAAAACTCCTGATTGCATTTGAACAACCAGTAGTCATCAGGACAACTGAAATGGAAAAGGAGAATATATATTGCACTGGAAAGTTTGCAGTGTAGCTGACAGTATCTCTTTCCCCTCTTCTCTGAAGCTGAAAATAAGAGGCCTTGAGTCAGTTCTGTTTCTGCTTCAATGTCATGTCCTTGGCTTTCAGCACTCCTCTGGTGCTAAAATGAGTTTTGGTGCCGAAATGAATGGGATTTATGTTTTTCTTGGAGACAGTTCCCAAAGGGGAATTTGAAAGAATAGTATAACCACTAATTTTCACCAGCCTAGCATGGGTGAGCAAGTCAAATAAATTAAAGAGTTAATGCAAACAAGGCAGACCTGCAATAATCATTGATACTGTTTATGAGACAGACCATGCCATCTACTCTAGACTAAACAAGGAAAATGGCCATTTGCAACCTTCATCCTACCCTTCGCCATCCTGTCCAAGTCCCTCAAATATTTCTGTGGGGTCTGTGAAAGGGAACTAAGGAGAGCAATACAGAGACCTGTACCATCATGGGAACAGAAAACAAAAGTCCATGAGCAAAGAAGGTGGAAGTCCACTGCTGGATCTTCACTCTGATTTGTCCTGGTTTCACATGCTTTCAGTTTGTTGCTGACTCATGATACCCAGACACCAGAGACTGTCTGCCATGACATGACACTGGCTCAGCTCAACAGGAAGGGAAGGAAAATGAGACAGAAGAGTATTCTTTACCAGAAAGTCTTCTGACTGGTCCATGCCCAGCTTAGTTCCATTCTTGAAATGATCTGTTCCTTTTCCCAGTTGTTGCTTTGACTGTACTCCAGAGTGATCTTGCCCTGATTTTTCCCCCACGGTGGCTATGGAGAGTTCTTGGAGAAAAAAAGACACTTTTCCCCATGCCACAAGCTAGATTCAAACTGCTCTACACTGCAAAATCTCTAAAGTTATCAGTCAGCATCGCATCCACAGACTCTGTGTTGGTGTGACTGTCCTTTCACCCCACAGGATGATGCACACAAGTGGTGCTATGAAGTGACAGCAGAAGCTGAGAACACCAGCATTTAAGGCAAAAACAAGGTAGTCATACAGATAGCAGTGCCAACAACTTAACTCATGGAAAAGGACATGAAAGCAGGCATGATGAAAATTCTTGCCTAGAACAGTAACTGCTCTTGGGTTTTTTATAAACTTTTGTTCATTTGTTTATTTTTATGAGGCAGTCTGAAAATAATATCCCTGATTTAGTAAATATTTAAAACCAGCAGTAAACCACACATTCAGCAGATGACTGGCATATAAAGACATTGAAGCACCTGCTTAGATACTGCCCTGGATAGCAATGATCTTAAGCATGCACTTAAATGCCTTTTGGATCATACCCAGTAGAGATACAGAGTTATGTTCAGCCTTGGCAGTGTCTTTAAGTGCTTTCTAATGCCTTACCCTGGTAAGCTTTCCCTCAATTTCCTTGTATTTCAGCAATCTTCAATAACTTAACTTTCAAAAACCCTGATTTTATTAAGAAGTGCAGGGTTTCATCAGTAAGGTTTGTCTGGACATTGTAGAAGTGAGTTTGCCCAGGAGCAACTGTTAGTTTTTTGTAATATCCATTATTGTCCTTTTCTTTGAATTAGATGCCACAAACAACTGAAAAAAACCACACAGAGATTAATACAGACGTTGTGCACATCTGTAAGTGATGACTTGCATATGCTTGCACCGTACTTGTAATGCTCTGAAAGTATCTGAAATGCTCTGTAGTATCCTGGTTTATAACATATCCTTCACCACAGTTTACACATTGAGAATGCATGCTGAAAACAGGAAACATGCATATGGAGGGTAGGTAAAAGAGGATTATAGTATGCATGCATTCAACAGAATAGTCCCAGTTTAAGAGTATCATAAGCATCAGGCTTGCATAAACAAATCAGTGCTTAACCCACAGATGTATCTAATGACCGTATGGATTGTGAGTGTTTACAACTGGAAAAAACTCCCTGAGCTTTTCTATTGTTTGTTGACTTACACCCTATAATATTAATTTTATTTGTGAAACCAAGTTATTCACTGGGATATTGCAAGTTCTTAAAAGGAAATGGAGTTATTTAATATATGCCACAGCACAAGATGTATGGGTCTGTTCTCTGCTGCCTTGGAGTTCTCATGTCCTAGGTGAGTTACGAGGCATGTGACCAAATGTACAACTGCATTTCTAAAACCACTTTATCGCTTTTATACAATATTTCTTTTAGATTTTCCCCCTAGCAGTTGGCTCAGAGATTGAAAACTTCATGATCCTTTCGGCCTGAGGCAGCTGCAGAACTTCATGGGGGCCTGAACCCTCCCTTTAACACAGGAGTGGAGTCTACAAACCCATGGTCGTGCAGCAGGCAGGCAGCCCTGAAGCCCTGCCGACCTTCACCTTGCAGGTGTCCTTTGACACGTCTGCCAAGAGAGGTAAAATGCCACCACCAGAGAGTAAGCAGAGCCTGTCAGCCTAGGGACCCTCTGTAGTCCCGAGGCTCAGCTTGAGGGGGTCGGCAGCAAGGTATGGAGCAATGAGAAAGGGGCCCACTCGTGTGCAATGGGTGTCTGTGCTTCCACAGCACAGCCCTGCTCAGTGTTTCTGTGCTGACGGCAGGAAAGACTTTAGCCAAAAGGTTGCTTAAACCAAACTATAGCAAGGTATGGCATGTTGTATTTCTTTATATCCTGGCATCTGCTCACTTCAGACACCACAAAAACCTCTTATTGCTGATGGCGGGGGAAGGAACACTTTAGACTGGAAAGGTCCATTTATCGAGGGCTCGGGGCAAGACGGCAGCACCGCAGCTGGCGGCGTCCTCTCCTCGGTCCCCGCGCCGCCGGCGGCCGCCGCTGCACCATCCGTCGCCCCATCCGCACCGCGCTATTGCACCGAGGCAACAGTTGAGGCACAGCGCGCAAGTTCCGCAGGATAAGCGGCCCCCACCGCTGTGCATACGGCAAAGCCGGACTCGGCCAAAGGCGGTTTGACGCTTCTCCCGGTGCGCCCGTGAGCTCCGCGGTGTCCGACGCGGAGCCAGGAGCTTCGGGAGCGGGGAGCCGGGGCTCGGCAGTGGCTGGAGAACAAAAGCCCCCCGGGGCTCTGTGTTCCCTAGAGAGGGGAAGACGAGGAGGAGGCACCCGTCGGGCTGGCTGCGGTGGTGATGCACGTCGGGGAGGCGTCGGGGCGGGCAGCCGCGGTGCCGCGGGTGAGATGCCTGGGCCCGCTCCCTGCTGCCCAGGGGCAGCCCTGAGGCCGGGACCGCGGGCAGGGGCCGAGGGCGAGGGGGTGGCAGGGCTTGTGCACCCGGGGTAGATGCGGGCGGTATCCAGCCCACTGAGGTTGTTGAGTGCTTAATTACTTTCTTCTTTCATAGAAATTAATCGCGGCGGTATTCTACGGGGATCTGAGTCCGAGAAGGGAAAAAAGGGCACGCTGGCCGGGAGTTGCAGCGGCGGTGTCCCCCGGAGCCTGCCAAGCGCCGCGTCCCCGTCCGCCTACGCCTGTTTGTCAAATCTTGGCATTTCCTGACTAGTTCATTAAAAACAAAACAGAATATCCCACCCAATAAAACGGAGCGAAGTCGGTAATGATTTAGTCATCAAGAAACACCAGGGGAATCAGATGCCAGATAGACGGGCGGTCACTGTTTTCCTTAAAAAAAAAAAAAAATTAAGTCCTCGGTGTGTAGCCGAGTCGTTTGCCGCACCGGCCTATCTTTCGGCCGGCGTTAGCCCAGGGCTGGGCTCGGTCCGCGCGTGCCCTCGCTGCTCAGCGGCCTCCCTGCCCTGCGCGCCCCGGCAGCGCTTCCCGAGCCAGCGGCCGTCGGGAGCCCTCGGGTCGCCTCCCAAACTAGGATGCAGCGGTGCCCTGCACTGGGGACTGTGCTCCCGGCCCCCTCCCTTGGCTTAGCCCCTGTGATAAGCCGGAGCCGGCCCGAATACCCGCTGACCCTTGTCTCTCCGGCGCCGGCTGCGGGTTGCACCCCTGACCCCCCTGAAGACTCTGTCCCATTCATTTTCTCGGGGGTGAGTTCCCAGCGACCGCGGCCCCCCACTGCCGACAGCGGTGGTCTGAACTGCTCCGTGCACGCATCGCCCACCGCAGCCGCGCACGGTGCCCCGGGGGAGGGCCCGCCAAGCACCGCCGCGGAGGCTCGCTGCAGTCCCGGGCGCATTTCTGTGCTCAGAAAGGGTCAAGGTTTGCCCCAGGCTTCACGGCCGCGGAGGAACTGCTTAAATCTCTTCTTCGCAGCAAGAACAAACGCTGCCTATCTCCTTGCTACCCTGGACGGAATCCAGCACTCCGGATGAATTTTTTTGGGGGGTGTGGGAAGAGAGAGAGCGGGGGGAGGCTGAGATAACTGCGGCGATGTCTGCACTGGCGAGACGCGCGGATGGGAGAAGGCGGTGCGAGGTGAGCGCTCGGTCGCCCGCGGATAGCGGTGCTACCTCCGCGCTCCTGGGGGCCCCTCGGCCGCCGTCTCTCGGGCGGTGCGGGAAGAGCCCCGCTCTGGGTCCACCGGGGCCCCCAGCCCCAATGCTCTGGGTCCGCCGGGACACCCACGGCGGGGCCGGGGCCCGCGCCGGGGCGGGCGTAGCGCGCAGGGCGCCGCACCGACCTCAAGGCGGCGCTGCAGCACCGCGGGCCGCCGCCGCCGGGTACAGAGCGGCTCCGGCGGCTCCCCCAGCACCGCCCGGCCGTGCCCGCGCCCGTCCCGGGCACAACGGGGAGGCCGCCCCGCCGAGGCGGGGAAGTCCCGTGGGTGCGGGAGGGGCCCGCCCGAGGTGGACGCGGAAAGGTGACATGAGAGTGCTGGGCTCCTGCGGGACCGGCGGCCCGTGCCCCGGCTAGTGTCTCCCCTGCTCGACGGGTGCCATTGCCGTAGAGCCCCCCGGCGACCGAGCGACCCCGGGCTCCGGCTGGTGCGGAGCTGACGCGGCACTCCCGGTGGACCTCGCGGCCGGCTCTCGCCGCGCACCTGCCGGCCGGGCCGGGCGGAGTGGCGCCGGGGTCACCGGTGCTCCCGGCCAGCGCAGACGTGCGTGGCGGCTGCCGCGCTGCCGGTGGTGGGAGAGCGCGGCGTAGCCGAAACGTGCCACGAGCGGCCGCGGAGAGAACAGCCCGGGCAGTGACGCCCACCGCACCGTTCCCCTCCCGAGTTCCCTCTGCTTTGAAGCTTTTTCTTTGCCTGGTCGGCTTGTTATTTGAGGAGGTTGTTGTTGTTTGGGGATTTTTTTAGATTCTGGGTTTGATTTTGGGTTGGTTGTTAAATATATATATATGGGGGTTTGGGGTTTTTTTTTTTTTAATTCTTTTTTCCCTCCACGAGTGTGGCTTACTTCTACTTGCTGTAAAGGGCAAGAAATTATGGTTCTCCAGAAACAATTTCCCTTTGATCCTTGAGTCTGGGGGTGTTGTTCTTGGTATCCAGAAGCCAGTAGTGCAGGAAAGAAATTGCGTCTCTGAAGTACCTTTTTCACTTCGTTCTTGAGGCAACCTGCCACTTTCGAGAAAGAAAAACGAGGGGATGCGGGTCCTGCCCCCGCGTCCTGCCGGAGTGCCCCAGCTCAGCCGCGACCGATGAGCCCTTGCCCTGTGCAGGCTCCCCGAGGTGGCCCGCACCCACCTCACACCCGGCCCGAGGAAATCTCTCCTTCTCCCGAAATCGTGAGCTTCCGTATCCTCGCTTCCCGGGAGAAGAAATACTATTTATTTAGGCTGTCTGGGATTTAAAACAGAGCATTTTCGAAGAAGGGATTTATGAAAAGAAACGAAAAATAGCCCCGGCGGCTGGTGGCAGCCGCGGGCTGCAACGTGCGCCATCCTCGGCTGCGCTGCCCTGTGAGGGGACACGGCCAAACCTTCGTCTGCCGACTCTTATTTCCCTCTTTGATTAATTTTTTTCTTTCTGTACACTAAAAGGAGAAAAAATCCCGATGTAGCTGTAATTTACGTCCTCTTCTCTACCTCGGGCTTGAATTAACTAGCACAGACCTTCCCGTTGAAAATTTTTCAAAGCTGTCCTTTAAGTGCCATTTTCTCCGACGTCTTTCTGTCCTTTTCCAATTCTAGTTCCAATTTCCAGTAGAGATTATACGATAAATTCCCCATACATGTGATTTAAATAACGCACACAACAAGATAATATTGCAGATAAAAAATGTAACCCAAAGTCGACATATGCAACCAGCCGCATTGCAGCTATCGACGAAAGTGAATTGGACGCCCAAATCGAGATATTTGAAGAGGGTTAGGGAGGCCCCATTTAGCAGTAAATTCCCCGGTAATAAATCGAAACTGCTTTCGAAACTATGTGTCTGTTCCAGGTAGGGATTGTGTGCTTAGTCACCGCGCATGGGGATGCCACCGCAGAGCTTTTCTGTCTGAATCTGCCCTTAGGCGACTCAATCGCAGTGAAAGAGCAGCGCCGAATTTCTGACAGTCCATGGGGCGACCCGACATGATGGCCACAAGCCCATTTGGACGTGAGCACTATCTGCACCCACTCTCGGCGACATGGGCACCCTCAAAACCCCACGCTCTAGGTTTGGGGGTGTTATTTTAGATATTTAAGCCAGTCGGGCCGACAATGTCACCCCAGCTGGGGCACGACGGGCAGCCGGGTTGGGCGGTGAGACGCAAGGAGCGCGCAAACACCCCCGCCCGGTAGTGGGGCGGGGGGCGTCGAGCTGTTCTCGGAGGGAAAAGTCACCTTAGGTGACACGGGGGGAGCGGGGGGCGTTCTGCCACTTTAAAGCCCAGTTGCTACCCAAACACAAGTAAACAGTGGGGCCGGCGCGGCGGGGCGGGCCGGGGCCGGGGCCGCGGCCGGGGGCGGTCCCGTCCCGTCGGGGCGGAGCGGCGCGGCCCCGAGCGCGGGGCTGTGCGCGCCGCGGGGTGGGCCGGCGGCGGCGGCGGGCGGGCGGGGACAGCGCTCCACGCCACTCACCGCTGAAATGTGATGGACCGGGCAGGGGGCGGCTCAGACTCGCGCCGAGCCTCGCCGGGGTCGAAGGAGGGAGGCTGCGGGCGGGAGGCGGCGATCTATGCCGGGGCCCCGGGACCGCCGCGGCCAGAGCTCAAAGCCGCCGCCCAGCCTTCCGCAACATGCCGGTCGCCGCCGGGCCCTGGCCCCGCTGAGCGCCCCCGTTGTGGATCTAATGTCTCCGTGAAGGTGCCGCGGCTCCCGCCTCAGCTTTGCCCCGGGAGGAGCAGCAGGCTGCGGTAGGTGAGTGGCTCCGCTGGCCCGCCCTGCCCGCTGCCGTCGGTGGGAGCGGGGCGGCCGCCCCGAGAGCGGAGCGTGCGCTCAGCCGGGAGCGCAGGGCCGCCGGGTTTACTTTCAGTTCGCAGCTTCGCGGCGGGTTGGGGTGTGGGTGTCCCCCCCTTCCACGCCGCGGGCGCGTTGGTGTGAAGCCAGGGGACGGCAGCCTCCCGGGATGCGCTCTCGATGTTCTGCACGCGAAATTCCTAGCAGAGAGAAGCCAGTCCGTGCATGGACTGCGGAACCACGCCGCGGGTCGCCCTGGAGAAATCCTCGGTCAGGGGAAACACCTGACTGCGCGGGCAGTGGCGGCCGCGGCTTCGGGTGAGGCCGTCGGGGAGCGGAAGCGACCCGGTGCCTGCCCACTCCCTGGGTAGGACGGCAGCGCCTTCGGGGCACGGTCCCGGCCCCACCGCGGGAGAACGAGGAGCACGGGCCGGACCAGCAGGTCGGAGGCAAGCAGGTAGAGAGGGGTGTCCTGGCACCAGGCTTAATTTAATTAAGCTCTCTGAATAGAATGGGAAAAGGAAGCACCAAGGTTTAAGTAACATCCGTTTTTGGTTGACTTTCACCACCCCCCCCCCCCCCCGTCTCAACACACCTTAACATAAATGGCCTTAAAATCACGTACGAAGGCGCTTTCTAGTCTTTTTTGATACGTTTTACTAAAGTTACCTCCAAATACAAATAGTAACAGATGTACCGCCATTCAGACAGCAGTGTAGTTTTAAAAGTTTCTACCTTAAAATGCGGATTTCGTGTTCCGTGTTCAGAGTTGGGTTTTGGACAGCAAAACGAGCGTGGTGCAATGACACCCCCCGCCCCCCCTCCCCCCCCAGCCACCAAACGCAGTCGTAACAGAGGGAGCTCTGCCCTACGGAAACACTGCCCCTACTTCGGTCATAGCTTCCAGCCGGTGGCTCCGAAACCCAGCCTCAAACAACCAGGATGGAGGCAGGAGCCTTCGGAGCAGCCAGAGAAAAGCGATTTAATTGCTTCTGTTTCGGTTCCTCGCAGAAAGCGAACAGGAACTCACACTACGACATCTTTAAAAATAAGTCTCTATATATAACCACCCCCCCCACCCCCCAATAAAACGAAAAGGTCGCCATATGTAATAGGTCGTATCGATAACTGTCTCTGGTGTCGATAAAATCACAAACGAGGAAAACTGGGGAGCAGCGGAGGAAGCTCCGGAGAGCCACGACTCGAGGCAAACGAAAACAGGGGTAGGCAGCAGTGCAGTTCCCACCCGACCTCCCTGCCGCATTTCTTTTCCCCAGTCGGCAATTGTGCGGTGCCACAAACGTGGAGGAAAGCTATTTTAGGAAAAAAACCCGGAAAGCAGCTTTCCAGCCGGAGTGTACGCGGTGCCAGTGGAACGGCAGGAGCCGGGCGGCAGCGGCCCGTGAGGCAGGGACACCGCTCATGGAGCCCGGGCTCTGCGCTCGGAGAGTTTCCTTTATTTTTGTTGTTGTTTGGAGGGGGTGGTTCAGGATTTTTGCGGGGGGAGGGTCTCTTGTTTATTTTGGGAACTGAGCGTTACCAGACCCTCCACACAAATCCCTTGAGGTGCTGGGTCACCCTCGGCCCTACCTCTTGTTTACAGGCCCAGAGAGACCCTGGCGTTTGCTTTGGCCGCTTTCCTGGGTCGCGGCAGCCTCTTGGCTGCTGGAAGTGAACCCTCAACGAAAGCAAAAAAAACGGAAACGGCAGTGGCTTGCCCCCCATGCCGATGTCCCCCTACCCCGCGGGAGGGAGCGTCGCTCCGCGTCCGCCGAGGGGACTCCCTTGCGACGGGAGCAGCGGGCCCGGCGGTTTCGGTTGAATGAGCTGAGTGAAACCCTCTGACAGTCACACACCGCTCATTAGCTCACGGCCCCGCCGCTCCGGAGGAGCTCCCGGCCGGGGAACGCCCGAGGGAGTGCGGGGGATTCGGCCGCACTGCTCCGTGCCGCCGGGGCTGCGCTCGCCCTTCTCGGCCCTGCGAGACGGAGGGAGCAGACTACGGGGCAGCGCCGTGCCGGGCGGCCCTCGGTGGGCCGGGGAGGCCTCCGGGCCGGCCGCTCTCCTCGCCGCCGGTGGGATGGCTGCGGCGCGGGGGGCTGGGTAGGAGGTGTGCGTGCGGGGCAAGGGCTCCTTTTCTCTCCTTCGGTTATCTTGATAAATGAGTTGTTGTTGAAGGAAGAAAAATAAGCAACGGAGCTAGGAACGAACGCGGGGTTTATTCCCCCCCCACTCCGCTCCCCGGGCCTGACTCGCCTCTCCGTGAGCATCCTGCTCTATCCCGGGGAGGCCCCAGCCAGGAGGGGTCGGGGGTCGGGGCCTCCGCGCCCGCAGGAGGCCGGACGGAGGGTGGGAGCGACGCCGGGGGCCAGGTCGGCGCGGGGGGCAGGAGGGAGGCGGCTCCGGGGTCTCCGCGGTGGGCGCTGCAAGAGAAGGTGGCAGGGTGACGGAAAGCGGAGAGGCTTCGTCCCCGGCCCCGTTTCTGTTACGCCTGTATTTTTGCACGATTCGTTTAATTTGAATCTGCGGCGCCTTCGGTTGGCTCGGTGCTGAGTTTTCTCCTTTTTATTTTAATTTGGTGTGGGCGTTTCGGGAACGCTATTTTTATTTATTTATTTACTACGCTTTAGCTTCTCCGGTCGAAGCGATCGCGCTGTGGGTCAGTGTCGGCCTCAGGTCCCGGCGGAGAACGGGAGCCTGGGCTGCGGCGGGGTGCTGGGGCCGCGGCAAGACAGTGCACCGGAGCCGTGCCTGTCCCTCCCTGGCTCCGCTGCTGCGCTCGCTTCGGCTAAGGAGCACCACGCTGCTCTCAGTAAAAGTCTCTCTCCCCTCCTTTCTCCCTCTTTCTTCCTAGGATTTTCTCCCCGTCTCGGAAGCCCATCAGAGGCACCAGCTGCTCCGCCGGCTCGCGCCCACCTCGGGAAGATGGGAAGCAAAGCTCTGCCAGCCCCCATCCCGCTGCACCCGTCCCTGCAACTCACTAACTACTCCTTCCTCCAGGCTGTGAACACCTTCCCCGCAGCTGTGGACCAGTTGCAAGGTCTGTACGGACTCAGCGCCGTGCAAACCATGCACATGAACCACTGGACATTGGGCTACCCCAATGTGCATGAAATCACCCGCTCTACCATCACGGAGATGGCGGCTGCGCAGGGCTTGGTGGACTCCCGCTTCCCCTTCCCCGCGCTCCCCTTCGCCACGCACCTCTTCCACCCCAAGCAAGGGGCCATCGCCCACGTCCTCCCAGCATTGCACAAGGACAGGCCCCGCTTTGACTTTGCCAACCTGGCCGTGGCCGCCACGCAGGAGGACCCCCCCAAGGTGGGGGAGCTCGCCAAGCTGAGTCCCGGACTGGCCTCTCCCCTGTCGGGCATCAGCAAGCTGTCCCCGGACAGGAAGCCTTCCCGCGGGCGCCTGCCCTCCAAGACGAAAAAGGAGTTCATCTGCAAGTTCTGCGGCAGGCACTTCACCAAGTCCTATAACCTCCTCATCCACGAGCGAACCCACACGGACGAGCGGCCCTACACCTGCGACATCTGCCACAAGGCTTTCCGGAGGCAGGACCACCTGCGGGACCACCGGTGAGGGACCACCACGACCGGGGTCGGGCCGTGGGCAGCCGGGGTGGGGTGAGCCTCTCGAGGGGGACGAGACTCAGCGGCTCCAGGAGCTCTGGGCTGAGCCAGGGAAACCGCGCAGGAAAAGCTCCCGGCTCAGATTCCGTGGCCACGGAGGGACCAGGGCAGCCGAAACCTGCGTTTTGTGTGGGACGGGTATCCCCCTGAGGGAGAGCCAGAGGGGTTCACAGCAGGAGATGAAGATCCCGGGGCTTTTGTGCTTCTGAGTCATGGCCCTGGGGGATGGAGGGAACAGGACGGGTCGCAGGTGGGCGCTTCCCTGCTGGTCCCCCATCCGTCTCCGCACACCGCGGCTGGTGCTGAGAGGCGCCCGCGGCCGCGGAGCGGAGAATGCTCTCCGCCTTCGAAGAAGAGCGGGCTAGGGTCCGGCCGGCAGCTCAGATGCTGTCCCGGTCTGGCACCAGAGAGTGCAGTCACGCTTCGATATGAATTATTGCAAATGATTTGAACCCGCCAAGAAATTTAACCATAAACAGAATAATAATGGGGAAGGGAGGAAAGAGCAGGGTGAGGGCGTCTGGGGGATTGTGTCGAGTTTGGGGGAGTGGGGTGTGGGGTCGTGTGTCCCACGCGCCTCCGGCAGCGCTGCTCACCCCACGGGTTGCCTTCCAGGTACATCCATTCAAAAGAGAAACCCTTCAAGTGCCAGGAGTGCGGGAAGGGCTTCTGCCAGTCCAGGACCCTGGCGGTCCACAAAACCCTACACATGCAGGTGAGCCCGGCGTTCCCCGGCCTTTCAACGTGCGTGCCGCCGGCGCGGACCCAACCCGGCCCGGTTCGGCCCGGCTCGGCTCGGCTTAGCCCGCCGCGGGGCAAGGGCGGTGGCCATCGGGGGAACGGGGCTCTGGTGGAGAGGGGAGGGGGGAGGGGGCTCCGGCACTGGAGGGTCCCGTGGGTCCGCGGGGGGACAGCGGCCGGTGGTTACCTCGGCGGCCGCCGGAGACCCGCGGAAAAACGGCGGCCGTGGGAGACAGGCTTAAAGCCAGCGGGGACGCGGTTGGCGGCCGGGAGTGAGCCCCGGGTTCGGATTTGTCCGCGCCGCTGCTTCGAGGCGTTTTTCGTTGAGGGCTGCAGCCCTGCCCTGGCGGCGGCGGCAGGCGAGGGGCAGAGGGGCGGCCCGGTGGCGGGATGCGGTGCAGAGCGGTGCGGAGGGACCGCCGTGGCAGCCGGGCGGGCAGCAGGAGTCCCGGAGCGGGAGGGCGGCGCGGAGGCTGCTTTCCGTGCGCCCCAGGGGCGCGGAACATCACGACTCGAGAACTATCAGATAAGGCTTTTGGGGCAGGATAGGGAGAGGTGGGCGGCCGCCCGGCCGCACGGGGCTCCTCTCGTTCGTGTCCTCCCCCGATATCTCAAGTTGTGCGTTGCGATGAGAAAAAGTGCAGTGATACGTTAAACCAGGTGGTTTGTGAAGGATTAATCCTTTGCTTGCTTCAAATCTGAACAGGAATCTCCACACAAATGCCCCACATGTGGAAGAACCTTTAATCAAAGAAGTAACCTGAAAACTCACCTTCTTACCCATACAGACATCAAGCCCTACAACTGTGAGCAGTGCGGCAAAGTGTTCAGGCGAAACTGTGATCTACGGCGGCACAGTCTAACTCACACCCCGCGGCAGGACTTCTAGAGCAGCCAGGGACCCGCGCCCGCTCCGGCAGCTCCAACTTGCCCACTTTACTCAAGGAGTGTATTGTAGGAACTCACAGACGCGCACACACACACACGGAGACACGCACGCAGACTCGGGGCCAAGCTTTCCTACCACATGTCTGCGAAACTCGTTTAGAGAGTGCGGACTGCAGGATCGGGCCCCTCTCCAACCCACACCCAAGCGTAAAGCTCATCTTGTAGATAATCGCGGCTCATTTTAGAGCTCTGTACAGAACGTGGTTTTTTCTTCATTTGTTTGTTTTGTATCGTGTCAGATGCACATCGATAACAAATCGTGGAGGCAAAGTATCTCTTTAAAAATGTATTTCAAAATAAATCTTTTTTTTTTCCAAATACCTCCTGCCTTCTTGTATTATTCTCTGAGCATTTGGGCTTTTTTTTTTTCCTGCTGTGTCAATGCAATGGTAAAGCATATTGAATAAATTTCCTAGCTGGGTAATTGTACTGTCACAACAATTTTGGTGATCACTTTTGTTTGGTCTGTTCCACTGTCGCTGTTGTGTTATCTATTGTTAAGTAAAATGAAAGTGCCTTATTTGAGAGTTTATAGCTCTATTACTTAATAGTATGAATGTCTAAATATTAACTTCTGTACTTTTTTTTCCTCATTTTCCCGAACGATTTTTTTAAAAGAAGAAAAAGTAAGAAATATTTGCAAATAAACAGATCTTAGGAAATAATGCATAGAGCCGTTCTTACACCAAAGCGGCTTATTAGTAACTTATTTGCAATCAGCCCGTATATTGTAAAAGTTATCCGTCTCACGGGGATTGCAGCAGGCAGCCTCCTGCCTGTAGACTTTGGACACGGGCAATTCACCTGCCTAGACAGGGACTTTATCCTGCAGAAGACGATTCTTTCCCGACAGCTCTGGAAGCAAAGAGCGAGGCGCCAATACCGCCCTCCGCCCCGGGCTCATCCGCGGGCCCCTGGCAGAGCTGCGGCACTGGGAGCAGGGATCCCCTCACCCCGTTCCCCTCCTCCATCTGCGCTGCCGAGCGCAAGTCACGCCCAGGGGGTTGGACGGAGAGGCGAGGAGAAGAGGGATTGTTCCCCCCCTCTCGGGAGACCCTCACCCCACGGTGGGGGCCCCCAGGCACTCCCCGCCGGGGTGGCTCTCGGCGACTCAGTATGTCCACCCCATGGGCCGCACGCTCAGTGCCTGCACCGGCTCTGCAGCCGGCAGGATGGTGGCACTGAACAATGGGCTCCCCTGCTTGTCATCCTTGCAAGCTTCTCACCAGTGCCTGTGGACTCTTCTGGAAAGGCATGGTGCCAACGCTGAGGCATTTTCCCTGATATACTGCAGGGTGACTTGGATGTGCATCCCCTCATTACCATCCCACTGCTCTTGTCACTTCTGGCACCCTTTCCACAGTGTTTTGAGTAGTTTGGGGCCCCAAAAATTGTTCTTTCTCAGGCTAGGGGCAACCGTCCTGCCCTACTCCTCTGCCAAATAAAGGACCAGGTTAGAATAGCAGGGAGAAATCTCTTCCCCAGGCCCAGGGAGCCCTATCCAAGGAGAGAGCAATCCCCTTGCTCCCAGCTCATCAGGGAGGGCTTCACTCCTGGACTCCACCTAGCAGGGTACCAGAACTCCAGGCTGGTCCATCCATGGAAAGGATCACAGATCCTAGCATGCCCAAAAGCAGCGGGTACTGACAGAGCTTGTGTGGCTACACTGTCCCCCTCCCTGATCCTCGTTGGTCCTTCGGCAGGGTAACCACACTGCCTGAACACTGTTAATGAGTAGCAAGTCAAAACCAGCAGTGCTTGGTCTGCAGTCAGACCATCAGTGCAGAAAGCGCTCCATCGCTGCCTGCACTACCTCCACAGAGGGCTGCCACGGGGCAGGGACTACAAGCCAGCCCTGCTCTGACCCAGACCAGGCAGACAGGTGAATTTCCACGGGTACACCAGATATGACAGTCCCAAACTCAGACAAAATTTATCATGTGGTCAAGGCCTATCTCTCCATCTGCCCCTATCCAGGAAGATGGAGAAGGAAAGAAAGTTTCTGCAGCCAGAAATACTGGTCTGCTGGCTTAAGAGCAGCCTCCCTAGTCAAAGTTTGTGTCATTTGCTCTCTTCCTCTTCACCACCTGTGAACTTGCACCCCTTCTTTGCTGGGGTGCTGCACCCCTAGAACCATCTTCTCCCCCACCCTGCCCTGCCCTGCTGGCAACCCTTGTTCTCCCTCTTCAAAATGCTTCTCTCTCCACGCTGCTCCTCTCCAAACCACTCTTCATGGCCATCTTTTGCTTCCTCTTCATGGGCATCTTCCCAATACCTGATGTCTTCCCATCTGATTGATTCTTCTACTCCCAGTGCATTCCTGTTCTCCCAGTAGGTTATTCCCTCTAAGTTTCTCTATCCTTGTTGTCCACTGAGTTCCTGTCCCCAGGCCATTTTACGTTCCCAAGTACACACAGCAAAGCTGGGATGACTCCGTTTGAGTAAACACTCCTGTCAGGATACATATGTGCTTAGTCCGCTCCTCATAGGCCAAGTTCTATGTGAAGTTTGTTTGGAAAGAACTTAATCAGATGAAGAATATCAAAGCACAAAATTAAAGTGATTGTATATAGCTAAGGTTTTATTTAATTGTTTGGGGTTGCTTGTTTAATAATCTTCCTCCTGAGCAGACACAGATTGTAAATTTATCTTCTGAGGATTTCTAAAGTTCAGCAGCCAGAAAAAAAACCTAAATTACTGAAGCGGGTCAATGACAAGCATTTCTAACCGTTGGTCCACGGACTGTTATTTTATATTTAAACCAGTAGCTATCATCTTAAAATGTCAGAGAATGATCTATTATTTCTCTTTACTCTCAATACACTTGCCTATAGCACTGCCACACCCCACTCACTTTTTAAAAAATCATCCCTCCCTGGAAAATTTCAGAGGCAGCTATAAAGAACATGTTAAAATACACATATGGTTTGTTGGTTTTAGACCTGTTGGGAACAGAAACAAGTTCTGTAAAGCTACCTTTTGGGCAGGGCTAGGGTTTTTATAGCCATAAAGTTCCATCCTGACTTTCACAATGCAAACACTAAATACAGCAATATCGCTGTGACTGCTGTTTGTGCCTTTGTGAAGTATCCTCCTTCCCTCTGGAAGTTCTCTGCTCAGTTGCAGAACACAGCACACAGTTCCATGCTTCTGCAGTTTCTGAGAGCTTCCCAAACCACCTGCCTCCTGCTGCTCCGTGTTTCCCTCTCCCATTGCCACTTCTTTTTCAGCACTGCTTTTTTTTTTTGCCTGCACTGGCATGGCTCATTCTGCACTTTTTGCTGTGTTAGAGGCAGCAGCTGCAGTGCTGTAGCAGGGAAAAGAACTAGCTGTACTACATACCAGGGAGAATAAAACAGCAGATAGTAAGATATGTCACAATAATCTCCATTTTTTGGGGGCAAATTATTGCCCTTTAAGTTGCATCTGAAAACTGAGCTCTTTGCACATCAGTTGCTGAAACAGATGCTGTCCACAGCTGATGGCAGAGCAGCTCAGCCCAGCTAATTGTGCATAAAGCTTTTCTATGAGGTAAATATTACATAGCAGTGGCATATCATGCTATTCCAGACCAGCACAGACCAATATCCAATGCCTGTCCAAATCTGCTGGCAAAACCCAGCTTTATACCAGTACCACTCTAGGAATATGCACAGCCCAGATCTAAATGTCAGGCATCCAGCAGCAACCCAGGAATGCAGCATGGCCACTGGGTCTTGGGGCTGGTGCCCAGGGTCCCTTTGAGTAAAACATGTGAAAAAACCACTATTTATTGAACTCCTCTCTGCCTGCTCTCCCCTTCCTTTTTCCTCTTCCTTCTTCCTTCGCACTGGTCTACTTTTGGACATTTGCTTCAGGAGCTGCTTCTCTTACCCCAGACATCCTGTACTACACCCTGCCTCCTGTCTAGACTCACCTCCATCTCTTTCCCTACTTTTTCCCTCGTTTCTTTTTTGCCTTCCCATGTCTCATCCCATTTCAACCTCTTTTCCTGAACAATTTCCTTCACTCAGACTTTTTGGTTCCCTCTTTTGAACCACTCCAACTTCCAGTTGTTGCCTCATTCTGTCCTTCAGCCACCAGCCCATATGAGGTCCTCTCTCTTCCCTGACCCAGAGCTTGTGTCCCCTGTGTGGTACTTCTCACACTCTGCTGGTCCTTCCTTGCTGATCCCATTAACTGATGCCATGTCCATGTGGCACTCAGGAGACGCCAGAACAGGTGCCATAGATGTACTTGGACCCCTTTAAGCATGCTGGCTCTGACACAAAGCCAGCAGCATAATCCCAGGAGGACCAGGGCTGGTGGCACATGCACCTGGTGGCAGCCTGGGCTACTCAGGGTGGAAGCACTGCTATCAGCAGCGCTGCAGCCCACAGACAGCAGGGGACAGGCAGGAAGGGGGACAGACAGCAGGAGACAGGCAGGCAGGGGACAGGCAGGAAGGGGGACATGGCTCCAGTGGAGACCTCGCATGCTGTGCTGGGAGATGCAATGGCCCCAGAGGAAGGGCAGACTTCTTTTCTCAGACCTGGGAGTGCTGGCTGAAGGTGGCATCTCTTCTGGCTGCAGGCTACCACCAGCTGCAGCAGCCAGGCCTTGCATCCATCACAGGGCTGGTTTGGATTTGGGGAGATGAGGAGCACTCCTACAACCTCTCCTCCATTGGGCCACGTTGAAAGGGGGTTGAAGAGGGTGGTGGGCAGTCTCTGGAGCAATTGAGATTGTCCAAGTGAATCTCCAGGTCTTTAGAATCCATTTGAAATCAGCCTCGTCTCAGTAGGAGAGGGGGAGCAGCAGGACTTTTGCTTCGCTGAAATTCTTGTAGGATCCAGAGAGTGGCTCCATTGCCTCACACGGCTGAGGGCTGCAGCTGGGAGAAGATTACAAGCCCCAGGTCTTTTCACTTTCCCTCTCTGCAGAAATCCCCCAGATTTCTGGCTTTGAAACAAGCTGACTTCACCTTGCCCCGATCTGCAGATCGGGGATGGAATCGGGAAAGAAACCTGCTGGCATGGGCGGTGCCGGTGGTGCCGTGCCGTAGGCAGTGCAGCGAGACTCCCACTCCCCCAGGCAGTGCCTTGACCTGAGGCTCCCTCGCAGAGCACTTGTGAGGACTCTCCTACATGCCAGGGCATTTCGGAGACCCATTTGTTCATCTGGGGGAAGCAGATTGACTGATTGCTTGCTTTTCTCTGTTCAAGTGTAAGAGGAAGCAAAACCTTTATTTCTTTTTCCCCTCAGAGATTCTTTATAAAGCATTATCTCTACTACTGCCAGCTGACAACCTTTGGCGTCACTACCACTCAGTGCACTGAAGATGCCTCAAGGTGTGTCAGTCGTGCTTCACGTCAATGCGCCTTGATGTATCTCTTTGGCTAGAATTGAAAGGTACAGTTTCTAAATCTCCCGGTGACCCATTTTGCACGGATCACTGGTGCGCTAGAATGTAGCTACTCCTTCCCATCGTGTTAATGCAAGTTTGCCTGCGTTCAAAGCAGCCTGGCCTCCATGTGCCACGCTGAGCACAAACGGAGAGCTCGCGCTTGGGTCTCTGTGTGAAACGGGCGCAGCTGCTTCAGACTTAATATCTTCCACACAAGTTACATGCTTTAGGTGTTTTCATTGCTCTATCATAGTCCCTTTATTTAAACATTGTAAATTCTTTTGCTTGATAAACACAGGCAGACAGCTGGGTTTTCTTAATCTTGGGGCTTGTAGTCAGCAAGCACAGTGAATGCTCCCAGGTTGCAGAGGCACCCTCTCCTGCCCGGGTCCCGTGGGCCCCGCCTCAGCTAAGCTGGGCAGCAGCGCTCAGCGCTCACTGTGTCACCAGGAAAAGGACCAAAAGGCCTGCGAGGGGGCTGCTCTGGTCACAGGTTGCCTGCCTGAGTGTCCTTGAAGCCAGCCCTGGGGACAGCCCTAATTAGTACTTCCAGCGCAGCCCTGTGGCTCCCTGCGCCGTGCTGGCTGTGCACTGCCCTGTCTGCCGGCACACTGGGATGGGAAGGCGGGTGGCGGGAAGGCAAAACCTCAAGGGCCCTTCTAGAAGGCCCTGAGGCCCAGCTGTGATGGCAGATGGGATTCATGGGCAGCTCCAGCCCCGGGCATGCTCAGGCTGCCTTGGAGGGCAATGCAAATGCAGTGCACCTACCTGCAGGGTGCCATGGCCCCCTGAGTCCTTTAAAGGATGCATGGGCTGGGTGCAATGTAAACCCAGTGCTGATTTAGTCCAGGAGCTGGTTCTGCTGGGATGAATCATTTAACCACACAAGCACCCCATGGCTCTGCCTCTCATTTCCATGTTGTGGCCTTCTTTTCCCACCCCACAGAGGAAATGATGGCCCAATCCTCGGCATGAACCGCAACAGAAAAACGCTAGGGAAACAAGGAAGCATTCGAGGGCATTTCAGTTATATATACAACTGAATAAATCTAGGTGATTGAGTCAGATCCTCACCAACTTCATTTGTCATGCGCCGATTATCCTCTAATTTTATTTCATGAAAGCTGGGTCTTGAAATTAATGCTGCATTAAGAGGTATGTGGCAGCTCACATTATCACATGTAATGTTCCTGCCAAGCTACAACTGTACCTTTGTCATGATTCATATTTTCAAACTCCCATTAAAAAGGTTAAAAACAGATTTTCAGTAGTTCAGCTGTGGGTACCTCACATTTTTCTGAGTCTCATTTGCCTAGTTAAAACAAAAAACAAACTCTAGACACATCAAGTTTTTAATGAAAAATTAGTCTGCAATGCAGTCGTGTGGTCCTGTCCTTTTCTGGGGTGCACAACAGGTCCAGTTCCCTAAAATGACCCAGTAAGTTCAAACGAGCTTACTGGCATTATTGCACAGTAGTGAGGGCTAAATGTGGGGACCTTGCTGCCTTTGCCTAGGTCTGTCCTTACATAGGCAGCACTTGTTTGTCTACTTCAACAGGGCTTTCCAACTGGGAAGTGAGGATGTGGGCAAATGAACGAGTCACTGCAGGGCAAACAGGGGATGTGAAAGTTCAGCACCTCAGCTACTGCCCAGAAACTGCTCTAATGTATTCTTTAACCCCCTCATAAAATGCAAACTCACTTTTCCTCTCCCACAGGGAATGATATACTTGGCTTTTGCTACAAGATGCTGTGGGTAAGAGGGTGCAGGTGGACACTTGCCACCACAGAGCAGCCAAACTGTCGGCTGATGGCAGTTGGTTGTCTCCCTAAACTCTGGGGCACAACAGGTTAATTTCCCTAAAAGCCCCACTGTAAAATCCTGATTCAGGGGAGGGAATGGCATGGGAGCTTCGGTTCTCAATTGGCCTTTGCTTCACAGCCACTTGCAGGCAGCAACCTGGTTTGACTAAAATTCGTCAGGTTTCAGCAACAGGAAATTGCAGATGAGAGAATGCTCTGTAAAGTGCATTTGCTCAGTTTCAGTTGCAAGCCGTGAAAAGTAGCAGCTCCCTAAACTCCCAATTTTAACCCTGCTATTAATACAGTTTTTTCTAATAGCACTGAGACTAATGCAGCATGAGGGTCTTGTTGTAGTAAACAATCTCCCAATGATGTTCAAGAAACCCACGTCCTGTCTTCACGCAGTTTGCTGTCTAAATGTCCCAGCAAACTCCCAAGCACCTTACAGTGTCCCAGCCAAAATACAGATGGTTAGGAAGGTGACTCTATATTAAAACCTAGTTTTGAGGTGTTTCCTGCACCAGAAAGCAGAACAGGCACCCTGAAATGCTTCTCGAGGAAATGATGCATGCTGTTCAGGGTTCATGAGAGGAGAAATTAGGGTTTTGGCCAGTGCCTTACTCTTTTTTCCTTGGAGAGCCCCAGGGACTGTTCTCATACAGATGCTTGGAGTGCAAGGCAGGAGAAAATCCCTGCCCCAAATTTGGATGGGCTTTGCAACCTGCCCCCGAGGACTTAACACCACTCTGGTTTCCACACTGCTCTCACTGGTAATGTAGACAGTCTTTGGTAGTATAAAAGCTGTTCAAGATGGTTGAATAAACTGCTAGGACTCTCTGCAGCACTGAAGCCTGAAAATATATTCCTCCCAAAGAAGACAGGAGAGGGATGGATGCATGGCTGATAGGAGCAAGGCTGGCTGGTGTCTGCCCCATGGCGAGGTAGTGACTCTTCCCACTCCCTGAAGACAATAGGCCCCATCCTGGGAGTGGACTGGTTTCAATATGGGACTCTCCATCTTGATCCAGTTTGGATGGGTCAAGACATGTTGAGACATGCCCTTTCAATATGCTGCATTTTATTAAAAACAAAGTAACTGTGGGCCAGATTGTAAAACTAGGTGGGCCTCATTTGTCTGTCCCTACTGTAAGCCAATGAAACCTTCAACATATTCAAACTCTCACCTTTTTACCCATTTGAATGAAAAAGCATCACTAATAAAAGAAAATGACTCACCTAATGCTAAACCTGAGCTCTGTAGATCAGCTTTGATCAAATTCACTGACATTTGGATAACTGCGTTATTATAACTAAAACATCTTTTAAAGTTTTTTTTTCCAGACGTTCATTCTTTAAAATTTGCTTTGATCACTGTGCATATCCTTTTCAGCAGAAATTTGTCCACAGAGGGTGAATTTTTTTCATTTGTTTTGCATATGGATTCTCTTTCCTTTGTTCATATTTTAAATCAGTGAAGCTACCCTTCAAGTTAGCCCTTACAATAAAAATGCAGCTACTGTGTGGCTTTTAACAACTCATTTAACCCATCTGTGCTTCCATAGTCTTGTTAGAAACTCAAGGCAACTCACACTTATTTATGCAATCAGGCTGATCATGAGGCTTAATTAGATTTTTTTTAGGATAAAATAAACATTTCAGAAGGGTAGAGCAGGGAAGTGATGGTCGCTGTTATGGTGGTCTGACAACACCAATTTGTTATAACAGTAATATGTTATAACAGTAGTGTTACAAAATGCTGCACAGAAGGATATTTCTTTCAGAAACTAGTTTTGAATTAGTTCAAGTGCTCCAGTTTCCAAATAGGAGTCACAATCTGAGACAATTAAAATAAATGGAAGTAGGAATGTGTCAGGACAATTACAAATTAAAAGACTGAAATCACTGGAGATGGAAGGGCAAAAATCTGCCTGTGTGTAAGTGTGCATCTGTGTATGAAGTTCAACTTTAGATGTTGAGGAGGGTAAAGTTTGACTTTTCTTTTTCTATGGAAAAAAATTCACACATGTATGATGCAATAAAATTTAGTTTAGCAATAGATAAATGCATTTGTAACCAATTTTTCCCTTTCAAGCAGGCAGGATCACTGTTCAAGCTTTAATTTGCTAATTATCATTTATTGTAATTTGACCATGCAGCTGGGGAAGGTGGTGGTGATTGTTCATCAAAGAGGGCAGTTGCCGGGCTCTAGAGTCAAGATAGTCTTATTAGTGGCTTTTTACAGCGTGGGCAGAGTTCTTGTTAGAGCTTGTAACAGAGGTGGATTAACCACAAATAATTTTTAAAACTTTGAAGTCTAAAGCTGTAGCACCTTTTGCCGTATTCTAGGAAAAAAAAAGCGAATGTGTTCAGATAATGTTCGCTGGTGAGATTCTCCCCCTGGCTCGTACCAAAGTGCACTCTTCACCCTCCCAGGGCTGCCTGCGCGGCCATTTTGCAAACACGGATCCTTGTCATTCGACAGAGTGAGCCCTGGAACTCCACACGGCTTCTGCCTCCGATAAAACTATTTATGAGCGCACACGCTTCCAAAGATCGGGCCCTGTGATCATTAGCTCTGCACCAAGCTTCTTAGCGATAGCTTGTTCTCCCAAAACACTTTAGGCTGAGAATTCCTATTAATATAAACCTGCTTTAAAGAGGAGATAGTAATTTTTTAATGCAGACATCCTCTAATATTTTCATGATGTGGCTTATACCTTAATAGATAGCAGTTGCAGTGCAGATCTGGCCCTGCAGTTGCATAACATATTTGCGGTAATGAGAACCCTTGCCAACATGGAAAATTAATACTAAGAAAATTAATGTAAGGAAAATCTTTAATAGGTTTTTGTCTGTGTCTATTGCAATTTAGCAGTTAGCAAAAGAAACGAATTTAGTACCAGGTGAGTAGCCAGCTCTTTAGAAATCATGTTTTGTTGACCACATTTTAAGACCTGCTCTTTTGATTTAGCGCATCAGGAGCAATATCTACTTTGTAAACAACATCATGAAACACCACACTCAGGATCCTGCCTGGCATACTCAGCTGTCAGAACCTTGCCCACAAGAAGGAGTTCCTTGGCACTAACGTTTTTCATGTTGGTGCCCGTTCTGTCCGGGAAAGTGCTTTGAAAGCTCAGAAACTTCAGCAGGGCAGGAGAGCAGCTTAATGCCCAAATCCGCCTACCAGTGACTGGGTGAAAAGACAGTTTTTCACAAGCAGCATCTGTCAAATCCTTTGGCAAAACAGAGTAGCTGTTTTCCCAATAAGAAAAGCTGCTCTTATTTTTTGCATGTCCAAGGACCACAGTGTTACAGCAATAGGGCAGCGTGCAGACACCGCTCAGCACAAAAGGGGAAGAAATCCTGGATGGGGACCAACCTCCTCTGCCTCCCACCCCAGCCTCTGCCCTCCCAGCTCACAGCTGCCATCCCATCAGAGAACACCAATGTTGGCATCAGCTTTTGTTCAAGGTGATCCATGGTTTAGGTGTTAGAGTCTTTTCATCTGTTGCCTGGGTTTCTCTTGAATGAAAGAAGACTGGCATATTTTTCTCCTTTTTGCTCTCAGGAAGGTAGGTACTGACCCCCTTTATTTCCTGGTGATTGTGGATATTAGGAATGATGCAAGCACAAGATATCTGGCATGACATTACAGAAATCAAAGGGAAACGAATTCTTGGAAGAAACCCCATTTTTTTCAATTTAGACAGCTTGAAGTTGTTTTGTTTCATTACCTCCTACCTAAATTTCTTGAAAACAATACTTAGCGAGAGGGAGGGATTCCTTGGTAAACATTGTGTATTGTGTGCTATTTTTCAAGGAGTGGGCAGACTCCTAACAGCCTTCTGAGTGCTCCCTGAGAGACACCAATTGTGAGAGGAAGGGTAGTATTTGATCAATAAGAAACGTGTGTGTGTGTGCACAAATAAAAAGAGCAGCAAATCCGACCCTCTTATCTCCCTTCCTTCTTGCGTGCCAGATCACCTTTGGCATCAGCTCCAGTCCTGCAGCTGCTGCTTTCAAGCAGCTCTCATCAGCACCAGCCCTGACTGCTGACCTGCTCTGGGTACAGATTCAGGCCTGGTCTTTCCTCATCCCTTCCCTTCACCCTTTCATTTCCACAGCCCAAAGGATGTGGAAAATGAAAGTCAGTTGTTTACTCCGCAGTTCTTAAGAACTAAACATATATCAGAAGTTCTCTGGAAGTGAAAGATGACAATTATTTTCTAAAACACTGCCATATTTTTTTTTTTTTTAGAAACCCTCTGCTGCTCATCCTTTCATTACTGAGGGTGCACAGGGAACAAGGCTTGTTTTATCACAGAATGGACTGTCTTCCTGGAAACCCAAACAGACACATAGAGAAATGTTGTTAGGTTGAAGGATCTTTCAAGATTTGGATAGCTAGTTTTGCCCAGATAAGAAATAATTTATTCTTCATAACTAAATCAGAAAATCTTTAAAACAGATTGACTAGCAATGTGTTAATATTCATCATCATCTTGAGTACTGGCAGTGGCTTGATCACATTTTTCAGAAATGATACATGAACAAAACATGCTTATAAAAGATAAATATTGGTGCCTATTCTGTGCTGTGCATGCCCGTCTCATTTATTTATCTCCCCAAATATTTAATGCAACTTCATTTTTCAACATGTGGATGGTTAGTTCACAGTTAGTTCATACAGAAAAAGTAACAGAGTAATGAAATACTGCACTTTTTTCCCCCTTAAGAATGAGATAATTAAATCAACTTTTTTTTCAGTTGCCTAAGGTATTTTTACAGAAGGTAGATAACACACATATATATTTGGAGACACACACATTAACACAAACACACACCCAAAATATATACGATGTTTTGTGGCTAAACCAGTTGCTTTTGTCATCAATAGTAGCAAAACATGGACTGGATCCAATTGCTTTGCAGTTTTCTGTCACATTAATGCAGTATAGAAATATAAAAATAACATACAGTTGTACTTACCGTATTACAGGAGAAAGTTTTCTGTCTGGATTTTGAACTCTATTCTCATCTCTATTAGAAACCACTATTTTATCTTGCTTTACAATGTTCCTTTCTCATCACAAAAATTGCTGCTTATATTCACATAAGCCATTCGGCAGAACGATAAAGATAAAAATGTGCACAAAGAATAGACGAAAGTTTATATCAAACAATACACATCAAAGCGGAGAGACTTCACTTCCTTTTTGCTACCTCCACCCGTAGATTTTCACATTAATCAGATCATTACTACATCATTGCTAGTAGCCCCAAATGGCTCTTATTAATTCACTTCTTCTCATTGAAAATGATTGTTTTATTAAATCCCTAAGTATCATTATATCAAAATAATATGCTAATAAACATTTTAAATAGTTGATAATGTAGAACATTGCCCTTTTAATTTTTGCTAGGTGGACCCCAAAACAAAAACACGTCAAAAGAGAAAAGAATCTAAAATTTCAATTAATCTTAGCCAGAAATTCAAGCGATGACAATATTGAAGAGACTTTGTAATACCCAATATCCCCTGACAATATTTCAAATCCACATATGAATATAAAATAACTTCTCACTTGATTTCGTTGACCCAGAATTGTCAGTAGAATAGAAACTTCAGTAATTCCTAAAGGTATCAAAGTGTGATTTGCTCTGATTTCAGCTTAAATTATCTGTTTGTCTATATCTGTCTTTTCTCTCTTTCAGAAAGCAGAGGGGATTTGTTCGTTCATGGTCTTGAAAAACACTGTCTTATTTTCATTAAGCTAAGCCCACTGCTGATGTAATTCTTGCATTACAAAGGTCTTAATTTAAACCATGACATAAATGCTTTTCATCAGTTGATTTTTTTGTTCTTTGTGCCAAATTTCTTGCATTTTTAAAATAAAGAATATGGTGTATAATAACTGCTGCGGGACAGGCTGCTTTATTCTTCAATATGAAAGACAAATGGGGTGTGACATGCATACGTTTCAACATGCAGCACTTACTTCTTCAGGACCTTTACTTTTTCCACTGTTTTCTCAGTAGACTATTTCACTTCCTTTGAATCAGGCCTAACGATAACACCGGATTGGAAGCACGGTTCTCGGCGTTGAGCACACTGACGGGACCAAGAGGTGAAAAGTGCTTCTAATCTCTCTCCTCTCTCTCTCCCCCTCCTCTCCCTCTTCCACTCCCTGCCTTCCTCTCCTTTCTTCCCCCCTCCACTCAAGGATTTGGGGTCTGCAGATGATAATTTACAGAGCCTTTGGAAGAAGGGTGGGGATGCATTCCTAACACCCCAAATCCTGGTTTGCATTACACATTAGGGATTTCAAAGCACACCAAGATTTAATCATAATCAGAAAGAAGAGAAATCGTTTCTACAACATTCTGCAGTATCGAGTCTTTTTTTTTTCTTCCTTTGGTATCCCTGTAACCAATACAGCAAAATTGTATTGCCCTCATGTCCTACTATTATTGCAATGATCAGTGAGCTGTGTTAATGCATCTGGGAAAACTACATAACTTGTTTGGATATTATTTTGAGTTTAGGAGCTTGGTTAATTTTAAGACAAAGTCAAAAGACACTAACTGTTTCTCTACTTACATGTGAAAGTACAGAGGAACTGTTTCTTGATTAACATTGCTACAAATGAATCAAGATTACAATGGAAAGGATGCAAATATTTTATTTAAGTAGAATTTTTAACACGATCTACACTAACACCAAACTGCAGCATTAGTTCATTGATCTCCACAGGATAATATTGTCAAATACAGAACAGATTTAGAAAATCTCAGTTGAATTTGTGGAAGGAGTAAAATCTTTCAATGATCTTTCTGCATCTACTGCATTTTAGAAGATGTTGACCTGATACTTCTATGTTTGTCCTGGCTTTATACTTTGTCTTTAAAGCAATGCTCTTAAAATTGCCAAAACCAGGATACAGGGACAGGTTGACCACTAGTCTGTCCACTTTCTTGTATTATGCAAGACATTAAATGAAATGGAAAAGGTGCCTTTTTTTTACTCAGATTAATTATTTGTAATTAGTTAATTTTACTTGAGGTAATAGATTAATTCTATTTCTTGAACATTGGGAATCTAAGTAAAATTGAAGCTAGGGAAACAAATGTTTTTCCTATGAAGCACTTAGGACAACAGTATGTTGAATACTTCTAAATTGCAGATTATATCCAGGTTGGATATTATTTGGTCTGTTATTTTATCTTTTCTCCTTTATTCACTTCATTGTCTGTGCAACGTTCTGTTGCATGAACCTGAGCTGAAGAGAGCAGAGCTATTCTGTAAGGGTGTGTTCATCTTTACATATTTTAAACCTATTTTGATAGATTTATATCAAGGCTGAAGTAATTCACTCTGGGAAAAAACTTGGCATCAAAACTTTTAAATACAAGCAGATTTTTCTTTCAAATTTTTTTAAAGAAAATTTAAAAATATTTCGGCATGTTCTTAAAGGCAAAGGTTTAAGTCCTGATTCATTTTAAGTTAATGGGAGCTTTGCCACGACTTCAGTGGAGCCAGGACTTCCTTCAAATGATGGGAAACAATTACGTTTAGCATTTTCAGATGGAAATTTTGCGCTTGTATAAATTAGAATTGTCTCCTTTTTTTTTTTTTTTGAGGTGGGGGGGTGTGTATACATATTGTATAATCCATAGCGTGAACTCATCTCTGGATATCTTTCTGTTAAGTGACTGTCTTTTTTTCATTAAGATAAGTAACAGTTCAACATATGTGGTTACTTAAGAAATTCCTCAGGATCTTTAGTGGAGTCTTTCAGGATAAGATGTGAAATCAGCCGTTGTCATTCATGACAAAGATCCCGCATAATTTTTCCAAAGAGTTCGGCATGCCAATGAGAGTGGATCAGCATGAGTGATTGTATTTTGCCCATGCACTTTCCATCTGAGGTTTGGATCCGAGATGGGACTTCTGCCTTGCCTGCCCTAAGCTGCCTTCAAGTACCGCTTTGCATTAAAGTACCTTACATTTTTGGCCAGGCCAGGAGAGCTGTGAACTTCATTACCTTGCCTTGCTTCACAGAAAGGCGAGGTTATCGTTGGTGAAATCCTGATCACCTTAATCAAAGACAAAACCAAACCCCCAGAGAAGGAGTTAAGGACTGTTTGAGTGAGGTACCTGCAGGATGGGGCTGGCCTTTCTCTGTCCCTCCAGTAAAGCTGTTCCAAAGAGATTTATCATACCTGTCACCTCCAATTGTTTTCAAACATCAGCGATACTAAAGCTATCCGAGGCAGATGGTACAATTTTTGTACAAGGGAGTAGTTTGACCAGACCTACCCTGAAGTTCCTGCCTTGAACCATCAGAACCCCAATATTTCCCTGGGGATTTAACCCCACATGTGTGGTCTTGTGGCCAAGTCAGGCTACTGTAGAAAGGACAGCCCCTTCCCCATGCCAGCAGGGTGGGACAGAGTCCAGCTCTGTGTTTCTGGATGTTAGAAGCTGGACCAGCTCTACTGTCATAGTCTTAGATGTAAGACAGCATCTAAGGCCTTTTTGGGTGTTTCCTGTGGATGTGAGATCGATGGTCATTCTCTGGTGCAATCCGGCTTATTCACAAAGAATAAAGAGTCTGCTTTCCTGAACCCCATAAGGGATGAGCAGCAACATGCAACAACTTTTCCTGGAATCACTGGCCAGCACTTCCAGAGAGTTTTCTACTGAAAGGGAGCTCTGCTCCCTGCTTTCCTCCCTGGCTCTGCCATCAACAGTGGCTCAGCTGCACCCTGGCTGTGGTTTCTCCCCATATTTTGTGGACCTTTCTCACCGCTGCTTGTACATTCCACATTGTCTGCACCAAGGAAGGCTGGGCTCCCACACAGCACAGGTGCATGGGCTGTGCAGCCTGGGGAGATCAGAGCTTCCATGTGTCTCCACAAAAATGCTGTGAACCTGAACAAACTGGGTCAGCACCACACTATGGCCATGCCCTCCCCACCAAGGCACAGGTATGACAGAGCTGCCCTTGGCATGTGTACCCTGGCTGCCTGCCCTTCCCAAACTCTGGTCAGAAAGCTGAGTGACATGTGTCACCTAATTGTCCAAATAAAAAGTTCCTTCTGCTAGATACACATGTACCACGGCCTTCTGAGCTCAAGTGTGTATCCTACTGTGCTCGTGATGAACAGGCAACACTGCAAAGTCTTGAAAATGCAAATGCTGGCAGTAAGCACTGAGGTGAGGCTGAAAAGTGAGTTAGATATGGCTAAAATCAGTGATTGCTCTGTGAGCAAACATGGAAACAGACCCAAGAGAGTGAAACACTAGGCTCTTATTCCTTCTTCCATAAATGGAGGAAGGAATAGAAATGGAGTCCCTGCATGTTTTGGCTGTTCTCTATATGTAAATGTACTATTGCAGTGTGTAGCTGGCTCCACATATACACTTTCGTCATGATATTAATTTCATCCTTCTGGGGGGAATAACTACATTACATGTTAATACTATCAGTAATTTGCACTGTTAACATTCTATTATACTCCCAAAAAATCCAGTGACAATCTCATATTTAGAATAAAGAACTCTACACCCCCAATCTAAATCTATGTATGTATGACCAAACATCATTTTTTGCTGCTAGGATGAAGAATTTTCTAGATTTTAGAAGATTTTTTTTTTTACATCAGCATGCAGTCTAAAGCCCAAGGTAGATCCCAATGTAGAAGCTAGATGTTGCAGGGACTGCCAGGCAGCCCTGTCACAACTGGATGTTGCCTTGTGCTGCTGTGTTTTGTGATACAGCTTTTGTTTCCACACTTGTGATCTGTTATGTTATGGCTGTGACCAAATACACATGGTTGATGTACTTGCAGTTTCAGTTAAATGTATGAGGGGTTTACCAGTGTGACGAGAACTTGTTATTTCAATTTGCACAGCTTTTTGTGTATGCTGAAATAACGTGCTTCTGTGTGTCTCCGATCTTATAAGCATTGTAGCCTTTTTATTTTGTTGCTCAGAGTAACCACTGGCCTCTATATATCCATCCTGCTCTCCATCTGGTATTCTGAGACTGCAAGCAGTAGTAAACGTGGGGCTACAGACATCAAAGATACTCATATGTCTTGAAACTAAGCACTGTGCTAACCTCCCTTTAATGCCTCTGTGGGAAAGTGTCTCCATATGTCATCCCATGTATTTTCTTTGCTATTTAAAGTATTGCTTAAGAGTACACTAAGCTGGTGGAAAACTATTTGCTTTGTTGGGTTAGTTCTATTCGGGCTTAATGCAGGGCTGGGTAAGCACCAGAGCCTGCGCATGGGAGCGAGTGGGACCAGGAGCATCTGGGGTGGGAGGAAGAGGAATTGGGGCACCCAGCAGGCAGTGGGGTTTCCATTGCCGGGAAGTGGTTATCGGTCCAGCTGAGTGGAGAAATCCTTGGCTGGCTGGGAGGTGTTGAGGCAGGGGTGTAACTGGACTTGCACTTCATCAATTGCACAAACACCCTGTGGGTAAGTGGGGTCTGTATCTGTGAAGTATTTTCAGACCTTGTAAATCCTCATCCCCATCTCCTTTGCCTAAGTCCTACTCCTTTTGGATTGCTCTTCCCAACTTCATTCTTTCTCTCCCTTCTCAGCAATTAGAGCACCTGCCTTCAATCCTGTCCTCATTTCTTGTCTTCTCTGTCTTCTGTGATTCTCTCAACTCTGTAATCACTCTTCTAACAAGTCCTCTGGAAACTCCTTCTTATGTTCCCCTACTGATTTTCGAAGGACTCTTTCAGGTTTTGACTTTGATGTCCTTCCCTGGTTTCTGTACACTTCATCTCTGGACAACCTCCTACCAGAAACAGATATGTAGAACTCATTACTGTGCTAACAAGTCATAGACCTACCACGTGTCTTCTGCCACATCCTCCTGCTTTCAGTTTAATTGTCTACATTTTAAAAAAAGCCCACCCGTTCCCATTTCTTAAATCTGGGCCACCACACATTCAGGAATGCAGAAGTCATGAGACCAGAAGGACAATCACTCCTTTAGTCTGGTTATTTATCTGGACTTTAAAGTCAACTTCCTTTAGAACCTTGATTTTTCAACTTTGGGGTTGTTGTTCCCTCCTCATTTATAACTAAGGATCAAATGCCTTGTAAGAATTTGTTTTTCTCAGAGGTATTATTTCTTTTCATCTCTAGCACATGGTGACATCTTTTGTGTCTTTCCAACTTCTGTAGTTGTGGAGAGGCCATTTCCCTCTGGCCATTCTTTGATGCCACTTGGGCTACTGTGCTTTCTTGGTTGCTGTCCTATTTCTGCAAGATACCCCAGGCAAGAAATCAAGTTAAGAGGTAGGTTCTTGAAAATGAAAGTGATAAGACTGATGTGGTGGCCGATTGACCTGTGGTACAAGAGACAGAGGGAGCTCTTGTTAAGACAGTCTCTGGTGCCAAAGACTTTGGTTATGGTGAGGGACAGAAGCCTCTCCCAGAATGCCATGTTCAGTTATGGTGCTGTACCCCGGTTCAGGTTCCCCGGTTGGCTCCTGGTGTCAGCCTCACCCCTGTACTTACCCTGAGCTGCCACGTGCTCGGGGTCATTTGCCTCTGGAAACCTTCACAAGTTGTAGCAATAAACTGCTTTCTGTGGAACTCTACACAAGGACCCTTCTCAACTCCTTGCCGTCAGCTTAATATTACTGAAGCCATCCCTGCGTCTGTGTGTTCGTGCGTGTGAGCCACGGAGCCGGCAGGGAACTCAGTAATAGACTGACAAGACTATCTTTCAATTCACAGTCTACTTATCACTAGCTTGACTATTTCACCTGTGCTATTGCAGTGGTTAGGACCCCTACTCTTGCAGTAGGACTTCTCTTGTACTAGAGAGGGTTATATTAGTGAAAGTCTTTGTGGACGACCTACTTGATCCAGCCCTAAATCTCTCCTCTGTGCTCTCCTCCCTGCCTTTCTGCACGATGGGATCAGGGTGGCCAAGGTTCTTGTGCGAACGCCCTTGGTACAACCCTGCCTGCTGTTACACAGTTTAACCCCTTATATAAGTGGCTGCACTCAACCTCATATGCACTTTTTTCATTGCAGTATCACAGGAGGAAAAGTTAGAAGACTTTAAAAGCAATGTTTTATTGGAATAAAGGTGATTTTTCAAAGGTGGCTTTTAAACAGATGGTAGAAAATGTCAAGGCTTCTGCTAGTGTTTAACTGTAATATGGCATTGATATGGACAATGCATTATCAAAAGGTAATAAACTCCAATCCTAAAGGATGTATGTGGCCAGCACTTACACTTATTCCAAGATCTTTTTTGAAAACTTACTATTCATGAACCATGCATGACTCAAGCTTGCCATATAGGAGAACTGTTTTATCTCTCCCTCCAGTTATAGTATTTATAATAAAAATAGACATTATAGTATACATTTAATATAAATATATATAATTTTACTTTCCAAAGACATGCACTTATGGAAAACTACCTTTGACCACCAGAAACTGAGCGCCCAATATGTGTTACCCAAAAGACTTCATAGTATTTCAGTCTGAGAAAATCAGGTCTCATACCTTCTCATGAAGCAGCCTGGTGCGGTGATGTGAGAACTGCTTTTCATTTGGGAAGGCTGAAGAGAAGGGATTTGAGCAAACTAACTCCATACATTCAGGACTAGAAAAATGCTGGTACATAAATTAAAACTTTTCAGAGAAATCAAATTCTACTCACTTTGTTGGAAGCACAACTCTGTTTCCAGCCAAAGGAATGAGCACGGTTGATCCCTCTACATATAGCTTTTTGAGTTTGGCAATTCAAACACGAGAGAAAGTATCTCTCTGACTCTTCTATAGAGGAACCATTTTTCCTGCACTGATGTGAGTTGGGCTGTACCAGTATAAGTGAGGACAGCACTTGACTTGGCCCTGTGTTCATGCTTATAATATTGCCCCTATTCACAGAGTGGAAACTTGCTGGATTTTTCCATTAGGAGGAGAAATTGATGATAGGAGTCAGGAATGTCTTTGGTTTATTTACAAAGCATGTACTCAGAATCTTGTTTCTCTGAATGCAGCAGAAACAAACAACAGGCACTTTTCTTACTCAAAGTTTCCAAGCCTGAGTCTGTAGTGCGGTGTGTATTCCATAGAGCCGTACTGCTCTGGCTTGGGCCCCTGGCAGGGCTGTTTCCCTGGCTGCTGCTCCTCAAGGGCAGTGAGGTGAGACATGCACATGCACACGCACACCCAAGCCTCCTCCTCCCCCCATCCAAGCTGGCTTCCTAACCCCCACATGCCACAGGGGATTCTGGTCAAGCTCAGCCTGCTTCTGGCCGAGCTCTGTCACGATCCAGATTGCATCTTCTGTTGTCTCCAGCCTCCTACTCCTGAAGGGACTAGAATGCTCTTCTCATTTAACTTGAAGGACAGACATGTGCAATAGCTTTTTGGACGTATGTGACTGCCATGAAAAGCTCATATAGATACAACCCACATGTGCACATGCATACACGTGCACACTCCTGCATGCACACATGCAGAACCTCCAAGCCTTTGGAACAGCTGAGTAACTTGCAGTATAACAGAATTATAAAATTGCTTCATAGTTGTCTAAATAATTTATAATTCTCAGTTCCTTTATTGTAGGCATGGTTTCACACTAGTTTTACAACCAAATAGCTTATCTCAGACCTGTTGCATGAACTTTTTTCAAAGGGAAATAGGTAAACGACAGGGAAAAATCTTGACATTTAGGTATCATTTCTGAATGCCTGCAACAAGACAATGTTCTCACATTTCAAACAAGTGCTAATTTTTATGGTATTGACCCAGTCACTCTTGAGCTCTGCTGATCACATTTTGACAGGAGGGTGCAATGTATAATGTCTAAGAGTTTTCATTCCATGAAAAAATTTCCTAATAATTTCAAACTAAAAAGGTGGAGACGATGGGCAGGCAGAATTACACTGTGCTATATTTCTCAGCTCACAGTCTTAGAGGTTTTTTCCATCTTTAGTAATATTTACTTGTAGCAAAAAACATTAAAATAGTTTTAAGTGCAAGTGAAGCTAAAAGCAGACTCTTACCAAAACCCACTGCACAAAAAGTGGAAAGCTAATAGAAGAAGATGTTCTCATGCCATTGCAGCTTTGTAGTGTTCCCATACTTTCTTCTCAGGACAACCTGCTTGTTACCTGAATTGCATAAAGGTTCCCTTTTTCTCTGATCTCTACAATTTCCTGATCTCTGTAATTTGTGAATTTTCATATGTAAAATTGATCTGATTAATTCTATTTTAAGTACATGTACAGTTCTAAAACAATTTAAAAACTATTGCTTGGTTGGGATAAGCATTAAATTTATCACATTTACATCAAATAAGAGAGTAGCTAGTAGTTTATGAAACAGATCCTTTGAACCCGATGTTGGACCCATAAGAAAGGGATGTTTTCAATGATTCTTTTCATATGTTTATTGGATGCACACATTGCTTATATCTGTCAATACCATTGAGAGCTATGACTAGATAGGGCAAAATAAACATTTTTAAACATGAACAGACTGCATTGGTAGCAGTGGAATGCATCTAGCTAGCTAAAGACCTTGTCCTCAGGCACTGAAGGGATCATAATTACAGTTGCAACTCCACCTTCTGGCTTATTTTGCTCTAAGGAGTCCAAGATTTTGGATCTTTTATTTGAATAAATGTGGATACTTCCTTCAGGGTTTGAAAAAGGGAAAAAGTGACAGCTACATTCCAAAGAAAGCTTAGCTGGATGGAAAACGACTGCTTGCAATACTAACATGCTCTTTGTTTAGTGGCGCAAATCACTATCATCACTTTTAAAATGTGTAACTAGAATAAACACTGGATATGAGAGCAAAGACTTATCTTCATTTCATGAGTTGAAGATTTCCACATGAAAATAAATGTATATGTGTAAAATCTTTTTTTGAACAACATTCAACAAATTTATGGGAAAAATACCATGGAAAGCTCTTCTCACCAATGGCATTTGTGCTACTTTAAAGGAACACACAAAGGATAAATGAATCACATGGAGATGGAGAGTGAAAAAGCAGCTACATCCTTGAATAATTTCGTTCTGTGATAGCAAAGAGTCTGAAATTTTCCATAGTTGTCTCCATATTTGTAAAGCTAGGGTACTGCCACAGACATTCTTCTATACTAAAGACAGTATTTTTAACATTTACTATTCCTCTTCACAACACCTATCTGTAGCAATCAATTTTGTGATTACTCTCAATGGCTTAAGAACATTCAAACTCATATATTCCTGGTCAGAAGGGTTTTAAACATACAGCTCTCTTTTTAAAAAGGAATATACACAGATATGGTTATAAACATCTTCTTTCTGCATCCTTAGAAATAAATAGAGACTCAGAGCCATACACAGGATTTAATGGAAGAAGTTATAACCCTGTGTAAAGACAAGCACCAGCAGTGGAACAGTGATAAATGAAGCTGTTCAGGCTCCCTGGCATGTTGATTCTGTGGAGTACATTTTACTGAAACAGTTTCCATATCATGTTTGGCCTCATGAATGTTCAGTGGTAGAGGCCAAATCCTGTCTTCAGTCCAATCTCTGCAATTCCCTTCAACCACGTCGCAGCTTTCATCTGTTTTCTTGCATCAGATTCTTTCACGGGAGTTCAGCCCTGCCAAGCATCTTGAAGTTGTATTACCAAGAATGTTTCAAGCACAAATCTCTTAGCCTCATCGCTGAACACAAGTGCCTTTGCCCAAGTGCAGGAAAGGTTTCTTTGCCTTGAATTCAAGGAGAAAAACTGGCAGTTTTGCACCACTTTGAGTCAAGATCTTGGCCTTTAAAGCTGTGGCATAAACATAGGTGTTGAGCCAAAGCGGGATTTGGACTTTGGAAGAGGAATCAGTGTCTGTAGGAATCTGTGAAATGTTTCTGTGTGAAGAGAACATTCTCCAGTATGTCCCTACCCTGGCCTGTCCGCAGGGCTTGGGAAAAACAGCATCTTGATTTTCTCCACTACAACTCACATTCACAGACTGAAATTATAGCTGTGCCTTGGTCTGAACAGTTTTCACCCCCTCCGTCCTTGGGGTGTCAACTCTTTCTCCCTTCTTGTGAGCAGAAATTAATGGAAAAGTAAGGAAACTTTTGTTAGTCTTGGCTCAGGGCTGCCTGGGGCACTAATAGGCTGGCCGAAGTGTCAAGATCTCCCCAGAGGAGAAAGGACTCAGCAAAACAAAAAACCCCATGATGAGCAAAATCAAAACCAGGCAGGAGTGTGAGGCTTGAGGGCTCACATGTAGATCAGGAAGGTATCAGGGGATCACACTGGGCAGAGAACTCAAAAAAATGCTCATCAGGCTGCAAGTATCTGGTTTACCTCTCATTTCTTTACTTTTCCTTAGCTAGACTGGTGCACCTTGATAAAAAGCCTTTCCTGTCACCATCCCTCACGCTCCCTACCTCACTGTGCCAGGCAGCAAGCGTGTGCTGAAGGGACATGCCCTCTGCTCCTGTCCTGCTCCCTGGCAAAGGGCCTGGTTAGGCTCCAGGCAGAGCTGCTCTCCTCCCCTTGCAAGTACCAGAACAGCTTCTGTGTAAAAATGGAAGACAAGAGAAGGCCTTTTGCAATGCTACCATGCTACCAATCCCAGCGTAGACAAGCCAGTGCAGGAGCACTGCCCTGCTGGTACTGGGACGTTTAGAGGGTCATGGATTGGCTTTGGGTGCTCAAGCGCATTCCTGACTGGAGCCACTTTTGAGAGAAGTTTCAGGCTAGGGATGGGAATGAGTGGAGGATGGTAGAAGGAAGCCAACAAGAAAAAGCAGCTGAGGAACAGCAAGGAAATGAGGAAGGTATTGTGTCTTTCCCTGCTGTGAATGGGACCATTTCGCTGGAAGAAGAAACATCTGAGAAATAATTTTAAAATACTGTCTCAAAACAGTAAGGACTAGCAGACATCAGTCAGGGGAAATCTGTCTTTAAGTTCCAGACTCTGGAACTGTATTTCTATTGTGTTTGAACCAATTCAGTCAACCCCACTTAATTTCCATTGTTGAGGGAGTCTAAAATAGGCAGGAAAATAAGAAAAAAAAAAAAAGTCTACTGGAGAGATATGCTGAGAAAGAAAAGAGCATTTTGAGAAGAGGGCAGAAAAAATGGAGAATTGACAGGAAGAATACAAAATGTAGAGCTAGTGAAGCAAATTTTTTGGTGTGGTTTTTTTTTGTTTTTTTTTCTACAGCAATTTTGTCATCAGCCTATTGTAACCATCCACCTGTACAGTACCTGTAAATACACTGGGCATAACAAACTAATCATCTGACTTTTTTTTGTGTCACCCTTATGGGGAAAATGCCACAAGAGAAATTTATCTGACATGTTGTCATTTCTCTTTGCATTTTAAACCTGTCCAAAATGAAAAAGTAAAGCAGTTTGTTTGAGTTGCAGAAGGAGTTTTGGCTCACTCCCCATGAAAATATGATTATAAATTCCTCCTGCATTTACTGTTGGCATATTATAAACAATTGAGTCCACTGATTACTGGGTTATATAACAATTTTCATGTTATTTGAGACCTAATTCATCAGGTGCTCTATGAAAGTGACATAGATATTTTTTAACATCTAAAATTCAAACTAAAGGAAACTTTTTCTGTTCTGTGGGGTTTTTATTACTAGCCTGAGGAAGAGGAAAGAAAACTGTGGGAGTTCTTGCCTCATACTCCCAAGATGATTGCTTTCAGTGCAATTTTTACCCATTTGCAGCTGGGCTGTGAGTATTCCTGCTCTATGACAGTGTTGCCTCCATCCAGATATTCAAAGATGTCAGTGTCCTTATTTAAACCTCTGGGGCTCAGCCTCTGCGTTTGATTCAAGATTTTGAAAGTCTTGGCATCAATCCTAATGCTTCTTGGTGAATTGGTAGAGCATGAAAGAAGCTGCATTTTGATCACCCTATTTTACCTTAGTGTAGAACACTGAATTACCTGTCAGAGATGGGGAAAACTCATGGGAATGAATATAATCCATTTATTAGGTTATGGTCACAAAGTCCTTAAGGGAGTGTTCCAAAACCAGAATGCTGGATTTGGTATTTCTGTGAGTTAGCAAAAAAACTTGACTTCCTATTAACTATATGCCCATCAGTGCCAAAATTTTTAATAAAGCCATCAAAGTCGCAGAGCAGTCCCATACACAAGTATTCCTGTAAGACACACTACAAATAATTAATTTTTTGGAAAAGCTTTCTGAGATCTTCAAAACATAATTGTAGAAGAGATTATCTGTATAAGAATGACCCAGCTGAAGAACATAATTTCAGAAAACATTACTAGCCACACTATGGAATACACGGTTCCATGCATTCTATTGTATTCTATGGTATTTGTTATATTCTGGTGTATTCTTGCAAACTGTATAATTTTGCCTACTACTGCTATAGTGAGGTAAACCTGAACCTCAGCTATTTGGGTAAGTGAGAGTGAGGGTGTTGTAAACTTCCCTTTTCTGCAAGTTTCTCACAGGTTAAAAGGCTTCCTTAAAGAGAAAGTAAAGCATGTCCATTTCGTAGCTACAGCAAATAGGACTCACATTGTCCCTTAAGTTCTCTTCAGCTTGATTATGAAAGGAAACTTATTATTAATAAAAGAGATTCTCTGAGCAAGCTAGCAGTCTTCACTCTTCCAGTTTGACTTGTCAGTTGGGGAAACAGTTTTCTGATATAAGGACATTTTCCTAGTCAGAAAGCTGTGGAGACCATCATGTTCTTTTGCTGGACTTGTGGAACACCCAAGAGCATTTGGACCCCTTTAGATGACACTGGATTTTCAACGTACAACAAGCACATACTCCAAGATTTTTAGAATGGATCATAAATCCCATTTGATAAAATGTGCAAGTGAGACATAATGTGAAACGTTTTAAACTGATAGTTCAGGAATTGATTATTCATTGATAAGAGGCTCATACAGCAAAGTAAGAACATACTGAAGAAGAACTTTATTAGATCAATTTCTACAGCAGGATTTCTGGCCCACAACAAGCAGCAAATCCCACGTCCCATCTTTGATTCCATTATCAGCTATTTAATGGAATTGTTTATAAATATAATCATTATTTGTACAACAGTGTCACTTAGAAGTTTTAAATATGAGCCCACAGGTGAGTCATTCCATCTCCAGGATTCAGTTTCCCAATCTCATAGTAATATTTCAGAGCCATGTTGTTAGGAAGGCTTAGCAATGTTTGCTGAGCCCTTTGAAGAAATGAAGCAACATATTGAGGTATAAGGAGGGTTGTCATTTTTTAAAAATTGTAATTATTTTTCAAAAGCAAACAATTTTGGCAAAGTGATAAAAGGCAGAAAGAAAGAGGGAGTGTAGGACTGAAGATAGTATGTTCATTTTTTCCTCACTAAACAATAAACTCTTTAAGGAGCACTATATACTTTCATTCTCATTGTTCTATCACCCAGCCTCTTGCACTCAAGAGCAGTCATTTCATATGTATATTTACACTTCTCAGGCCATAGTCTCTGCTCATGCTTTTCAGCACTTTATACATTTATTTAAGGATCAACTTGGAGCACTTACTTCTCCTTTTGAGAAAACACATCACATTCACACATCACAGCCTGCAACTGCAAAACTACTATAAATCATAAAATATCACTGACATTCCCCTTTCATCTTCCGATAGATGCTCTTTTCAGGGGTTTGCTTTTATTTAGGTTGCTTTGCTACTTTGTCCTTGGGATTGAAATACATCATCTTTAATTTCTTTTCTCAGCCAATAGATGTTTTTCCTCCTGATAGTGCACAACAGTGTGATTTTAAGCTATTGGTGTATGCAAGTCCATCCATGCATCTTTGGCAATCAAAACTATACCACAAAGTCAAGTCCTTTGCCAAAAGGCAATGCCCATATCAAAACTATTAATCTTATGTCTATCAGTAATGTATTTCCTGCAAATTTTTGTTGTCTAAGTACCACTTTGGGGATGATAAACATGAAGGTACAACTCAAATCATGACACGTGTGTGCTATGAGGAATAGGATAAAATGTTGACTTTGCTTTCCATGGTTTTAAGCTGAATTCAAGTAGTATAAATTAGGTAAGTGTCCAAGTGAGAGGAAAAAGTAATGCAGTCTAATGAAAAAGACATAACACAGAAGAGACAGTATCAGGAATGGAAGGGGAATGTCCAGAGGAGAGGCCAGTGAGAAATTTCATAGGCAGCCAGATGTGGTATGAGATTTAGAGTGTGTTACTGCAGAGATGCAGTCAGGACCATTAAAATAAAAAAAAAAAAAACCCGAAGAGGATGTTACTAGTTTTGAGCTCTGCTGGTAATTCTGCAGCATGCTTTAACTTTATCCACAAGCTGCTGCTTGTTGGCTCATTAAGTCAATCCACTCGCTTTTTAAATTGCCTCTATTGCTGATGATATGCATGTAAATATTTTGTGACAATATTTTGTGACAACTGCTTCCCATCATTGAAAATATGATCTAGCTCTGATGAAAAGGTGATTAATGAGACTCCACAGCTCTTTTGAAATTTCTTTTGTATGACTACAAAAAATAGAAATATAATTTAAAAAATATCCTATTCCTGATGAACTTTAAACAAGCAACAAAGAGTCTGGTCGGGACAGTTTGGGTAAATTTAGTTGGTGTGAATCTGTGGCTAACATGAAACAGCTGGATTTATGGTATTCCACCAAACTTCTTTCTGTTTTCTGCTTAAAGTCACCATTAAGTCCATTGCTTGCTTTTAACTACCTAGTTTCTAAAAGCTGTACATTACTTTAAATGGTGTGTTCTGTGAATCTGGTCACAAGATACTGCCTTGACTGTGCATGAAAAATATGCTGGAGATAAACTGTCTGTCTTTCTGTCGAATACCAAAACGTTCAACTCTGTAAATAAAGTTAAGGCAGTCTATTTGGAACAGGAATCTAGCTCATTTTAAAAACTGCTTTCTGAAAACAATAATTTCCTATGTCTAAAGGTGAAATGGGCTCTTCTTGGATTAGAAAATACTGTCTTCTTCAGCATTTGCAGGATTATGTCTCCACTGTGTGAACCCAATACTCACACAGGATTGTGTAATGGTAAAAGTATTTGCCTGGAACAGCCAGCTTTATGATTGACTGATGATATTCTACTGAAGATTGAAGCGAAGATAACATTTTCAAAAGAAAAAATATTGCTGGCACTTGACTACCTGTTCTGTACAGCATTCATTCGCACTTGTCAACTAACCAAAATAAAGCCTTTAATGCTGCCAATTTGTGACCTTCTTTGCTGTAAAATATTCTGTTACTAAATCAGCATTTCTCTGCTGCCTGTGTTTGTCTTAAACCTTTTTGTGAAACAGTATCTACCCCCTTAGAGCCATTTACTGCTCTTGCTGTGTACGCAATGAGAGCTCTGTGCAAAGATCAAGGGGACATTAGGTGTAGTTACATCCAGGTGATAGTGATGCAGGGTTTACTTTAGGGTTGCTCATTTATTAGGATACATTTTGTGTGTTCTTACTGAAGGACAGCTCAGCGGTATTGGAGCCTGAACTCATTGTTCTCAACATTTAAACACTTTTTACGCTGAATAGTTGGGATGAGCTGGGGTAAATGTTTTGAGGTTTTTTAAGGTAATGAGTGAAAGACATATGAAACTAGAGTTACGTTTTACCAGCTTAATACAGCCATAAACTGTACTGCCTGATTTATAATGAGAAAATGTTAACATTTCTTATAATGATCTGTGATGAATAGGAAGTGTTTTTGCCTATGGCTATATTGTGCTAGGGTCTGATTATATCAGAGCTCATAAAAGAAAAAGTCAGAAGGGGCCGCTGTGATCATCTGGCTCTGCCTCTTTTTTTAATACAAGCCATGGGACTTCCCTGAATTAATTCCTGTTTGAACTGGAGCACAAAGTTTAGAGAAGCAGCCAATCTCAATTAAAATATTTCCAGTGATGAAGAGCCCACAGCAACCCTTAGTGAATTGTTTCAAGGAAAAACTATCCTTGCCCTTACATTTTTGAGCCTTATTTTTATTTTGAATTTCCCTTAATTCAGCTTCCAGCAATTAAGTCTTATTATGCCTTTGTCTGCTAGACTAACACTTATTTATCAAAATCGTGTTCCTGCCATAGATACTTATGGTCTGTGATCATCTCAACTCTTAGCCTCTTCTTTTCTAAAACAACAGATGAAACTCTCAGAGTATGCTGTAAAACTTTTTCTAGTGGTTTAATCAGTCCCATGGCTCTTCTTCATAGTCTGTGTAATCCTTCAGCATCCTCTATGGATTGAAAACATCAAGAATGGACTGTAGCCCATCATGAGTCCTACCAATGCTAAGTGTAGCAGTGACATCATCTTCCTCGCTCTATGCATGCTCTTGGATCCCTTGGATCCCTTTTGGCTGCAGTGCTCATTGAGAGGTTATATTCAGGAAGTTACTGACCATCAACATTCAGAGGTTCAAGTCAAAGTTAGAAATGTACTAAGTAACTTAGAAGTAAAAAAAAAGAAATATTTCAGAAGATATTCTGAATTATTTATATTATTATTATATTTATATATAATATATATAATCATATAAAAATCGATTTTTTTTTTTTATATGATGTAGGACCAAATTACATCCAAGTTGAACATAGCTGGATAGGGGTGCAGGAAAAAATTCTGCTCACTGCCTGCCCCTCTTATATGTCTATGTATGTGGTTGTGTGCAACAGCTTTCGTGCTTAGAGAAGCAACAGGGTTGAACTTCATGTGCTCCACTCCAGAGCACATCAACTGGTGAAGGAAAGCGAGGAGAGAAAGAGGTGGATGGCTTCACCCACAGCAGAACTTTCTCCACATCTCTCCGCAGTGCTGTGGAGACGGGCCGGGTGACGGAGGTCCTCTGTCATTCCCTTCCTGAACATCACCAGTCCCAGAAGACTGTGAGGAAGGAGCACATGGAGAGGCAAAGGGGTGCCTGGAGGTGGATTTCTCCAATCTACTTGACTGCAGAAGCCTGGTTTTATTCAGTTCCTAAAGCAAGGGTAGTGAGATAGTCAGGACCATACGATAGCCTGGCAGTATTCCTTCAGCCTTGCATGCTGTTTTCTCAAACCAGCTTCCTCAAAGTAATTTTGCACTTCATTTTGGAGAATGAGTAAGCATCCTCACACCACTTTAGACAACGTCATCAGTAGTTTGTGTAACTTGCACAGCCACCTTCATAAAGCAGCCACTCACCCCCAGGAGATTAGCAAAGCTTGTGCTAAACCATCTTCCTGTGTTTAGTCGCTGTTGTTGCATGAAATACTTACATAAAATCTGATGTAGGTATTGTTGCTGATGCTTCCTTTGCCTTTACTGTGGCAGCATAGATGGGCTTTAAATTCATAAATACTACTGATATCAGCCAACAGTACAGGGTAAAAATGGACATGTTTTAAACAGTAAATTAACCTGTGACAATGTCCCCATAGGAACTATACTTACACTAATGTTCCATTTACTGCATTTATTTAGGATACCAAAATTAATTGCAGCTACCACAGCCAATTTATGTGCTTAGCATTCTCTTACACACCCTTGAAGTCTGAAATTCATTAACATCATACATACTTTAACACACTCATCTGTCTCTTTCTCTTTCCTTAACTGTGTGTAGGATCTAAGATATTTTCCTCGGGGCTTGGAGAGGTGCTGCTCCACACTGTGCTGTAGCACAGGGTCTTGGATATACCCTGCAGGAGTTTAATGAGTGTTTATCTTTTGATAGTGCCAAGAGGCTGTCTTGCAGTCAATCCTTCCTGTGTGGCTGTAGTTTCTCAATGTAGTGCTGATCATATCTCAGTGAAGGTGGATCTTACTATCCTTCATAGCAATGCCAATGACCCAGTGTTGTAATAACGTCTCAGAGAAACACACTGCTGTATTATATCAACAACAATTTACTCCTTCAGTGCCCTGATTTTTTTCATGATCACAGCTTGTCCTGGGGAGATCCCCAGTTACAACAAAGTCTCCTGTTTAGAAGGCAATCAGGGTTCTGGTTGTAGTGAATACCCGTCTTTTCACATGCACCGCTCTTCCTTGTCCTCTCACCACCACTAGTGACAGTGGTGCTGGGGCTATGAATGTAGAAATTTGCAGACAACATTGTGTGCAGCCTCAAGATGTTGTTCAGGCTCTTGGTACATGTATTTCTTTATTCAGGAAGGGCTGGCTATATTTTTTCTTTGCTTTTTGCAAAGATAGAGTCCCACACTCTGTTCAGGCCATTGCAACCACCCAAGCTAACACACTCCTATATTAACTTACCATCTCTCACTTGGGAAACAGTTCAATTCACAACATGCAGCTCAAAACCAAAGAAATATGGGCTAAATTTACGCAGCTGTGACAGTGCTTTAACTTCACATTTACAAGAGATGCATGAATACTTACTATCTTCTAGCTCAAAGTTGTAACTTCTCAGTGCGTTTTCTTAGAACGTCCATTCCTACTATGCTGCAAGGCCTGCTAAGGGTTGCTGCAGTTTTTCACAGAATCTTTTGCTGTTTGGACCACATTTCCCCACATGCCTCACATCTGCTTACCAGGTTCCTGGATATTCTTGATATAGTTTGGCCAGTCTACTGTGCCTCTGGCTCTCCAGATACAGAATTCTCTTCCAAAATCACTCTGTGTTATTCTTAAGAGTTTCTATTTTCAGTCATCCAACTGCCCTTACATACATTATCTTCGGTGCTCAATTCATCTTGATAGCTCCAATATATTTGAGAAGCAAGCAAATTTTTTCCCTGATGGCTGGCTACCCTATCAGAAATCTAGACACAAGCACTTGTAAATCTTTGTCTTGTGAAGTTTGTTTTCAGATATTTTCCAAATGCCTGCCTTGAAACCATCTGTATAAGAATTTGAAAAAAAAGAAAACTATCCACTTCACAGATACATTGGGCAGAAGCTCACTTTTTTTTTTTAATCCTTGGTTAAAAACAGTGTATGATTGGATTTTCTATCTGTCAGAGTACTTCTTGTTCATTTTCACTACCTTCACGCTGTAGGACTTCTATGGCTCAAAATTAATTCTTTATATAAAAAAGTAGAATTGCTTTGCAGAGTCAGAAGATTTTGTTAAAAGTTGCTTATGATTTTCTGCCCTTAAACTTTCATACACAACTCTATGGCCAGACACTCTTCCCAGTGCATATTTTCAGCCTTTTGGTAAGAGTGGCCTTGACATAAAAGCTATGGAATATTTCTGTCTTCAGTGCAATGCCCCAGTTCTGTTTCAATTGCATAATATTTTTTACTATTAATTTTAGTTATTGCATTTAAAGGTGTGAGATATGTTCCCTGATAGATGTGATGGCAGCATTATGCTGAAATTTTCTTTCTATAGCATCTTTCCTCAGGAGCTGCTTCAAGGGTTTCCGATGCATTCAAGATTCTTGGAATAAATATCAATAGGTATTTTTTATAGTCTGTTAGGAGAAATGAGAGAAAATAGTAATGAAAAGCATAAATATAAGTAATTAAAATATATGTGAATAAGATTATAAGAATATATGAGAATGTAATGCAAAAAAGGAGACAGCAGTCAGCCTTTTTCTCCCTTCTGCATGTCCTCCTCCTGACCACTGCTCCCTGGGAGTCAGATCTTTTTAGCATTGTCTCCATGCTGAGCCCAGCGTGATCCTTCAGCTCGCAGGGAGCCACGTCAGCATCTGGCATAGCACAGATCCCTGCTGTGCAAATGAGCTAGACAGGGGCTGGCAGAGGATGGCGTAAGGCAGAACTCGTTTGTTCAGGCACATTTCTACCACTTATCAGCCATGCCAGCTCAGGCAAAATTTCTTCATCAGCAGTGTAGACACATCCTAGGCTCCTGGACATTATTTAATGCATGAGACTAAACAATGATCTTGTGGGACTTTCTGTGAGTTCAGACCTCAGTGACATTGTGTGTGCCTGCTTTTTCACACACATATATAGGAGGAAGCCACTACTATGAAGATTTTAAACCAAAGCAGTATCAAGCCCAAAACAGAACTCACTGGACAGGAGTCTGTTCTGTGGCATAACTGGCATTCAAGTGAATCATCTGGAACTGCTGATCATACGAGAAATTAGATGACTGTAAAAAGAATGTGACATCATTTTATGCAAATAATGACTTGATGCTTAGAATGTGACTGGTATTTCATTATGAAAGGATACAAACACTTAATTGATAGTTTGGTTCAATTGCTACCAAAGACTGGCCAAAAATGGCTGGAAGACAAGCACATGGTCTCAGAGTTGCTGTCCAAGTCTATCTGACTTCCTACTCCTGCTTTACTTGTAAGACAGAAAACACTGACTTTCCCAGGGCACAAGTAAGGTGCAGGTCTTTCAGCATTGCTTGCTGATGGGCATTGAGAAATTCCCTGGCTGGCATAATGACCTTGACACACCATGGAGATCCTGAAATTAAGAAAGCAACAGATCTGCATAGGAACCCCACATAAAATTGGGTTCTCAGTACATAGGACTTTCCTCCTCAGTTCCATTGTTTTCTCCATTGTCCATTACTACAAAGAAACTTCAGCATCCTGTCCAGAGGAAAGCTGCCCTGTATTTTAACCAGATGCCCATTTTTGATCTGAGGAATTGAAACTCCTGGGACACACCAAGCACGCACACGTGCACCCACCAGCATGTCTAACTGCAGTCTGAAGAGCTGAATAGTTTCTTTTTCCCTGTAAGAATTTCCCAGTGCAGCTGAGGAGTAAGCTAGACTAGGTGGAGTGAGGAGCCTGAGAACAGCTTCAGGGCTGAAGGCATGTGTAGGTTGGATCACAGGGTTTAGGTGTGTGGGGCAGGCCTTGAATAGAGAGGACACAGGGCAACAAACAGTTGATAAACAGTAGTCAAGATCCAGGTTTTAAGCACCTCAGTGATCAACAAGTGGAAGTCTCATGGAAGTTGAGAGGGCCTTGAGGAGGGTAACATTGCAAAGGCCAAGAGCCACAATTCTGAGGGGCTGTTGGCAAAGTACACCTTGATAGACTTGTGCTATATCTTCACTGGGTAGCTGGTGCGTGCCCTGTGCTGGGGCTCTGGCCCACCGCTCACACAGGTACAGGGCCCAGCCAGGCTGAACCATGACCTCTGCAAGTGCTCGCCTTCCCTCATTGTAGCTGCAATACTGAGAGAGTTCTGCTGACAGGCAGTACATTAGGCAGGCTGCAGAAAATGGTTCCAGCACAAAGGCTGGAAGTCATGTCTCCATATTGCCGTTAGCTGGGTGGGCAAGAGGAGGGCAAATTACTTGGAGAAAAGTTAAAATAATTTTCCCCAAGTCCTGATAAAATCAGGTTCTCTATGGGGTGTGTCAGCCTTTCTGTGTCACTTACCCAGCCCTGAAGAAGGGTTGGTAGCACTGTACTGTTTGCACCTCAGTCATAAGTCACATAAGAATCAGTAGTTAGGGTTGTCCTTTCTTGCACTGCTTTGAGGAACCTCACTTCTGTCATGAAGCTGCTCTTACCTTAGTTTTAAGTTTCTTCTCTGACATTCCTGAAGTCAAGAAAAAAAGCCTAAAATCAAGGGTGATAAGAGCATGCTATAAGTACTGTCCTCTGAAAAGTCAAATGAGCTTCCTCCTAAGATTAAGTAAGGATACTCTTCCAGCCCAGTTGTTCAGCAATATGCTACCAAAATCCTACTTTTCAAAACAAAGATGATCCTTTGTTTCTTTCAGGGATAAAAAATTTTAAAACCCTCCCCTGAGAAAATCTGGAGAGTTTTTCCAAACTAGAGGAGCAAATCTGTCCCCCACAACACTCACTCAACTACTTTCAGTCCAGCTGATTCCTTACCACTCAAAATCTGAACACCTTTATTTTAAAGTCTTCTGAGGGTGGATCTATCATGAAAGGAGAAAAGACATGAGAAAGAGGTTCTCTGCACATGTGGAAAAATGATCTAGAAGAAAGTGGGGAAGAGAAATGAAATGTGTTTCAGTAGGAGGTTACATTATAATTCTCACATAAATTGGGTCTGGCAAGAACCTGTAAAGCAGAGTTCTACATGACAAACACATACAGGGAAAATCTTCATGTATCCACATATTTGGTTTAATTTTGAAGTGCTGCTGCAATGTGTGTGCATAGGAGAGAACAAGAGCACGTACAAGTGAAAGCAGGAGAGAGTCAGTTTCTGTGGCTATGCCAGCAGGGCATGACTGTATAATTTGTAGTGTGGGAAGGAGCTAGCATAGAAGAGCTTTGCAATGTTGAAAGTATGATGAAATACCTGGGTTAAAAGATTAATACAAAGAGAGCACATGAAGAATCAGAGTGAGGAACACAGGAAGCCGAAAGATTGATAAGAGTAGTCCAGAGAGACAGGGAGGGACAGCACGTGAAAGGCAGAGGAGAAAAGCAGGGGACCGACTACTGGCAGTGTAAAGAGGAAACACCTTGAAATAGAAGAAGATAGGAATTTTAAATGGGAAGAAATAATGTGAAGACATTGAGGAAATGCAAGGGAAACAAAGCCAACTTTAAATTTTGTTTGATAAGTTAGGAGTTTTCTAGGGTGAGGACTTTTTGTTTGGGGATTATTGCTCTTTTGGTATAAAATGCACTATAGAGACAGAAAAGTGTCTACAGTCAGTACCATCTGATTGCTACCTCTCTTATGATTTTGGTTTGGGGTTTTTTGGTGTGTTGTAGTTTTTTTGATTGGCTAAATTCTTGGTTGGTTGATTGGTTGGGGTTTTTTGGTTGGTTTGGGTTTTTTGGTTTGGGGGGAGCAGTGGCAGGATTTGGTTGGTTGGTTGGGTGGGTTTTTTTAGTTTGGACAAAATTTTTTCTTTTCTTTACAAGCTCTCTTGAAAAGCAGTTCCTTCTAGCTGTACCTGTGCATCTCTGTTACTGGCTAGTGTTCAAATTGTCCCATTTACTTTTCAAAAAGAATCAAAAAAAGTGTCATAGATTTTTCCATGTTAAGGGAAATTTTCAGCTCTTCCTTGAGCAGTTAATTCTCTTCACATCATTTGCAGTGAAAGATAAGATAAGGTGTGAATATCTTCCCTCCTAGTCTTGCCTGAGATATTTCCATTCTATTCTGTCAGGATTTCCACTTACAGGTGGGATGTAAGCATAAAGGGTGCAGCAAAGAGGAACACAAGCTAGAAAAGGGAAGTAAAGGGCCAGGCAGAAGAAAGATGCGCAGATGGATGAAACAAAGCAAGGGCAGTCAGGAGAGAGTCTATGAAATGTGGAACAAAAGTAAAGCAGAATATAGAATAAAAACTTGATAGGTAGAGGAAGTGAAGTGACATGAAAACTGCAAATAGAGCAAAAATAGTATTGAAAAAGAGAAAATTAGTAAGAAAATGAAAATGTAACAGAATTTGGGCAAGAAATCTAGAATAGTGGGAGAAACTAAAGGAAACTCTAGGGCAAACGAGAGAAAAGTAGAAAGAAAATAAGCAGAAGAAAAGCAGAAAAATAAGCCAGAGAGTAATTTTTTAAAAGAGTAAATATTGACTGAGGTCAGTGTCCTTTTATTTATAGGGGCTGTTAGGGAAGAGATGTACTATATATTTATGAAACATCTGGGAGGTTGGAAGCAAATGCTGGAAACAGGCACTCCTGCTGGAAGACGTATTTTTGCTTTCCTTAGGCCTTTCATGAACACACAGTTAGATCTCTGTAGCTAATTAGGCTGCTGCATTACTGATAGGGTATATTGACATTGAAAAAGAGTGGACAGGAGGCACAACAGGTACAGTGATGTGTATATAAACATTTCTAGCTACGCCCTCATGGGAAAAAGTTCCAACTCTCTCTATGCAGAAAACAAGTAATGACCTTTGAGAAAGTAAGCAATAGAGACAGGTCTAAACTGCCAGATTTTTATTCCTGTCCAACAGGACAGAAAGGGATGCAATGGAAATTAGAAATTTGGCTTAGTTTCTTGAACTTCACTTCTATGTTACACACCTCTGTTTATTTCACCACAATGGTTCAGGTATTTGGGCTTTTCTTGGATCAATTTCTAACCAGAACCATGTCCAGTTATTCTATATACTTTTTAGCCCAGATTCAAAGCATTATCCAGATTAATATATATAGAGCCATTGACTTTGCTCATGTGTGTATGTGCTTACCTTTGTTTCTAAGGCCTTCTAAATGCTTTAATTCACAGAACAGATTGTTCTTTTGGTGTGAAACCATATTTTTTGTTGGTTAAACACTAGCAGCTGGATGGACTTTAAATGTATTTTAATAGGGACCATGAAATTGCCCTTTTGTTTTACATCTTCTTGTACTTAGATTGTGCCCTTATTCCTTGTATTTATTCACAGTATTTAATGTAGATAGTTAAAATGCTTATAAGAGAGTGGCAGGGAACAGTTTAACCTCTGACAAGGGCAGCATTTTTAAATTCAACTGTAAGCACTTAGTTTAGGAAAATCTGTTTCCACTTTTCTGATGAACCCTTTAAAAAACAATTCAGGTTAACTACATACAGCAAAGCCATGATATCAGCCTTGTCACAAAAGGCCAAATCCTACAGATCCCTATTTGCATGAGAAGTTCTTCAAACTGTGAGTCCTTTTCAAGTGAAAGGAATACACACGTGATTTTAGGATTTGCAGAATTTGGCCTCCACCTAATCACTTGGCAAAATTGTGCCTCCACAAAATTTGTTGTCTCAGGTAAAACTTCATAATTGGTTTTTGATTCCTTCACAGTAGTATTAAGATCCTTTAGGAAAAAAGACTGCCAGGTGATGAACTTCCCCGGGATTCAGAATGTTTGCTAAAATGATAACAAAACAAGCCCCTAATAGCTGAGTCATGGAATTTAGAAAACCAAAGCTTTACAACAGTGTAACCTAGAGATTAATTAATTAATCTAATTTCCTCTGTGGATTTGAATAAATGTAAAAATAGAATTAGTCTTGGAAAAGCTGATTTCAAAATGAAGGCTAACCTAGTCACTTTAAATGGGCCAAATTCCGTAGCCTTACCAGAGGATAGTTCCCAATGTTGGCATTTGACATCAAAGGAGTATTACCTGACTCAGGGCTGTAGCTCTGTAAAAGAAGATGTTACTAGAGCTGGCATTTTTGTTTGCTTCCAGAAGTATTTTCAGAAGTGAAGCAAGGTTTCCCTTTCCTCTGTTGAAAGCAAAGAGGGATTTTTCTTTTCCAGCTTGTTTGAAAAGGAGTGCTGCACCACACCACTGTCTCTTCTTGCCTGTTACAAGAAGAATGTCTCCTGCTGCCTCAGCAGATATTTGAGGGCACTACGTGTGTCAGTCTCTCCAGGGATCCTCCTGCAGCCAGTAATGTCACTTCATATGGCTCCATTGCATTGCAAGACAACACGGTATGGAATGGTATCCAGATCCTATCAGAAAGGAGCAGATAAAATCCTCAGAGCAGGCATTCCTCAAGGAAAGTTCACACAAGAAAAAAATAAAACAGAGCTACTGTAGGTCAACAGCAGAACTACAACTGTTCACAACTCCATGGCATCTCTATCCAATTATCCCAAAGGATTTGGCGAATGTCCAAAAGGAATGATAGGGTTGTCCACTTTTGTAGGAAGAAACAAACTGGATAAAGTTAATTTCTTTCAATGACAGACATCTGTGATTTTTTACAAATGAAATGTGTTCCAAAAGGCTGGGGGCAGCAATATAGCCCTGAAGTTAAATATTATTTTATCCTGAATGTATTTTCACTAAATCAGGCTTCTGATATTGCATGAGTTGAATTAGATATCTTAATAGAAAACTCTTTGTGATACAAGAATCCTCTAAAATAACCTGAAAATAGCTGCTCCATGTCTCTTCATGCCAAAATTTTGCAGGCTGCTATCTCTAGTACTCTCCCTCTCTTTCACTGTTCCCCTTTTTGAATCTATCCCAGATGCAACACTAAATACCACTTTATCCAAGACCTATGTTTCTTCCACCTCTGAAGAGGAAAGGAAACCTTTATCTGGAAATACGTATTTTTGGTTGTTTGGCTCTTAATATGTTTCCAGCTGTTTCAGATTAGACTTAGAGGCCTAGGTGGTATACAGAACAGAAGGCAGGTGAGACTGTTCATGATAAATGAAATTTATCTCATGAACATCAGCACCTCATATGTGTACAAGTCTGTTTTCCCTGTTGCCGAGTTAATTATTCTTGGTAATAATATTGAGTCAGACACATGACTATATCATTGCAGACAAACCCATGTTATTAATGCATTTTCACTAAAGTAATCCTTGCCACAGGCAAGATTTTAACCTTCTAAGGGGTTATAAGCTGCTCATGCACGTAGTTGCTCTACCCAAGGAACAGACTGTGAACAAACTTAAACTTGTAGTCCTGGTTTATGTGTTGTTCTCCCTCATCTCTGGGGAGGAATAAGACACAGAGCCACAACCATTTCAATATCTCTGGAGATTCTTTGATACAGATGAAGTTCTATGTAAAGATCATTTATGAGAAAATCCTGGGTTAACAAACACTTCTTTCTTAGTGTCCCTGCAATTTCTTTATTAGGTACAGGAAGAAAGAAAAACACCAGCTCTTGTTCATGAAGGAGATAAACCCAGCTGTCATGCAGCCACTCAGGAGAGTTGAGTCCTGTTTGCTCCAGTGACTAATTCCAGCTGAACAGAGCACATCTTGTCTTTGCTGGCATTTCATTTTGAAGGACCTTACCACCCAAACCCTGGTATCTCTGTTTTTTCCTTTCCCTGCCCTGGTGGCTGGCGGTGCATCTGCCTGCCGCTGGAACACAACGCAGCTGCCCCGGCACTGAGCACCGGCAGCAGCGTTAAAGAACACGCTCTTACTCAACAGAGCAGTTCCCTGCGTACCCTGCAATTAGCGCTGCTTACTTTTCTGACCTCTTTTTACTGTTGGTAGCACTGCAGAGCCAAGGAGCTCTGGGAGGGTGAGCTGGCTTCTATTCTGTTTTGTACATCTTCAACCAAATTCTCAGCTAATTTCCTATTGTGGAATCTTTATCACCAACAATGACCTATGAGGCAGAACGAATACTTGTTACTTTCAAATCTCGTGTGGAAGCTGTAGGTTGCCAGCTGGGAAAAAAAAAAAGATTTCTGACCTGTAAATTTAGCAAATATGATAGGAAAGTAATCAAAAATGAAAAATAAGGATCTTCATTTTGTCCCAGTTAAAGACTAACTGAATTATAAACTCATTTTTAAAAAGTGTCTTTTTCAGTTTTGTGTGTGTGAGATTTTCCTTTTTTTTTTTCCTTTATTGTCTTTTTTTGGTCAGATGTTCTTTAAGGCTCTGTTAAGTCCCTTGGTTTCAACGCATGTTGAAGCATATAGTTTTGTTAACCCTAAAACTGGCATCCTAGAAGTGTCAAAAATGAGATTAGCTTAAAAATCTTAAGTTCCAGAAAAAATAAGGTGGAATTTTTAAACTCCTAATCTTTTACCACATTTATATTTTTAGATGTTACAAATGTGACCAGTAGAAAGGCACACAAAGAAAAAGCAGCTTAAAACGGTCATGGGTTCATTCACATCCAAGAATGGCAGTTATAAAGGAAGAAGCAAATATTGAAACTCAAGATAAAATCTTGAGACTTTTCAAAACTGAGCACCACCATCCCCCCAGTCTAAAGCAGCTCTTGTTCTGGAATCTGGATTGTAAATCTCTACTAAGAAGGTAGAGCAAAAATACAGCACAATGGTGTCATTTCTGTAAAGAAAAGTTAACTTAAAAAATATCCTGAGAGCAAAGCCACTTACAGCTCAGCAGCTGGTATGAAAAAGCCTGAAGCACTGGAAGACTTGCAAGTGCAGATTAAGGTATACTTCTCCTAGCCAATTTTGTCCCCATGTCTCTTTGCTCAGTGCATGCCCTTTTGGAGGTGAAAACAGTTAAAACCAACTAGCTCCTTATGCTTTGTCGAGGTCAACAGTAGTTTTAAATGTGACAGGACTGAAGAACTTAGTCCTTTTCCAGGTAGCCATTATAGCAAGACCTGTTGATTGTATAGTTCCTTACCCTATGCTGATATTTTAGGAAGTCCACAGAGCAGTTTAAATTATTCTGAGATGAAGAAAATCATAAAGAAGGAAAGCATGTAACTGTAAAGCGTCAGTCCTGATTTTTTAGTCCATCAGAGTGGACTAAACCAAACCTATGCAGGAAAATAATTAAACTATGCTGTCAAAAAAAAAGGGAGGGAAACGTTTGCACAGTTTGTAACCTACAGAACAAAACTCTATCTCAGGCTAGGATCCAGTGGCAGGAAATATAGTGCAAATAGAATTGGGCAGAAGGAGTAAGCAGGGTTGAATTCAATCTGTATTAGAAAGCTTGTAGTAGCTCTAACTCTACAGAAATCACAACCACTCAACATGGTAAACAGCCTACAGGTAGAGATCCTAGTGCAACTTCAGAAACAACAAGAAAAGTGGAGATCATCTGAACGACCTCTCTACTCCTGCAAAAAGAAAGCACTGAAAATACATCATTGTTGTACTGAGGAGTAAGTGCTCACTCAAGGAAAGCATGAAAAGTGCATAGATCTACAGGGCACAAGGTTTTCCTAAGTAATGCCTCTCCTAGGTGTAAAATACCTTTTCAAGAACTACTTATCTATTGTTCAAAAATGAGCTACTTTTGCTGATACAGAAGCCCATTTTATCAAAGCTTTTGCTGAAATCCAAATAAATTGTTCTGTGTGAACTTTTGTATTTTTATCAGCTTTGCAAAACTCTAAAAAGATAAAGTCAAGATAGAAGACTAATCAAACAGAGGGAGCTTTTGACCATCCCTAGATGCAGTGAACTAACACAAAGTAAGTAAAACTAACATGTGTGGAAGAAGTTTGCATGAAATTATTGTCAGCAACTTTGCTCAAAACACAGACCAAAATTTTTCTGAGAGTCAAAATGCCTGTTACATTTCTAAGAATGATTTTATTCCTTTACTATCCCATTTGCTCCACTTACTTTTGGCTGGAATGCACAGAATGGCTGACTTGTGTGCCGAGTGAAATTTTAAGCCAAACCAGTAATAACATTTTTTGACAGCTGCTCCCTTGAGTTTTCCCTCCCAGATCTTCATACTTATAGAACCTGGGAAGTTGGAAAACTTAGATTGCTGGGTGTTCTTTCAGGTTGAACTCCTGAAAATTATTTCAGGGAAAACAAAATTAACATACTATGTTAATTTCATTTCAGAATACACAACTTCTCTGAAAAAGATGAACAGAAAAAAGCAACAGAACTAGCCCATGTTTGAACACCTTGGAATTTGGGATGCCTTTATCACATACTCTACCTTGATGAGAAACGATCTGTCTCCTGAGACAGTGGCCATTTTGTTTGCAGTTGCTGTTAGGTGAGAAAGGTGCACTCTGTTTCCTCCAAAAACAGAATTACTTTTATTTCTTGGGTTTTTTCTTGAAATTAGAAGAAAAAAAACTTAAAGACCAAGAGAAAAGTGGAAAGGTTTTGTGTACATACATGGGTATAAAAAATAAAAAAAACTGAACCAAAGCTAATATAAATATAAAGTAAATAAACATAATCTATAACCATAGATGGTGTTATAATTTGGTACTTACCTGCATTTTCATATATATTTTGTTGGAGAGAAAATAGGAAGCTGCACCAAGAGATGTTGCAGAACTGCAGCACAGTGTCCACAACACCCTTCTCCAGAAGCAGTTGAATACACAGCAGTTCCAGGCTTTATCCCTCATAATTACATCAGGTGTTACCATTATTCTGCACACCATCAACATAAAATATTTTACTTTTAATCAAACACCTAGCTATTGATTGTCATTTCAAAATTACTCGATTTTTGAGAAAAGAATCCAGACCTTAACTGCCAGTGCAAACCCACATTTTCTGTGGCAACTGCTGATCTCCACAAGGGCAATAAGAAAACTCCAAAAGGCAGTGGAAGAGCCCCTTGCTCAGTAGCCCTATCAAGCAAGCCCATTTTGTCCTTGGAATAATGCATTGTATGGTATTTTCTACCTTGTTTGGTATTTAGAGTTGGAATTTATTGCCAGGCTTCCTGGCAGCAAGCTGTGCAGGTTGCAGGCGGAGGCTGATGGAGGTGAGTGAATTAATGTGGTGGCTGTTTGGAATGTCGTCCAGCTGCCAGGGAGAATTATGTTTGTTTGCCTTTGGCACAAGTGTGAAAGGAACAGCCATAGATTTCAGAAGTGTGAGTCTACATTTTTATATCTCACACTAATGAATACATTTTTTTGTATCCTATACATTTGGGGAAATAGAATTTATTTGTAGATTTTATTTACCACTTGTGTGGTAGAGAAGGAATGTTTCCTCAGAGACTGAACTTGTACTTTAGAAAAGAAAAAGCAAAAAAAGAAAGAAAAAGAAAGAAAAGACCTGACTAAGCCAAAACAATGTCAGTTAAAGTCATCCAAATGTCACTATTTTTGCAACTATATCTAAAGTCAGATTATAGAATGAGGAATTTCAGCAAGATTTGAAAATTTCTTCATGTAAGATTGTTTTAGTGGTGGAGAAATGTTGCTGAAAGACATAACTTTGTATTTGTTTCCTGCTGGAAATTTATTTCTTCCAGTCAAATCTTTCCTTTACCTATAACCTGTCAGTTATCCCTACCCCAACCCCTGTGCTATCAACAGAGGGATGATAATGCTATTTGTAATGTGCTCTGATGTGAAAAGTGCTATGGAAGATTGAATTGTTGTTGCTGATAGGACCAGAAATTTCCCCAACCAGATCTGTCAATAGCTGACACTGAAACAACAAGGTACAAAGTGCATTTGAAGACTGTCAGACACCATTGCTTTTTTGTTTTCTTTAGCAAACTATTCCTTAGATAACTGAATTGACCTAGCATTGCTTAAAAAGATCAAGTGCTCAAAAGATCAAGTGTCTCAGAAAGAAAAGGCTGGAAAGAATAATATTAGTTACTCCATACTATGCAAAGCCTAATGATCTCTTGTCCCATTATAGTAAGTAAATAAAACTGTCACTTACACCTCTTCTGTTGATCTTAATAATATAGGAAGGAAAATAGCTTTCTAGTTTTGATACAGTAATGAACAAAAACCAATAATCTGCAAAATTATCTATTTTTAATAATTTGCAAAAAGTCACACCATAGGACAGATTTCAAAAAAGACAATAATGAATACCTATACCTAGTATCTTAGTTTCTTTGTACAGGCATGTAACTTACATATATGATCAGAAAAATTGTGATTTCAAATAAGCTTTGCAATTTAATTTTAATTATTCTGAATTTATTGTCTATATGTTAATTGATTGTTGTTAAGACTGCAATATACTGTAGCATACTTTGATGACTATTTGAGGAGCAGCAAATATATTAAAGAGAAAATAATTTGTTGAGCCAATATTCCTCAAATCCTTGTTCCATTCTAACCACTTAAAGAAAAATATTTGCAATCTTAATCAGAGCCCTTCAAGGAAGCAAAGATGTTTTAAGTGGCATATCCAGCAGAAGAAAGAAAAATAGATGTAAGCTTGCAAACAAGACTATTTTCTGGTAGGATGAAGATGTGAGATGTCACTTTGGAGATGGGATTAGGAACGATGAGGCAGAGACAAGAACAAGGAAGAAGGAAAAGGGGGGGGACAAGAAGAATAAAAAGAACAATAGAAAATAGGGAGTGGAGGGTAAATAATGTGACAGAGAAGACTGAAAATAAAAGTCAGTGGGGACAGAGAAAGAGAATAAGAGACGCCAAGGGGCAGGGGAGAGACAGAACTACAAAAAATGAGTGTAGGGTAAAAAAACTGTAAAGGGAGGAAAAGAATCTCACATGAGTGCTAAACTTAAGGAAGAATGGCAAGTCCCTCTTGGATGAATCAGTGCTTCCCAATTACCCACATGCAACCCTTCTAAGTCACCCTATGATAATGGCTGCGCAGCCTCAGTGCCAAGACAACAATTTGGAGCTGTGGTCCAGTGTCAGAGGGAGCAGAAAAGATGGCAGAAAGAGTCCTGTGGCAGGGAAACCTCACTTCTCCCCAAGCCAAGTGTTCCTGCCAACAGACCCAGCTGCAGCTGGCTACGGCTGGAGTCACTTGGTACTTGCTCTGCACGCAGGGTGAGCGACCCAAGAGCCGCAGGGGTGCTGCAGGCAGCCAGACCGCTACAGCTTCCCCTCTGCTTTGCAAGCCAGTGCCTAGGGAACTGAGGGTAGAACGATATCTGAAGAACAGAGCAGCAGGAGAAATAAGGAAAAGGAAAACCAAAAGAGGGCAAAAGAGGGAAGAGAGTAAAAGAGGAAAGCAATTAGTGGTCATGGCCTCTTTACAGCAAGAAATGACTCGTACTACATACATAAGTGATCCCTATGCGAACTGTAAGCGGGAGAGGCACAGCAAGGAGCCTGCTGTGGATCTCATGAGCTGAGTAATATACATGAAAGCATAAGAGTGACACATTTCTGTCTCAAATCCAGCCACTCTTAAACATGGAAATACTTCTGCTAGGGCAGTTCAATGGTGTATATACATATCAGTTCCTTTCTGATCAGCTTTGACCTTTTCCAGAAGGCAAGCCTGGATTTATCTTCTTTATTTATTTTGCCAACATGGCTGTATTTTTCAGCATAGTAATTAGTTGAGTCAGTAGAGCTCTGGGAATAGACTGACATGTGCTCCCTCTTCTGGTTGGCATTTGCTTCTACACACCGAGGTCAAAGTAAAGACAAATTTGGGTCCTCTAGCTTCTTAGAGAGACTTAAACCACTCTGTTTACTCTATTTTGATACGACTGTGAGACCTCCGCTGCTCATTGTCCTATTGGACCAAAAGGATACGAACATTGATGCACTTGTGCCTTTCAGACAAAAGATTTTACCATCCATGAAGTCTATTCATGGATTTGTTTGTTAAAATAGTATTTCTACTGTTTTACTGATATGAGCAGGCATTAGTGCCACTGTTTTCTTCCCCACAACGAAAGGTCACTCATGCTCCCTCACACAGCCATTCCCAGCTGAGCTCTTGAACACAAGGCAACCAAAGTTTCATTTTGGGGGGATCTGATACATTATTAAAGGAGCACTATTGCAGGAAGTCTTGCTGGTCCACTTCATTTGAATACACAAATAGTAGGAAAACACAATGCTAAAATATATCCTTAGTGAAAGAGCTCAGTCAAAGAATTTCTGTGAAAAGCATTCGATCCTTACTTTGACTGTGGCCTGTTGTGGCATAACCATGTGAGCAAGTACCTACAGTTGGTCATGGAGTGGCTCAGTTCAGAGGGCCAAAACCTGCTGTCTGCAGGAATGGGGCTCTCAGGGCTGGCTCAGCACTGCTTATTGAACTAAACTCAACAGCGATCAACTCTCGAATTCTAATCTTGTCTCTAACACCGACTCCTGGTCAAAACCAGTTATGATCTTTTGGATTTGCTTCTACATCTACAGAGAGGGAGTAATCCTTGCTTGTAATATTTACCAGGCACACTGAAGCAGATCTTCAGCATTCACACCTCATATCATCTGTTAAACTGCCTCTACTTGACTGGGGACTAGGTCAGGCCTCTTTGGTGCTACCACATAAATGTTAAAACTTAACCATCATCTGGTCTTCAAAAAGAGCAGGTCCAATTCCCTGCCTTTTTTTTTTTTCTTTTTTTCCTTTTTTTTTTTTTTTTTTTGTGTGGAAAGTAACTCTTTGAAATATTGTTCTAATAAAAAAGAACAGAATAAATGTCTACTTGGCCAGTTCTTACGTCAAGATCTAGGACAGATTGCTGGATAGTATTTAACATTCAGAGTGGAAGTATTACTTTGGCCCTCAGGCAAAATGAACCAAAAACTTGTCTACAGTCATGCCAACAACAAATACTGAAGAAAGCAAACTTTTTTTTATTTTAAATATAGTCTTTGAGTTTTTTCAAATAGAGAGACTAAATTTGGACCATTGTCTTGGAAATAAACTTAGAGAAAATCTAGATTTTTTTCCTGTTCATCAATTTTCTAAATATTTAAATTTAAAATGATCTGTCAATTTCTATTTCATCTTCTAGAATTTTGTCTTTACTGGTTTTTAACTGTTTCCTACCATTTTCACAGTTCAGTGCTTACAGACAGTAAAGCAGCTGAACAAAATAGGTACCTACTAATATTTCCAGATCTTTTTTAACCCACAGGCAAAGCTATACTCCATTTGTCCATAAGAATTCCACTCAAACTTTTGGGGGTTTCTTTGGGGTTTTTATTGTATGAAATCAATATTCAAATATATATTCAGTTAAGTTATCAGCTAATGCTTGCTAGATCTTACATCAAATCTGAAAAAGTTAATTTTTATAGTATAATCCAAACGGAAATGCAATTTGTGTGAGATTTGCTTTACTGTCATTATCTACCACATTATTGCAGAACGAATCAGCACATTGCTAAGACAATATTTGCGGGACACAAAATGCTCAAAGTACACAAAAACATTTGTTGATTATGTGATACAGATATATCTCAAATGCATATGTATCTAAAAATCTTTTTAGCAACACTATCTTGTTTCAAAGAAACAAATCAAATAATGCATGCTTTCATTTGAGACCAGTGAAATAAAGCAGAGCTGATGGGGTTCATACTCTTTTCTGACCAAAACTCATTCATCTAACTAAATATTTACTCTGTTGGATACCCAATTCCTTGTCAACCCAAAGAAAAGCTGATACTTCAGAAACATACATCCGAGGCAAATATTTTACAGCTATAACACACAAACAACTCCAGTGACAGGAATTCCTGTGTCACATTATAAAAACCTGAGATATAAAACCACCACACCCTGCCCTTTTGCTTGTATCATTGGTCCCCAAACTCTGCTTTGTGAGTGCCTGCTGAGTAGATTGCGGCCTTTCAGGGAACACCACTGGGCACAGGTTTGGAGAGCCCTGAGAGGCAGCAGAGTAGAGCACCATGGCCTGTGACCTGCCTTGTGACCAAACACACCACACGGGTCCCCTGGCATACAGTACAGCTCACAGCTGGACAATGCTCCAGAGGCAAAGCGCTTGGCCAGCAGTGCTGCCCGTCCTACTGAGAGAGGACCAGAGCTGCCTACCTCAACCTTAGAATGGAATTTCACTCAAAATGAGGAGGAAAGGCTTCACTTGTTGTGGTAACAAGGAAATTAATCTTGCCCAGGGCACGTTCAAGTTTAAATCACTGCTCTCAGATTTGAAGCAGTGTCTGAAATGGGGATTCACCATGACAGGTATATACTTAGCCGCAGTTATGTGTCTGTCATCTGTCTCCTTTGTGGATTCTCTTGCCTTCAAAACATGCTGAAAAGTCTTGATTTCACCCTGCATCAGAATGAAACCAAATGCCAAAACCTCAGAATTTTTCACGAAACAGAGTCCTTGTTTCCTGGCCAGCCTTATTATTGAACCTTAATATGATACAACATGTGTCCATATTTGCACACATGGTCCACAGCCCTTACACATGTGTAAATCCTACTGAAGTCATGTATAAAGGATCAGGCTCTAAGGCTGTTATAGAAAAAGTTCATGTTTCACTGACTTTTTGGTATTCTTTGAAGATATTACATTTAGAGTAAATATAGAGAAGTACATGTTATATGCAAGATTTTCAGAGAACATTTAACTTCCACACCAGAAGGTCACATCTAAGGCAATATGGTCTTGGAACAAGTTCAAAGTTGTCACACTTGATAAAAATAGCTTAAAGGGCACATAACTGTGCTGGAATATGGGAAAACAGTGGAACATGAGAGGGGGAATGATTGAAGGCCCCATTACTAATTATGTACATACTTTGTTGCTATTGAAAGCTAGGTTTCCAAGCATGTACATGGTACTTAAGTTAAATAAAAGTCCAAGCAATTAAAAAAATATGAATGCTTTTGCATTACTATATCTAAGGAAAGAACCTTTTACAAATATAATTCCCTAGAATAAAGGAAAATCTTTTAAAAATAAACAGACAATAAATGTATCTAGGGTTTTTTTCTGTTTGTTCTTAGTTTCAAAATTATGTTTATATACTTACATTTTTGCACTGCTTGCTAGTATTTTTGTAATATTTTATTGAAAATCAAAACATATATTTATTTTGTTAATATAAGAAGCTACATTCACTTTTTTTCATATTTCACTTCAAATTGCTGCAATTTTTTCAGTTTCTTCTAACCTCCTGAAAGAGGGACAAATGTACACAACAAACTGAATCTCAGGAAAAGTTGAATCACACTGGAAGATGGGTTGTTATAGCACAATATGTGGTACATTATTAATACAAGTTTACATTAAACTGCCTCCTGAAATACACACCATATTGGCAGTAATTAGCCCTTAGGACTGTGTTCTACGTATTGGATACCTGTTAAACCACAGTCAAATCTCCTGAGGATGCTTCAGCCATACATTTAAGTGAGTGCAAAATAAGGTCCTACTGCCCTTCTGCAAACAGATTCACTTGCACCAAAGTCCCACTAAAGGGGCAGTTTTTCAAGACTAGGACACTCTGTAAGTCATATGGGTCATATGTTTCCCACATACAAAGCCACACCATACATCTTCCAGTTTAATGTTTTGATTTATTGTGCTATTATGCTAATTTTGCCCTCGTAAAGAATGACATGCAGAGGAATCTTTTACTTTGCGTGTAACCGAGAAATTTGCTATATTTTGCACATACTTTTTAAAGATTGATGGCATGGTGCAATCTTTGTGCCAAAACATGAAAAAAGCTAATGTTTAATGATTTTGTAATGCAAGACTCTTGACTTAGTTCTGCCCAGAATTATTACATGCAGGGCTCAGTCACGTCCTAGTCCTATCTATCTCAGTGCGGCTCTTGATGATGAGAAAACAAAATTGCTACCTTCCATGCTTGGGAACAAATTTTTCATTCATCTGTATTTTTCCCTGTAGAGAAATGGTCTCAGATAGAGGTATTTTTGACCAGGTTTGGTCTCATAGGAGACTGATATATGTTACCATGGGAGGTAACATATTTTATGGCAACAGTCTGCAAAAGGTATGTTCTGTGACAGCAACAGGGGTTTTTTTGCCATAATAATGAAGTGCTTAAGAATTGAAGATATCCCTTCAACCAGAGAAAGACACCTGACAGCAAAGGTGCCCCACGCCTCCCACGATGCAAACAGCTAACAGGAGGATTTTATATCTTTGAGGATTAGGAAGTAAACGATTGGAAAAAGGGCCTGAAAGCTGAACTCCAGGAGGTGCACTGGATACACAGAACTTTCTATACATTTCTTTAAAAATGTATAACCATGGAGAAAGGTTACATTATATTGCAGCAGAGAAGCAACAATGTAATTTATGCTGCTCAGTTTAAAAGCGTCACATTTTTATACAATAACAAAAAAGTAGAGAGTCTGAGTCATTAGAAAAATACTTGCACAGCTGGTAAATTGTATTTTTTATGGACCTTATACATGTGATTCTAAGCACTAAGTATACACATTATTAGGGTCAATCTAAATCCAGGCTGATGAAAAATCTGAAGTGTTGGAGGATTTAGAATCTTCCTGTGGATTTTGTTGTAGCCTCCACATCTATGCTTTCATTAAAATAATATCTGTTCTAACTTCCCAGGTTTTAAAAGAGGCCTTTACAACTTTAACCAGTGCACTGTCTCATAGACTGTACAGCCAACAGATTGAAACAATACCATCAGGATATATGTAATAACTACTATATTTATTCTGTATTTTTTGTCTTCCTGGAATGGATTGACCACTGATTCAGAAGCAAAGAATTACTGTGATATGGCCCCAGCTTCTCACTCAATTGGAGATGGCAATGTTTTAGTGGTTTTAGTGCTAACCATCTATGAAAGAGCACAAAGGTAGCACACCCCCAAAGAGCAAGAAGATCAGGGTCTGTGCGGCTGTTACAACCCCACTAAGAGGATTGTACTGCTCTGTACTTTCATCTTTGTAAAGTGAGAGTGAAACAGTCCATCACAAAGCTGGGGAAAAAATGACTCATCTGCTGACCATTCTTATTTTGTCTTGGTGTCCGGAAAGAAGCGCTTCATTTTTTTACTGCATCTGGACAAAGACAGACCTACTGGAAGTGCTCCCAGCTCCCTGAAGATCCTAGGATCTTTTGGGTTAAACTCATACTCTATTCAGGCTTGGGTTCACCTTCTTTCCCAGTCATATTTACACACCACATTTCTTTTGGCTGTATTTCTCTGTGGTCACTATATCCCTTCGTTTATGTAGGGGACAATTCTGAGAACTGCAGTGAACAGGAAGGTTTTTAGTCATCTTGCCAGTTCATATTATTTGCTGCTGGAAAGCCCTTGAGCTGGTAAAGATTGGGAGACATGCAATTCTCCATGAGCTAATGACCATTGCTTTCATCTCAAATGGTTTTAAGGGCCATCCAAGTAATGCAAACTAGATTTACATTACTCCAGTCTAATGAATTGGATCTCATTGAAAAGATTTTGCTACCAACATTTCTTGCAGTGGAGCAAAACTAAAAGCTGCAGTCAGGAATCAAAGTAATGTTTTACAAGACACTACACAAACCCAGAAAAAAAAGATGATCCCTGCCTGAAAAATATACAACATAAAGGTGTCACTTGGCTTTATGCTTTCCCCAGATGTAGCAGTTGGCATGTGTTTGTACATCAGCTTTGCTACATGAAAAATGGTTGCATCTAATTACATCCTAAGGTAACAACATGGAGATATAACTGATGGATGGGGAGCCCAAGGACATAATCACATGACAGTGATCCATTGGACAGGGAGGGTATCAGTTCCCTTGCTCCTAGATGCTGTCGTATTGATAGACATCCTGGTGACAGTGAATTTTATAGAAAGGAGATGACAAAGTATAGAGAGGGTTTTCAGAGGTGTTTAAAACATGCCATCTGCATGTATGAAAGACTGCTTAGGTGATAACATGCACAGGGTAAAAAACTTGGTGTTGGGATGGTTATTTGCATCTCTGCCAGCGCAGAAGGGCCTAAGCATCTGCAAGAGTAAGGAGGGAGAGTAAGCGTAATGTGCTCGAAAGAAGTGCAAAGCACTGAAAATTAAATCCTTCATCTCTATTGTGATAAACTCAAACAACTTAATGGAGGGATGCAAAGGGGAGGTTGGTACTTTATAGAGAAATGGTATAAATTTGCAGTAGTCAAGTGCTTTAGAAAGGATGCTCTTGTACCTCAAGACATGAGCTGATGAGAACATGAACTTTGTCTTGCTAATTAATAGCAGCTGTTCCACTTTCAGAAGTTTTCCATTTGTAAAGTTTAGGTTACCTTGAGAATTTTTTCCCAGCTTCCTTAAAGGAAGTATTCATCATTTCTCAGTATCAAATTTGTGTGTTTGAAAGAAGCAAATACACTCTGCTATGAAATACCACTACTTCTCCCTTTTCACACAGATTTGTTTCTTTTTGAAAAAGAAATTGTGTGACACATTAGAAAAAGCAGAGGTATGAAGAAAAAGTAGCCTAAAATGACTCAGTTTTTCCAGGTAACTTGTGACCAGAATTAAAATAAGCAGCTGTCTTCTGTTGCTAAGAGAATATCTTACAACACTAAATTGTTAGGCCTAATTTGCATTTCTAGAAATATCACATGTTTGTTTGAAAACACAATAAAGGTTATGACAAAACGTGGATGAAAGAATGAGACCCATTGCTGCAAAGCAGGTGATTCATGTAGTGTCAGCTTTTCAAATAAAATCTAAAAATTAATTTCGGAAAGTTCTTTCCATCTTATAGACTTGCTGATATTTGTTCTTAGGCATGAGAGCTATCTCTGGAAATCTTGAATAAACTATCAGAAACGTAGTGTCTGGATATAAGCAAGCTTTATTTTTGCAGCTCATGTCACAAATGTAAACTACTGATAGACTGAGTTTGTTGTATTTACTTCATTTCTCATACAGACCTTGAAAATTTCCAATATCAAGCAAGATTCAGGAAAGAGTGAGAGCCATCACTAATAAAAGATTTTGCAGTATCTTACACAGTATTTCAATAATCTCTCACTTCAATCATGCTATAAACATTTGCACACTTTATAAAACAGTCTTTCAAATTTTGGCTACCATTAATAACCTGGGGTAACACTCTCCCCATCCTTCCAGGTTTTAGATTATACAGAGAAAATAATAGGTGAATATCATGTAACTGAAATGGCATCCACACCATCACATCCATCATCTTTGGACAAATGAATGATATCAATCTGTACAGAACTCTTCCCTATATTATGCCTGGATGATATAAAATGTGTAACAAGAAGTATAGCAAGAAGTTCTTTGCATCACATCAATGCATGTGGGATACAGCACACTGGAAATCAATATTAACTGACAGTGTGTTTCAGAAAAGAATGGACTGACAAAAGAAAAAAAAAAGAAGTAAGTCTTTGAAATGAAATGTAAGATATGCAATCCTGCCTACTCAGAGAATTTAAGATTGAAGGGAGAAGTTTCAACCTTCTACATCTTCCAATTCATCCCTAGGTTACTGTTGTTACCAACACTGAATTGAAAATGTGGGCAGGAAATTACATGAATGAAAAGAAAAAAAGATGGAAAGCAAGCAACTGATAATGGCTGCTGAAACAGCAAGAAGCACTCACTTAAAAGGAAAAATAAATACAGGGTGTCTCAAAATTAGCAACCAAACCAAAAATGTCTCAAAACTGCAGTGTGATGAATAGACTCTACACCTTGTTTTTCAGGGGCAGAGGGAATTCTGAGCAGTCATTCTATCAGAAGTGGGATCCTTGCAGAGCTTTTACAACTATGGATTTTTGGAGAGGTGTGAAACAGCTACTTAATTTCCTGATAAAATACATCAGAAAATCATTTAAGGCTAACATCTGTAAGTTCTTGGAGGGAAAAAAAGTTAGCCTACCTAAGGCCTGTAAATTATATGCTAGGACAAAGACCTAAAATATTACTAAAAGTTCTGGAAATGACAAAAAGCCTCTGTCTTACAAAAGATCTATGTATCTCAATTATCAGTTTTCCATATTTTCTCTTCAGTCCTTTATCCATTTCACAGTCTGATTTCAATTTATACAGATTGATTTAAATATTAGGACCCATGTTTACTTATCTATAAAGTCCAAGAAACCCAGAAGATCAGCCCTGAAATATTAAAGATTTTATTCACATGGAGCTGAGTCTGCCATTCAGGTTCCAAGGGTGACTTTGTGGAGTTGGCACATTTTCTTGGCTTTGCAGCTCCTGTTGCTGTCCAACATGCCTGATATTCATTAATATCAGCTCTACAATATGTAAATCAAATCTAAGATCATTTTTGTTCACATGATGCAGAAATTTTAGAACAGACTTCAGCTTCTGCAGGAATGTTCCTGGTACAGCTGCAGGACAAGCCAAAGAAAGGGCATCACAGACTGTTATAGTTTCACTGAAAAACTCGCTTTGCCAAGAAATATTGAAAGGAACTGGATTTTAGCATAGTTCCAGCAAAAAAGGTTCCTGAGCTTTGCCATTTTTATCTTCATCCTCTAAAGAACTGTACTAATTTGAAAACAAACCAGTGGGAGGCAACAAGTCAGAATAACAATTTAACAGGGAAATCAAAAAATAAAGCCAAAAAACACTGGGTTAAACTGACAAGAGTCAGGATACAATCTGACACCCTGTTAGTCAGGGTGGTGGTGGCAGTCTGATAAAATGGTGGCTGCAGTCCTCCTGAAGTGATAGATGTGGTTCTGTCAAAGCAGTGATCCTGTAGAAAGGGGCTGTTGTTCCTCGGAAGCTCCAGTGGTGGCTATGTAGCTCCTGTCCTCTGGGAATCCAATGGAAAAGGGTGTCTGTGGTGTTTGGAATCTCAGATTATATCCAGGATGGAATGCTTGGTTCCTCCTCCTGGGTGGAGCATCTCACAATGGGATGATGAGTCATGAGGCAAGGTGTTGATGGGCTCATTAACAGAAGATAGTCCGGAGGGAGGAGGCAAGGAACCACTGCCCCACCTGGTTTCAACAGCTCATGAGGATGGTAATAGAATGCACTGCAACCCAGGACAAGAACCAACAAACGACACAGAAAGAAGCTGTTGGTTACTTTTAAACTTTTGATAACATATAAAAATTTTTACTGAAGAAAAATTATAATAGCAGAATATGTATAAATATTTATTTGAAATATATTGACAGCATATTTATGCACTTCATATTTACTGAAAATCATTCATAGGTACAAGTACATATAAAATCATAGACTTGTAATTTTTTGTAAATGCAAATATGTAAATACCAGAAAAAAGTGATCATTTAACTCATGAAAAGCAGGACTATTTTAAAAGACTGTATGCTAGAAGCTGTCATTGAAAATACACATTTTGCATGAACAGTATTGCAACAGTCTAGCAAACCCTGTGTGAAACTTTTAGTGCATAAATCTCCTCATACCCAGAGGCGGTAATAAGTTACAAGTTTCTCTACATATTCAGTTTGAAATTGTCAAACATATATTTCATGTACTGGAACCAGAAATAACATCTTCTTGGCTGACTTTTTTAACGTATTTCATAATTAGGTGTAGAAGTCAAAGATACCACTTTCTACCCAAAGGATACATAAATCCTTCAAGTGTATCAGAACAGGTCAAATACTGCTATATACCCTAAAATTTCACTACTGCAAGGTAGGTAATTGTTCTCCTTTGTCACTAATTCAACAAAAACTTGAAAACCACTTTCCAGTTTTAACTTTCCTGGTTAGATAGCCATGTCTGCCTCTCATGATTTACCTGAAAATTATACTCCTAGAAGACTAAACTGTACATTTCCACCCTGTTCCATTCAGGTTTCTTATCTTGTCTTTCATTCATTCAGTCATGTGAATAAAATTCAGGACCATGCATTCTGGAGACGTAATACTGCCTCTTTATTTGAGGTTTAATAATTCCTAAAGCAACCAAATGTATGTACAAAGAATTTATGCATGCAGGCTACATTTTAAAACACCAGTTACTGTAGCTAAATCCTTACATTTGAGTGCACCGTCACTGTCTGGACCAAACCATTTCCAACCCAGCCCTGCTCACCCGGGTTAAGTTGGCTGTTAGTCCATTGGTCACCCTTGAGAAGAGGGGATTGGACAGATCCCCGTTAACTCGGAGTGAACGCTCACCCACAGAGGAGACGTCAGGTGAGACTGGTGAAGCTGGAGCCGGGTTAGCATCTGAATCTGCACAAATGTGCCCTGCTCCCCACTGTCCTGAGCACTCTGAACCCCAAACTGCTGCAGGGATTTAAATTTAGCAGGGTTGGTAAAAGCGTTTTCCTAAAAAGCCAGATGAGGCAGCAATGAGCTGGGATTATACAGCAAAAGCTTCCAGAACTTCATGACCTTTGATCACTAAATTAATACTTTCCTGTTTAAATCAGAGTGAATGTAACTGTTCCAACAGACTCTTGCCCATAATCATAGTTACAAATAATAAATTTATTTTGATCTTTTTTGAATACTAATTTTCCGTTTTAAAGGTCCCAAAATTAAATCTATTTTCCTTAACACTTGAAAAAAATTACCACTTCAGGACTATGGCTGAGAGCTTTTTCACTATGATTTTCAGGCACAATTTAGGGAATAGAAGAACAAATAAAACTTATGATAGACAACTGTTTGCACCTTAAAACTTAGAATATACCAAAAATTCAGATTACAGTGAAAGCATATGTGCAATTTAAAAAAAAATTTGCTTTTGTTGTTTCCAAATTTCAAATCTATGTGCATTTTGGTGAGCTTGAAAATAACCCCATAGTAGTATGGGGTCTATTATAGTAATAAAAGTGGCATGGCAATTTTTGTTTCCCAGTTTCTGATTTATGATTTAATAATTAGGTAACAGGGCATCACCAATAACCTATTTACTTCTAATAGTAAACCGGATTGATTTACATTGTTTGTTTTTGTTAATGTAGTTTTTTAATGTTTGAAAAATATTAGAAGATACATATTTTTCGTCAATTTAGTTTGAGCTCAGGAAATTCCCAGTAAAACAGAGAGGGCAAATCTTAATATGTTTATAGTATACTATTCTTATATATTACAATATATATATATTTATACATATATTTTACACCTATCTATAATATACTACATAATTTACTACAAGTGTAATCTGTAGTAAAAACAGAAAAAGGAACCAACAAGAAATTTTACAAATCAACTAGTCCATGTTTTAACACCTACAACAGGAGGAGAGAAAGAAGCCTAAGTAATTTTTATTTTCCCCACAGGTACTTCTGAAGTATCTCTATTCATATTGATAATTTATGATTACGATCTCCCTCATGCTGTCAGTCTCATGCTGTCTACAGGACACCTCAGTAGGCTCTAAAGAATCATAAACCAGCCGTTTTCTGCCACATGAATACATTGAAATCTTCTGGGACCAGTTGCCTATATGCATGCTGCTGTACTTGGAGGCATTGGAGCAGAACAGACATGGACAGCAGTTTGCTCAGTAACCTGATTAAAGGATCCAGTGTTAGCTGAGGGACATTGTGAAGGAGGTTGGAGGAATAAAAACCTTTTTCCAGTTAAAAAAGAAGATCCTCACAGGTTGTCTTTCAACCCTTCTTGTCAATAACCTCAGATTGTCTTATGTCCTGCAAACTGCCCAGGTCAAACTTTAAAAAATCTATTTAGATGTCTATTTTCCACGTTTTTCCCCTTGATTGCAGCCTCAGGTAGTTTGCCCTGGTTGATGCCATGCCTGGAGTGCTGTGTCCATTTCTGAGGTCTCCAGCTGAAGAAAGACAAGGAACTACTGGAGAGGGTCCAGTGGAGTACTATGAATTTGATGAGGGGTCTGGAGCAACTCACGGATGAGAAAAGGCTGAGACGGCTGGGGCTGTTTAGCCTGGAGAAAGAAAGACTGAGAAATGATTTTACCAATGTCTATCCGTATCTGAAGGAAGGGTGCCAAGAGGATGGAGCCAGGCACTTCCCAGTGGCGCCAAGCAGTAGGATGAGGGCAACAGGCAGAAAATGATGCACAGGAAGTTCCAACAGAACATGAGGAAGAACTTTACTCTGCAGGTGACAGAGAACCCAGGGAACAGGCTGCATAGCAGAGGTTGTGGAGTCTCTTTCTCTGGAGATATAAACCCTCCTTGATGCAATCCTGTCCAGCCTGCTCTACGTGAACCTGCTTTAGCAGGAGGGTTGGACTGGGTGATCTCCAGAGGTGCCTTCTAACCTCAACCATTCTGTGATCGAGTAATTCTGTAACAGCCACCTAATCATCCTCTACCATTTTTAGATTTTTCTCATTTTTTAATGAACTCTATTTTTCCCCTCCATTTTGTATTTCATTGATCCCACTTCTGTTGCAGAAAATGGGAAATAGCCTATAGCAACAACACCGAAGCCAGAAACACATTGACAGACTCTTTTATCAAGAAAAAGTACTCTGCAGGTAGATGTTTCATGAGGACCTCCTTGAAATGCTTTTTTTTTTCATGTCTGGCCAAAAGTGACACCTTTTTGTATACACTTTTTCAGTCTCCAGGTAAACTGTATCTACTTTTGTTAGCTTTTCAGAGACTTCCAATCATTCAAGTTATATGATTGAACAAGATTCACATACCACTAGATCTGCAATTTTTAATTATACCTATCCTGCATGTTTCAGTGAAGTGTTGAAATACTGAATAAATTGGACTAGCTCAAGGAGCTGACATTTCTAGAAAGGCATGCCCTCGCTGCTGTAGTATGCCCAAGCTCATTACTGCACACCACCTGCCTACTACCTGCAAATCCCCCATGTACTCAGCTCTCATCCCTTTGTACATCAGGGACCTTCACAACCTTCTCCAGCTATTCTTGGTTCATACCATCCATTTCCTTTCTTTCAAAGATTTATTCCTGCATGATCCTTTCCTTCAATTTTTTTTCCATTTTTTTCCTACTGTGGGAAATAAATTATTCAGGGTGTCAACACGCTTGAACTAGAACTGAGATGGAGGTAGTTATAATGAAATGCTAATTAACTGCCAGGAAAATTACAGAGTTGTTCTCAGCTGCTAGGTCTGCCAAGCAGCTGCCAGGAGCACTATGTGTTTCCCCTACTCTTCTTCTCATTTTGGATTTGGATTCTCATTTGATTGATTTTTCACCAAAATAGGGCGTTGTCCTTCAATTCTGAACTTTCAGAAAACATTCTAGCACTGATTGGCTATGTCATTCAAAAGTAATAACATAACGGACAAAGAAAGAGAGGACTGTTTTTCTGTTGAAATAAGGGCTTTTGATGCAGGCTTAGGGTGTGCTTCAACATTACGCTTATCTGTTGGCACATCCCTCTGTTGTGTCAATGCAACTCTGTGGGGAGGCTGTGCTATAAATGAGGTTGTTTCCATTAACATTGATTATTTCACTGAGCTGGCTTGCAGTGCAGACTCCTGAAAAGTTTTACCAGTAAAATTCATGACTCTAGCAGAGGGACAGAAAGGTATAACAGTTCTGCAAAGGAATTCTTCAAGAACGTTCGTCCTAGAGAAATTGTTTAGTCAGAAGTACAACTTTAATTAAAGACCACTGACACTGTTAAAATCTTCCTGTCCCTCACCTGCCTGCTACCACTTCTTAGCCACAGGTTAACATGCCACAGGCGCTGAAGAATGGTCGATCATACCCTCAAGTATGAGTTGTGGGAGTGGTGACCACTGTTAGAAGAAAAGCAGTCCAAGCTGCTTTGACTCTTTGAGAGGTGAAAGACTGCCTTATGGGCAGATGGTGACTCATGAGTGAAGATGGCACAGCAAGTGAGGCAATGGTGTATGCAAAATGAAGTTTGATTCATGGTTAACTCAGCATGTGTATACCAGAGGCAGACCAGACAGGTAATCCAACAGGAGTTGGAGCCTCCAGACCTTGATTAGGTCAGCCACATTTAAATACGTGTACTGCTATAGTGGTAGGCTCCCACCCAAGCACTTGCTGTTTGGGCTTCACATGAACTATCTCAGATGCTGTATAATGTTGTCTTATCTGTTTTCAGCCACATAACTACACTGGAGATTAAACACGTGGGATTTCAAATTTCCGGCAGGAATATGTAACTCAAGAGGCATATCTCAGGCCTTCCTTTAAAACTCAAACCAGAGGCCTTTGTAAAAGGTTATTCATTATCTACATCAAAGCCATGCCCACAGGCACTGCTTACTGCACTTTTCCCTGACAAAAATGAGCCCAGCTCCTTTCCAGATCACCCACATGCCAACACGTCAGTCTGCAAGGATTCTATTAACTCACCTTTCCAGGGCATTTTCTGGGTGCCACAAGCAACCCCAAAAGACTCGGGGCTGCTGGAGAGGGCTTTTCTTTACGATCTAGAAAAGTGAGAAGCACTCTTGGCATGCAGAACATCAAGGGTGTTCCTGGGTGTCAGGAACTACTCTCACATCTGAAATGGTGAAATTGAGAACCTAAGCGGAACCTTGCTGTAAACCAAGCCAGAAAATGCCCACCTTTATTAAGAAGAGTAGGAACAAGAAATGTTTGCTGCCACTGGAGTTTGCCCCACACAGTCATTTGTCAATTATAACAACCTGAACCAAACCTTGAAGCTGGTCGAGGCAGTGGCACATCTCAGAGGTTCACAGCGCTCCGGATCAGAGCCCGCCATGCCCAACCTCCCCACGGCAGCGGATCATGCACCCCTGGGGTGTGGCCGGGCCACTCGGCCCTGGGAGGAGACTGTGTCGACTGCTGCGTGCAGTTCTGGGCCCCTCAGTTCGGGAAGGACATTGAGGTGTGGACAGGGTCCCGGGAAAGGCAGTGGAGCTGCTGGAAGGGTCTGGAGCACAAGTCTTGTGAGCAGCAGCTGAGGGAGCTGGGGATGTTTAGCCTGGAGAAAAAGAGGCTCAGGCGTGACCTTATTGCTCTTTACAACTGTCTGAAAGGAGGCTGTAGGCAGGTGGGAATTGGCGCCTCCTCCCAGAAAACAATCGAGAGAACATGAGGATATAGACTCGACCTGTGACAGAGGATGTTCAGGCTGGATATTAGGAGGAATTTCTTCACTTAAAGGGTGATTAGACACTGGAATGGACTTCCCAGGGAGGTGGTGGAGTCATCGTCCCTGGGGGTGTTTAAGTGAAGACTGGACGTGGCACTTAGTGCCACGGTAGAGTTGACACGGTGCTGTTCCGTCACAGGTTGAACTCGCTGACCTCGGCGGCCTTTCCCAGCCTCAGTCATTCTGTGTCCCTGCGGCTCCCACACGCAGTCCACGCGCTTCCCCCACATCACGGCCGTGCCGGGGAAACCCCGCCCCCTCCGGCCCCTCCCGGCCCCTCCCGGCCCCTCCCGGCCCCTCCCGGCCCCTCCCGGCCCCTCCCGGCCCCTCCCGGCCCCTCCCGGGCACGTGACCCCCACCGCCCTCAGAGCCGCCGCCTGGCCCCGCCCCGCGCTCGCGCCAAGCGCTTCCGGCCGAGGGCCGCCGGAGGACCGCGCATGCGCCGGCGAACCCGGAAGCGCCCGAGCGGCGGAGCCGGGGCGGGAGGCGCTGCCGGAGGCGCTGCGTGCGCGGCGCTCCCGCGGCCCGGCCGGCCCGGGGTGGGCGCGGAGCCTCGGGGCGCTGTGCAGAGCCAGGTAAAGGGGCCCTGAGGGAGCGAGGGGCCGCGGGGGGGACGTGCGAAGATGTGTCCCGAAGGTCCGGGCGCAGGGTTCCCGGGTTTGTGGAGGTATCCGGGTGGGGCTGCAGCGGTGACGGGACAGGGAAGGGTCTCTTCAGGACAGTGGGAGTTTGGGAAAGAGTGTGGAGAGGGATGGGAGTGATGGCAGCCCCTAATGTATCTTCAGCTCGGTTCATGAGCGATGTTGGTTTCTTGGAGTTCAGAGTGGCACGAAACTGGCGGGGTTGCCTTGTACACGGTGCTGAGACCGGTGAGGTGCATCTAAGGCGATATTTTAGTGTGGAGTCTTAAAAGTTAGAAATTACCCTTTTTTGGTGTTATCGATAAAAGTTTATCCTTTTGATGACTCCAAAAAGAAGTTTTCTTGTCACTTAAGTGCTGTGTGAAAGCATGGTAGACTGCTCGATCACCTTTTCTGTTTCTTCGTTCATTTAGATTTTCTTTTAAACAAGCTAATTACTAGTTCGTATGTGTATATATATACACACATACGTATGTGTGTGTGTATATACATATATCTACATATATATAACCTGAAAATCCAAAAATGCAAGTAGACGTGCTTGCATCTTTCTATGCATTTTATCTTTATATGTAACTGTATGAATCTCTGACTATAAACAATGTTTAGAATTATTTTCATACATTCAAACAACGGGAATGTTACATTATTGAAAATTAGACTGGAGATATATAACTAATATCTCAATCTCATTCTCTTTTCCTAGTGTGTGACCTGTAATACAGAGATCTTGCAGAATGCTGGAGTCCTATGTAACTCCTATTTTGATGAGTTATGTGAATCGTTACATAAAGAACTTGAAGCCTTCAGATCTGCAGTTGTCACTCTGGGGAGGAGATGTTGTGCTTAGTAAACTTGAATTAAAGTTGGATGTACTTGAACAGGTATGTTATGTTTATAGCAGTTACAGTCCATGTCTTTGATTTAAAAGAAATTGACTGAAATATTTTAGGTTGGTCTGCACAGCTAAGTAATAACTTAGTCCTTGCTGGTTTTCTTCTTATGCAAGTATTTTTTCCCCCTGCGTTTAGTTATTCTTGCTTTCATTTCATGCCATTTGTTTAGCAATGAATGGTAATTCTTACACATTCTATAAGTTATGGAGTGTGAAGAGAGGCTTTTTTGTGGATGTGTTTCTTCTTTCAGTAGCTATTATTTTAGGGTATGAACATTAATTAAATTGCTTTTCCAGTCATGTTTACTAATTACATATAGTAACTAAGTTGAAAGCTCACAAAGTAAAGTGTGATCTCTTTTTAATTATGCATACTAACCCCATTTGTGCTCTTTGTATTGTTTTCTGACTCCAGATTTCATTGTTTCCAGTTGTATCTAAACCTAAGAGTAATTGAGGAATAGATTTGATCATCTGGTTTCTGTGGATTGAATCAAAGACTCAGTAAAAGTTAGCCTTAAAATAACAAGCTTGACCAAGTAAAACACTAGATACAGAATTTGGAGCCTGCTGTCAATATGAACTGATAAAGCCTTAGCACAAGGATGATTTCCTTTTATGCTTATCTGAGTTGACAACTTGAGTGTGTGAGGCCGATAAAGCTGCCTTCTGTTGTGCATGATGTAGCAGGGCTTAGCTGGAGTCCTGTGGCCAGATGTAGTCCAACCAAGTGAAGGAGCTGAGAGAAATGCAGTAAAGAATAGGAAATTTAGACAATACATCCCTTGAAAGAAGACTAAAATATACAGGGAATGTGTTTTTAATGTTGGCTAAAATAAGGGGAGACATGATAGGGGCAAGAATTATTTGTATCTGACAAGAAGGAAGTGAATAAATTGCATGTTGGGAGACTTAGGTTAGACATAAATGGAAATCTCATTTATGTGTTGGATTATGAGACATTGGAATAGGCTGGTTGTCTCTTTCAGGGACGCCTTTTAAAATGTGAAAGAAATGCATATGGTTAGTAAAGAGTCTCTGATCCTGTTCTGGAAGAGGAGACAATCTTACAAGAGATCTTGTCCTATTTTCTGTGCTTTTTAAAGAACTTTACTTGTCTTCCTTCAAGCATTTTTTAGCCACTGTATTTTCTCTCAAGTCTGTTAATTGGTACATCTTGTCCATACAGCTGATGTTCTGTAGGATGTGTTCCCCCCGTGAGCCTTTTTAAGTGTTTATGTTATAGAACCAAAGAAGGGTTGATCAGAAAGGAGTTCTGGAGGTCATTTAGTCCAACCTCCTGTTCTGAGCAAGGCTGTCAGATAAGCTTGTATTTTTCTTCAGCTGAGTCTTGAAATCTTGAAATCTCCTGTCTGGCGAGAACCTCCTCTCCGGGTAAGCTGTTTCAGTGCTCTGCTGTGCAGAGAGAAAGTTTGTCCTAATAACAAATGATGACTTGGGATGGATATATCAAACTTACTGTATTACCTGACACTCTAAGAATTTTGCTGCTCTCATTGTTGATGTTCCCTTTCCAGTAGTTGCAGTTTTTTGATAGATGATTCCTTGCTTCGTCTTTGTCTGCCTATGAACTGGTTCCTAAATATCTGGCTCAATCTGATAGTGTTATGGCTCTTGTGGCAAATATTGCCACATGTACCCATGCTCATTTGAGTGGGAATTTCAATATGCAATGAATGCAAAATTTAGCTCAGATTCATTGTTTTTACATTATTTGGCTGGGTGTTTGTGAAATGTAGTTATCTTCATTTGGCTCCTATTATTCTTCGGAACTTGTCTGGACCCACAGACTGTATTTAGAATGTCTTTCTCTTTTTTTGTGGAGGGGATGCTGTTTATGTCTGCTCAGCAAAACCCTTTGAGTAAGCAGTATGTGGTAATGCAAAGTCACCAAGCCCTTGCAGCTGGCAGGAGCTCCCTTGAAAAACTGCTCTCTAGAAATTACCAGTATATATTATTTTAGTTGGGTTCTCTCCCTGGGTGGATTCATGATACCTGAAGTTAGTCTTTCTGTCCTGTGTTGCTATCCCCAGCCTGGTTCCCTGCTCCTTATCTGACATGAACACAGCTTTAATTTCATGCTTCGGGTTCTTAGATACAAATGCACCTATCCAGGTTCTATCTGTCTAGAGCCTTAAACGTTTTCAGAGAATTCCATCTTTCGTGGAGTTACACATGGCCTTTTGGGAATGTTAGCATAGGTGCCAAACTACCTGGACAAAGCACCTTATAAAAGGTTTGGAAACAGGTCTGTGCTTCCTGCTCCCTGCAGTTCACTGATGTTAGTGTTCCCATGTCATGTTGTGCTCTTATGAGCCACCAAACAGAATCCCAAAGGACAGATGAGAACAGAGCATAAACTGCTGTTTGTCTTATAGAAGATTTAACTTTATTTTTGGGACCAAGTTGGATCCAATATCTCTTGAAATCAGATGTAATACAGTTGTTGACATAGCAAATTAATCAAATGTGAAGAGAATGTTCCAGTACCTGAAAATACTTTGCATATTTTTTATGTATGTTTATGTAAGTTTCATACTCTCATTAAGTTAAGCTGAATGTCATTGTAATAACTCTTAGGGTCTGTCCTTCTCTCTGTCCCCTTTTTTTTGTACAATATCAGTTCTGTAGTGGAGGTCAAGTACTAGTTTGTACTCGGCTTGAATCTTGTAGGTACAGTGTAGCTTTTGTATATAATTGTGTCACTCTCTGAATAGCCAGTTAATTTTATAATAATTATCTTTAACTAAAGATTAAGTCTAATGAAATGTTGATTTTTTTTTTCCTATCCTGAATCATTCAATTACTAGAAGACTAAGCAGTCCAAGAAATTTTCCATCTGTACATAATATGCATATTGTACAAAAACTGCTTCAAGAAAGTAATTTGTAATAAAATTTTGAAATTAATATCTTAAAGAGTTTTTTGGAAAAGTGTTTTGAGCACTTTTGTAAACTTTTGTGTGAAGTCCTCGTAGTACCAGAGGTAACAGAACTACCGCTGAACTTGGTAAGTAGCTTGGGTGTAGATTATCTGTTGATACAGTGGTGCCAAAAAGATGAGATACATTGTGATCTCTTCTTGCTGCTTGTGTATATTCCCATAATTAGTTTTTAGCTGTTTTGCAAATGCAGAAGGGAAAGATGAAGTAGTCTTGGGAAGACAAAGGATACCTAGATCTAAAGATTATTCAGTTTTATTATAGTGTGGATTTTTCATATCCAAAATAATTTGTAAAGAAAGAAATATGAAAAATTCTAATGTACTTAAAATAATTTTAAGGAAATGGGAGCATTGTAATATCCTTATTTTAAATCTATGTTACGTGCCACTGGTTACTTGTGAGATAGAGCCTTGACTGGGAAGAAAAGGTATTTGACTTAACACTGATGAGGAGAACAGATACTTGCCTATCACCCCAACCTTTAGAGTAGTCTTGTGTTTTAGAGCAAGGGGAGATTTTAGGCAAAGGGGAATTACGATCACCTAGTCTGCAGTATGACATGTCAGTTATTTATGGGTCAAGCCCAGACAATTGTTTTTAATCATATGCTGTTAGTTACTTGTGGGTCAAGGCCAGGAGTTTGGTTTTAGTCATATATATTTTTGTGAAAGATTTATATGATTAAATGGAAAATCTAAAATGCAAAATGTAATCAGTCATGGGTACAGAAGAAATATTAAGAATTTCAAGCAGTACTTAATGAAAGGAAAAAGACTGTGTAGGAAACAAGGAGGAATAAAAATGTTCTTTGTTACGTTGTATTATGAACAAGTTACTGAATTTGGCACACATTTGTATTGTCTACTGAATAGTACAACAAAGAGTTCTTCACATTGCTTTATTCTAATTCCCTAGCTCTAACCAGGACAGCGTGTTTCCTTAATGTCAGATAACATTTGTAACTAAATTTCTTTGAAAAAGGACTATCTTCTAAATATGTCGGGCATTTGCTTTTATCACCTTTGTTTTGAAATAAATCCTACTTCAGTTTCTTTCAGCATCTTGGAGTTAACTAGACATAAATGAAAATGTGTTAAATACATCCAGCAAATAGTAGAAAAAAAGCTATTCCAGAATGCCTTTTGAAGTAAAGACAAGCCAGGATCTAAATAGACATTGTGATATTGATGAGTGACAAAAACTTACACATCTACAAGTCCAGAATGGGAATTAGTCTTTGGAAGACAAAAAACTTTCTATGATTGTTAACAGTGGTAGTTTGCTGCTTTGATCTCTGAAAGCATTGTCTCTTATGTTGTAATGTATTTTTCAATTGCATGTTTTTTTATAATTTGTTGCTGTGCCACGCCCCACATTCCACCCCCCCCCCCCCCGGAAAAAAAAAAAAAAAAGCTCTGGGACAAAAGGCACTTAAGTTATTATTATTAAGTTAACATACTTAAGTTATTGTATGATTAATTATGTAGCAAGATCTGTAGCTAAACAGCCCAATATTTGCTTTTCAGTGTCTTCACTGAAACTGTCTGGATTAAAATTTTATTTGTGTTGCTTGTGAGCCTAGGGCTAAATTTTTACAAAGGGCTTTTTGGCTAAAATAATGAAGTGTAGTAGTGAATGAGATGAAGAAAAAACACTTTGTAAAAAAAATTAAAAATTTTCTTTGAACTTTTAATGAGAAAGACTGTAACTGTCATCTCTTAGAGTGGGGACTGAAATTAGATAGGACTTTATGTAAGCGTGGCTGAGGAAGGAGTCAGGAGTTTCCCTAGCATGAGATGGGTATGGTTTTTTTAAACTTCATTAATCAATACTGATTAAGACCCAAAAACTAACTTACAAACTGAAAGTTGTACTTGGCAAAAAAGTAGAGTTATAATTTTGTGTAGTTTCCTCCTCTGAAGAGTTTGTCAGCAGTGAATATACAATACTCTTAGCTCCTGGATACAAGATAAACTTTTTCATAGCACCAGTAGAAAGGTTTAGGAGGTATCAGCTGCAGAATGGGGGAGTGTTCCCTAAAGTTGCTCCTATTAGCAGCTGTTGTTGCTGTGGTGGTGTAGGTATTGGTAAGAATAGTTGACTTGCCGCTAGTCATACCAAAGACTATCCCAAGATGCAAACCTGTCACAGGTAATAGTGGTTATTTCCACTCTGAACTTAAGAGATGGTAACTACTTAAGAAAATAAAAATTTTTAGTGGGCTTTCAAAACATATCACCAAGATTTTATTGTATATTAATTATTCATGAATTTATCACTAATAAATGTATTTATTTCAATATATTTAGGCAAAAAATGACATTAGCTAGCTTCACAGAAATATTGTATAGGCAGACTTTAAGACTTTATAGTACATATCAAGTAGTAAATGCAAAATGCCCTTGTCCCCAAATTTTATTCATACAGAAGTTCTGTACAGCAGGGATAGGTCTAGGGTCCAGCAGTTCAGGAAAAGAGGCTTTCTGGATCCACTTGTAGATGTTTGTCTGAAATTCCCTAGCAACTTGCCTGCTTGATTTCTGAGTTTCACAGACCTTCTCTGTGTAACATCTATTCATTCATAGAAATTCTGAGTTGAGTGATACATGTACATAAACTGAGCCAAGGGGGAAAGGTGCTTAAGCCCTGGCTTGCTAGGATAATTCCAGAGTGAACAAATGTTCATGTTCCTGAGTTTACCAAAATACAGTTAAGAACCTGGGTGTGCTGGTCAGCAGCAGGCTCAGTAGGAGTCAGCAGTGTGCCCTGACAGCCCAGAGGACAAACCCCTTCCTGGGGTGCATCAAACTCAGCATCACCAGCCGGTCACAGAGGTGACTGTCCCTCTGTACAGCCTTGGTGCGGCCTCACCTTGAGCTCTGGGTGCTGCTCTGGGCCCCTCAGCTGAAGAATGAGGGCAAAGGATGTGAACGTGTCCAGAGGAGGACAGCAAAGGTGGTGAAAGGGCTGGAGGCAGTGTCCTGTTTGAAGGGACTGAGGACTTTGGGCTTGCTTTATTTGGAGAAAAGGAGGCTGAGGGGTGACCTCACAGATCTCTACAGCTTCCGGAGGCGGGGACAAGGAAAGGGAGATGCTGAGCTCTTCCCCCTGGTATTCAGAGATAGGACATGTGGGAATGGTTCAAAGCTGCACCAGAGGAGGCTTACAGTGGACATTAGGAAGCATTTCTTTACTGAGAGGGTGATCAAACACTGGAACAGGCTTCCTACAGGAGGTGAATGCCCCAAACCTGTCACTGTGTAAGAGGCATTTGGAGAATGCCCTTAATAACGTGCTTTGACTTCAGCCCTGAATTGGTCAGGCAGTTGGACTATATGGTCACTGTAGGTTGGCCAAAACTGCTGCCCTGCATTTAGGAGACTTAGATTCACTTATTTCTCAACCTGAGAACATACTTGTTGGGGTTTTAGTTCTCCTGTTTTTCTTTTTCTCTTAAAGGAAATTTCCCCATACATGTTGCCAGGGGGACAAATTACTGAGTGCTTAAGGAAAAAAAAGGACCTGGCCACAGCGGGAGGGGTCCATCTCTTTCACCTAGGTCTGTGGGCAGTCAGTTCCCCACGTTTGGACGGAGAGAGAGGCTGCTTCTTCGGCTGCCTTCCTTCTACCGGAGAGACCCTGGGATCCCAAGCCCGCCTTTCCCCGCCTCGCTGGGAGCCGGGCTGTGGCCGTCCTGCCCCCACTGTTGCTTCAAGCCTTCTCTATGTTGTAGCCGTGCTCACCCTGCCTGCCCAGACCTCCGCGGGGTTCCCACTGCAGCTCCGCAGCTTTGATACATTTCATCTGCCATCTGGGATTTGTGCTTGTCCCTGCTGTTCCAGCCTGCTGTTCCCGAGGGTCCGGCTGGACACCGGGATCGGCTGCCCAGGGGTTTGTGAAGCCTTTGTCCCATCCCTTCCCGGGATCCCAGGGCACCGGTGCCGCGTGCTCCCCGAGCTCGCTCCGGAGCGCCCCCTGCAGCCGCGGGGGAACCATCGCACCTGCCCTGCTCACCGGGAGCCGCCAGCGCCCCTGCCGGCTGCGAGCGGAACTCCACCCGAGGGGAAAGGGCCTGACAGCCGAGAGAGGCTGGCACTGGGTTTGTGATTGCTGTTACTGCCACAGTTATTGCTGTTTGTTTGACTGGTTATACACATATAGATAGATAATAGTAAAGAACTGTTATTCCTATTTCCCATATCCTTGCCTGAAAGCCCCTTGATTTCAAAATTATAATAACTCGGAGGGAAGGGGGGTCGCATCTGCCATTCCAAGGGAGGCTCCTGCCTTCCTTAGCAGACACCTGTCTTTCAAACCAAGACAATACTACACCTGTAGTTCCCAGCGTCTAAGATGATGATGAAAACACCAGGCTATAAGCAACTTGAAGATGTGTTGTTTTTTCTCCATTAAAACTTTAAAACTTGGTATTAAAAAATGTCAGAATATGAGATTAGAAAGCTGAAAAGATGATTCATCACTGAAAACTGAGCATTAGAATACTTAGTATTGAGAATGCTGACTTTTAAAATTCTGACATATCAAATATTGCTTCTTTATTTTACCGTAAACACTTATTATTCCAAATCTTGATTGCTAGTCCTGGGACCAGCTCTCTAGCCTGACCCTTCTGTTGTTTAAGTGTTAAACTCATTTTTTGCAGGAGAACACCTGAAGCTACTGGGGAAATTTTTGTGTTGTATGTACCCCAATTTACTTACTTGGGTACTTTTAATCTGAACTTTGGCACCTTACTTCCTTCTGCATTGCTGCAAGCAGCAGCTGCCTCCCTGTGGCTGTTCTGCAGAGCTGTGATCTATGCATTGGCTGGATGGAGTGCCCAGGCATTTTTTAGGAGTTCTAGACTGACTTGCACTAGTTTTTAAAGCAGTGGGACATCTGCATTACACCTTAGTGTACAGGAGTCTGGTTTTGCCAATGAAAAATTTAGTAACTTTGTATTTACTAAGCAGTTTGATGTGAAAGGGGCAACAATGGGCCAGTCTTAAGAGCACTGACCTCTTAAAACTCTTAAACACTGAAATATTTTGAAAGAAATTGCCTTCCTGTGGCATGGTCAGTGTTTAATTCCAAATTTGTGCTCTTCACAATAATACAGGTTGCATATCAGTTTAAGTATTTACCTTCACCTTGTTTGTTTTTACTTGTCCCTTGAATAGTGAAACATTTTGCAATAGCTTCATGTGAGTGAGAGGTGGTTTTAAACTATCTTTTATTATTGAGGACATCGTAATCCAAATGTCTCCTTTGAACAGACTAATTATAACATAATTGTACAAGTGATTATAAAGGCAAATGCCAAGTCCTGTGGCACACTGCTGATTAGGGGAGGAAGAATAACTTTTGACTTGTTTTGTAATAGAACCTTACTATTTTGAGTTACAAATGTGTCTGGAATTTTGATATGTTTCAGTAGTTAATTCTGCATTCTTTGTTGTTGTTAGGAGCTGAAACTGCCGTTTACTTTTTTAAGTGGGCATATTCATGAACTTCGGATTCATGTGCCATGGACGAAATTGGGATCAGAACCAGTTGTCATCACTATCAATACAATGGAATGCATCTTGAAGTTAAAGGATGGTGCTCAGGTGAGAAATGTGATGAATGCTTTTCCAACATTGTGAGGTTCATGAGAATAAGAGCTTCTATAGGTCACTTTCTTGAAAGCCTTCTGAAGAATCTGGCATGTGAAGTTGAGATCCCTTTTATTTCTGAGAGGCTAATATTGTTCTTCTTGTCATGGCTAATATCTTCCTTCATGCTTATTTTTAAACTCTTATTAGCTCTAGCTGTGTTCTTGTAGATGTGAAAGCAACTTAAGAGTGCTCTATTAGATTTTCCTATGATTGAGAAGAAATGGATTTCAAGAGCAGTATAGCATCCTGTGTGTTTCCAGGTTCTGTCTCCCAAGAAGCAGTGCTGGTTGCTTGAGTCAGCTGTATGTGGCACAACTCAGCACTGGGCATTTTTCAAAACTTGTGTTGCTGTTATTGAAGGAATGCTTTGAAGATCCTGGAGTGTAATTAATTTTTACCTTTAGAAGTTATAGTGCTTGCTTGAGTGTACTTGGAAGACTTCTCGTATATAAGGGTCTTCAGGGATTCTTTTTCTTTTAGTTGCTCAGAATATTTTGTGCATTAGGCTGTTTTCACAGGCTCAGGAAAGGTTTCCTTCTGACACGATGAAGCTGCAATATGCACTGGCTCAATTTTTTTCATGTGTCTAACTTAGTTAACCAAAAGTACTTGGTTACGTTAATGTTGAACCTGTGGGGTCTTTTTAAATCACTATGATGCTTTAATTCTAGAGAGGCTTACAAGTTTGTTTTGCTTGTTGGTTTTTTTAAAGCCTTATTCACATTTCAATTTCAACAGTTCTTCACTTACATTAAGGATCATGCAAACAAAAATTCCAGTTTGTGAAAAACTCAAGTGTTTGGTAGGGTGCTTGATGAGCTGTTAACATTTAACATCAATAACTAGATACAAGGCAGCAAGAACATTGGAAAACACTTTCCTGTTATGTTTGGTATTTCTTGTTATATTCTTTTACAGTTACAGAGCTAAGAGGCTTTTTTGCTGGAGTAGAAATCTCTAGTCCTAGCCACCCAGAGAGGACATGCTTGTGTTTTGTAGTTACACTTGATCTGTGTGCATATATACACACCAACAGCCAAATACTAAATATTTTTCCAATGTCAAGGTAAGCTTTTGAGACCAGATGTTCCATGAGAAATGTGTTTTTGGAAGCAGCAAATTACAACTAATTATGAGTTGCAGAAAAAGATTTGTAGCCCATGACTTTGTGCAACCCAGAACTAATATTTGATATGGGACCTTGCAGATGGCTACTGCTGGAATGATCAAATTTCCTTCTTGCATGGTATTTGAAACTTAAATTTTGTGGTGCATACATCAAAAGGTCAAGTGTCATGAATGTAAAGCACTCTCAAAACAAGTATTTGTTACAGATGTTTAAGATTCAGAGGCAAGAAAAGAGTTTTGAAAATTGCAACTGACATTTGAACAAATTATTCAGTGGTATGTATGCTCAGGAGGGTAAAATTTGGGTCTGTGCCATAGAAGGATTATCTTTGACTAACAAGAATGTAGATGAAAACACTTTAATAGTGTTTTCTGAGGATATGGTTTAAAAAGTTGACGGGTTGAATTTAATTTTGAAATTACTATTTGAAAGTGTTCAAAGTATGACAGTGTACTTGGCTAAAAGCAATTGTCATAAAAATTTCTGTAATCAGTGAATAAAAAATATGAATGAAATGAAATATTTCTGTGGAAAATGATAGTAAAATGAACTTACAGTGAGTTTAGCACCAGTTGGAACTGTTCTGCCAAGAACTTCATATCAGTGAAGAGCATGATTAGGAAGCAAGTTCAATTTGATTGAACTTGTTCTCAAATTGATTGGCTTGATCCTGTATTTCCTTCCTCAGGTGAAACCTCTAATGAGCACATGCATAATTTCACCTGAGCAAAAAATAAAGTTCTTGACCTCAACTTAGTGAGATGTGGTTTTTTTTGGAGAGGTGCTATTTCAATGTTTCTGTTGAAGATATGTGAAGATTAAAATATATGGCATTGTTTGAAGCTATTGTCCAGTGGACCCTACAGATTTTGTGGAAAGGAAGAGAGGGTTTTGCCCATGTTTTTGAAGAGTATCAGTTCCCTGGGTGCTTTTGTGTATATATATGCTTTGCTGTGATGCTGTGTCATTGTTAGTTCATCTTCAGTGTTAGTTCAGTTAGCATTTTTTTGTCATTTATTCTTATTGCAGCATCTTCTCAGCTAAATTTGGATTAGATAGTAATGGCTCAACTTCTGCTTAGAAAAAGAATTTTTGCATAAAACTAGAAGTGTTTTATAAGTAGTAATTTCACTTGACGTACAAAATCCAGAATTATGTAGCATTAGTTCTATTTACATTTTGAAGGTCACTGCTTTTCCCCTTTTTCTTCTGTGCTTTTTTCCTTTTTTTCAATTTCTATATCTACATCTAAAAATCAAATGCTAAATATGGCTATTTTATGAGAAAATTAAATTGAAGTGCATCAGGAGCAGAACTTTGCAGCGATTAAAGTGGTGTTCTGTTGAACACGCTTTGTATGTGCACTTTTGGTTATGAGTTAGGTTAATGTCAGTACTTGAAATAGAATTTGGCTGTAAGATGTTTCACATTGCTTTTTGATGTCTGTCAGCCTAATGTAGCTGTGTCTGGCTTTTTTTCTTTCCTCTTGAACTAATCTTCTGCAGCACTGAGTTTTAAGTACGAGCATTTATACTGTTCTCAAATATGGTGGTATGATTTTTAAATATGTTCTTAAACACTTAAATGTGATTCTGAAGTTTGCTTGACTTGTATTTGAGTTAATAGTAATTGACTGTCCTGACACTGTTCTCCATGAGTGCTATGTTTTGTTTTAGAAGGTGGTTAAAGTTCCAGTATTATATTCTTCTCATTACCTATCTCTATATATGAAATCTCCAGACTTCATATAGAGTTGAAAGCGCTTTGTTAAACCTGTGTCGGTTGCTGTTTTACATCCGAGAGGTTTTTTCCCTTTGTCCTGTTGTTAACTCTTTTCTCTTCTGCACAAATTCTTCTTTTTTTTTTAAAGCTATTTGAAATTCTTTGCTCCTTTCTCTTCCCCTCTCCATGCTAAGATATCTCTGTGCCCACGCTAGGGGCTTTAAGTTCAGGTAATGCAAATTGGGAGGGACAAGCCTGTAAGCCCGTGTCTGTTTTCTTCACCTTCCTGCCATTATACCTAACCACAAGACTATTCTTCATGTTCAGCCTTGAGTTCTGTGGTTTTTCATCTTGGAACTGATGCAAATGAGGAGATCAAGAAGAAATGTGTTATTTGTATTACTGCTTCACATTTGAGTCCTTGCCTTTAAGCAGAACACAGTGCACCAGAAATATGCTGATGTATATGAAGGCTCTCTGTACTCCAAGAGTAATTAATTATGGAATTGGGGAAGACTGTGAGGTTGAAGCACTTAGAGGGGCACAGAGAAACCAAGCAGTTTGGATCAGCATACAAACAATTGAGGCATTTCATGAGGCATTACAAAGAAAGTTGTGAAGGAATATAGTAACTTTGTGGAAGCTTTGGAGAACAGCCCACAAGCATGACTGTCAGAATACCAAACACATTCTTACCTGACAACTGGTAGAGACTGCCACCAAAGAATGCTGGAAGCAGAAATTGGTCTTGACCGGGAAATGATTGAGATGGGAGATAAGGTGTGTTGACAGAATATGCAGGACTTGGAAGGTGAAGACAGAAGGCTTGTGTTTGAGGGGTATAGTTATATAAAATCTTTTTGCTTTGGTGGTAAAGTTAGCTCCAGATCTGAAGCAGAGCTTTAGTGTTTTTTTCCCTCACCTGGGTTGTAGTAGTTCAGTCAAATGTGGCTATATGGGCAAGCGGTGCTGTTTTTTTCTATTTGAGTCTGTAAGTCTGCTGTTCTGTGACTGCAAAAATATGGTAAGACTTGAAGTCAGAAGACTTTGCTAACAGTCATTAGTGGCTCACCTTTATGCTCTTTATTTGGTACTTACTTTCATAGTAGTATGTTTAGTTCAGATATTGAGTTTAATTTAAATCTGATATTGAATTTTAGCTCTTGTATGCAAAATTTAAGGTGAAGGTTATACTGAGAATTGCTCTATAGGAAGCAAACTATGTTATCAGCTAGTGTTGAATCATATCAGGTTAAGGATGAATATGAAATTCTTATTAAGCAGCCAGTTCTTGATGCTCTTATTTGTGTTTTAATAGATTAATATAAGAAAAAAGAGGCTCTTAAGTTTGTGTGTGCATGCATACAAATTAGTGTATATATAAGTAACAAGAAAAATTTTCCATATTATTTTGAATTTAAACAAATTGCTTCATGCAAATCAGACTGTAATTTAGTATTTTCCGAAGGTTCAGGAGGGTTTGGCAGAGTCTTTTGTTGGGTTTTGTGCCATTTTTTGTCAAGAACTCCTGTCTGAAGAGTTATGTTTTCTATGAATTGCTTTATGTGTGCAAAAGTGCTTTAGTAGGAGGTTCTCATCTAAGGATATTATCATTTTAAGAGATAAATACCATGCCCCACAAATCTCTTGCAAAAACATTTAGTAAACTTACTCTTTCAATAGAGGAAGTAGTAAAGGCAGGCTGTAACAGATGCTAGAAAAGGCCTTGCAGCATTTGGTTCAGACAGTTTGTTGTCTTTCTCCAGTGATTTTAAATGAGAGGCTGAGGACGAGATGAGCAGCTTTGCTTAAAGCTGGATAAATACTCACATGTTCTAGCTGGGCATGCAAGAGTGATCATGTAATTTACGTATTTTTGTTCCTACTAACTACTCTAATAGACTTCAAAAGCAAAGTATCTGATGCTGTAGATTGCAGCAATTCTGCTTTTGAACGAAATTGTCCTTGTGAATTTGTTCAGAGACTCCTGCTGGCATATTCCTTAATACTCTAGTTGTAGGAGTCCTGCCACTGCCCTTGTGTTGCCTCAGTCTCAATACCTGTCTTGTTTACCTGAATGCCTGTTACTGACATTATACAATCTTAATACCTGTTGTAATAATAACCAGGCTGATTTTAGAACCATAGAATCATTTCGGTTGGAGAGGACCTTTAAGATCATCAAGTCTGTTAACTGTTTTGACAACATCAAAAGATTTCCTTGACAAGAACTGCGTTCAAAATCTGTGCAATTTTCAATATAAAAAAGCTCAAAATCTGAGCTTTTTTGATTTAAATGAATGCACTTTGCATGTTATGAAGAGAAAACAGGGTAAGGGTATGGCCCTGTGTTGGTATAGGTGTTGCAAGTTAAGGAAGCTGCCAGGAGCTGTGTGTACTTAGAGTTTTCACTTCAGCTCCTGTAGCAGCTGGAGCAATAGTATCTAGTGAGTAAATGTTGCCTTTTCTCATCTTGTTTTCTGAACAAGATCTTCTCTGTGTACCTCTTTGTGGTGATGTTCAGACCAAGTTTGTGATTTTGAAGAAACTCCTGGCTGTTCAGGCTTACTGTGCTTTGACCTCTGTAACAGGGTTGTCTCAGAACAAATGGGCTGTATACCTTTTTGGTCAAACTACCATTCTCCTAGAGCACATTAAAAGGAAAATGTGCTACAGCTGTTAATTGGAATGAGAAGAGCACAAGATTGTGTGAGTTGGTAGTAGAATCAATATCCTGTCATGGATCACCAGGCATAGTGTATCTTACATTGGTGAATCCCATGAGATGAGTTTTCCTTTTTCAGAAGCTGTTCTGGCAGCCTAGGTTCAAAAAGTCTACATCTAACCTACATTTAATGCCAGCTTGTCTGCTTTTCATAGTTAGTATGTCTGGGACAGTAGGCATCTCACAAAATATCAAATTATGAACATGTGCGAGCATCACTTTTTTTTCCCTCTCCTCCTTTGTGAAAGCACATCCCTCCAGTGTCCACTGAAGCTTTAGCAAAATTGCCTGTTCTACTTACATAAGGGTTCAGAAAAGGGTTTGTATGGTAAGAAAGAGGAATCTGAGCTTCCAAAATAATGGATTTCTATCACTCTGTTAATTTTTATAATGATTTAAGTAGCAAGCCTTCTGTAAACAATCTGGAATTGCTTTCTCAGAATGTCATCTCACTCAAACTAGAAGAAAAAGGAAAACTGTCTGTGATAGTCAAGCAGGTCCCATATTACAGGCAAAGGCCAGTGCTTGGTATCTATGTATTTGACACTGGCAGGAGACAGCAAATTATTTACTCATATTGTACTTCCAGCGGTGTTTTTAACTCTGCATCAACAGTAGAACATTCTGGTATGAGATTATTTGTCAAGAAGATTTCAGTGAACATTTGAAGAATTTGAGGCATATGAGAATGCAGTGATACCTTAATAAGGAAGATAATGGACACTGGCACAACCAAGCAGCCGTACTTCAGATTGTTAAAGAAATTTCTTTCTCAGGCATTGTGGTGGGTTGACCCTGGATGGCTGTCAGGTGCTCATCAGAGAGTTCTATCACTCCCCTTCTCAGCTAGACAGGAGAGAAAATATAATGAAAGGCTCATGGGTTGAGATAAAGATAGGGGCAGATCACTCACCAGTTACTGTCACAGGCAAAACAGACTTGACTTGGGGAAGTTAATTAAATTTTTTTACCAATCGTATCAGAGTAGGATAATGAAAAGTGAACCCTAATCTTAAAGGTACCTTCCCCCACCACTCCTATCTTCCCAGGCTTCACTCTATTGCTGATTCTCTACCCCCTCTTGACAGTGGCACAGGGGACAGCGAATGGGTGTTGTGGTTAGTTTATCACACTGCTGCCGCTTCCTCCTTAGTGGGAGGACTTCTCCTTGTGCTCCAGTGTCCCACGAGGGACAGTCCTCTCCAATGTGAGTCCTTCCCATGGGCTGTAGTTCTTCATTAACTGCTCCAGCGTGGGTCTGTTTCATGGGATGCAGTCCTTCAGGAACAGATCCCAACAGATCCCAAGTCCTGCCAGCAAACCTGCTTCAGTGTGGGCTTCCGATGGCATCACAGTGTCCTTCAGGTATCCACCTGCTCTGGTGTGGGGACCTTCACAGGCTGCAGGTGGATCTCTGCTCCACCATGGGCTGCAGTGGCATAGCTGCCTCACCATGATCTTCACCATGAGCTTCAGGGGGATCTTTGCTCCATGCCTGGAGCAAGCACCTCTTCCCTATCTTTCACTGGCATTGGTGTTTTCAGGGTTCTTTAGCTCCCATGTCCTTATTTCTCTCTACTCCGGCTGTAGTTGCTTCTGTCCAACAGTTTCTTTTTCCATCTTAAATCTTTTTCCTGGTAATTACCACTGATGGCCTTGGCCAGTGACAGGTCTGTCTTGGAGCTGGTATGGCTTCCATCAGACATAAGGGAAGCTTCTAGCAGCTTCTCAAAAAGCTGCCCCTGTAGATCCCTGCTACCAAAATCTCACCCTGCAAACCCAGTCCAGGCATGAACCAGTGAAGACCTTTGTCCTTCGTACTAACAAACCTCAAGGTTGTAGTCTTATTATCATGCATAGACACCTCATACTTTTGCTGGTGTTTATTTTGTGCTCCTATGTACTGTAGAATCTATTGCAGTACTGGTAGAGAGCAAGAAGTTTCTGCTTTTCACATTTTGGAAGTAAAGCTCAAATTCCTGTTGTCTTGTTCTGTCTGTTGCTTGAACTCTCTAAACTGATGGTTTTCTTTGGTTTGCAAAAAGTGATTGAAAGACTGTCCTCATAATGCAATGCTGGTAGCTAAAAAGCTAAAGTGACATGGCTGTATTATCTTATAGCTGCTATCTCAGTGGAGAACTGCTGTGTAAAACAACTCTTTTTCAGCATTAGTAATGCCTGCCAACTGTTGGGGTTTGGTTGAAACTGTTCAAGGCCTCAGGTTCCCTAGCTGCCTTGTTATAATTCATAGTACTTGATCTTTTAGTATAATCATATGCTTGGTTTGACTTAGGCGTATGGACTAGGCTTCTTGTCATCTATTCCAAGTTGCCTTTTTGCTTTTCTAAAATTTAAGTATTTAAAATTAAGGCTTGTTCAGGGCTTTTTGTTACTATTTGCGTGTATTGGCTTAGACTGGCTCTTTGCCTTTTTAAGGTGTCAGTTGTGTGTTGAGAAACATGCCCTTGCCAAAAAGGAAATAACACTTTTCAAGTTCTAAACAACTCACTGCCCTCCAAAAAACCAGTTTAATTGCCCTTTAAATTCAAGAAGGACAGAAATTTGTTTACTTGTGTATAAATGTGGATTATATACATTAATATCTCAATTCTTTATACACAGTGTATGTGAACTTTCTTTTAACTGCCAAATCAGTGTCTCAGGTTTGGAGTCTGGATTTGGACCTCTCTTAAATGCTTGTGTGGTGCTAGTACTGTATCTCAGTGTATGACCTATCTGTAGGCTGTTGAGAAGCCTTGCAACTGCAGAGACTGCGGCTTCAATTTTTGTCCTTCAGCTGGTGAAGTCTGAGGCAGCCAGATTGAAACGTGCATATCCTGCAACCAAGAGAGCTCTTCTGGAGTCTTGCTGTAGTGTCCCATGTGTATTTACAAAAGTAGGCACTAAATGATTTATATCAGATTTATGGTGTTGTTAGCTTAGTACAAGATGCTTGTTAGGACTTTTGGAGTTTTTTGGTCTGATGTGGAACATCAGCTGGGATTCTGTCTTTCTCAAGTAGCAAGAGGAAAGGATAGTGCAGATGGGAGTAGTACGTGAAGGAATGCTGAGGCACCTAAACGGACAAATCAGTTAGGTGAGAAGAGATTAAAAAAACCTGACGGATGTGAAGGGGAAGGTTGGTTTTTTTGGGGTAGTGCGTGGTGATCCTTTAAGCTTTCATATCTTTACAGGTAATTCTAAATAGATTGTTTAATCAGGTGAGGGTAGCATGCTTACATGAAGAATTCCACTTGTTTGCCTTGGAACACCTGACTAGCTGAGAAATATCTCACTTATTTCGGTGGAACCTTTTCAGGATGCCATATTTTGGAAAGAAGTAATCCTAATTTTAGACGTGTTGCAGTAGTTTTCCATGTATGTATATTTTTTTGGGAATATTGCATAGTGCTGAATTTATTGAATCTGTCATAATATTTCAGACCTAGTAATTTAATGTATTATTATTTTCTCCTATGCTTTGAAAAAAATATTTTCAGAGCAGATTACTACAACAAAGTTACTGCATGGGTTTGTTCTAAAATAGAAGTGGATATGGGGCTTGCTGTTTTCTGAATCAACTTGTATTTCAGCAGAAATCAGTACTTTATGTGACGTGTTTTGGATTTGTACTTTTTAAAAGCCTTGTGCTTTTGGGCAGGCACTCTTAAATTAGTCCGTGTTTCTCACTATTTTTGTTAATTCCCATATTTTTTTCTTATCCTGTTCTTTTACGTGTGTTGGGTTTTTTAAAAATACTTAAACTCTGGGCACTGACTTCCTAGCTAGATTTCTCCTTTCTACTTAGAATTCCGGTTTAACTATAACTGTGCTTTGACTATTGGCTGTCGAAGTTGATTCCTCTTCTTTTTGGAATCTCTTCATTCATCCACGTGTTGTGTAAGTGTATCCTTATCTGATCAGTCTCATTCTACTAAATTATGTATTGAATAGCTATCAGCTGACCTACTGAACTGATCTTTCTGAACTATAGCCAGTGCTTTATTTTTTTCCCAAGAGTTGTGTTTTGGGACTAGAGAGTGTTCAAGACCCAGTGTCTATATTGCAATGCCATGTCGATGCAGTTGGCAATTTTAACATTGGCAACTCAACATGGAGAGTAAAGCAGCAGAATATGTTAATTTTCAAAACTGAGTTGTTTGGGAAATAACATAATGAGAATTCAGAATCTCAAAATTTAGTTTTAAATCAATAAATGGTTATAAACATGTTCTTTCTTTTTTTTTTCAATATTATCTTTGTTGATAGAAAATACTTGTTTTCATTTGCTGGAAGTTGAAGTGTTATGAGCTTGTTGCAGATGGGCTAATGCTTCTGAAAAACAAGAGCTAGATAGCAATCAATGAGACTTTTCCTGGAATGTATTAGGATTAGAGATTTGTTGGCATAGAAGGTGCAAGCTGTGCTTGGGAGTGTGTTCTGACAAGCATTTCCCCATATCTTAGTTGTGGAAACTTGTATATTGTTGAACATACTGTTATCAAGTAGGGCACAAGTCACAGTCAACCCATTTATCTCTCCCTGTCTCTCCCCCCCCCCCCCCATTTTTAATTTCTGCTTCCATAGCATTCTCTAAAACTACTTCTAGAATTTGACTGTAACTTGCCACTGGTAAGTCATGCTCCATTAAGAAAAGAAAAATTGGAAATCAAATTATGTGACCCATAGCTGTTTGACCCCCAGATACGCACATTTCTCTTTATTTATGCACATGAAAACTAATAAACCTATGCTAAATGCCTGTGTTAACAAAATATGTATTATTTGTTTTAACCAAAAGCAGGTGCGTCTCTTCTCAGCATGACGAATCATATTTCTATGCTCATCTCTGTACGAGTTCTGGCCTGCAGTACAATTTCACTCCAGTGAGCTGCCTTTTACACCTTTTGACACTGAGTCTGTACATATCCCACTTTGCTTGTGAAGTAGTTTGAATGTTTACAGTTTCAGTAGCCTTGCCCATGTGAAGGGGAAGAGTGTTTGTCTCAGAGGAAGCCCATGTTCCTCCTTTTACTCATTTAAAACTGTAGTTCTTTATTTTCTACTTTGTTGTTCTAGATTCCTTTGCTTGGGGGATTGTGATGTTACTTAACAAGTGAGGCAGCAGCAACGACACTTACCTTTTGTACGGCGCTGCTATAGGAGCTTGTTCTCGATACCTACCTTTGGGTGGGTGTATATATGTGTGTATGTATTTATGCCTTAAAGACAACTTCCCATCTGACTTTTATTTCATTATTGCTTGATAGTAAGAAGGAACAGTTAGGACAGGAAATACAGATTACACTCAGTACATAGGTAAACAGTTGTTTTGCATGTGTTATATAATTTCACGTTAATCCAGTTAGTAAGGCACTGAGAGCAGGCAAGAGCCATTTTCTGATTATTTTGTGGGCAGGCACTGTCACACATGCCCAGCTGAATGGTAGTCAATGTATATTTAACTTGCTTCCCTCAAACAAAACCGCTTTTTTTTTCTCTGAAGTTCTTTCATGGACCTGTCTTCACACGTTCTGTGATCACTAGAAAACTGCAGACCCCAGACTATTTTACACTACATAGTACAGCTATACTCTGGAAAGTTCAAGAGTGTGAATGTTATGGTTGTTTATAAAGCAAGTCACCTGACTATGCTGTGTGGCAAGAGGAGATATATATAAGAGCTTTCTAGGCTGCAAAACGAACTTGGAAACTGAATGTCAGGTTGAACTCCTGGCAAAGCACCAGTTAGAAAGTGAACTGTTGAAACGTAAATAGTTTTGTTTTGTTCTGTATCAGCTATGATAGTATTCAGGAATTTTTCAGTGAAGTGGCTGTGCTGCTGGGGAATTGAAGGAATTACATACAGCAAACCAACATCATAGCAAGGAAATGGATGGCATAATTTAAATATTAGAGCAAATGCAGCATTGAGCGATTTAATTTGTATTTTAGAACTGTGGAGTATGTTGTGGGTCTCAAAATTGTGGATTTGAATGTGAATGCAATAGAATTGCTTTTAGTGCAGCTTAACATGCTATATTGCTGGCAAAAATCCCAAATAGTCAACAGTTTAGTAGGTAAAAAAACCTACTAATACCTCTAACTAATGCTAGTGATTTGCATATGCTTATGTATTTCAGATGAGTTTACTTGTGTTAAACTATTTATTGCCTCTGGGATATGTGTGAGTACAAAGAGGGTTTGTCTGTCTAGATACATGAGTTTTCTAAAATCTACTTTGAGTGCTCATGTTCAAGAAAACGTTGTCAAACTGACTGGTACCTCCAAAAGGTGAGAGGGCTGTTGGCTGTTCAGGTCTTCTGGACGTTCATTCCTGACACAAGTCCCCTTGAAGATAATTCTGTGGCTTTGTATGTCATGCTTTTATTATCACATCAAAGTTAGCAGGAAAAAATAGCACATCATCTTGCCAGAAACTTATGTGTTAATACATAATGATTTTTGAAATATGTAAGTAACCTAAATGCCAACACTTAAAAAGATAATTACAAGTGTTCTATTTGTAAGTTTATGTATTGGGAGACTATCCATGGAGACAGAGAGGAGGGTGATACAAGAGTTCATCTATTTGAGGAGCTGTGCTGCAGGATAGTCCTGGACAAGAAACTGACTGAATTAGTTTGTGCTAGCCAGCCAGCAGATCTGTTCATCCCTGCCACAGCCCCTTTACTTCCCTTTGGTGTATACAAAGCATTTGGAGAGCAGAAGCTGGTGTATCACTGATGAGGCTGAATTTGCATTTGCTGTTAGGCAGCTCAGGGTTTAAACCTACACCAGCTGCTTTTAAAAGAAGGTTGCCACAGCATGTCTTTGCTGTTCATGGTGGTACACCAGGTAGAAAAGGTTGTTTGGTTTCTTTTTTGCTGTGGTTAATTTGGTAAATTAGTATTTGGGAGTGATGTCATAGTATGTATTCCTGAATATTGGAAAGGAACCCATTTGCACAGGAGCAGAGACTGACAGTGGTTGCTGCAATGTAAGAGTTGAAACTCAGATACCACAACATTGCTGATTTATTTTCCAGAAAATAGGTTTACTAAGACAAATACAAGTACTAACATGTGAATTGTGTATTTGTCTTTATAAAGTACAGACGACCTGTTCTGATGTGTAGATACAGTTGTATAAAGTAGAAAGATTAGTAGTAATCCCTGTCCATTTACTGATCTTTACTCAACTTTTTCCCTGACCTACTTACAGCAACGAAATTTAATGTCAATAGTCAGTGTCTTTGTTCCTAGGTACAGGGAAAAAGGGTTTATATATCATCTTTGGCATAATTCCTAGAAGTTTAGGGTCATATTCTGATTCAGCTTTCCCAGTGTAGGTCTGGACTACTTCAATTGATTTACTTTGGAGTAATTCCAGACTTATCCTGATCCAGCTAACATCAAATCAGGACCCTACAGTCCAGCTTTGTTTCATGTAGTTGGGTGAAGAGTTTGGATTTGTGTGGTTTAATGGGGAATGAGGTGAGGTAATGCATTTAAAAATATGTCCTTGGAGAGGAAGTAGTTTTTCCTCATTTGTTGATAGATTAAAGTATAGATAAATTTCTTGGAATGTATTTTGGCTCCTCATTACAGCTGAACCTACTATTTGAGAACGGGCATGATTACAGATTTTGTAGTGGAAAAATCCTGTAATTTGTTCACCTTCAGTAAAAGCATCTTAAAATTCCAAAAGACAAAATACTCTTAATTCTTTCAGTACAAACTATACTCTGACATTATAGCTTGCTCTTTTTGGAAGGAGTAGTATTTTCTCTAAAAGGGTATAATTGGATTATAAATTATTAGATAAAACTTAAGGAGAAAAATTCCCTTTATTCACCTATTGCTTGTGGCTTACCTTGCAATACCTGCACTTGAAGAGTGGCTCCTGCTAAATAATTGATGCACAACTGATGTAGATTGTGTTTTATTTTGAACACTTATGGATAATAATAAATTCAGTCTCAGTGAGAGTCACTTCTTCCAAAAGAATGGGTAAATGTTTAGGTATAAATGTGTGCTTTCTTTTCTAAGGAAAAGTCATTGTCTTTCCTCTTTACAGGCCGTAGAACCTCAGGGAAATTGTACTGTGCTACTGGCAGTACTCTGGACCATCTAGTCTTGCTCCAACTGTTCTAAAAGTGTGAACTTAAAATGTAAATGTTTATTTCTTTGCCTCTGGAGAACATTGAACAAACTTGATTCCTTTTTTGAGAAACATGAGTTTTTCTTCTTCCCTGTCCTCTGGTGTGTTTTAATGGTTCTGCCACTGACTTGCTGAGAAACTGTGTTCTGAGGCCCTCACCTTGGCTTCAGGGGATCCACTTGGCTTCCTTTACACATGCGAAGTTCTACAGAGCCCAGAATGCTATGAGGTGTTATCCTTCATTTTCAGTTAAAGTGCTTATGTATTGCACCTAATTGGAGGATGAACAATGCAAAACTGCTTTTCCTTTTTTATTTTATATACATAAATCATTCTTCTGGAAGTTTTTGTCATGTAAGGGGTTCTATTGATTTGAGTTATTTAATTTGCAGGTATTTTCAGTTAAAGCTGAAAATGTCTTCAGGTTTCATCAGATATCAAAGCCTGTTAGGCCTGTTAACCTCTCAGCATTATTCAATATTTCAGATTAGTTTAGGGTTTCCAGAAATGAATTCACATCTGCTGCAGCAGCAGTAGTGTGTAATTACATAGAATTAAACCCCAAGATCATTAGTCCTGGTATTCTAAAAGTGTGTTGGTAATGCAGGACTACTTTTTAAAGAACCACAGTGGTTTTCCATGCAGTTCTAGGAGGTGAGAGGCCTCCTGATCAATGCAATCAGCGTTGCTCTGCTGTCTGCTATGGGGGAGCACAGTAGACAGCAGTGTTCCAGTCCTTGGGTGGGTGGGCTGCTTTCAGGTTTGTTTTTTATTCCCAGTGGCAGAAGAGTGTCATATTTCACAGCTTCTGGAACACTTTCTGTAGGTGAATATCATCTGGATTGTGTTGTATATGTGTGTAGTTCTGCTGCCTTCTGGAAATCTCTGCCTTCCTGTATCTCTACTGGATTCCAGGTGTTTAAGTTTTCTACCCTGCAGCTTTTCCCCAGCAGGGCCTGATGAAGACCTGAGAAAGTGGGCAGACAGGGGTTTGCTGCTGACTCCATACGATTCATTCAGCCTGTTCTTGATGGTCCTCTTCCCATCTGTTCCTCAGATGTGGACAGTGATGGTGTTGTAGGATAAATGCATTGTTCTGGCAGTGGGAAGTGGACATCTTTCTTGGAAGCTCTTCAACCCTTTTCCCAGCATGCATTTAAAGATGGGCTTATTATATGGTGAGGGAGAGGCTACAAGCCCCCTAGATAAAATGGTTGTGGGGAGCACACTGTCTGCTCCACTGCAGTCATCTGGTGTGCAGCTGAGATTCTTAGGAGAGGCAGCCAAAGGGAACAAGCTAGATGAATTGTCCTGCCACACTGCATATGGACTGTGGGTTATGAGTTGTTCATCGTAGATATTTGCTTATGATCCTTAAGAACATTAAGATTTTGCAGTAAAACTTTAGAAAAATACTTAACAGCATGAAAAAAATCTGCTTAAGCCACAATGAACTCTCTAATTCTTTTTACCAGCCTTTCACAAAGAGAGAGCATCTGGTGGACAGAATAGATCAGAGTCCTGAGTGCATATGCTAGTGGTTTCATTGTCATCAACAGACACTACATTTTTGTTGATTTATTTTGTGCAATGACTAAAACTTCATTTCCTGCTCTGTTAAGGATGTTCTACTTTGCTTGACTTGTACAAAAATGAAGTATGGTTGTTGTATCCATATAAAAGTTGAAAGCAATTGCATGGCATGGAGTTAATGGTGGACATATCTTTTATCTACCTTATGTGTATGCACCAGTTCTTTTCATCTGAAATCCTCTAGTTGTTGATGATGCTAAACCTTCTGCAGTTAACTTTCCCTTCTCAGGACTGTAATCTAAAGGTCAAGATACTGTAATCTATTCTTCATTTATTGCATATCAAAGAGTATTCCTCTCATAAATGTGGCTTATAAAACTTTAGTTTATTACCCATATACCAATTGTTTAAGCACTTCTGTTCTCAGTCAAGTAGAACCAAGTGAACTGTTCATGTAGTTGTAGGAAAGTCAGAGAATCACTTCTACTGGTGTCTGTATAACCCATCAACTGGGAAAAAGAATATGCTATAGCTGCTCACTCATTTTACTTCTGGCATTTCTGATGAAAACATAATTTCTGTAAAATGGTGGTTTTAGTGTCTCTTGTCTTGGGGAAAAAAAACCCAAACAAGATACTGCATTTGGAACAGCGCAGGGCAGTATTTTTCTGCTTGTCAAAGCAGGGCCCTCATGTTCTTGGTCCTATTCAATATTGAGCTGTATCTAATTGAACAGCTCCTGTGTTGTGTGTGAAGTGTAGCTTGGATGTCTGGTTCTCTATTCTGGACTGTGTTCCTGGCTGTGTTTCCTCAGCAGCATTGCTGTCTTTTTCTCTGAAGCACCTAATGAGGTACATGAGGTGCCCTGTAACTACGGTTACAGGGCACCCCCAGGGAGATGTTCTTTTGGAGGAAAGAACTGGCTACCCTCAGAGCTTGTGTGTCTTGTGGCTGCATTTTTTTTCAGGTGAATGTTTTCTTGTGTATGAAAACAGCAGAGTTATTTTCATCATACAAAATAAAGTTGTGCTGTTTTCAGTAATGTTGGAAAACTTTATTTGAAACAGAAATAGCAAACTTCAAATTCTAAGAAATCAGAAAGTGAACTTTGATGTGTCCAACTAAATGTTTCTTTTTGCACCACTTTTCATCTTGATCTTGTACTAAATGCAAGTATCAAGGTTGTGAAACCTCAGGAGCCTGACTCAGTGAATTGGCCTGTATGTTAGTATCTGGTGAGGGACAGACTTGCCTCAGATTTGCCAGCTCATGAGCACTCATCTTCCCTCTGGCTGTGCTGGACCTGGCTAGAGGTTGATCATTCTGGCCCACAGATTCTTAGTTTAGGATGCAAGTATAAGATTCTGACTCTCTTTAAGGGTAAACTGCAGCTAATTTGAAACTAATACTAAATGTCTTTACACATTGTTCAACCAATCTGATGATTATACTAATACCAGGATCCTATCCTGTCCTTGGCACCAGTGGGATTGGTATGAGTTCTGTGAGTGTTGCTTGTTAATAAAAGATGGATCATGGCTCTTGAAGTATTTTTTATGATCTGCTGACACTGGTATTTCATGATTTCAGATTTAGTAGGCTTCTGAATTCTCCTGAGTGGAGAACAATCTGATGTGCTCCCTTCTCATCTTTTGTGGGAAACAACTTGTAGGCAGTTTTCTGGCTCCGGAATAAATGATGGCTAGTGCCACAAGGAGAGAGAAAGCTGAGGGAATTGCAGCTAGCAGTTATGAAGCAATCCCCTGCTTGTGAGATTCCGCTCTAACAGAAACATTAAGGAAGCATGGTGTGGTGGGATTGAGCTTTTTGAGTGGTGGTGGTGCCCTTCTTCTTTCAACTTCATCCTGTCCTGCTATGCTTCAAAAGAGTTAAAATGGCATCACACATATACCTGTTCCATTCTTGCCACTTCCTTCTGCCTCATCTTAAAATGATCTTAATGGTTCTTTTTTTTTCTGTCCTAGTGTTTTTGATCCCTGTTTTTATGATTATAATATTCTTGGATATCTTTACCCAGTTAAAACTCCTAATAGTGATACTTGTGTCTTTAACGTGTCACACACTAGTATTTTATATTTTTGTTTTTCTATTTGAAAAAAATTATTTCTTGGATTTGTGCAAAAGGCTCGCTATATAGGCAGAAAGCGAGGACATAGGTGATTGTTCTGCTCTTTTCAGTTTTCATTCCTGTCTCTAAGGAGACATGTAATGCTTTAAGTGATTTATAAAGTAGCCTTATAAACACATTCAGGTTATAACAGCATTATAACTTCCTTCGTACGTCATTGTTTTCATCACTGGACACTCTTGTAATGAATTCAAGTGTGATATGATTCTTACATTTATACTGACTTGGTGTAATTTCTTGCACCAATCACATCTTGATATTTGTTTCTGTTCTTGAATATAAATTCATATCAGGTCTACTGCTGTTACTGAGTAAGAAAGGGTTTTATTCATGCAGGGTTATCCTCTTTTTTCCTGCAATTTAAGAAACACAAGTATATTCCCAAACACGTAATTTGCCTTTGCTCTGGTTTTGGTTCACTGCAATGTGCAGCCTGTTCAAAAGAACAGGGACTTAATCTGTGTCCTGTTCTGATTCTGAAAGGCACCATGTATGTAAAAGCAAATACTGAAGTGTGGTGCTACTTGCTTTTGACTATATACTGATTAATCATAAAGATCCTAAATGAGCATCAGACCAGTCTTGCATGGTGTGGAGATTTTTTTTTTTAAATTTGTGTTTGCACTATGGTTTCAGATCTTGTTTTAGCAATGGTAGGAGAGCAGGCAGGAAGACGTGGAAGGGAGGAGAGCAGGAATGCTTATTGACATCCAGGTCAGCTCATGCATGTAGCAGTTTGGTAGGCTAGGACATTATCACAATTATTCTTAGGAGATCTCTCAGGTAGTTAATCCTGTTTTCAGCTTTCTGTTCCCCATGTACTTCAGATCACCACTTGCTGTCATACTTGCTGCTTTGTAAGGTGGTGTTCTGCTGCCTGGGCTTATTCTTTGCCTTTCCAAACTCTCCTTCCCTGCTTTAGCCACCTCTTTCATTTGACAAACTCACAGTGCTTCAATTGCTACTTCATTTTGAAGGTTAATATAGATTTATTGGAGCTATTGCATAATTGATTTTGTTTTAATTAAAGGAGTGTGAGACATGAGTAGTAGAAGCACACTCCCTGTCAGAAAGCCAGCCCTTAGAAACTTCTGCAGTCCTGAACCAGTTTCTATAAATATTTGCTCTATTCAGAATCCTGATCTAAACTAGGCTGAAAATTAGCATAGGAACTGATTAGAAGACAAAGGTAAATTTTCCCAATTCTTACAGTAGTTGGAAATGTTTATTTCTTTAAGATTAATGAGTCTTAAGGATTGAGAAGTATTTATCTGATAGAATACATTATGTACTGCTGTCTCTTTGAGTCTAATTTTATGTGATAAAAATTCAAATTTGGATTCTATTTGGATGAATCTCATAAATTTAAAAAAGTGAACACTTGCATGCTTTCTTGTGGAAGTTTCAAAGTACTTGCATTTGGTTTGGTAGCAGAGGTAGTGTGCATGGAGTTTTTTGAAGTTGGTATTTTTTTTCTGGCAGTAAAAATGCAAATAATAGTTGTCTTTATCTTCTGTTCATAAATGAAATTGTTTATAAGCTCTCACATTAAAAAGTTTTTAATGAATACCAGTTTATTTTAGGAAAAATTGCCTTTTCTTTACCCTCTTGGGAATGCTACTTTTGTCATGTTTTTCTCTTTATATTTTGGGAGCTTTAATTTCTAAAAGAATGCTATTTCCTGTACTGCTTAAATATTTGATGTTTTATCCAAAGCTTCTTTTATATATATATATCTATAAAACCACTTTATACTCTCGCTAGAATGTTAAATATTTAAGACTGAAGTCAATACATCACTGTAATGTCATGCCATTTATGATCCATTTTATTAAGCCATTGCTTTCCCAGTCTCTTAATTAAAATCACCCCTTTCATGAGAACAAAGCTATATACTCCATTTAACATAGAGAATGGTCATTTGTAATAAGAATTTAAATAGAAATTTAAATGACAAGAGCTATGTTAAATGCAAATATTTTTCTCTGCCTTTTTTTTTCCTTGCTATAGTCTTAAGACTTGGAGAAAAAAACTTATTAGCAGTAATGTACCTTGGAATTTGGTTGAAAAGAGGGTTGACGGTGTGGTTTGTTTGTTTATTTAATTATTGTGTGTATGAGGCTGCAGATATTATGTTCCCACACATCGAGTTCCATTATCAGTAAATCAGTTCTTTTACTCCTGTATAACAGCAGCTGAGACAATCTTCTAGCTATGTGTAAGTTGCTGGAAAAAGTCCCTAATAAAACTGAGCTTATCAGATTTTGAAACTAGTCTCTAGTGCATGTAGATATTCAGAGACAATTGAAGCTAGCTGCCTGTTGGTGTTTGCTCTGTGGACAGCTCATTTTTGTTCTTGCTGGGGCGGGCACTGCCTTTTGTAGAGTGTGCAGAAGGCTGCTTGTCACTGTATGAGATCAGCTTGGGGACAGCAGTATTGTGCTTCACTGCCCATACTGTAGCTGCTGAGAGGTCTGCCACATCCTTGTCTCCCACGGTTGGCCATCTCATCCCCTGCTGTCCATGGCCCTTCCTTCACCTTGTCTGTGGCCCAGCAGCTTCTGTAGTTCTCAGAACTTGTGCAGTTTAGTAGCTTTACCCAGTGTGTTTCACTGCTGTGATATGTATTGCTCTTAATGAAATTCTGAAACCAATAGTTTGTTTGGCCAAAGATAATTTTGAAAGTACTTAACCATTTAAATTCTGTACTTAGTGGCATTTATGCAGAATACCGTGTGGGTAGCAGGTAGTTTTATGATTCTCTGGGGGCCATGGTTTGCTATAGCTGGTTTTGTTGTACTCTTATTCAATAAATGTTTTACTGAATATCTCATAACAAGCTGCTGTTAGACACTCATGGTGGTATTTTGTAATATTGCTACAATAATCCACCTGTATGGATTTCAGCAGAATGCTTAATGAATTAAGTCTCCCCCTACTGCTGGCCTCCCCCCCTCAGTTGGAGAATGTCCCAAACTCTGCCTGAAAGGTAATACTGGGGCAAAGTAACTGGGAAACTCAGGCTCCTTTTGCCTGAGAAACAAAGCTTCTTCCTCCAGAAATAAAGGCCGGGAGGGAGAAAAGGAAAGCTCAAACCTTGCTAGATATGTAGAGGTAACAAATATACCATTCATTGCTTATCTGAAATGCTTTAACATAGCTTCTTCATTCTACTTATATTGTCTCATGTGGTTCTGTTACATCCAGTTGTTCCTGTGTGTATCTGAGGTGCACACTGGCACCTGGTTTCTGAACACTGTGCTGTGGGATATAAAGATGGTTTAAAAGTAGTCATCTAAATTACTGTACATTAGTATGGAGAAAAACCTGTTTCCAATAACTTTTATAGGTCTTGCAGTATTTATTATATATCTAGTAATAGCTGTGTATGTAATTGTCTTTATATGATCAAAATACATTATTGGACATACTTTTACATTCAGATGCCAAATTAAAATTTACTGTCAAATGTGAGTGAGGTTTCTTTTTCCATTTAATAATGCTGGAACTGAGATCTACCACTGTGTGCAGTTCCACTTAGTATTTTGTAGTTGATTGAAGTATTGCTGCAAGATGTTAATGGGAATTTTCTCATGCTTCTTGGTTTGGCTGTTGTTCAGAGACTAGTTTTCATAACTTCTTCCAAACTATTTCAGTAAACTTACATATTTTATGTATCATAAGCCACTTAGTAAATTTTGATCCCTTTAAAATCTTGTAGAGAAACAACCACACATTTGAGTTTTACATAGCAAAAGAGATATATCAGAAAGAGAATATGGGCCATGTCTACTGTGTTTTTTTTCTCTTTCTTAGATTAAGCCAGGTGACTGGCCATGCCATGATTTACACTCTTTGAAGGCTATATTTTCTTTTTGTGGTAAAGATGCTTTTAAAAAAAGTACTTTGCTTTTTGTTTCTACCATTTTGCTTTCATTTTCCTTTGTATTTTGTCATCATTGTGGTATCTCACTTCTATTTCTGATCATCTGCTAGTTTTGGCACTATTATTTTTTTTTGGCATTATTCAGTAGTCAATGTTGGAATAAACAATTATTGAAGAAGCTTCCTACCGTCCTGGATGAATAGGATTTTAACACCAACAGGAGCTTTTTGATCATCTTCTTACAAGAAAGTGTCTATAAATTGAGCTAATTTTCCCTGAGCTTTAGGGTTACCATAAATCACTTTTCTTCTGTGGGCTGAAATATGGCACTCAAAATATTAGTCTAGTGCCTAAAAGCATTTCTTGGGTAGACTTATGAAGCACTTTAAAAAAACTTGTTCAGGATGTTTGTGGGCTAAGCAGCCCTAGGAAACCGAATATCTCCTTGCATATTTGGAAGTATAAGAGAAAATTTCCTCGTGGTGATTTTATGATTCTCTGATACTGCCACAGAGTAGGTGCTCTGGGCTAATGGCACTTGCAGCAGGGGAACAACATGAGACTATAACGTGGAAAGCAAAAATAGAGTACTTCCTGCTTTTCTCTCCTGACATTAGGAAAGGGAGGAAGATTCTGTGTTCAGAACTTACCACAGAGGTTGGAACACCTTAATTTGACAATTTTGACAGTAGTAAAGCTGGGAAAGGACTCAACTGGACTAGTGGTCTATGGCTGGTGTATACTTTGAGATATTAGGTAAGATGAGTTATAGATCTTTTGGTTGCATGAATATGGGTGGCTGGGTGAACTTAGCATAATGGAGTGTATTAAGCCAAGTGTAATATTTGCATAGGAGCAGTGAGTGACAGAATAAAGGGGGTGGAGACCAGAAAAGAAGTGATGAGTATGCTGGTGCTGCTCAAGTCCTCTGGGATGTGATGTGCACCATCTATTTCTGCATATTTGTTTCCTCAGCACTGTGTGGAACGTGCCCAATCTTTAGACTCAAAAAGCAGCTGTTGGAGTTTTTGTTTAATTCAACTGAAAAGCCCCACTACTTTTCAGTGCTTTATCTTTCTTTCCTGCAGTTTTATCATTCATGCTGCTGATGCAGTAGTCAGCAAAAATTCATTTTGGAGGCCCTCAATTTGTGTGACTTTTAAAGTTGAGTTTAGAGATGGTTAAAATATTTTTGTGAGAATTTATTCTTGTTCAAAAAACTTACAATATGCAGGTGTTCTGTGTAAATGGTCCCCTCATCTTTGGTCATTTTCCCTTTGGGAGAGAACCCCAAGCTACTGCCAGGATTTACTCTCTGTGGTTGCTTTCTGCAGCTGTAAATCAGCACTAGTAAGAAAAGAGTGATCAGGTGCAGTACCTTGAGTAATTCCCAGCCTTTTCTATGTGTCCTCTTTAGCCTTCAAGATCTTTTCTGATTTTAGGAATGTGTAAATAATGAAAATGGTTGCTGTGTGTAAATGTCTTGATGTGACCCCTTGAAAATTAGTGCTGTGCACCTTATTTCAGCATACCAGTCAGAGGTAACTAATGGGATGTTATCAGTGATTTACATTGATCAAAACTCTCCGAAAGTGAAAAGGTACTGTCTGTGTTCATCTTTAGCACCTAATTGCAGTGCAAAGCTTTTATTCTAGAAGAAAACCCCACTTGGTCCTATCATGGAGAAACTAAGAAATGTGTTTAGTCTTCTGCTGTCACATCGTGCCTGTTAGGTTTGGAGAGATTTTGTGCTTGGAGCATAAGGAGTCTTCAGTCTGATACAAAAAGAACGTATTACTGAAAATCCAAATACATTTCTGTTCTGATTGGCCTAAAATGATGTAGTGGTGAAGATGGCTTGCATTTTAAAAGAAAAATCTAAGCTCTGCTTGGTTTTCTAAATCAAGCAATTCTTACTTAATAAATATGTTTTTAACTGTATAATTTTAGCACTCATTTAGTAGACCAAAAAAACTCTAAAATACCTATACAGTTTAAAAACCTGATCAGGCAGGAAAACGTTTCACATTGAAGTGTAAATTTGAGTGGGGGGGAAAAAAATGACCAGGTAAAGATCTTTAATTTACAGAGTTAGGTATAAAAAGTTGTGGATGTTAGTTGCAGCAGTAACAGACAAAGTTTTTCTCCCTAGCCTAGAACATGTAACATGCAAAGTTTTTGATGAAATACAAAGTTTCTTCACTAGTAAAGTAGAACACTGTGAATACCATGGACAAATATCACTTATTCAATACTTCTCACCAAAAACATTCATATAGTATTTTGCAAAGTCAAGTACAGGAACACAGATGACTTGTGAAAAATGTGCTGTATTTGGGATCTCTGTGTTTCTTGTCTTACATCTACTTTGCATACTGGATCTAGGGGAAAAACTCTAGTATGAATTCAGTCCATGGAGATAGTTATGGGACATTTTGTTCATGGAAGAAGTTGTAAAACAATGTCTTAATAGATAATGATATTAGATATCTGAAACTTTAAGCAAAAGTTTATAAATATGTAAGTATACATGCAGAAAACCGTATGTAACTGCTTGTTGGTTTAGCTCTAAGCATATCTACATATACTGTGTGTGTTAATCTCTTATTTATATACTACACTGATAAGCATTACAAAAATAGCCTAATGAAGTAGTCTTTTTTGGAAAGTAATCAAGGTCTGTAATATAGTACATTTGCAAGTAGGAGCAGAGGGTTTATAATAGGCAAGTGTGCACGTAATGTGATTATAATTCAGCCACAAAAGAACAGTAGAAGTGGAAATATCCTTAGGTTTTATGTTACATATTAAGTTTTAGTTAGAAATGACACTTTTGTAAGCCTGCATCTGTATATCCGTATGAAGTATTCATAACTTAAATTTGTAGTTAAAGGATAGCACTGTGACTGTTTTTTTGTTGTTGTTCTTGTTTCTGCTGTTTTTTTCTTTTTTTTTTGTAATCTAGAGTTTTAATGAAAATTGTTAAATTATATATACAATTGATAACTTTAAAATACCCTGTATCATGATTTGGCATGAACTTTTGGCTTCATAATGTTGTTGCTCTTTTTTTTAATCTACATTGTTCCTAATTTATTTTTCAAAGAGCTACTGGACCCCACAGGTTGTCTATCTCCAGTATTGCATCTCTTATTTTTTTTAGCCACCACATTGAAATTGCAACTCTTTGATTGTATTTTAAATTAATTTTTATACACTTTTTCTACTTAAACTATCTCTTTTCATTCTAATGCTTGTTGGAGTATGGGATAGCTTAAAGAAAGAATACCTGTGGGTAGAAATCTGCTGTTCATCATTTGGTTCAAGTACTTACCTACATGTAAGCGTGCCTGTGTACTTCCACAGAGGAAGCAGGATTAGGATGAAGTTCTAACGGCCAGATGGCGTTTCTAGAAACATAGAAAGTCACAATGTAGGAAGCACAGTCAGTGTAGTTAAAAACAGGATATTTAGAAATCCCTGTGTGGCTATGTTAGGACTCATATATGTAGCCACAATCATGTCTTGCGGTAACTTCCTTTATATGCAGTATATTGTTTCTTTGGACCTTCTATTGCTGCTTACAATCTGACTTTGAGACTCGCACACACAAAAAGGACTATTTAGGCACTCAGTGCTTCAATATTTTTTCAGTTTGGAGGTGTGTGGTTTTTTGCATCCTGTCTTCTTTGCTAGGAAATTTGGAAATAATGTACAGGCTTGCTAACTATATGAAAGCTAGATGCAGTTTTTTTCTGATAAGGTATAAAATAAATACTTCATCTCTTTGTTCAAAAAATCACAAACTTGTGTTCTTCCCACAACAGTAAGTCTTGAGAATCGGTTGACCATGCTTACATGAGAAGATTCAGAATAAAGCATGACTCAAAATGATGGGCTTTAGAGCCTTACATTTCCAGAGCTACTTAGGAGTATGTATGTGTCAATACTTTTTGTTGAACAAACATAGTTTTTGAAACGCTGTTTGGATATTTATTTTAATGGTATATAAGACACATTCAGAAGTAGTAGTTGCAGTTTCTAACTTGGTTCAGTTTGCTCTGTGAAATATGGGGTAAAGATCTGGTCCACTGGCTGTTTGAGGGAGAAAGAGGAGAGTAGTGAGGAGACCTGCCTGGATAGAATAAATCAAGGGAGTCTGTGTATGGTGGATTCAGGAGTGAAAGGACCATGGTCTGTGCCACAGGAGGGTGCTAAAGCATGAACGTAATCCCTGGGTGATTGTCCCTGGGTGTCGGACAATCCTTGATTGTCCTAGTCCTTGAGTTATTGGTATTACCTAAAGTTTACAGAAAGACTTATCTATGAAGTGAGGGATTTGCCTTCTGACTAATGAAATTTTCAGTTGCTCTTCAGGACTGCAGATGAAAAGCAACAGTCAAGAAAAGCTCTTTTAGTTTGACATGAATGCAGTTGCACTTACATGAATTTATAGCAGTTTGGATAGTACACCTTAGGTTAGTTCTTGAAGGTGCTGCAACTATCCACGATTGTAATACTTTGTAAAAGAAGTCTTGGTGAAACCAGAATGAGTTGACGTCTTAATGGTATGTTATGTGTGATTATTTGTGTCAAACTTAAATTTATAAAACAGATCTCACAGTGTAAACTAATAGATAAAATCACGACGAATTAATGATGTAAGAGAATATTTCTGTGAGTTTTAATTTCTTTTTTAACTTTTTATTTTTTAGCTGATGTTATTCAGTAGTTTTGTTACAGATGATATTCCATGTTTTGATTTGAAACAAGATACAGTATTTTCTTCTTCTTCACGAAATGCTCTCTGAGCTTTCCTTCTTGGCATTATGTGAGATTAGAAGATATTTCCAAGCTTTTTTTACTTTGCCACATACATATTTTTTTCCCCCAAGTTGTTTTCAATCTTATTTCTCCATCCTGTTGTCCAGTTTTTAATTTCTTCCTGTTGCACGTGGCTGGAGTCACAGTTGAGCACAAACAGTAACAGTCCTGTCTCCCCAGCTCCTTTCAGAATGTTTATATGTTTTGTTCGCTTGGGCACTCAACTTCATTTCTTTCTGACACTCACTTTCCTACCTTGTTTTAAACATGTACTTATTCTTTCATTGCAACTTTGACCAAGGATAAAATATATTTTCCATTCAAAATGGTTGGCCCAAATTTGGAAGAAGGTATTTTTTTATTTGATATTAAAAATCATCCATTTAGTTAGTACTAAAAAAGGTATATTTGAATTCTGAATGTTCAAATTTGTGTAAGGAAGTGACATGTGCACGGTGTTCACTAGAAAGAGTAACAAATGTTGAATCCTGGAATAAAGTCCATACTGCCTGAGAGCAGGTACACTGTATTTTAAATTAAACAATGTGATAAAAAGTTACATGTTATGTTAGAATATAGACATTTTATGTAAAAGTTTGCAACATTTACAGTGTAGTGCTGTTGGCTGCACTCGACTTAATATATAGGATTCTGGTGGTATTGTGTGATAGAGTGCTGGCTGTTTTAGAAGATAAATTACTGTTTATTTAGGTTTAAGCTAATGTTTCAAAAGCTTTCTTACTTAAAAACTAGAGCATTATAAATAGCAATAAGTTCTCTGAAATGCTCTACATATTACAGACTGACAATTGCAAAAGAAAAGACTGATTATAAGTAGAAAACCTGTAACTACATGTTTTGAGTAAGTTGCTCTTATATGTACTTTTTAACATTGATTAACCAGGAAGTTTTTGCAGCCATTCAGCCAGCTTTGTAGTTTAGTCCAATAGTTTTAAATAATGTTATTTAAATAAGATGTAATTGATAAATTATATTTGGTGAAAATCTGTACTTCTCCATCATGGTGTCTGAAGTCTAGCTTAAAAAGCAAGAATAAAAATAAAGTACAAATTCTCAAGTGAGTTCTTAGAAATACAGCAGAGCTATTAATGTGTACTCGAAAGTTAGACGACAAGCATTTTGGGAAAATTATGTGGAGGTTTTGCTTGAGACAACTAAATAATGAAGCTCTCAACTAGCCTTCTGTGTTTAAAATTTGATCAGTTGGAAGGTAAGGATACTATGCAAGTTAAGAGAAATGATGTTTCAGACAGGTATATGGAAGTATCTAAAATTTGATGTACAGTTATACTCAGTAGACTTTGTTAAACCTGTTTGGGTATTCATACATAGCATTAATACAATTATATAATGTAACATGTATGTTCATAGAATGGATGAAAAGCATACTACATGAGAACTACTGGAAATAAGTTAGAAAATGAAGTTTGATCTTAACATAGCACTAAAAAGTGCTTTTTTTTGTAAATACTATTATTACTTTTACTATGTTACTGTTATTACTATATTACTATTATTTTTGTAAAGGTTGTGCTTAGTTTTTAAAAAGGAGAATAATTTTTTATTAGTGTTGTGTTGGTGTTCCAGTCTCCTTCTGTAGATTGTACTGTATGCTGAGATCTTACTTTTTCTTTAACGAAATGCCCATGCTTCTGAATTTGCACAATGCAGTGAAAGCTGCAGTGTTTTAGTCTTCCTGTACCTGTGGCTGAGAAATCTTTCTACTTGAACCTTCCTGTACTGGAAAAAATGTCCTGAAAAGTGCTGCCTTGGGAAAAATTCCCTGTTGTGTGTTCTGTGAAGAATGGCCACAAGCTCAAATTTTGCTTGGACCTATCTCGTACAGTAACTGAGGAAGAAGGGACATCTAGGCTAAAATCTCTGACCCAAATGCTTTTCAGTTGCATTGGGTTTTAAGATTGAAATCTTAAGGAAACCAGATGTGCATGGCTTTGTCATTCAGTCTTCTCTGCCTCTTTTTTTGCACTGCCCCATGAAATTTTGAACCTCCTGTGTAATTTCAAACAATTTTGATGGCGAATTAGTCACTGTAAGGATAACCTAAACACTTACGAGAATCAATAGCAGCTGGAGAGACTCTTGTGGGTACACTCTTCCTTTTGACATTGACATGTTTAATTCCTTGCCATTTCATTACCTGTTTGCTCTCTTTCTGTCCCCAGCACCTGCCAAAAGCCAAGCTCTAGCCAAATGATGCTCAGCACTGAAAAGAGCTTGCTTGGATAGCAGGTTCTCCAGGCAAAGCTTTGTGCCTCAGGCCTTTCACTGTTACATGTCAGAGGTTTGTTGTGATGATGGAAATTTGAGAGCTGAGGATTACTCAATTTGCTGGGACCCTGCTGTAGGTCTGCTGTTCAGTAGTGTTTGGGATTAGGAGAAAATTTGGTCTGGACAGTATTCTACCTTTCTCTGGAGGAAGTGGGTGGCAAGGTTATGTTGTAATAAAAATTATTACTACATCCTTGGCAGGTGCTTGGTGGAGAAAATTCTTGCACATGGGGTCTGGCTTTCTAATAAAATCCAGTAGGAAATGTGTTAGGGGAAAGTACCCTCTAAAGAAAGTGTGAGCTACAACCCATCAGAACCACGTGGGGAAACAAATACCCTCAATCATGTACCGCCACAAAAGAAAGTGATGTCTTGGTGAAGTCTGGTGCCAGTTGAAATAGTGCTGGAGATGAGTGCTAGCCTTCTGGCAGGTGGAAGAGAGTATGAGAGAGTGACCTTAATGGATCAAGCTTTTGCTAATGGTTCGCAGTTGTTGTTTGATGAATCGGTGATACAACTGAGCCATGATTGCAGTGAGATTTGATGTCATGGTGAACACTGCAGGAGCATAGTTGATAAATGCTGGAGAAGTAGTTCTCAGCCATTCTCAATATTCCAAGGGACCTGCAACAAGGATGAGAGTATGTCCAGTCTTTGGTACAGTGTCTTCCAAAATAGCACACACAAAAATGTAAGCAGGTGGTGTAAAAATGTTTGTTTGTTGCAGTGCTGGCCAGCTCAGTAGCTGGACCTGTAAGAGGGTGAGATGCTCCTCTAAGAGACCCCAAATTGTGTGTTAGGCTGGATGACAGTGAAACAAACTGGTCTGGAATTTTTTTGTGTGGAGATAAATTGTTTAAACTTGAAATATCTATCCTATTTTGTTCTCACTTAATTTTCAAGAGATTTTTGAATAGGTATCAGTTCTTTTATCTCTCTTAATTTTATTTACTTGTTTCTCAATGCAATTTGGAAAAGAGAATAAAAATGTTGTGGGCCACTTCTCTTAGGTTTGCAGTCTGTTTTCCTGAGTGTATTTCCTGTCGCTCTTTTCTCCTAGTCCTTCAGGGTGAAATTGTTTTGGTCACTCTTCTTTCTCATTTTCAGTCACAGAGAATATATGGGGCAGAATGACCCATTTTAGCTCACATTACCAGTTTTGCTGAAGGAGCTCACCTAGCACTAATCTTTCTGCTATGTCTTTCCTCCTGACTTTTCAGTCAGCCTGGTGTGAGAGTTACTGAGTTAGAGTTCTATGCACTGTGACTTTTGTGGAACAAACATGTCAGAACTGACTTTTTTTATCCCTTCCATCTTTGCTTCTACAGTGATACTAAATCTTGAGTATAGCCTTCAGTTGCTATTGGTAATATTTCTTATTTTGGTGGTGGTGTTTTTTTTTTTTTTTTTTTTTTTTTTTTTTTTTGGTAGCTCTGAGAGTTCTAGTCATAGATCAGACTTCACTTTGTTTGATATCAAACGCGGAATAATGTTACAGAATTAACACCACCCACCCATATTCCCCCAAGCAAAGCACTGCACAAACTTCCTGTAACACGAGGGAATGAAATCTTGAAAGAGCTTATCCTAGGAGAAATTGCAGAAAGTCATTTTGAGATGTTTATTTCTATTAAAAGGCACTTACATCATGGTAGGTGGCCTCATAATTTTTTAAAACTACAGTAAATTTATCACAAACTTTACTAGATGATCAGTTACAGTTTTTAATCTAACCTTCTTTACATAATGAAAAGAAGATATTTGTACAACTACCCTCAAAAAGAACTTGCAGAGTAATTTTATTTGTTACTCTGTCTTGAGTGTTGAGAAATTAGGGTATATTTCTGAGAACCACTTAGTGAGAACAGCCTGTTTTATTTATCTTTGGCTCTATGACCTTATCACCATAGACTTTCAGATGCTTGACAGCTCCTTTTCTTGTAAACAAAGGAATGTTCCTTTCAAATGCCCTGGATAATCAGCTAATCAAAACAGTAGCAACATCACAGGGAGATGTTGTTGTCCAGAAATCAATATGAAGATGGCACACATTTTAGATATCAGTGCAAACAGATTCCTTACAAAGCTTCCTGGTTTACCTCTCAGGCTGCTGTGGCAGGTTTTTAGCCTGTCCACAGCATTTGTGTGAATTTTTAACTTGTACCTCTATTTTGGAGTAGACTGTGCTATGCTAATGTCGAATTAACAAAACATGGCTTATGCTATCACTGGGAGGTGGATGTAGCATCCTCATCTAATGCGGGTATCTTAAGTGTGCCTTGTTGGGCATCGCTGCTGGTTGTTCCTGTTAATTTAACATCAGCCAAGATCACATGCAGCAAGAGGCAAATGGAGGCTGACCCCTTGATTAAATTATTTCTTGGTTGTTCCAGTTTGTCTGTTCTGTTAACCAAACTTAAATCTTGTTTGTTTGCCCCACTCTCTGCCCCAAATTCATTGGTATTTCTCCTTTGTAGTCTGGGACATAATAAGAGTTTATTTTTGACATGTTTCTACACGAAATAGTACTGAAAAAAACTTTGGTAGAAATAAAGACTTTCCAGCATGTTCTCATCTGCCATAGAGAAAGACAGCTCAGTCTCTGAGCACTCACTCTGAGATACATGATTTGAAAAGATTTAAAACTGAGTTTTGTTACAGTGAAATAAAAATGAACAGTCTCAAATAGTCTTTTGAAAATACTGGAAGTGTATATAGAGAACCTGTAATTTCTATATGTAATACAGAATTCCTTAATTATTCTGCAAAATTGTAACACAACCTGATTTGGCTAAATTGTCTTCAGTATTCTATACTGTCATAGTTTTAAAATATACATATATTAACATAATTTTAATGTTAATGTGCATTAGGGTGTTAAATCACACCTTGCAAAAGATATACAAATGTCATATTTAGGTCACTGGATTTTCTCTGTTTCAGTCTTATGCTTCTAGTTTGCTGTTCATTAGAAAAAAAATAAAATTAATTTTCTGTACTAATTTCTAAGTAGTGCTTGACCTGTGTTAGCCAGCAGAAGTGTTATTCTGAGGTTAGAAGTGTAAGATGAATCAATTTCTCTGTTTATGCATAATGCTTATTAGCAATTGTATACCAGTGGAAAAGAACCAGATACCCTTTTGAAAGCAAGATCTTGATGGTGCTTACCGTTTTAGCGAAATTTTAGTATTTTAAAGATAGTATTTTTAAAAAATTGTATTACTTTTTGTTTCATTTTCACATACAGAGGAGTCATGGTGCAATTTGGAATGATTTCTGTTGAACTTCATGCCCAAAGCAAGTCTAGTTAGAGCAGATTGCTGCAGGGCTTGGCCAGCAAAGTGCTGAATAACTCCAAGGACTGAGACTCTACCACCTCTTTGGGTAGCCAGTTCAATACTTGATCACCCTTCTGATGAAAAAGAGCTTGCCCTGCTTGGAATTGCATGTTTCAGATTTGTACCGTGAAAAGATGAGTGGCAACAGACACAGCCTGGCACCCACTTCTCTGTACCCTCTCAGTATGTAGCTGTAGGCAGCAGTCAGATCACCCTTCTCCAGGCTGGACAACCCTAATTTATCTCAATCTCCTCTGAGAGAGAGCACAGGACGTTGCTCCTGTGCCCCAACCACCATGGTGGTCCTCTCTAGGATCTGCTTCTGGGGTGTCTTGGAGAGCCCTAGACACCCTAGACAGGGTGCAGTATTCCATACAGTGTCTCACAGGGAGCTAAAGGCAGAAAATAATTGTGCCCCTGGCTTCACCCTTGCTAATACAGCCCAGCACAGAGTTGGCCTTTGCAGCAAGGACATGCTGCTGGCTCATGGGCAGCTTGCTATCCCCGGGGACCCTTGGATTGGTTTCTGAAAAGCTGCTTTCTAGCAGTTTGGCTTTTAGTCTGCAGCTCCAGAGCATCTTTATCCCAGGTACTCCAGCACTCAGTATTTACATCTGGATTTCAATGAGTTCCTGACAGCTCATTTCTTCAGCCCCTTGAGGACCCTCTCAATAGCAGCCCTACCCAGCAGTGCATCAGTTCCTCTCCCTAGGTTGGTGCTATCCACAGTTTTGATGAGGGTGCACTCTATCCCATCTTTCAGGTCTTTAGTACAGATGTTAAACACCGTGGGCTTGGTACTGATCTCTCAAGGATGCCACAAGTAACCAGTCATTAGCTGGACTTTGTATCCCGAACACAACCCTTCAAGCTCAGTGGTCCAGCCACTCTTCCACTGAACTCCCACTCTCCAGTTGATATCTCACCAGTCTGTGAATGAGGTGTGTGAGGAGACTGTATCAAAGGCCTTGCTAAAATGAACACATCCTGAATGTTGCTTCTAGCCTTGCCACAGGCAGCCAATTACTCAGCCATATGAGCACTGTCCACTAGTGGGAAATAAGTTCTACTCTCCCAGTTTTTGCGTCTTGCTATTTAAAATACATTTTACAGAAATATGAATGGATGTCTTTTAATGACTTGTAAAGGATATTAAGCTTATTGTTTTAGAAATGATAAAGGATGAGAAAAAGTAAATTTTATAGACAAAAAGGAAAAAATGGGTATGGAGATCACTCTGCAAATTTGTGTAGTAGGTAATTTGAGTCAGTTTGGGTTTTAAAATTTTAATTCGTAATGTTCATTGGTTTTAAACAGTTTCTTCTTCTTTGTTTTTATGGAACCCGGTTTTCTTTGTCTAACTTGGTTTTATGAAAGCAGAGGGACAGTACTTGCATAAATAGCCAAGTGATCTCCAAGAGAGCATTATTTTCCCATAAAGTGTGCTGCTGAGGCATTTTGGAGATCTTGCACACTGAGTAGGATTTGTGTGTTTTAAAATAAGTGTCTTTTTAAAGGAGAAAACTATTTTGAATTTGGAAAACATAACAAACAAAGGAAAGAATAATGAACAAAGATTATAAACTCCTCTTACTAGAAAAGATCAAAATAAACCTCATCTGTTATAGTTGTGTTCAGGTATTGTCAGTTGTAATTTGCTCTAAACCTTGTAGTAATGGTTTTAAATTGCAGTAGAAAATTGACTGAGGAGCTCAAATATAACTTTACTAGCCTAGGTGTCTTTAGCATATTACTTATGACTTACATAGTTCTAGAACTAACCATAGTGCTTCATAAAAACATTTCGGCTGACTACTGGATCTGACACATCTGTCAAAAGTGAAAAAGGAGCCTGGTTGTGCAAAATTGTATTTATTATCTTTGCATAACAGCACCCCAAACCAGGACCTCTTGTTCAAATTTAAGTTTTCTGGGCTCTACTTATGATACAAGCTAGTGGGAAAAGATACTTTTGTACATGAATTGTCTTATCTAAAAATCATCACTCTAGATATATCATGAGTATTTTTAGTTTTCCAATGCTGTGACTATTGTTTGGAATCACGATCATTAATGCTAAAATGAATGGAAGTTTGTCAAATCTCATATCGTAACTATAGTTATTAGCACTTCTAGAATGTAACTCCCTTCCCACCACCATTATGATTTTGACTTCAACTTTTAAGTGTTTGTCATCTGGTGTGAGGTGGATTTATGGGAGCGCAGTAATTTTAGTGCTTTTTGGCTGGGTGTTACTGATGACATCACTGTGATCTAGACACAGCGTGTGACTCTAGTTGGTTCCAGTCTTAAATAGTTTCATAATTATGCTAGTTTTGGCAGTTTCCTTGGAACTTTCCCCATCTCTTTAATGAACATGTTTTACTTCTGGGATTATGAGACAACCACATGTTTGAGAAATTAATAGTGTGCTCTTAAAAGTTAACATTGAGCAGAAGTGTGCAGATACAGAAACCTTTTGGATATATGTGTACTTAGGAATGTAATTTTTATAAGTTCATGGCCACTCTTATCATCTTTCAGTAATTGGAGAATACATTTGGCTTATAAAGTATCAGTAACTCTTGTGAAAAATGGTGTGTGTTCATGCTCAAAAAACCCAAAAACAGCCCATGCAGCTCTAAAATATTTTTGATAATTGTGTAATGTAAGGAAATGAATGGATGTTATCCCAGATTAAAAAAAAAAACCCACCCTTTTTTTTCAAATGTCAGGTTGAATTCTTCTCAAATGTAGGTGTACTCTGTTACTTCATATGGATTGAGTCACACAGGTATATTTCTGATAAAAATTTGGTTTTTGTTTTGGCATCCTTTTGGAACATGTACATTTTTGCTTGTGTTTAGGTCCAAATTGCTGTAAACGATTTCCAACCATTTTCCATCACAACAGACTTGTAGCTCAGGGAAATATAAAAAGGTTATTATATTTAATGTGTTTATAGGTTGAGATTTGAGACTTTGTTTCAAAATTAACTCTAAGGATTCTCCTTCCCTTTCCTTTAAAAAACCAATCCCTTCTCAAAAGCCACAGTCCTAGTGTTTATTCCTAGCTCTCTGAAACTGGTAAGAGCTTAAACCACTCTTACTTAATCTTTGCTCGTAATACTCAAAAATACTGCATAGATTTTATGAAGTTTTGAGAACATGTATTGAGCATAATTGTAGCAGTATGTAGATAGAAAAGTTAGACTTGAATGTAATCAGGCTTGATAGAGTTAACACTTTAGAAAAAGAATTTCCTCATTCCCTTGTCCCCTCTTCTCTTTATTTGTAGCTGACATAAATATTAAAAGTCAAGTGTAATGTGATCCTATCAGACCAAGGTGCAGCACAGCATTCTGTGCAACCCATGAGGGAGCTTGGGAAAGAAGAAAATGTGGTAATTGAGCTTGGGCTTTTTTGCAAGTTCAAAATATAAGTAGTTGTATAGTCACTTATCTGAAAAAATATTTTCATGCTACACATGAACTAGTTTCCAAGAAAGAGTATAGCTAAAAGTTATTTCAAAAATTTTAGATTGAAAGTGTATGATCTAAGTTTTCTCAGTAAACTGGAGAGGAAGGAGTGTTGAGCTTTGCTAATGGCAAAATACATGTTGATGAAGAGGCTTCCGTCACACTGGGCTTAATGAAAGCTTGAAGCTCTTGCTTTATCTCTGTCAGGTATGCCATGAAGAGAGAGGTGGTTTTCTAATGAAATTGCTCCATAGTTCGAAGTTCAGAGAGAGTCTTCAGGAGATTTGCATTCCTCAATGAAAAGTATCAGAAGTTTGTCAGAGATGAGTAAACAAACAAAACAAACAAATGCCCTCTAAACAGAGTTGATGCTCAACACCCATTTCGGGGTTTTTATGCACTGGAATGAGACTTTCCTGTATGATTAAAATTGCCAAATAACCATAAATTAAAAAACATCCAACAGCTTGCTTTTCAATACTGTATTTGTTACTGGAAAATTTGTGGAAACTCATCCTTCTTTTAGAAGCTATCATCTAGTCTTCTAATATATGAATATGTCTGTCTTATGCAATTGCCCCAAATACGTTAAAGCTTCTATCTTAATTTTATTTTTTCCCCAACTAAGATTATATTGCTCTTTTTTTTTTCTTAGTGAAATGGTATTTCCATTGTATCAGAAAGTTTCCCGGTTTTGTTGTTCTAAGTACAGAGTGGAAGGAAAAAATTTCTTCAGTTACTTTTGAAGTTTTAGACTTGTATTTAAAATGTATCATTGCATGTAACTTAATTTTTTCAATGGAAAAAAAAATCCACATCAAAGAGCAAGTAATGGGAAGATTCTCTTTTATAATTTCTCTGAGATTATTAGAAATACCAGGCAGCATGTGGGGAAACACATGATCTGTCATGTACAAAAACCCAGCACAGTTTAAGCTGCTTGCTTTTTGGTGTTAAGAGGACTTAAGAATATTATAGTTCATACTGTGGTACTTGGCATTTGTTTCCCAAAGCTTCTTTTTGTGAGCAAAGTGTGTGATGTGATAAGTGGCATGACCCAGAAAGCATTTTTCACTTTTTCTGCAAGAGACTACATCTATCAAAGTAATTTGGCTTAGGTCAAAAGCTGTGTTTGCATCCTCTTTAACCTGTTCTTTTAATACATTTACAAGAATATTTGCATTACTTCTCTTGGCTTTCTTACACTTGAGCCTGGTAGTTAAACTGTCATTCTGGAATGTAATGGGAATACTACTGGTGTCTTTAAAATCCTAGATTCAGCTAATTAAAGTTTTCTTGTGTCTGCGACTCTCATCCTGTAAGGCTTATATCACATTCTGTAATTATGAGCCATGTTTCTGCTTCTGAATTCCTTATGTTGAATGAGCTATATAGAAGCTCAAGAGGAGCAGGTGCCCTCAGTTCATTTATCTTTTCTGGGGTCATGTTTTACTGTTATAGAAGTCTGCAAAAATATTTTGCTTTATGAATCAACTTCAATTAGCGGTATTAGGAAGGATGTGAGTCTGACATCTTGGAACCATGTGAGGTGGTTTCATGAGTAGGCATGTAAGCTCATACAATTAGGTAGTTTCTCATACTTGTTTTGGAAATCTGCAGGGCTCTGTCTCTGAAGAAACATTTCAGCAGAAATGGAGCTAGAAGAAATATATTCAATTGAAATGAATATTTAAATGACAGGTTTCCTTTTTAAAGTAAAGTTAGTGAAAGTATTAATTTTATGTTGTCCAGCTAGTTTTGTATTAACTTCTGTAGTACAGGATTGAATTGATGGAAAAACAGTAACAGAAATTACAGAACCTTTACCAAGTTCTCCCCACATTTATTTTCTTTCTGTTTTGTTGACTTCATTGCTTTCTTTTCCTCTAGCCGGAAGACCACGAAAGTTGTGGTTCCAGTTCAACAAACCGCAGTACCACAGAAAGCACGAAATCAGCAGTAAAATCACGACGAGTTCAGCAATCTGCTTCTCCTGACCCTGATTTACCTCCAGGTAATCCATAAATTTCAAAAGCTGGTTAGGTATTTTCTCTAACTCAAATACAAATGTTTATTCAGATGGCCACAGTGTTTAAGTTAGATTGTTACATTTTTGTCTACCTACAAATCACATAAAGGTTAGTGAAATACTTGTATGCTAGAAAATAGAACCAAATCACAATAAAATGTAGTTTAATGCTGATAACCTTTCTTTTCATTTCATCAAATTCTTACATTCACATAACTCATTTGTAGTTCAAGGTAGCATCATAGAATCATAGAATGACTTGGATTGGAAGGAACCTTAAAGATCATTTAGTTCCAACCCCCAGTTATGGGCAGGGATTCCTTCCATTAGGACCAGCTTGCTCAAAGCCCCATCCAGCCTGGCCTTGAATAAAACGTCTCTGGGCAACCTGTTCCAGTGCCTCAAAATAAAGAACTTCTTTCTATTTTCTAGTCTAAACCTGCCCTCTTTCAGTTTAAAACCATTACCCCATGTCCTATTGGTACATGCCCTTGTGAAAAGTCCCTCTCCAGCTTTCTTGTAGACTCCCTTTAGGTACTGGAAGGTTGCCATAAGGTATTTCTGGAGACTTCTCTTTCTCAGGCTGAACAACCCAAACTCTCTCATGTTTTATTCATGTTTTTTATTGAGCTCTGTATCTACTGGTAGAGATTTTCACCTTTGTTTTTTTTTGCCCAGATATGGAATTTCAATGTGAATGTGAAATTTGGATCCTGAACTTGGAGATATTTTGTGATATAAAAATGTCTAAGGAACTGTGTGTCTGATTACTATTGCCTCTGAATTTGGATATGAAGTTTCATGCAGAAAATTAAAATTGGAGAGTACTGGAATGAATTGCAGTTTGCCTTCCTGGGGCATGTAATTTTAGATGGGTTAAAGATATGAGAGTTTTGTGTTAGGCTTTCTTGCTGTCTTTTGTTAACAGAAAGTTTATACTTGACTTGAATCAAAAGACAACATTGAAATTTAGTGTGTGGAATACTCTGTGCTATAGAGTATCATCTTGCTTTGGAATGATTACTGGAGGAGCCAGGTCTGGAGGGTCTCTTACAGCTTTGGGATCCAATAAACTCCAGTGGCTCGGAATTGTGGGAAACCTTTTCCTACCATGGACAGCGCTTCAGCTGTGGCAGCTCCTTGGCATTCGGTTCTTTGGGTCACACCTGCAAACAACAAAAGTCAAAGGCTACCTAAAAATTGTATGATTTTATTTCCTTCAGTGACATTTGTAGGATTTTTGTGAGTTACTTCCTGTGTGGCAAAATTGCATTAGTACAGTTGTATTAATTCTTGTAAACTACAAAGTTGTAAATGCAGGTGGCTTTGATTTTGTTTTTGAGTGGACAAATAGCACTGTTTAGTATAGACCTCCTATGTGGTAAAATGTCCTAAGCTTTAGTTAGATGTGGAGTCATCTACTTAGGTGTTGGTTGGTTGGTTTTTTTCAGTCCTTGGAGGATGTGTGTATCATATTTGTGCTGTATTTTTTAAAAAAAGATTTATTTGTCCTTTTGTTTTTAGTGTCCTTGGAGATGAAGCTCTAGAGGCAAAGTTTAGCTAAAAATGTAACTGACAATAGACTCCTGCTAAACTTGTTTAGATGTGTCCAGTCTGATGCTATCAATTCTATGACTGTAGAGATACAAAGTTTTTGGAGTGTTGTATCTGAAACTGCATTTGTAGTGCTTAATAAACAGTGCAGCCTCCTGGGTTCTGGACAATTTGAAAAAAACATACTTGTGGATTTTGTGTTGCACCTCAGGAAGGAATATAGCTCTACAGATTTTCTGGTGGTTGTATTCACTTACCGTAGAAAACCTGTATTTCAGTGGCAAAGATGCTCATAGTGTTATTCTTAGAAATCACAGGAGTATAAGTAACCTTTACCTGCTTTTTTCCACTTGTATGTGAAACAAAACCCTTTTAAAAAAATCCTCCAAACACGAAAAGCAGCAAACCCTTTATTATACATGAACTTGCAGATGTTTTTCTTATTCTGTTTTGAATAGTAGGAATTATAGTTTCTTAAAAGACTGTTCTTCACATCTGAAAATCTGCTTCTAATGTATTTGAAGCTAAACTTAACCAGGAAGCTGGCTTTTGTGTGATACTTCTAACAATATACTGTACCACTAGCTTGGAAATACCTTCATAGACAGTTTTTAGGAAATCCATGACCCCTATTTTATTTGGAAGATAGAACTCTGCTCCCTCTTTTTATGCACTCACCCAAAAAGACATACAGATGAAAATGGTGTTGCTCTTTTCCTGAATGCCTCTGGAAACTATCAGTACAACTTGCCTTTTTTTCCTTCTATGATGTAATGTTTTTGTCATTCACAGCAGGAAAATGTATATTAGATTCCCTTTGAAAGACCCTTGAAAGCAAAATATTGAAAAACCTTTGGACCTGTGGCAAGACAGCTTCACTTTCTTCTATGAAATTAGTAGCTTGCTTTAAAATCATAATTAAATAACTGGTTATAATTTTATAGTTGCTAGTTAAATAGTCTGCAAAAATATTTCTATGCTGAAATTAGGAAAAGGCGCTAAATGCCTTGTGCTGCCTTCTGTTTATATACAGCTCAGTTTACATCACTCTGGTGATGAATATGGGTCTCTTATGCCCCTTAATTATTGAAATAATACATCTGGTTTTCTGAATTCATATAAACTAAAAATGTTATCTTTTGAAGGAGTCAGTGAGAAAATCCTTAAAAACAAGTTATTCCAGATATTCTTCAGTAGTTTTAGATTGGTACGCAAAAGAAGCAAATTCAGATTATGTTAGAAATCTGACAGTACTAAGCTCTGAAAACACTGAATTTGACTGCATTTCTGGATTTCCTTTTTCTGGTCATTGACTTTGAATCCTGAAAAAAGGAAAAAGTCTTATGTCAGCTGTGCAAATTCGTAGTTGTGGAACTCAGGAAAATCACTTATGTAATGATAAAACTTTCCATATACTCTAAGGTGAAAAGTTATATTTGAGTATGAAAAAGATGAATACCTAGAAAAAGCAGAGTAGAATGGAAGTAGCAACTTAAGTATTTTTGTAGTTCTGACAGTGTTTTGATGTTAATTTTAATTTTTAATTTGAATTAAAGTTGTCAGTATAAATGAGTCTTATTTAATGCAAGTTTCAGAAAACTGCTCTTGAAGCCTGTGGATTTAAGCCTGTATCATTAGCTTTTTTCAGCATAGTCACCAAACTAGAACTCAAGAGTGTGTATTGAATGTATTTTTAGATGTGCATAATGCTATAAATTTGAAAACAGAAATTTTAAGGCTTGCTTTTTTCCAGACCAAGTGAGTTGGATCCATAGTTAGATCCAATATACATGAAAGACATGAATATGGGTAGTATTTAGTTTCTTTACAATATTGTTAAAAATATGAGTGTTAGCCACATACTCTGAATTCCCAGATGAGATGATTTTTCCAATCACATTACCTCTAAAAAGCATGTAAATGGATTTGTTCCCAACAGGCTTCAGTGCAGGTGCTTACTATTTGGGTTGTTGACAGAAATTGTTTTTGAAATGCCTCACAGGGGTCCTACTGAACAAGATGTGGATGTATTAGGTTTTAGAATGAGAAAGTACCAGGTGTGTTAATGCTTAGTTAACTTATAAAAAAACTGAGGGAGTACCTAGGCGTGATACATGCACACTTGAAAAGTAACCCAGCAGCTGGTGTTCACTTTTCCAAACCTATTTCTAAATCTCTCTCAAGTAAAAGAGTGATTGTTAAAATTCTTTGTCTACGATAATCCATAGTGTTCTGTTTCCTTAATTAGTTTGAAAATTAATTAGTTTCTATGCTCTATTGTAGCCATAGTTTTTAACTATTTTTTTTTATAGTAGCTTGCATTTCTAGGATGTGATTGACTTAACAACTACACAGAATGTTAGAGTTTTAAGTCGTGTTATTTTATGGGTAAAGAAGGTACAATTATACATAGTTTGTTTAAATTTTGATTTTAAAAGAAGAATGCAAGTTGAAAATAAGGAACATATTGAAATAATGATTTTTTTTTTTTACTAAATAAATGAGTCTACCACATCTTCCTTATCATTCCCAACAATGTGTTTTATTTTATAGGTTATGTTCAGAGTTTGATTAGGCGTGTTGTAAACAATGTCAACATTGTGATCAACAATCTCATATTAAAGTATGTGGAGGATGATATTGTTCTCTCAGTCAATATCACTTCTGCAGAATGCTATACAGTGGATGAGTTTTGGGATCGAGCATTTATGGACATCTCTGGTGAGTAGATATTTTTTGGTTTTACATATAACTGTGGAGGCACTCTTAAATTCATACAGAAATTTAGAAGTCTCATAAAATGGCTCTTTTTATGAGAAGTAAGACAATTTCTGCCTGTTTTGATTTGTACTCTTTTTTTTCTTGTCCTTACCTTAATTCTGATGAGCCCATTGTAATAATATAGATTGATTCTTACTGCATCCTTGTATGATGAAGGATAATAATGTGCCACTGCTCTTACATACATGCATCATACAAGATGGTTTGTAGTCCTCTGCCCACACTTGCCATCGTGTGATGATATTTGAATTTGTGCTTGCTGCTGGCAGTGAGTGCTTAGGCAATTTTTGTGAATGAGCAGTAGCACGTTAAGGAATTCCATTGCACTTGTTTGTGATGATCTTAAAACTCTAAACAGGCTGACAAGAGAGGCAGTAAAATGTGCTGCACTATAGCGAGCACAGCATACCAATTGCAAGACTGGTCCTTTTCACTTCACATGTTCAGGGGAAAAAGCCCCCAGCTTCTGACTCTTTATCTTGGTCTTCAGTATTTGAATGTTTCAGTCCTTGAATTGCCAACGTTCACCTCTAAGTCTAGGTGCTCTTGCTGACATTGGATGGAGGTGGAACTAGGGCACAGTAACTGTGCTAAGATCACAGAGAAGATTTCAGGTAGAGTGGGGAATTCAATTAATGTTTTCCTGAACCTATTTTTTTTGTTCTGGCTAAAATAATTACAAACTAATATGACAAAATCACAAAATATATTTCATGTTAAGATCATGTCATAGGTTAGCAAGCATAGTCCCGGAAGGGATGTCCTTGCTAAGGGGTGCTTACAGCTTCCTCTGGCACCTGATAGAACCTATCAGCTGGCCAGTTTGAATATGGACAATTCTCTAAGCCACTTAAAGTTGTGACCGCCTCTGTGATCCACATTTAAGAATAGACAAACTCCGCCCCCCCAAGCTCTCTCTCGTTTCCGGCGCTGGCACAGGTGGCTGCAGGCCCCGTGTGGGGGCCAGAGGGCCCAGTCCCTGCTTGGGCCAGGCCGGGCCGGGCCATGGCCATCCTGGAGCCGATGGACCTGTTCCAGCCATGGAACCCCCCCCACTGCCTTGCTGTGGGCAGCCAGAGCGGCTCGGCTCTCCCCCCTCTCCACTGCGATAAGAAAAATTCAACATTCCAGCTGCAAAGCTGCAAGGCCGAGGTGAGAATAATCCTTTTATTGCTGTGAAGAGCTGAAAATCTGAGGGAAGAGAGAGAGGAGATGCTTAAAGCTGAAATTCTGTTGTGAAGCTATGATGTATCAGAGTACCCGTTGTAATTTCATGAAGATATGGGGGGTGGAGTGTTCAACTCGTAAGCAAAAGCACCTGCGCTGAGATAGGCAGATGCTGACGCAGCTGTAATTTCATGAGAAGTTTGGACAGGGAGAGATGGACCAGATGAGGACTTTTGCTCCAAACGGGAAAGGAGAAAACCTCAGTCCCTAGAGATGGACCAGATGAAGACCCTTTGCTCCCAGGGAAGGAGAAGGGCCTCTGTTTTTGTTTCTGAACGGCTCGACCTTAAAATTGTAGCCCAAAAAACTTCAAGAGTGGACCCTCGAAAGCAGTTGCGGGAAAAGCTGCAAGTCGGGGGAAGGGACTCACATGTGAGCAGAGAGACTCCTCTTCCTAAATGGACAGAACAATATTTGGAAGTGGGCGGCTGTCTCGTTGTGATAATGTTTTCATAGCATGAGCAAGAAGAGACTTCTCCTTCTAAATGGACTGAACAAGGTTATTATGGAAGTGGTAAACAGACTGAACATCTTAAGGGTCGTCTTTTTACATTGTCAGTGGGAGAAGGGAGGAAGGTGGGGGGAGGAGGAGAGTTCTGAAGGTGGTATAATTTTTTTTTTTCCCTTCTTTTAGGTCTGTTTATAAACTTCTTTATATTCTTTCAAGTTTGGTGCCTGCTTTGCATTTCTCCTAATTCTTATCTCACAGAAGATAAACAGTAATGAGTATTTTAGACCAAACCACCACACTAAATTGGTGTTTCCGCCCGGTTACAAACCCAACCCGCGACAGATCACTATTATAGCTCGTTTCTTTTGGAAGGTTCAAAAGAAAACTTTGGGGGATAATATGCAAAATTGTTTCTGGAAGAATAATGAGAATGATATTTATTGTATGCTTCCACATGAAACAGTACTCTTCTTTTATAAAAAGAGCTAAGGTACAGCAAACAGGGTGAAAATTTTAATTGGGTGTAACAAATTTGTCCTCACTTCCTGTGCATTCAGCAGAAAAAGTCAGACACAGGAAATGCTTCTCTTTAGTTACATAAGCAAGTACTTTGCTGCTGATTTAAATATCAATACCAAAAAACTACCTTCTATTGCTTTCTTCTAGTTAAGAACCTGTATGCATGACTTACTTTTCTTATGCAATGTATTTTTTTAACCTATACACTTCTTTTAAAAGCCACTGATCTGGTACTAAGGAAGATGATCAACTTTTCTGACTGCACAGTATGTCTTGATAAGAGAAATGCTAGTGGTAAAATTGAATTTTACCAGGAACCTCTGCTGTACAAATGTTCCTTCAGGACTCGTCTGCATTTTACTTATGATAACCTCAACTCCAAAATGCCATCAATTATTAAAGTAGGTATCCAAAATAATTTTTTTGCTACTCACTTTTGAAGTTTTGAGGCTTTTCAAAATATCCTTTAGAATTTTAAGTAAAACGAAATGCTTATGCTGTTGTGTTTAGCTAAAGAAATTTTTCAATTGTGTTTTGATCATATGGTGCAATTAGTTTATGTACAGAAACAGCACGTAATTAAGGAAGTTATGCTCTCTAATATTTTCATTTTTTCTTGGAGTTTAAAAAAACTCCAAGAAATTGTAAGGGAGGAAAGAAAGTCTGCAGATAACCTGTTAAAAAACCCCAGTAGTATACTTGAGGGTGTCTGCAATAAGATGCAAAGGATTTTTTTTGCCTTAAGTTATTGTTTCAAATGTAGCTCCAACTCTCATGAATAACAAGAAACTTCAGTGTATTAGCACTCTGCAGTGAACCATGTGAGATGGATTAGCAAGCCAAACTCATCTCCTAGTGAGCAGGGGTGCAATATTAAATATTATTCACAGACATCTGACACTAGGTGACATCTTTACATTTTGCAGTGCAGAAACCAAGTATTGAGTTGGTGGAGAGATTAAACTACCTTACTCTGGTTTTTTCTGCTCTGAGTAGTCATGCATGTAAGGTTTGTCTTTCTTCCTCCCTGCTCTCAAAGAAACCAGTGGTGCCCATCTAGTCAGCTGAGAGGTGTTTTTTAAATTAAGATGTAGACAGTGTTAATAAAAAGTAATCTCCATGCGTATGCACTGCAAAATGGTAAATGTTTAGGTAAGTTTTGAAGGGCATTTCTCAAGAATACAATTAAAAGTGTCACTCAGTTCGTGATACGATTCATGCAGCCCTAGGCTGCTGTCAGCTTGAGGCTGGGAGTTCAACGTGTCCAGTTTGTCAAGTGCCCTGTATGCCTTTGGTTACTTTACTGTGTGGGAACTGTAAGCATTTGGTTACTTTGAGCAAATTTCAGGATTTGTGGATATGGCAATGACCATATGAGGATTTATCCGGCTAAGAAGAGTCACAAAATGCTGCACACAAATGCCTGGTGGTATGCATGTTTGCAGAAGCTTCTTTTTCATGTGTGGATCTTGATTTATGCCAAGACTGATTCTTCATACTAGAAAGAAAAGCTTCTCCTCCCCCTCCTTTGTTCAGAATAGGTAGCAATTTTGGAAGTTTGCCTATTTTGAGTTTTATAAACAAGGAGCTGTGTATTCAATGATACTAGGACTTTTAACATTGTGCCTTAACTTCACAATGTATATGAACTCCAGTGATGATAAGGATTCTTCATATGACTGTCTTTAGCTTACCAGTTACAGGCTTAGGTTCTGTGGTGACGGTCTGCTGCATATACACAGTAAATCCTAATGTTAAAAAGCCTTATTCTTAAGTAGCCAAAGAGTTCTCTTAATTTTGGAGAAGTAATCTGTACTAGCTCATCCTATATGCTAAGTTTGGAGAGCAAAAGTTTGTGGCCAAATTACAAGTCTCTGACAGCGCACTTCAATGTAAATGCTGACAGTCTTCCATATATTTTAAAATTATATAGTTGTAAAAAATGATGATTGTTATTTTATTGCTTACAATTTTTAGTGGATACTGGACTAAAAGAAAACTCATGCTAAAATGCACTGTGATGGACTATAAACTTCTCTGGCCATCTTTGTTGGCCATTTTTTGCCTCTGCCCTATTTTAAGGCACGTGTTAGTTTGTTCTAAGATGTTTTAACTTCTTTTTTTAGTTTATATTTTGATTTTGGTTTTGGTTATGTTGCACATAGTTTACTTACTGGAGTTAAAAGTATGCCTAATGTTAGACAGTAATTTTGTTACAATAATTTTATTTTATGCAGCTCTTATTTAATGAAAGGTAGCTTTCTTATCTTGTTTGGCTTTGTCTTTATAGAATAAGCTCATACACAAAATAGCTGTTTTACAGCTAAAATTTTAAAGAAGTATAAGTTTTCATCCCAATAATTACAGTCTTTGCAAAGCTTTCTTTCATTTAGTGAAAAGCATGTTAACTGCATGTTTGAAATGGAATATTCAGAGGAGCCAGTTTTCTGCACTTCAGTTGGAATTAATTCTTCCCCTCATTACTTGGCCACTTGGAACAAAGTTTGGAGTGGGAAAGAATCAAAATGAAGGACCTTGTATATTAGAACAGTATATCTAGAGTTTCTTTAGCATGCAGAGATTTTAAAGAAACTCCATAATGAAAAGTTTAATCAGATGCTCTTACATCACTTATATGTGAGAAATTTTGTCAGCATCAACTTTAAAAAACAAATACAAAAGTGTTTCTGTATGTGTAAACATGTTACACTTGACTTTTCAACTGAAGATCTCTTGTGTGACCTCCCAAAGAGTGAATGTTTTCATTGTTTGCAGCCCTTTGCCTTCTGTTGTATTGCAAATCTCATTTTTGGAAACAGAATGCCCATAGCAGATGAATATGGAATTGTATGGTTTAAAAGTGGGCTTTACTGATGACAGAGCTTTGTTATTATTTGCTTTTGTTCTCTTTTCATATTATAGATTCACACATTAGTTGAAAGTTTGAAACTTTCAATCTCTGATCAGCAGCTTCCTATGTTTATACGTATAATGCAACTTGGGATTGCTCTTTATTATGGAGAAATAGGGAACTTCAAAGATGGGGAAAGTGAGGATTTGATTTGCCACACGAAAGATATTTTGGGAAATATCACAGGTAAATACAGCTTTTAATTTGTAAGAAGAAATGTTAAAAACGTGTTTCTTTGCTTTTTGTGAATGTAAATATCCAAGTCTAGTTCTTGCCAAGTATCTCATCAGTCTGCAGTTGTTAGAGGCAGTTCATTGTGCTGGGTAGGTATGCAGTGCTTTAATGTCTTTGATGTTATGTTCCATAAAGAATTCTGATGGTCTTAACTAAACTGATGTTAAATATGATCTAAGAAGACCATTTTAGGAGTTGTGACACAGTAGAGTACTTTGGATTTATCTGTCAATACACCATACAACAAGGCACCTTTTCATAAGCAAGTTTGAAACTGGCAGCAGCCACATTTGAGCTAAATAAGAGAAAAGCCAGTGTGCTTCTTAATTTCTTTGAAAATGGTGATTGAGAATAGATATATCAGAACTTGTTCGAAACAGCAAAGTATTACTTTACACTGTTTCCATAGTTTTGTCCTTTTACAGTGTCTGGTCTCAACTGCTTTTTATTTTCATATAACATGTATTCCCTCTTCTACATGATCTTTCATGGTAACTTGCTGCAACAGGATCTTTTCAGGAGCATTGCAGTGATGAGGGGTGAATTTTCTTTACCTTTGTGATTGTTTCTCATCTGCTGCTTCCCAGGCACATGGGGTGACTCTTGGGGTAATTCTGTGCAGGGCCTGGAGTTGGACTCGATGATCTTTGTGGGTCCCTTCCAACTCAGCATATTCTGTGATTTTGTGAATTTATTTAGAGATTTTTATTTTAATTTTAATCTCCTCAAGACAGAAGTTTTGGTTATCTTTCCAAGATTGGATTTGAATCTGGAGAAATAGGAAGAGAGATTTATCTCACCACCCAAGAGCGTGACAATATCTAGAAAATTCTTGGAATTTCATTTGAAGGTGACACAGCTCTCATAAGCTAGCCTTAAGTTTATAATATTTCAGCAGTTTGAAGCTTTGTGTAAACTATTTAATTAATTTTGTTCTGTTTAAGAAATATACCATTTTATTTTGCATTAGAAGACGATAATTTTTTCTTATTTTATTCTGTGTTACTGTCATCTCTGGTTTCAGAGAAATAGATACATGATTGATAAATGAAAGGAGTGGAAATTTTTTTTCCAAAATACAGCCTTCACTGTTGGTTGGCACAGATAACTGTTTCACTCTTATGTCAGATGTAGAATTCTCTGTAATGTTACTGCTCTGTGGAACTGAGCAAACAAATAAGATATCTGTAAATAGTTCTCTTGTTTTCTCTAAAGCTTGGTTTTCTGCACTAGAAACTCTGCATTGCAAGAAAGGAGAAGTTCATTACACAAGACTTATGATTAGAAGTAATTAATATTCTGGAAATATTGGCTTAATATTCTGCTGAGACTTAGAAAGCATACAGGTTTTAGAAAAATGATTAGTGTGTGTTTTAATAACATTACATCTAACCAATGTTTTGTACTATTTACAGGAGTAAGTGTGAAGGAGTTTTCTCTGAAGCACTGCTTTCAGACAGAGGGTTGTCTTTGTATCATGAATATCTTTCTTTTGTTGGCATGAAATTTCCCCTAGATTTGGCTAAATATTCATGCTGTAGAGGATTACAATGTATTTAGAGTTGCTTGAATTTCATACCTGCATTCCTGGAGTCAATAAGGCAACTAAGGCCATTTGAATACAGGAAAGATGCAGGAAGAATAGAAAAATCGTATGAGTCAATATGAGAATAGCTGGGATGGGTAAGCAATGAGTTTCAGATAAAAAGATATAAGGATTAGAGACAGAGTAACTGGGTAATGAGAAAACTGGAATGAAGCTTTAACTGTGGAAGAGGACAGAAGTCAGCAGAGCCAAGCGGGTTTTACTTGGCTTCTTTTGGTTAAGGTGTGAAATTAAGTGGTGAAACAAATACAGTTTAAGCAAAGGTTAATGTTAAAAGGCATCTGCCTACAAGTATTCAGTCTCTTTTGCATCTAGAATTAAATTTGAGATTCTTACATCCAAATATGTGTAAAATTTTTGGTAATCCATCCCATCATCCTTATTTTTAATGTATACCTTCAGGAAGATTGAATTGCAATTGCTGTTGATCAATCCCATTTGCATTCTTTTGAACAAATGTGAATATTACTTACTAGCTTTCCATAAAACAGCCATCTAAAAAAGAAATAATAGAATGTAACTTCACACTGTTGTACACAAGATTTTTCAGAGGGGTCAGTGATTAGAGTAAGATTGCAAAAGAAGAAATCCGTAATTTCCTACGCAATTTTTGTTCAGCTATGCTGTGCTCTAACATGATCATTGTACTTGATTATATGAGCATATGTATTTGACAGAACTATCTCCTTCGGAGCACAAGACAGATGGCAATTGTTGGATGGCCAAGCCAGAGATGTAGAAGTAGTTTTAGAAGCCCATTTCTATCTTCACTGCAAAATATTTTGCTACGCAGAGGCTAAATGGTCACTCCATTTATGCTTGTTTCCAGTGTCTTAATTGTCAGTTTGCAGTGCCTTCTTCAGTTTATAGCAGTCAAATTCTGAATGAGGAAATCATCTATATTATTTAGTGATACAAGAATGAACATCTACAGTTCTGTCCTTGAAGTATGTACTAAATTTCGCTCATGAAGTTTCATGGCTGATTCAATGAGATGAAAATTTGTGCTATTGCCAGCAGGGATAGTGATGCATTTCTTCCTTCTTCCTCTAGTGCCAGTACTTGTATTTGTGTAGCCACAGGCTAAGCTGGATCACCTGTGCCTGGCTGAAAACTAATGCAGACAGAGGAATAAATAAATAAATAAGTACCAAGAGGGTAATTTTCTGCTGGGTTAATTCCAGATTTATGTTGAGAGATACCAGTTCCCAGACTCTTATTACAGATAAATACCTCAAACCCTTCAAAAGAAAGTAAATTTCTGAAGATCGAACTTGATTTGAACATGCAAACAATGAGATGCAGTCACACTGCAATCTTGTAATATATATAAAATATATTTGTTAACTGGAATCACTGCCCTGCGTTATGGATCAGGATTGTTCCAATGTGAACTCGCTGTGGATGGCTAGAAAGAGTGGCTATAGAATTCTGATGCAGAGTAACATTTTGTCCTTTAACAAACTCATGTATGTGAAATAGGGTTTTTGTCATTATGGTTCACTATCCTATATGTTTGCAGGTGATGAAGTGGTTAGTGTAGTTAATTCAAAGCAAAGAGATTTTATGTTTCCCAAGTACATACTCCCCTTCATATATTCCTTGTTATAAAGGAATTTACGTTGTATTTATATTTGAAGTGTTTAGAGGATGTTGAGTGTTGCTTATGAGGCTGGTAGGCATTTCCTCTGAAGTTTGGTGGTTATATAGTGGCTGTAGTAGTTTTAATTTAGTGATAGAAAATAGATACATCTTCCTCTTCAATTTTCTGTCTCACAGTACATAGATAGAGGAGCCAGGCTAAAATGGTGCTGATTTTAATGGTTTCCAAAAGATTAAAAAATATAATCCAAACTATTACTTGGCATATTTTGGTGTTGTCTCTGTGTACTGCCGAGAGGAGTATGCTAAATGATGGCTGAATTTTATGGCCAAGTAGACCAAATGTTATGGATGGCCCAGGGTCTACACATGTGCCTTTTTTTCAGTTTTTGCCAGACCTTCCACCATTTCTTTTGTGCTTGCCAACACCAGTCTGTGCTAACTACTTGAATCATGCTTCTTATCAGTTTTTTTCCTTCTATAGCTGGCAGTTCTTCCTCTTGGCTTTTTCCAAGATTTTACATGCACCTCTTCTGTATTTGCTGTGTTTCAATATTTATGTTTGGATTGAAATCTGATCCCTGAGACTTCTGTGAAGAGAGCAGAAAGGAAACTTGCATGCCTTTGTGGGAGGAGGTGTCCTTGCCTCTTGAGCATGTGCAGAGAATTCTCATGAGTGTTTTTTATTACTCTTTCTTCCAGTATGCAAGTATAAATAGAGTAAAAGGCTAAAGACTAATTAGACTAAAAAGGTCTAAAACTTGTAAGAATGGGATCTCTGAGTTTAAAAATAGGTAAATAGAAATTGAATATGCCTATTTCTGTTCTCAGTTAAATGATTCATTAAACATACCCTTCACCTACAGGAACAGTACTGCATCCTGTACTGCCTGTAGTAATTCTGAAGTATTTAATAGCCCTCGTGAGTCCCATAAGAGTGGTGATGAAACCAGATAAAAGCTTTTTGTGCTCTTTGTACATGCAGTTTTACCTACCTGTTTGGATCATGAGTCTTAGACTTGAGTCTTTGGGGGAAGTTCTTGTTTTGCTCTGTGTGCTATCTCTAATAATTTTCACAGAAGACCAACATTTTGACTTTGGCTCACAGATGGATACCAACTTTTTTGAGCGTAGATAAATTTGTATCTTAGAATATTTGAAAAGCTTAGTTTTAAACGAAGGAGGTCTGCAACCTTAAGTTTTTTATCTGTGCTGTATTTACGTTTTTTTGCATTAGGCTGTTGCAACTGAAGTACTTTTGAATTTTATTTTAAAATTGGAAACTACAAGATCATAATATATCATTATTTAGTAAGGTTTAATTTTGCAGCTTTAGAAGGTTTTTAATGGAAGAAGCCTTGAAAGCTTGTGGTATAGATGGCAAATTCTGGTCTCACTGCAGATGTGTGATACTAGAACTATGGCAAAGACCCTTAATATTTTTTGGAGGAAAATGTTAAGACCCTTAATATTTTTTGGAGGAAAATGTTAATGAATCAAAGAAGTGTTTGAAAACTCATATTCAGTATTTTAAAATTTCTACTCACTTTCTATGATTATAAGCCAAGTACCAGTGAATGCTATGTGGAATACTGTCCGAGATAAATTTCACATACCATAAATATGAGTTTAATAAATAAATTTTCAAATATGGTTTATCTGAAATTTAACTAGGTTTTTGTTTTAAAAGGCACAGATGATGAAGCAAGCTTAGTAATGCAATATCCTGCACAGTATACTAGTCAAGATCCTTATTTACATCAAGATGATGACCAGCAGCAAGGATGGGTTTCTTGGGCTTGGTCTTTTGTTCCTGCTATTGTGAGTTATGATGATGAAGAGAATGATTCTAGTGGAATTGATGATGGAACAGCAGAACAGCAGAAATCTCAGTCCCTCAAGGATCCTATTATTTCAGTTGGATTTTACTGTACCAAGGCAACAGTGACTTTTAAGGTAAATATTTCTCTGTGTTATAAAGGATTCATTTGACTTGTTGGGGAAGTGCATAAAGATTTTCTGAGTGTTTGTATATTGTTTGATTCAAGACAAATATTGTTGGTATTATGATGGGAGTAATATATTAATGAGTAACAGGAAATGTGAATGCTGAAAGTTCCTCTTCCATTACACTCGACTGATAATGGCAATGTGAGTCGGTTTTGTTATTTAAGCTAGAATTTGAGTGTGAACTTTGTAATATTTCAAGTAAACTACTTAATTTACTTAACACTTCTTAATATTTTTTGATGTGAGAAAAAGCCTAAAGGCTTTCTATAAATGTTTATTGCAGTATTCTATCCATCTAATGTTTATACAAGTAGGTATTTTTTAAATAAAAATTTTAGTTTATAGTTTCATAGAAGTAGGATTTGAGGAGTTTTTAGTGACTACTCTTTTTTTGGATGTTGTGTGTGAAAATATGAATTTAACTTGATAATGTTGGATTTTTTTTCTATAGGTTGAAATTGCATTGAAGAAAAAAAGATAAATAGTGCATATAGTCTGAGCTATAAACTGTGTATGTAGAGAAGGATTTAAGTATTACCTCTAAGCAAAGCTGAAAATTGTTGCTGCCCTTCTCTCTAATATTTTGTAAGCTTCCAGAAGGGAATATGGAGAGTGAATAAGATATTGAGATGTACTGACAGAAATTAAAAATTAAGGTACTGAATTAGCAGAATACTTTTAACATGTGTCAAATTGTATGCAAGCAATTTTATGTGCATAACTACACAAAGTGCCTCTTGGCTTTACAATTAAGCATGTATTAAATCAAGGTCAGAACTTTGGCACAGAGTAATTTAGGGTTATTTTTATGACTTTGAGCCTTTCAGATGAACTGCAATACTTTCATAACTCTCATACAAGAACTATGTGCCTGATTATATACCCGATACCATCAGGAGCTCCCTGTCCCTTTCTTGCCTGTTTGGCTTGACATCTGTGCACAAGAGTGTTGTATGGGGCTTTATGCCTAATTTAGCAGGTTTTTTTTTGTGGTGTAGAATGGCATTTAGCTGCTCAGCAACTGTTACAAAGGGTAAGACAAGTGACTTTGGAAGCTGTAGACATCCTGTGGGGAGGTTGATGTTTTAAGCTTCAGCCTCCTGAAAAATTTGGTTGCAAAATTTGAGGATATCAGCAGCATTCAAGCATTCAGTCATGTTCTTTTGTGTCAATCTGCTTCAGCCTTCATTAAAAGAGGCTAAAAATAAATAATGGAATGTTTTTTTCCCCTCCATTTATTGTATCCTTGGGAAACCACTTGAAATGTGAACAAGCCATTAAAACTCAAATTTCTCATTTATCACGGCTCAGCATCTTCTTTTGCACTGTCATACAGTAGTAATTTTGTGCTCTCGTTCCTCGTGCAAGAAGACTCCTTAAAAATATGAACTTCTTTTTTGAACATGTGTTTTGCTAGAGAGAGCTTTCCTAATGCTTCATTTGCAAGTTCACACATTTTATATTACGAAGTGATTAAAAACTACTTAAAATGTAACAGTTTGCATTCTATAAATTTTAAATGTGATGTATGATGCTAATATGGTGACAGAAGGAAAACAGAATTCATTGTTCTGCTTGCATGCAAAGAATGTATGGAATTAATTTGTGGTTTATCTTTTGGTTAAAAAATAAGGTCAAGTTTCTGCATTAACATTTTGAATAGTTGGTATCATTCCAGCTAAAAATTATGCCAAATTAAATGTACCGTTTTCTAATAATGGTGAAAACTATTCTTGTAATTTCTGAGTTCTTTTAATCAATTAATTGCTTTTCCTCTACAATAATTGCACACAGGTGAAGGGTGATCAGTGATTCTTTTTAATCCAATTTTCTTGGACATTTGGGTTACAAAATTTTGAATTGAAACAGCATCCATGTATCCAGTCATGAAAATAAAAGTGTGTAAATATTCCTTTATAAAAATTAGAATTTGAAGTATTTAAGCTGTTCAACATAAACTAACTTGTGTTTTTTCATGCCAAACATAATATATTCAATATTGCGTTTGTCTTTTCTTGTTTTTCTTAGCTGTAGGTTAAGTGCTTTTTAACCTGTATGCGTTTTCCCATTTTGAATTTTTTTATCAAAATCATGCAAGAAATGTAAATGCATGTTGCTCTCAATTGCATTGACGTGAAACAAAAAGGAGTATGGTTGTAATCAAAATGTGTCTGTAATATTACCATATTTAATTATTTTCTGGGAATAATGAATAAAGTATTAATGGATTTTTACAGCAGTTTATAAGCTCATTTGATATTAATAATGCAGCTGTGTATCTGTTTCATCTTTTCACAGTTTCTCTTTAGATAAGCAAACTAAAAATACTATAGTGGATTTTAAACATTCTGTTATAGCATATTTCCACCAGAAGTTGAATATGAGACATTCCAGTATGGATAATGTGTTTCAGCTGTTTAATTGCACCTGTTTCCTGACAGTTAATATTTTTTTGCCCATAGATTACTTTGTCTTTATCAGTTCTGTGTTTTAATGACAGTACTGCTGTTTAATAATAATATTGACTTTTATAAGGTGTTTATCCTGTTGTTCTGTAGCTCACTGAAATGCAAGCTGAAAGTAGTTATTACAGCCCTCAGAAAGTAAAATCCAAAGAAGTTATATGCTGGGAACAAGAAGGAACAACAGTTGAGGTAACTTTCCATTGACAGGGCTTTTTTGATACATTATAAGTAATATACCAAATAGTTTCCAATAAAATATTTTTTAATTATTGTGTTGCTGACTTTTCATATTCTGTCATACTGGATGTCTTTATTGTAATAATCATGTAGATATTAACTCTCTAAACTTCGATACTGTAGTGGTTAAACACTAATAATCCCTTCCTTTTAAGTGCTCTGTATGATTGGTGTTTATTAAAACTCTAAATTTATAAACTAAGCATATTTTGCTTCATTTTTGTCCATCTTCTCTATTTCTTGTGGAGTAGAAGTCTTAATATTTATCACTTTTTTTTTTTTTCTCACTAGGTCCTTATGAAAGGTGAACTTTTTTTTGATTGCCAAATTGGTTTTGTTGGTTGCCAAGCTATGTGCCTTAAAGGAATTATGGGAATTAAAGATTTTGAAGAGAATATGAATCGGAGTGATGAAGTGAGTATGTTGAAATATCAGTTGATTTGCTGAAAAGCAATCCTGTTATCCTTTATTAAAATATTTCATAGTAAAATTGGAAAAGACTGATGTTACCAATTGTGATTTTTGGATGTTACTGTGATCTAGAACTCAATGTCCATTCCTTAGAGTTGAAAAGAGAAATTCCTCAGACTGAGAAGAGGCAGAACATAAGACTTATTTTTTCTTTTTGGGCAATAACCCATTGTTGCCTTTGTTGGCATACTTTGATTTTGTATAACAAATTAAAATACATTTGAAAATCTTTGCAAGTACTTAAATCAATAGAAGATTGGAAGGGAAAAAATGTGAACACTGCGTGCTGAAGATAATAGACATGTGGTACAAATACTGAATGAGTGTCTTACCTCACTTTTCAGTAAGATTGAGAGCAGTATGACGTGAAGGAGTGAGACAGTATTAATTTTTGTATTTTAAATAGATGCAAATCTTCAGTTGCCTAACACAAAATCAGGTATCCTTATGAACTACTTTAAAAATATTTAATGAAGTGTTACATGAAATTCTGAATTCAATAATAATGATTTTTAGTTGAACTGTCGAAAGAATAGTGCCCTGTAGATAGAAGAGTATTGGGGAACAGCAACTATTATCTATGTTTAAATAAAAACAAATAATGCAGCCAAGAAGAGACCTGTTAACTTGGTGCTAGTGCCCTGTGAAGTCTTGGAAAGTATTTTAAAGAGAAAAATTAAGAATGTGAAAGAAAATACCAAGTGCCTATATTTATGTCAAATATCTCCTAATGTGGGAAATCATATACTGTACTGTGATAGGTATGATGGGGCAGCTTCTTATCTTTGCCCTGTGAGAGCGTCGTGGGTCGGCATGCATCTCAGTTGTTTCTGTATGCAGTGCAGAAAACAAGAAAATATCCTTACACGGCTGCTGAGTATGACATTGTTGGGATTTCAGGGATGCAGTGGGACACACTACATGACTGGTGTGCTGCAGTGGATACATATAGGCTTTTCCAGAAAGAAGGGGTGGGGAAGCAAGGGTGAGCCAACTGGAAAAATGCTATGCTGGCCTTGTTAAGGACAAGGGAGATGTGGTTGGGCATGTTAGGGTAGACAGCCACTTTGTCTGTGGAAACTGACATTGTCAGGTATAAAATTGTGAGAGAATTGATTTTTTTTTTTTAGACTGAGGTGGGTGGGTAAGCAAGAGAATTTCACAGAATCATAGAATATTCTGGGTTGCAATGGACCCAGAAAGATCATCAAGTCCAGCTCTTAAGTGAATAGCCCATACAGGGATTGAACCCGCAACTGTGGCATTATTAGCACTATGCTCTGACTAACGGAGCTAATTTCCTTTAGGCTAGTTAATAAGGGACATTTGGAGTTTTATTCTTACTCATTTTTCTGCCACTCTCTGGTCTAATCCATGCTTTGTGACAGTGGTGGTGATACTACTTGCCTGTCATCTGTGTACTGCTATGGTTGTGGGATTGTGCCTTTCATAAAGGTTCTGGCTCTGCCTGTGATTGAGAATAGATAGTTGGAAAAAATAAATCTCCTAAATAACTTACTTGGATTAATAACTCGTTAGGAAAGTTGTATTGATTTCAGAAGGATGGAAGTCTGGGAGAAGGCATGTTAAAATCTAGATGAATAAAGAATGATAATGCAGCAGTGAGGTCATACATGGGAAAAAACTGATTGTCTTGGAGGGGATGGATGCAGCATCTGAAAGGATTGTTCAGCCAGAAATGGAGTATGCAGTTTGTGTATACTGAAGAGGATGGGGCAGGATTTGGAGCAACAATGATCTGAGGTTATTTGCTGTTAAAATGCAACTGGTATGTTCTGTATCATGAGTTGTATAATATTCATTAGCTCAGGCCATTTTTATTGATTTGAAAATGGGGAAGGAGTGGACAGGAGCTTAGCCTTAACAAATAAAGTTAATTTCATTGTTTTATCTTCATTCATAATGGAATACGCTCTTGAGGGATGCCACTCTGTGTGTTATTTATGTGTTATGACAGAATTGAAATTGCTCTGTTAACTTGACTGTGTATTTTTTTTCCTCTCCTGCCTCACTTTCTACTGCTTCATGAAGGAGGCATGCTTCTTTAACTGTGGAGAAAATTTGAGTGCAAAAGGAATGACATACCTTACCAATTCACTATTTGATTATAGAAGTCCAGAAAATAATAGTATTCGTGCAGAATTCATACTGGATGCAGCTCATCATAAGGTCAGAGAATTACACTTTTCTTACAGAATAATTTCCAATGCTCTCTCATGGATTTCTTATAATTATTTAGATCTGTGTACTGTTAGAGGACTGAATTCTCTTTACTTTTTCACATTTAGCTGAATCTTACTTTGTAGCTGGCAAAAAAAAAAAAAGTAAATCTGTTTGTGTTAAAAAAAAAAGACACCCACAAAAACCGAGCCAAAGAAAGAGCCAAACTGAAAAAACATGTCCAGAAGAAACCTCAAACTCCCCAACTCCCCTCCTGCCCCAAAACTGAATTAATGTCATAGTTTCCAAAAGCAGTAACCACAGAACATTTTAAGAGGAAAAGAGACACATGAGAGAATACTACCAAAAAGTCAAGCTTTACCAGCACATATTTTAAACCCAAACAGTAAGTAGTCTGTGGTCTTCAAGCTAAGAAGTGCTGGCAGATTTGGACAGTGTTAATTCTATTGTTTGTGTCCTGTATTTGTCTACTCAGAGAAAATTTTGCTAATTCTGCCTTCTGTGGAAACAAATTTTCAGTCACCTCTAGTCTCTGTTGTTGTAAATTGTGCAGTAAAACTTCATTCCCTGGTTGTCTGCAATTATTAAACTGGTTGCAATGACCAAGGTGGTCTTTTCCAGGTGTGTTCATAGGTGGAGGTCTGTGCTGTTTATTGTACAGATAAGCCATTTACAATTTGGAATGTATCTAATTTCCTTTTAATTTAAATTTTACTATTTTCACCTTTTTAGTACTATTGATGAAGTGTAACCCTGAAGAATCACATGAGAAAATGAAATTAGTAAAATCACAAGTACTTAAATTCAGACTTTTCCTATAGTTTGTTTTAGTTTTAAGCTTTACTCTGGGTTTGGTCTGTCTTCAATGCTTTTACAATTTGCCTATATTTTTGGCAAGAGAGGAAACAAATTTGCTGCTAATGTATTGTATTATGTATAAATCCCAATGTTGGCATAAAGTCTTGATAAGTTTCCTGCTGTTGAAAGATAAAACCACAATATTCCTTGAATAACAATGCCGAACTGAATGAGCTGAAGTTTTCAGTGTATTTAATTAGGCTGATGTGTTGCATGTAAGAGGTCAAATGAAGAATATTTACTTCATTAAAGGTACTAATTGACTAGATGTTATTGATGAATTGGTCAGCATGTCCACAGGAATTATGGATGTGCATTTGTGTGGCCTCAAATGGAAGTTACATTACCTATCAGAAAGGTGAATTCTTTAGGATGACCTCTGTCCTTTGCTTTGATAAGCCTTTCCCTGTGTTGATGCACAAATCCAAACATGAATATATCTCTCTAATACCAGTCTATCAGTTGGTAGTCTCAAGATTCTTTCCTTATACAACATTTTCTTTGTTTGCTTTGCTTTGTTGGTAGGAGACATACACAGAGATAGCTGGAATGCAGAGGTTTGGGGCTTTCTACATGGATTACTTGTACACAATGGAAAGCACCAGTGGCAAAGGTACCTTTTTTTTCCTTTGTTTACCCTGATAAATAATAGAAACAAAGACTTTTAATGCCCAGATGGTCCTTGACCAGCTGTCCTCTAACTTACCTTAGATTTACCATTGGGATCATCATTAAAATGCTTCATCTTCATTGATGTCTTTCACAGGTTGGTTGTTTAGGTTAGCTGTTGATTGTTGGTATTCTTCCTTTTTTATTTTTCTTTTCCTGCATAAGTAATCATAATGATATTTTTTATAGCCAGTTGCTAAACTGAAAGTAATTCTTTTGTAGTGTTCATGAAGTATAATGTCTTTTTTTTTTTTAAAGTTACTGACTTTGCATGTAAAAAAATATCTTTTAAGAAACTGGTTGAAGAATGAGATTGATTATATACTTGGCACAGAAGATGAAAAGGACTATTGCTTTTCTTCTATGAAGAAAAACTCAAGGATGCAAGATAGTGTGAAGAATTATCTTTAAATAGATGTATCTAAACAATGTGATGAGCAAATATTAGCCTGAACCATGTGCACATAGATACTGGCCAATTCTAAATAATTTTTGAGATTCCTATCAATTCTTTTCTAAGTCTGAGAAGTGATTTTAATGCAGTAAGTATACCTAGTTTTGCAGTGTCACAAAAGCTGGGACAAAGGAGTTAATCTATCAGCAAGTAGTATGTTTATATTTTTAAACATATTCTTAGCATTAATTGTGATATAATTTCCCCCTCACTCCTCAGTAGGCTGTCATCTACAGCTGCTGCTCTGCAGTTTTATTGTCAAATTAATAATATCTTCTTCCCTATCTGTATTTATTATTGTGAATACTATTTCTCTGGATATCTGTTGGGAACTTCTTGCTATTTTGTGACTGAATTTATCTTCATAGTCCACAGTCCTTGCTTCGTAGTCCAATTCATCTGGATTTTGGTTTTTTGTGTTTCTATTTCTGTGTAAGAGAAATCACAACTCCTGATGTTCAGTTGTGTTTTCTTGACTTGGTGGACATTAAGGCTAAGAGTAGTAGGAAAGAACCTTCCAGTTTCCTGAGAGGATGGATTGTAAAAAACTCAGAAAAATAAGTAAATGATGCTGTTGCCTTCAGCAGTAGAGGCATACACCAGGAAATTTAACAGTTCTTTCCTGACTGAGGCTTTCCTCTGTACCATGAGTGTGGAGTGAAGCTCTGAAAATGTACAATTAAGAAGATGTCTACTGCAGACATCTTCTAGTATTAATAATGATATAATGTTTAATTGCACATTGAACTCCTATGTAGAGAAGTTGAAAACCTCAGGTAAGCCTTATCTCCTCTTTGAACCTTAGTATAGAAATTAAAATATGCACAGACTATGTGCAATATGAAGAAAAATTGTTTTTGTGGAGTATTTTGTCTTGTTTCTCTGAATGCATAAGGAATGTTATGATCATATCTCTTCCTGACTTTTAATTAACCCTTTTCAGAAATTACTGAACTTGGAAGGACTTTTTTCTTTTACTCAGTGCCAGGCTACTCATATTTTTTGGCTACATTTTTCCCTCCTTAGCTTCTCCTTTTTTTTCTTCCAGAATGCTTTCTCAGAGCCTTGGCTTCTATTTGCTCCATCAGACACTAGGAAAACACCTCACAAAATGTATCTTGGTTTCCTATCAAGTCTTTTTTTTCAGTATTACTTCTTTAGTTTCAGCAACCTGGCTGCGTAAAAGAACGGAATAATTAATTTTTAAATAGTTTAAATGGTTGTTGTTTCTCTAGAGCCAAGAACTTAAAATCTTAAGTTTTCAAATAGTTTTATTCCTCAGAAAAGCAAATGTGATGCTTTCTGCTAGTAATTTTCTAGCTAATTTTTCCATATTGTGGGCTAAATGCATAGTTGTTAAATAGAATATAAATGAATAGGTGTAAAATACTTATTTAAGATGAAGGTATAAATATGTTAAGATTTTGAAAACAGTATATATCTGCTGTATTTTTAATGTGTTGTTTATATGAAAGTTTGCATTTTACTATTTATTTTGGTATAACTGTTTTTAGTTACAATTAGTGCACACCACATACCACAAAAAACCTAACCCAACTTAAGTCATAGGAGGCAGTTACTGTGATTGTAAGATTTTTATCTGCCAAGGCAATTTTGGTTTGACACATTCTTTGCACCTTTAACCTTTCCTGAAGCATAGGATTACTGATTAAACCACAAGTGCCTCCTGGATAACATTAACCCTTAGGAATTTTCATCTGTCACTTACAGAAGTGCATTAATCAATTTCAGTATTTTGAATGAAAGCAAGATAGTTATGCACAGTAGTCTTATTTTGAAATTCTGTCTGTCTTCCCCTTCCTTTATTTTTCTGGTTTTTTGCTTCGTATTTCAGTGCAGAACAATTTACCCGAAACATTACGTAGCCTGTCAGTTCCCTGACCACTGATTTGCATGACCTACAGACCTAGCAGGGCATGCTGTTGAAGTTACCTTTTGTTTGTAATGTGTACCTCTCTGCTTTGCTGGCAAGTTTATGATGCAGCACTCATTTTGATATTTTTTGTTGGTTAGAAGTAGACATGTGATTTCCAGAGAGCTTGAAAACTCAGTGGTTGAAAATTGGCTGTCTTTATGCATCCATGAAGTTTCAAGTCACCTGTGATCACCTACTTCTGTAGAACCAATAGATTTTGTGTCCCATTCTCTTTGCACTTAGTTGGAATTATATGGAGCTGTTCCAGAAATTGGTTTGTATAAATTCTGAAACTTAGATATCCTGTTCACATACATACAATATATACAGGCAAGTCTGGTTTTTCTTCTTTAAAAAGGTAGGCTGTTACTACTTCTGGATTTATTATTTTTGGACTTATTATTTTTTATGTGATGTTACAGTTTTTTACACCTTTTGGTAGTGTTCATCTGAAGTGAATACCATGTAGAATTGGAAGGATAAAAGTATGTATGTTAACTGCCTATAAAATAAATGCACAAGTCTGTAAGCTGGGTCTTAAAAAAATCTTTTTCAGGATTTATTCAAAAGGTTGTAACTCAGTTCCAACTGAAGATTTCAATAGGTTTTATAAGGTAGTGTCCTTCTGTCCTTTTATCTTTCTTTTATTGTTCTTTTTCTTCTCAGAAAAATGACAAACCAAGGGAAGCAGAGGCTATAAATGTTCTCACCATCAACTTCTGTTGAGCTTTTAAGGATAAAGTTAATTCTTCTGCTGAGTGTATAAGCCTCTAAAGACCTGCAGAGCATTAGGCCAGCTGTGCATCAAATTTGGCATAGTCTCAGTTTATTTGAGGACCTTTTTCCTCACCAGTGCTTAGAAGCAACAATGTTTTATGGAGTATGATTTAAACATAAGGGAAATAAACCCCTATCCTTGCTTCCTTTTCCCCCAAGTTCAACTTCCCTCAATATAAAGACTGTTTAGAATGAGTGCAGTGAAAAGAGTTCAGTAAAGGAGAGAGACAAAAGGGTAAATGACTGGATTCCTCTTGGGCAACCAGAAATCATAGAATTATTAAGGTTGAAAAGAACTCTTAAGTCATTGAGTCCAACCGTTAATCCAGCACTGCCATGTTCACCACTAAACTGTATCCCCAGGTGCCACATTCTTATATTTTTTGTACACTTCCAGGGATGGTGGTTACAATGCTTCCCTTGACAGCTTGTGCCAATGCCCGTAGCCAATTTCAGTAAAGACATTTTTCCCAATATCCAATCGAAACTGCCCCTGGTACAACTTGAGGCCTCCCATCTTGTAACTTCTTACACGGGAGAAGAGACTGACCTCCTGCCCCTGCTTCCAGGTAGATGTGGTGAGCAATAATGTCTTCCCTGAGCTCCTTTGCTCCAGGCTAAACAACCCCAGCACCCTCAGTTGCTCCTCATAAGTGTTGTGCTCCAGGCCCTTCACCAGCTCCATTGCCCTTCTGTAGTCTCAGAATCCGTTTAATCTTGATGTTTATTTTGTCAGACTGTTCATTTATGTAATGGTCAGCAAGACATTTAATGTTTAGTGCTTGTGTCAAAGCAATGAAGACACTTTCAAAGTGATCTATTAGGAAAAAAAATCAGAGTGAAGTTCTGCAAACTAAGTATGTTAGAGGGATGGGGGTATATTTTTACAAGTCATATGTGACAGGAAAACTTGAGCTTCTGAAATCTGCATGATTTAACTGAAGAATTTCCATGAAGTATGTTTAGAGAAATAGTCGTGCTGTTTGGTAGCTGATGAGTAGCCTGTATACAGTGAATGTGTGATTTTGGTCTACCTTATTACCCTACTTTACTAAACTACTCGTTTATCTCCGTTGGCTCTTAAAAAAAACCAGTCTGAGACATAATGATATAAGAAATTTTCTTTCTTGCTGCCTGTACATCAGTGAATGGGGGTAAATGTGAATGGAAGGAAAGGTTTATCTTAGTTGGCAGTCTGGTTCTTCTAACCTTGTCAAGGCAGCTCACCTTTCAAGGGCCCAGATCTGTCATGTGTCTTTGCACCACACCTTTTCCTTGATTATTAGGGATGGATATCTTGGTGACAAGCTGTAGAAAGTTTTGAACACCAAGGCTGTCACTGACATGTGGGGTTAAGTTGCCACAGAAGTATAGACACCTCCAAAGAGTCCCAAATTTGAGAAACAGGAAGTTCATGGAAGAGTTCCTAAGTTGTACTGTGCTTGGAAGCAAGGCAGAAATTTGTCCTGTTTGCTCTGCATTTACCAGGAATAATTTTGTTGAAACCTGTTAAACCAGTCATTGTATATTCATGTGTTATATTTGCATTGTTATATTTTTCTGTATGTTTATAAGTCTTTGATCACAGAATTTGAAACAGAAGTAGCTGATAAAAAATGTTATTATGTCCAATTGTTTTGTGTAACTTTTTATAAAACTTCTTGTAGTTTCTGGGAATCAGCAAGACCTTTCTTCAGTAAAGAGTGAAGATTTGGGAAATGTTCAGGAGATGTCGACAAAAAGCCTCATTGTGGGTCCACTCAATCTTCGACTGGATAGCAGCGCAGTACACCGGATAATGAAAATGATAGTTTGTGCTCTGGAACACGAGTATGAACCATACAGCAAAACTAAGCCAGGTTTGCTCCTATTGCATATACACAAATATACTAATTAAACCAGACTCCGTTTAGTGCTCTTGAAGGTGCAGCTTTCAAATAGTTAAAACTCCAAACCTCTTGGGGATTTTATGAGTCCAAAGAGCAAAATGTAAAATAAAGATAAAATTAGCAACAATATCCCCATCAGTGTTGGATATACTTTTGAGATAATTTCAGACACTTTGAAAGCCCTTTGTTTTAGTCATAAGCCTCATGTTGAGTAAGAATGGCTTATTTCATTGTCTACTCTAGCTTAATTTTGGAGTCTTAGAGAAGAAAGTATTCCTATTGGTGTTTATTAGTTCACAATAATAGTCATACAGGATGAAAATGCATGGAAACAAGTTATGGTAAACTGTTAAGATGGGTTTCTGAGAGCAATACAGATTTCAGGTAGAGAAAATCCAGTTAGTATTGCATTTAGCCTTAGGTAAAACCAGTGTGGAATAACATTAACTATGAAGGGGTGGGGGGAGCTTTGCACTTTTTGCTAGTCTCTAGGCATTTCTAAAACATCAACTTTATATATTTTAGTGAAACATATGTAATCTTGATTTATTGTAGATATTATGGATGGAAATAGAACTATGCCAAGCTCAGAAGAAATAGCATCACTGGAAGAATACATTCCCACTAGACTTACAACGTTCACTGTTCTTAAGTGTACAATTATAATCCCTGTGGCAGAATTCAATTTACTAGACCACTTGCTGCCCATAATCATGGGTGAGAAGGTATGTATGCACAGATAATAATTCAGTTCCTTATATCAGTATGTGCTATTCTATATATATATATATATATATGTATATATATATATATATATGTATATGCATTTTCTTACTGGCCTATTATTTCATGTGCTGGAGGTATCACTGAGTTCTGGAGTAGTTTGGTGCCCGTGAGCCTTAAATTCAGATACCTAAAAGGAGTGCTGTCTGACTAGTTAGACTTGGAAAGTGAAGGTCTTGTGTAAGGATAGGAAAAATACTTATGAATAAAAAAGATTTTAAAGCATCAAGCAAATGAAAAAGCAGTTGATCAGATCTTTTGATCAGAAGAGAACCTGTTGTGGAGGTCTTTGCAAGCTTGGTAAAGTGTGAAATCTTTTAATACATAGGCTTGACAGAGACTGCATAGATGTTAACAGCCAGCTCTCTGCTAGTTCCAGACAGGATGTCAGCAGGACTTGGGCATTTAACTGCTGAATGACTAGCTCAGAGAAACAGAAATTTCCTAACAGCCTATGTTAGTTTTATCTTTTGGATATGCGTAGTATAATGCCAGCTGAAGAATCCTATACTGGTTTTGTTCTTATAGGCCACCTTCTTCAATGCACAAAGCTGAGGTACTGTAGGGATAAATCTGTGGCTTGTAGTGAAGACTTGCAGTAGGTTTCTCTCATGCCGAAGGCTGGAAAGTGTTTTATGCATAAGGAAGGAGTGGGAAGAAGAGAAAGCCCCATCAAGTCTTGAGTTAAATTTCTAGGAATTTTTGTCCAGTATTTCATCTAATAGGCTGAGAGAGCTGTGATAGCTCATCCTGAAGAAGAAAATGCTTCGAGGAGACCTCACTGTGGCCTTTCAGTACCTGAAGGGGGCTTCTAAAAAGGAGGGAGAGGGAATTTTGTACAGGTAGATAATGACAGAAAAAGGGACAATGGTTTTAAACTAAAGGAGATCAGACTTAGTTTAGATGTTAAGAAGAAATCCATTATTCAGAGGGTGGTGAAGCACTGGAACAGGTTGCTCAGAAAGGCTTTTTCCTTTTTAGCACTTTCTAATACATTGCACTGAGTAGTGCAATGGGTGGTGGTGCTTTTCACCTTATGGGCATGGGCAGATGGTATCTTTATAATGGGAGAACAGTCCCATGTTTGTTGTAGGTTTGAGGCAAAGAAGTTGAATTCCAGTGAACTTTTTGGTTGGTGTACTCATTACTTGGAGTCTCAATTTACATTTCTTGAATGAAGCCAACCTTATTTAAAATAATGATTTTGAATTTTAGATTGAAAATTGTACATACATCAACTTATTGTCCTATTTTGATGCATATTTAATAAAATTTTTAGATTTGTAGTGTAATTTGGATTGGAAGAGATGTTTGGAGGTGTTTTGCAGGAGTTCAGTGTCCTGGTCAAAGCAAGAGCAGGATGTTCCAGGGGTTGCTCTGTCAAGCACTGAATTAGCACCTCTTCTGTCTCTCTCTTCTCTGTACCCTTCCAGTATGTCGCAGTAGATAGCAGTAGGATCCTTCTCTGGCCTTCTCCAGGCTAAATGACTTTAGTTGTCTCTGTTTCTCCTGAGACAGAGCTCATGTGCTCTAACCCCATAACCACTTTGTTTCCAACAAACTTATTCTGGTATGCCCATGTCCAACCTGTGCTGGATGCAGTACTCCATTTTAATGGATGCCATAAAAATAGACTTGGATGTCTAAAATTGTGGTATTTATTTTCTATGGAAAGGCATCTTCTTTTGCTGAGATACCTGGCATAACTGTGAATACATGACAGATGACAGTGTAAAGGCTAGATCAGCATGAGATTATTATGGTGATAGTGCTTTGGAGTGATAAAAAGGTAAACAAATATTTTATAGGATGAAATATTTTGACTTGGCATCGGCCAGCTGGCAGATGATTACCAGCTATTCTCACTCCCCTTCCTCAGCAGAATGGGGGAGAAGAATGGGACTGGTCAGGTGGAGGGGGAGATCATTTACCAATTACTAGTATGAGCAAAACAAACTTGTCTTGGTGCAAATAATTTAACTTATTGCTAAGAATCCAAATAATATATATCTCCTATCCCTCTTCTTCCTTCAGACTCAATTTCACTCCGTTATTCCCTGACTCTTCTACCTCCCATCCCACAACAGAGGGGGATGGAGAATAGAAGATGGGGGTCAGACTGTAAAGCTGATCTCTGGCACTCCCTCATTCTTGCACTGTTCTGCCTTACTGCAAGTCCTTCCTCCAGGCTTCAGTCCTTGAGGGAGAATCTGCTCCAGCATGAGCTCTCCTCAAGGGTGCAGTACCCTTCAGGGCATATCCACCTACTCCAGCATGGGGGCCTCCGTGGGCTGCAGTGTGGATGTCTGCTTTTGTGTTGTCTCTTTCATGGGCTGCAAGAGACTCTCTGCTCTGGTGCCTGGAGCACCACTGCCTCCCCTCCTTCTCTGCCCTTGCTTTTCATATCGCTGCTTCTCACTTCTTCTCCAAGTCTTTGCAGCCTGTGTGACATTTTTGCCCATTCTAAAATCTGTCTGCACAGAGGTGGCCCCAGTTTGGCTGAGGAGCTCAGCTGTGCCTTGTGGAGGGGCTCCTGCAGCACTGGCTGGAACGGGCTGAACCTGGCCTGGGACAGCCCCTGGTGTCCCCTCACAGAGGCTACCCCTGACTACCAGCACCTGGACACCTGCACCCAAGACAATTCCGGATAAAAAGTTGATTATTTTAAACTTCAAAGAAAATATTTTGAGAAGATTTGAGGATTCATAGTATAATGCCATGGTATCTGTAAATACTTTATTAGATGTAGATTCGCTTGCATGTTTGAGTAAGAACATACAGATATGATAAATAATACATCTGTAATATAATTATTACATGATTTTTCCCCCCTGCCCTAGAACTTAAGTGGACTGCTAAATGCTGCAAGTTTCCAGCCCCTGCGGCCTTTACCTTCCATCCGAATTTTGGTGGATAAGGTTAACCTGGAGCACTCAGTGCCGATGTATGCTGAACAACTGGTGCACGTGGTCAGCAGCCTTGGCCAGCCATCCGACAACCTGCTTCACTACTGTTACTCACACTGCTATCTGAAGGTAAATGAGGGCCTGAGATGTGTTTCTTACTGCAGTGTGCTGAAAAAAGATTGTGTACATATAGTTAATCCTAAGTGTTAGCAGGTTTCCTGTAAGAATGTTTTCAGCTAATCTAAAAGGCCATAGAGTAAACACATTTCACAGAATGTTGTTGTTTGGGATTGCTGCTTCTGACTTGAGCCAAGTGTTTTGTAATACGCACAGAGAGCTTCATGTGAGGAAACTGCAAACTGAAGCCCCAAGGTTCTTGTGACAAGACTGAATTAAAATAATTCAGAAAGAAACCTTTTTCCTCATCTGATAGAATGCTCTTATGATCCGTATATTGCTGTAAAACACACTTACAAACTTGATGGGATGTTAGCGGAGAAACCATCACTAGTAGTATTGATAGAGCAAAACCACCATAGTGAAGATATGCAATCAAGAACTGCTAACAAAGAACTTAATTGTTTTTCATTATAAGAGGACAGATCGCTGAATGTTCTCAATTAAAGATGCATTATATGAGAGGATCTCTTATTGTGAGGCTGAGGGAAGCCTATGGTATGGAAAACTATTTTGAGATGGTTCAGTTGGCATCTGCTCTGAGGAGGAGTTTTAAAGCAGGCCTTTCCAGCCTTTTTGGATGTGTTTAGGCAGTTTGAAACATTTTGGGTGCTACTAAAACATAAATATTTACTACTACTACTGTTAATTTTTCTCAATTTCCCAGTTATCTCTTCACTTCCATGCTGATATTTTTAGTAAGAATTTAATTATTTAAATCTTTATTATCTACATACAAGAAACTGTGTTCCAGAATTGCATGGCAAGCTTTCAGTATTCTGGGTGACATGTTTACCTTCTGTCACATTTTAAGTGATAGGAATTGCAGTACTGCAAGCTATCTGTATGTTTTTCAGTTTGAGAGGATTTTTTTTCTCTTCAGAAAACTTTTTAGTAGCAAAAGTTGGACATCAGCTTTGAGTTTTAAAGGGTTTATTTGCTAGCTTTAATAGTGGCTGAAGTGTCCTGTTCTTGTGAAGGGTGGTAGAGCATGTTAAAAGGCAACTCTACATCAGTTTGTTTGCCATATTGAACAGGGAAATATCATAAAGAATTTTTGTGGTGAATCGTTCTTTAGGCAGGCTCTTACTATGAAAAAAAGCTTTGAAGGGAACCTTCTGATTTCCTTAAATACCACTCTTTTGTACCAGTGTTGTTATAATTACTCAAAGTGATTTTACTTTATATGAAAAGCAGCATGTAATCTGCAAGTTTAAAGGATATAGACTGAAGTATTTGAATTGAAAAATTTTAATTCAGCATTTTTTAAAATTCATCAGACCGTAGTTAACACTTTTTGAGCAAAGAAAATATTTTTACATGCATTTCTAGGGCATTATTTGAGGTAGATTTTTTTGTAGCTGTATTTATGTTTGGGGAAAATGAATTATCTAAAAATAATACACAATTTATTTAATATTTACTGAGTATATTTATAAATACATATATTATGTTATAAAATATCTTGAAAGTAATCTAATCATGTGATAGTATACCATTTGACCAATTGAATTTGTTCCAGATATTTGGTTTTCAAGCAGCACTGACTTCTTTGGACAGTAAAGGACTATACTGCATCCCTGTTCCAGTTATCCCCTCATTCAGTACTGCTGTTTATGGCAAGCTGATCAAGTTCCACAAATATTGGTGAGCATTAAGCCTGTACAGTGTGTTTAAGTCATGTGCACAATTACATTTGCATTTTTTATGAGTGATTTAAAAATGCCAAGCTTCATATATATCTGTAAACTTCTCTGTCTCCTCTATCATATTCTGCTATTATATCTGTTATCATTCATGGGTTTCTTTGTAAGGATAGCTGTCAATAAACACTACAGTTTGGCTGAGAGAACTGGAGCATGGTGGTAATAATGCCAAGGTCACTGGTTCAGTCCCTGTATGGGCCAGTCACTTAAGGTCAATGACCCTTGTGGGTCCCTTCCAACTCTGCATATTCTGTGATACAGAAGCCCTGTGGTAAATGGCTTTCTTCTAGACCTTGTAGGTTTCTGGAACCAGTTACCATTCTTTCTTGAGCTGATACAAAAGCTGAAGTTACATACTGATGGCAAGCTTGATTTTTTTTAACTGAATAGGTCAGCTTTTTCTTTTTTAAACTCAACCAAATAAAAAACAACAAACTGGGGGTAAACCCCCCAAGTATCTCAAACCCACAGCGTTTCTACTACACTTTCCTTTGTTTCTTATTACCGTTGAAAGTGTTTCAACATTGTGATGAGATATTTAAACTGTTTGTAGTAGTTCAGATGTTAAATAGAAATATTTTTCTTCTGAAAACAGTTCTGTACTTTATTATGAAATGTGCTATATAATTTTTTTTAGCCTTAAATGCCATGGAAATTCAGTGTTTAAATTTATCTCTACAGTTCAAATCTTGTGATCATAAATGTCAGTGTGTAATAGTTTATATTAATAGGTTACATTTATAAAAACTATTTTCAGGAAAATGCATTTTGGCAATACTTGGGACAAGGTATTAGTTTTCTTTATCCCTCATTTTGAGCAGTAGCTGTCTGTAACATTACTTTATGACTAAATCCATGCAAAAAAATTTTACATAAAGTGACAAATTAATAAAAAAGCAAGTTGCTGGTTAAATACTTTGGCTTCAAACATTGCGTTGTATAGCTAATTTTAAGATACATTTGTTTGTGAAACCTTAATGGATTATACAAAAAAAGTCTACATCTATGATTATTCTTAGTGTCATGTAAAGAATATACTAATTTTTCTCTCACAAGCTGTGATACCATGTTAAATGTAAATGGGTTTTAACATTATCAGCACACCACCAGGTGGTAGCAGCCTAACTGACTTTGTCATATTTTCTATCAATAGTTTATATTGCAATTAATGACTTCAAATTAATTGCTGTTGTGTTGTAACATTGTGTTGTAACATAAAAAATAAATGTATCCAGGATACCCTATAATCAGCACTAATCAGAGTACTTCAGGACTTTACAATTGACAACCTTTCCTTTCATTATCTGACATTTAACACTAAGCTCTGGTTAGTAATCCTGGTTAGCGAACTGTAAGAATAAATTAGTGTTGAATGGCAAACTTAGACTTCTTTACTATATTGTAAACCCCCAGGCATAGTTGTGCAAAATCAAAAAAATTATTTTAGAGATTAATTTTTAAAGACATCTGTCTTCTGACAAGTTAATGGTATTCAAGTGCTGCTGCTTTCTCATGGGTGTGTTTGTGCTCTTCTGCGCGTGCTCGTGCTCGCTGTGCTCTGTCTCTTGCTCGCTCACACTTGGTTTCTTGTGCTTTTCCTCGTGTACTGTTTCACACCTGCCCTCACACTCTGTCTCGTGTTCCTGGTCTTGCCCTTGCATTCTCTGTCTTGTGCATTCTTGGATTCTCTCATGCAATTTGCCTCTTTTTATTCTTTGTCTCTTTCTTTTAAAAATGCATTGTACTACCATGCATGCCCCACTGGAAAGACCTGTAGTTTTGGGGAGTGGAGGCAAGGGAATGGTCCTGCCTTAGAACAGCAAACCATCTATTGGCATTTATTAGGAGATATTGTTAGACCAACACTTATTGTAATACTGTGGTCTAGTGTGCTTTGATAGTTTTCTCACTCTTTTCCTGTGATGTGATCTCTTTCTATGACTTATTTATTTATTAATTAAATAAAAAACTTTATAAAATGAATTTATTCCAACAATTTATCTAAACTAAGCAACACCAATTTGTGAGTAATAAAGTAGAAAAACAAATGAGTACAGCAGCAGCCTGGGTAAATGAAGTGTAGTTTGAAGTGAATAAAACTCCAGATGAAACGCATCAAATAGCACTTCAACTAAATCGAAATCAGCATGAGGACTGAGAGCTTCATTGAAGTCATGCAGTGAGTGAGAATTAGTCTGGTAGGATAACCTGGTAATGTCATTAAACTTAAATTCAGTCCTCCCTCCCAAATTATACCACCTGCTTTATTTGGATTTGTGGATTTCACATTCCACAGTTTCTTAAAGTACACACATCTGATGCTACATATGTTCTTCTATTTCTTCGTAGAAAATACATACCACAGACCATACCTTTTAAAAACAAAGACATTTTATGAACTGTTATGGAATCCCTTAGGTAGTATGTTTTGAGTTAGCAGTGAAAATCTCAACTTTATTTCTGACATAAATCAGTAGAATAGGTTTCTTTTCTAGTTTCAGTACAATAATCTCAAAATTACTGTTATATACAGTGTATAAAATACTGTAGTAATATTAATTTTTTTAAAACTAGTTGATTTGATATTGGCAGGATGTTTTAACAGATAAAATTTCAGCAACATCAGCCCAGTGAATTCCAATAAATAACCATAAATAGCCATAAATTGCTGTTTTGTTTACCTATTAGATTGATGTCTCTTTTAATTTCAGTTGATACACTTTCTTCATATAAAAGAAATGTGCTCAGACTCACTAGTAACTAAGTCTTGGACATCTTTTAAATTGCATAGCTAATCTGTTTTTATTGGAAAGTACAAGCCATCTGGTCTTTTGTTTTTGTCAAGCGTAACAAGATGCAAAATACAATGTTAATGTCAATATTTTACAACTGCTTTATGTAGTGTTGCATGCCAGATTGTAAAGCAGCTTTCAGAGCTTTCAGGAGGATGTCTAAAACCAACTGAGAATTAGCAGAATATGGTTAAAAGCCTAGAGTGAATGACAAGAATGTTTATTGCCAAACAGAAATCTTGAGAGGAATTAGCTGATTTTCTTTTATCTTTTGGCTACAATGTCTGTGATAACAGATGAGGTAATCTGGTGTGAGACACTTCAGTGTTATAACCCTCTATCACGTATAAAATACCACTTCATTGTACTTCTGACAAATGCTAAATTAACATTACAGAATATAGATTCTTAATAGCCTTCCTTTTATTTTTCTGGTATCTGATTGATAGTGAAGTGTCCTCTGTATATTTTCAGCTAGGTATCAGTCTAGTTATGTGTGTTATTTTATTGCTGTTCTTAACCTGTCTTCTCTAAACAAGTGTTCCAGACTCTTGTTTTTGTTTTTCTTTATCAGGTCTGTAGGGAGTTTTTCACTTACTGTCTCTACCTGTGAGATTTTGAGACTCTGAGCTCTAGTAGAATAAGGTTATAAATAAGAATGACATTATTATCCCTGATTCCTTTCTATTCAGCTTCTTGGTCCTGTCGTCTACTTTCAAGAGGTCTGTTTTCTTGATAGTGAGTCCCCTCTTCATTATTTGGAGACTAGAGCAATAGCTGCTGGTTTGCTGCCTTCAAGGTAGCACCAGTAGAGAGTTGACTAATAGCTAGTCATGTTAAGTTTGAGTGTGTGAATTAACCTTTTATAAAGAGGTTGAGGGCCTGCTGGGTAAATTATTGTCTAGGACCTCATGGTCTGCACTTGAATTATTAGAGAGTACAGAACATTTAATTGGTTGTTCTTGAATTTTTACTCTATCAGAACAAAAAATCCTGAATAGAAACTTGCAATTAGATCTTGGTAATTATTGGTAAACAAAAAACAGTCTTTGAGATACTAAATAGATGGAATCTTTGCAGAAATTCTTTCTTTTGAGCTATTCTCTGCAGACTGCCTTAAGAAATAAATTTTAGCTTAAATATATTCAGTGTGCTAATCTCTGTCAAGCTTCATCTTTCTGGTGAAGAAGGATTTTTGGTAACAGGAGATTTGATTTGTGTTGGCATTGTAATTTCATTTCTTTAGTGTTTTTACTGAAGTGTTAATCATTATTGACAAAAGCTGGAAAAAGTTTAAAATTTGCTCTGGAGTTAAACGCAGTCACATGTATCATATGCTGGGCACCTCAACTGCCCAGAGATCTGTCACTTGTTTTACTTGTGAAAGCTGTGAATTATAGACCTGACATAGTTATTTTGTTAATATGTGCACTTATAGTTCTGAAAGATCACTTCAGAAATTTAGATGCAGTGCTCTTCACATGAAATAAATATGTGTATTTTCTGTAGGCTCTTTTTATGAACTCTTAAGAACATTTATATAGCATAGCTGCTCTTAATATTATAACACAGATTTAACTGTAAACATTTACTGTATCCTTAGAATCTGCTACATTTAGAGTAGATGGGCACAAAAGGTTATAACTGCCTTTTGGCTAACTATTATGCAAAGATTTTGAGAAATATACTTTGCCACCAACTTGAACAAAAGCATTTTGTTTTCTTATCTCGCTTCCGTAGTTTTATTTTGATTTTGTCCCTGTGTAGTTGTGAAATGGTTGCTTTGTACACACAATTTAGTTTCTCTTTTATTTTCTAGCTTCAATAATAACATTACAAAACCTGAGGATTCTAACTCCCTCATTACTACTGTATAAGCTTTTGCTCAAACTTTTGCTATTGTGAAGGTGTTTGTATTTTTATATAGCTTTACTTCCATTTTCTTTCGTCATGTGTCCCCTTACAAGGTGAACATCCCTCTCTTAATAGAAGCCATGTACCTGGTATTCCATACAATTGTATTCTTATTGATAGAATTCGTTGTTAGACTCCTTACACAATTTCAGGATGTGCACCTGCTCATGTCTGCTTTAGGGGTCATCTTGTAAATACTGTGTGCATTTAATGGTATCCCCATGAACTGACAAGGATGACAGCAATTCATGTTGATCCGCAAGCAGGGTGGTAGATGGAGATCTGGCTTCTTACACAGTAAGAAGTTATTTAGCAAGGGAATTAGGTTCTGCTGACATGGCCTTTACCAACAAGGTACTACTGTGATGATGGAGATTTTAGGATTTGCTGCTCACCAAAGAGAGGATTAAAAGTGTATAATGGGGGATCAGGTGAACTGCCTGTTTTTGCTACTTTTGTGATTAAAACATCTTTGCAGGGTATGTCCAGTGGAGTAATCTGCTAAGAACTAGAAACCACAGTAGATTTATGAGCTTTTTGAGAGTCACGAGATGTAACTGTCATGTCATTGAGTGCAATTGTCCTAGTAAGAGGCAAGCAGATCCTACTGGCAGGTAACAAAGAGCCAGATATCCACAAACTGTGAGCATTAGATCATAAATATAAGAAGTTTTCCAATAAATTGACACTTAGGTCTTGATTTTGGCAGCCTGTTTTCTTGGCTAGTCACAGTAGATCAAGAGTAATGTCAATTTAGATTGGGTGTGGATTGCATTTCACATGGGCAGTTGAGGGGCATGCTCATTTCTTGGGTCAGAAGCAGAAACAGGTTGAAAACACATGAAACTCATTTTGTAGCATTTGGTTGTGACTATTAGTTATGTCAGTAATTGTATTTAACTGCCAGATGAAAATTTGGGGTACTCTTCAAAACAGAGAAGAACTGGGGTTGAATGTCTGAACAGATGCATTCAGTGTATGGGACAGGAGAGTTTCAGCCACCTCAGCATTGTGCCAGTTCTGGATCCGGCGCGTGTTAAAACCTGTTTGAACTGTTGAGATTTGCCAGTGATAGGGGCTGTGCGAAAGCAGAGCACAGCAGTCGTTCTCTTGGGTTCTGCAGAGCTGGTTGTGTGCCTCACGTGTGAAAGTCAGTCTAAGGAGTGTGCTGGATTGCTTCAGCATTGTCTACTTCTCTGCTATTGCCTAGAAAATGCATCAAAGAACATAATGCTAAATCAGATTTTTAAAATAATTTATAGTTAGCTGGTTTTGGTAGTACATTAGGTGAGCAGTGAGTGGCACTTTCAGAAGTTTGATTTACTGTGCGTCTTAGTGTTTGAGGAGTAGGTATGTCAATGTTGTATAGCATATTATGAACAGTAATGTGGGCTGATTTAACAGCTTTAACAGAAGGACTTTTCATTGATTTTCATTGACATATCTTGCTTTATAAAAGTTCAAGGAGGTCATGTTTGTTTATAAGGATGAAGTTATTTAAAGAACTTTTGTGGAACATTTCTGATCTGCAGTGATATTAACATTTTAAGTTTCAACAAGAACCTTTTGGGGCACTTTGCAACTGCACTGTTCTGGAAGGAGCTGTTGTTGGTTACCAAGAAAAGCACTTGGAACAGTAGGGGTTTTGCATTCTGAATACATGACTTGCAGCTTGATTAGTGTAACAACAAATTAACTTCAGTTGCAAACCTCTAGTTTAATTTTTTTTTAAAAATCAAGTCCAGATCAAATGTTACTGTTCTTAGCAGATGTGGCAGGCAGCATTCAGCAAATCTGTTAAAAGTACACTTTTAATCAATGTAAATTGGAAGCAGTTGTATTGTTCAGTATTGTCAATGAGGAAGAAATTCAGCAGAGCTGACACTACAGGGTAGTCATTGGGAGTGTTTCCAGTGTAGTTATTTAGACTAATTAATTGTCAAGTCTTGTCAGTGAAAGTAAATTAAGCTTATTAACTAATATCTTTCCAGGGAAAGTGATTGCACATGGTGAATAGTTAATCCTGGTTTTTGTAACTGTTGCCATCAGGATTTGCTGGCATTTACTAGAAACAAGCAAGTGATATTTCAAAATGTGCAGGATTGTCAGGGTTGAAACTGCATTTTGGTTAGAGACTGGTGAAAGGTATTAAAAACCCAGCCTTAAAGCTGAAATGCTGTTACATAGCATAGAACCTAAACAAAAATGGAATCCCTAATGTATATTCCTTTTGCACTGGATGTATTTAGAAATTCTCTTTCTCTTAGTGGTAACACTATGTATAAAATGATCTGGTTAGGATTTTCAGTGATATTCTCAGCTGTGATGCTTTACCCATGTAGACTCTGGCTAGAAAGATGCTGTTCTTCACACAAAGTTTGTCCTTTGTTTCTCGAGAATTTTATCTGCAGTTTGGTGTCTTTTTTTTCTGCCTCTAAGTGTATCTGTGAATTATGAAGAGAAATACAGTCTCTGGTTGGCATCTCTACTGCTAAATAACACATTGCTAGAAACCCATCTGTGACCCTGGGGCTTGGTGTTTTCTCATGTCCCAGTTCATATACACATACCTACCTGTAGCTTTCCCTTCCAGTCCCAAAAGGTGGGAAAAAATAAAATTAGGTCTAGGAAGGACGTATGGTGGGGCTTCAGGCTGAGGACAGCTTCTGACATGCTTGGGCCCTTCAGCACTGTTTGAGAAAGTGCCAGCTGCCCTGGCCTGAGGCTGGCAGAGAGCAAGCAAACAGGTCAGCAGTATGCACAGCACAGACCATTACTGGAGCTGGCACTCAGCCTCAATAGCTGGCAAACAAGGATGCTTGAAACATGCACCCTGAAACTGATTGTGGTGTCATTCTGCTAGCCAGCCCCATTCAAATGCTGGTTATGACACAGAATTCTGAAGAACTGTACTTTAGTGTTGCAGTTGCTCTCTCACATTTCACCAGTTTTTCTTTGCATCTTCTTTTAAAGGTAATGCCATGGGAGTTGATAGGATTCAAAGCACTGTTTTGAGAACTTGTAGTCATTAAATAGAATAACTTGAGGAAAAAAAATGGCCCTTCATTCATTAGGACTTAAAATAATTCTACAGGCAACTATATTGGATTATTCACCTTGTTTATGAAATAATGCACCTTACCAAAGCTGTGTGTTTAAGGGCTTCTTGAATAAACCATATACTTACTGGTTAAGCTATATAAAATGCTGATTTTTGCATTATGCTCATGGAGCATTGTCATGTTACTGGCCAGGCTATAGCATATCTTTTTCTGACTGTACACAGCTTCACTCTCAAGTGGTAGGCATCACTTCCACCTGAAGTGAGGTACCAGAAACCAGAGTCTTAAATTATGCACCTACTCTTACAAGCATGTTAATGTGACTCTCAGTTGAAGCTGATGACCATGATAAATGGTGACTGAAAACATTTTATTTAAAAAAAGCTGTATTTATCTTGACTCAAATAACCCAAATATAAAGGCTCATGTGGATGTTCAGCTGTCCATAATACCTGAGCATCTTTACTGCACCTGTGTTCATCTCTAGGTGGAAGAAACATACTGTCCTCTATCCAGTATCATTTGTTTGCTGTATTCTCCTCATGCTTGTTCCCTCTGCGACCCAGAGGTGCTTTTTTTTCCTACAGGTATAGTCCTTCTCATAGATCAGGATCTCTTTGGTTCTAAGCTAAGTGTTTCCTTACACACAAACACTATGCATTCTCAGCGTTTTTCCTCGAGCACTTCTAACTTAGTTGTTTATAGGTTTTTATTTTTTATTGCTATTTCTTTAGCAATGCCTTTTAAAGGAAGTTAAAGTAACCTGTCAGGTGTACATACTGAGGAATAGTATTGAATGAGTACTGAGGTACAGTACTGAATGCATATAAACATCTCGATCTCCATTTGGGCCTGTATGTTTGGTAAATATTCTCTGGTTTTCATTATGTTTTAATCTTTTAAGGGACACCAGCTCCCAGTTTCTGAACTAGATTTTTTTAGCATGGCATGTTTTGGATGAGAATGTTAGAGGGCCATTTGAAAAAATAACAAAAAAGAGAACAAGTCAAGTCAGGCTCAGGTGGGATATGAAGCTATTAAACAGTAAACTGTGAGAATAAAACCTGTTTATCAGATTTGGAAATCGTTACACCGGTTGCAGATACTTCTGATATCAATGGAAGAAATGGAAAGGATTATGTTAGTTCAGACACCAGTATAAAAATTGTGGATTTGTTTTTCAAATGATCAGATTTTTTTTCCCATTATAACATGTATGTTCTTTTAAACAAAAGCCAATATGATTATTTTCTTTGATGTTTAACTGTTTTTTTCTTTGATTTTAATGACTGATTCCAAAATGAACAATTGAACAGAAGGAAATATTTGGTGAACATGATTAGAGTATTTATTTGATAATAAAGAAATATCCATGGAGAATGACAGAATTAAGAATCTGACTTTTGTATTTCAAATGAGCAAATATAAGTGGGATTTCTGTAATGTCACTGACTTAGTCTGTTGCTCTCAAAGTACTTGTATAACTTTGATTTTGCATACATGTTGGATGTGGCTGTGCATGGATATAATACAAGAATATATCTTTTCAATGTGTTTTACTGACAGTATCTTTTCTTCATTATGTGTGTATGTGATGATTTTGATGGTCTTGAAGACTCACTAGGGCTTGTGGAGTTTTTAATTAATTAAATAGATGTTATGAGACACAGTGAATAAACCAAAACTGAACACAGGAAAACTATGTCCACAGAATCTGCTTCAAAGGTTGTATTATTTTTGAGGAATGAATGGTGTAAAGTAATGCTGGAGTCAGTACTTAAAGATGGTAAATTCGGATTTAACAATAATTGTACTCTTTGAAGTATAAAGTATTATGCATTTACTGAGATTGATGTTTTGCTTTAAATAGCTTTTGATAGCCGTTAAAATTCTTTTGAGGTTGGTACTTAATGAGGCCACAAAATAATAATTTTAAAGTCTTTATACTCTTTCTGCAGTTAGGCAGTGCGTACATGTGAACCATTAGTACACCTTGTCCATTCATGTCCTTGCTGTTGAAGACACCCTTGATCCATTCTTTGTTATATTAAAGGCTTTTCTGGTAATCAAAAAAACAAAACATGTTTCCCTGTTTCCAGCAACATCTTTTTGGTGCTGTAACTTCTCTCTTAAAGGATAGTGGAATTGGCTTTTGAGGTACTGTAAGCCACAGAGTCAAGTCCTTTTGTTTAGCAGTGTGGTTGGATTTAAAGGATCTCTCTGCCAACCCCAGCCATTGTGATTTACCTTTCTGGATTTGACAGAATTCAGATACAGAAGTACAGCTTTGTTTCTTTTAGTCTTGTGTATTTTGTTTGTGACATCTCCATTTAGGGTAATAATTTTGTTCCAATAATTTTGTTTCACTAATGCAGACATGCACCTTCTTACTGCTCTGACTAGCTATAAAAAATTTGCCAGAATTTCAAGTAACCTTTTTTCCTCTCATTGTAAATGTGTCCTTTTTTTCCACCAAAATACTTTTTCTATTTATGAAAGAAAACAAACAGCATGCGAAACTTTTTAGTAGAAGAAATTCACAGAAGCCCCCAAATCATAACCCACTTAGCTTTTTGGAGAAATTTTTTTTTCTGAGATCAGTTGTTAGTGTTTACTTGAAGTTGGGGTTGTGTTCAGCTCTTAAATCTTTAGCAAGGAATTTGAAACTGTGTTAGTTCCCAAGAAGACCTTTGAACTGGGTTTGTCAGTGCAGTTTTCTTCACTGAGCACCAGCACGTTTGAGTCCTTCTGGCTCCCTGTTTTACCTCCTAATGGCAACCAAATGGTTCTGTGTGGCAGATTTAGAGGATTGATTTAATGGCTGTTTCTGCTGCTTCTGGGATTGTGTGAAGGGGGTAGGCGGAGAGGGAAAGGGAGAGGATGGGGTTACTTCCCTAGGCAGTAAAGCAGGCTGCACTGTGGGAAGGAACCACCCCAGTGGCTCCTGAGATTGGATACACTGTAGTATCCAAAGCAATGGTACTGGATTTATAAAAGCTATAAAAAAGAGTAATGCTTGCTTTGTTTTAATTAACACAGATCTTTGTGGTTTGGAGGTTTATGGCCGCTGGCGACTTTTACCTGGTCACCTCTGGTGATTTTGGTCATCTGCAGCTGTTTAGTTACAGCATCAGCAAGTTTCAGCTGTTTCCTTCTTGTCCCCCACCTGCAACTAACATTTACCTACAAGATAAATGATGATGGATAGCATTTAGTTTGGCATTGCTGCTTTTTCATGTAGGATCTCTTTTTAATCAAAAGATACAAGGCACAATTAAAACGTAGGTGTAAAAGTTCTCTGCTTTTCATGATTGATTCCTTTGTACTGTCTTTATTAAGTCAGTAATTCCCTATTGAAAGTCCCTGCTTCTTTCCAGACTTGATTCTGGCTTTTTTTTGCCTGTAATACATTTTGATTATTGGCCACTGTAATCAATACTGATTTTTCTCATGGTCTTTATATTTGGATCTTGTGGAACATAATGGAGCTAAATGTTATATCCCTTCCCTTGTTCTCACTAATACCCACCATCAACAACAGGAGGATTCCTAGATCCAAGTAAAAAAGTTAGGCCTCCTTGGAGAAGTCAAGAAAGACTGGATGTTTAAAGTGTAAGTTATTAAAAAAGTCCTGAATTCTCATTGAGGGCATTCCATGGGGAAAGTTTCTTATCCCTTTTTTTTTCAGATCTCCACCCCACGCCTTGTGGAGTTCTGAAGATGCAGTTCTCTAAAGATGTAACTTTATGCATAATATATATGGTTTACACACATTGAACAACTTAAGTACATAAAGAAGACTGAGGTCTGCTTGTTATCTCCTTGGAGCAGGGAACTTGTAATTTTACTCTTTTATAGATTGCTTGTATCACTTTAATGATTATTTCTGGACACATGTGTTAACTAGTGCTTAGAAAAAGAGTTTTTTGCAAAGAAAGAAATAGCAATTAGTCACTGACATCCACTTGCAATGTGATGGCAGTTCAGATCCCTAGCATCTGTCCCATTGATGAGTCAGTAAGCTGAATTTGATCTAAACATCCTAAATATGTTTCTCTAATGCAGCTGCAGGTTTAACATGTTTCTGTATTGCAATTTCAGCAGCCACCTTAGTTGGTCATGTGTCCAAAAATAAGACTGAAAACCCCCAATCCCTTGTTGGTGTCAACAGATTTTTAGCTCAGATCTGTTGCATTTTGAGGCACATAGGCAATGACCTAGCTAGAAGTGATCACAGACTGCTTTCTTGCCTGCTTTCTGAAACTTTTAATCCATGGGTAAAAAGACTCATCTGATGCTTAGTACAGCTCAAATCATGTTGGGGGAAATTAGAACTTTCTTACCTTCACATTCCAGGTGTTTGTTTTTTTCTTGCACACTTTCTTCTCATGGTGTCTCATAGCAGGTTACAATACAGGTCACTGTTTCTCACTTCTTGCTGCTTCACAGTATTATTATTTGCATGTAGCAATCATAATTTTAAATCTAATGGTCATAACTTTAATGTCCAGGTGGGACAAAATCAATTAAATGATTTTAAAAACAACCCACATTTAGAGCTTCTAACATGTCCAGTTGTGCATTCTTCCATTAAAAGAGATTTTTTTTTTTCAAGGTTTCTTCCTTTCAGATATATTTTGATATTATGATTTTTTTTCTTGCAATATGCATTCATTTTTGCTTCACTGTATAAAGTTGAATTTTATTGTTCCATTAAAACACACACTGTACTGAGAATTGAGAATGGATAGCCTCTGTTCATTTTCTAAGCCATATTAAAAGTTTGTACTCTGCCTATATTGTTTTGTTTTCACAATTGTTTCAAGGAAATCTGTGGAGATTTTATTGAAGTTTGCATATGACTGAACACTTTGCAGAAGTTTTTTCATCACTGACAATTTATATTTCAGAACTGGTATTAAAAAAATCTATACAGAAGTCTGTTTTAAAATGATACAATTCTTCTCTTCTAATCCCATATGTAAAATTTTCAGCAATACCAAGTTAATGTTTTGCTTTACTGAAAAAAAAAAAAAATAATTGGTGAACCTTTAAGTTCGTTGTTTTCTCCCTTGTAATAAATTGTATGATTTACAGTGTTTCCTACAAATAAGAGGCCAAGGCAGCTGCAGCTCCTGAAAATTCTCCATGTAAGAGATGATGTAAGATACCAGGCAGCCTTTAGTGAAGTCTATAGAGGAGCAGAAGTTTTGAAGACATCATTCTTGGAGACATTTTTGGAATGAAGTGTTCTAAAGCAAGTTTAATTGTTTGGGGTTTTTTTTTGTGGTAACTAACTTGGTCCACTAGCATGAATAATTTTATGTCACTTTCTGAAGGCTGAAAATTGTGTTAGTATATGTGGACATGTGATATGTTTGGGTTTTTTTGTGAATAGCAGAAACTTCAGTTTGTCATTTCAAACAATAATAGTTCCATTTCCCTTCCTACATATTCCCTTCAGAGGTTTGATATTTGTCATTAAGTATCTAGACATTGTTTCCTTTGCAATAATAGTAGTTACTTAAATGTTAAGGAAAAGGATCAAAACTTTCATTTTTTAAATTGATATGAAACATGAAAATAAGTAGAAATACAGATTTGTTGTAGGTATGTAGATGAAGCCTTTGCTCATGTCTTATAAAACCAGCATACACTTTCTGCTTGCCTAAGAGGGAAAGTATGCAAATACTGACTGAAATTATTTGGGCATTCAAATTACATTCAGGTTTTTCTAAGGCACAATTGCTAGGTTCTAGTAGCAGGTTACTGGCTTTGTTATTTTGGAAAAAATGAACTAATAGTATTTTACTGTACAGGATATGAGTAATAACAAAAATCAAATTTTTTCAAGCATTTTGCAGGTTCCAGCTTTGCAGTTAAGGGACTCTGTATAAACCTCTGGACCCAGCTGTTCGCCGCTATATTCTTTCAATCACTCAGAGGTGTTGATTTTACAAGAATGAGTTGCTGTTCCTAAAGTCTACAAACTGAAAATATTTCATAACAGGCCTGTGAACCTATGTGGATTGGTTATATGGGTGCCTATGCATGCTGTATAATAAGGACCAATTCATGTTTTCATTCAAAAACAGCGAAGAAAACTATTTTCTTTAATGGTATCCCAGATTTATTCAAATATTTCAGCAAGTCTGTATTACAGTTTGTCAGCAAACTGAGTACAGCCAAAGTGTATTTAAAAATCATTTAATTAGGACAGATTCATTTTCACTCCATGCCACTACACAGCAAGACTTGCTTGATCATATTTCCTTAAATTTATTCTGGAACTTGTCCAAGTTCAGCTTTAATGAGTAGCCTATCCTGCTAGTTACATTAGGATTTATTTTCCCCTAGAGAAGAGTGTTTGAATTGGTAGTTTTTTAACCTGTTCAGTTAAATGAACATATGTTCAGAACTGCATCTTAACTCTTGAGTATAAAGACTTGAGAAATAATTATTCCTATTGTTGTTGCAGTTCTAAAATGCAGTTTAAGCAGTAGTTTTAGACCCAAACTATGTGCCACAACTTTTTTAATATGGTGAAGAGTTTTGATTTGAAGTTGTTTAATGCAAATTTAATGATACAGTATAGAACCACAGATCTGACTTGGTTTACTGAAAAAAATTATTTGTACTTGTATTTTCACTTACTACTTAAATGTATCTCTTGGGTCATAAAACTTGGTTAAATATAGCTCAATACCTTATTAATGATGTATTTTCCGTATTAACAGGTGCAGGTTGGTGGCAAACTTACATTTTAAGATCTTTTAAATGCATTATTTGTGTTTCAAAACTATTATAATAAATCCTGAATTATAATTATACTTTCATCATTAGCCGGGTCTAGTTAAAATTTCCTTTAAGCAACATTTGCTGCACACATGGTACAATGCTTCCCCTGCCTTGATGCTTTTTCCTATAAAAAAGGATTTATTTTCAACTTCCCATTCCTCCAAACTTATCTGAAAAGGACCAGAAGTCTTTATTCCTATGGGATTTTTAAAGTACAGTATGTGTAGAATTTGCATATTGTTAAAAAAAATTCATATGCTGTTACTACTCCTAAGGGACCGTTTTATGTGAAACTTTTAAGTTTTGAATGTAGCATAGGTCAGTACAGTAGCTGTAATGTGTATTAGTAGAATAGTCAGACTTTTAAAGCCAAATCTTCTGCACTGCTGTATTATATGCTGTGATTGTCACAGCTCTTCAGTTTCCCTCTGAAAGACATTAATTTGTTAATAAAAATGTGTTTAGATGGACTTATTGCAGAGTCATGTTCATTCTGAAGTTTGCTGAAAAATGTTTTCTACCTTTGTTCCTTCCCAATTTTACATTAGGACACACATCTTTTGAAATATTCAGACACTTTGTTCCGAAATACTCAGTTTTCATCCTGCAAAACAGTATTCAGAAATAAGAGGGGGGAAATAGAGAATGTGTTGTGTGAAAGGATAACAAAAGGAAAAAATACCAGAAAGGAAAAACGTAACTGCACTTTTGTAATGAGATAAATAATAAAGGATTACAGTACTTGGCTTAAAAAAAAAACCAGGAAGCATTCTGATGTCACTATGCATTACATATCTTTTTGCCTGCAAAAGTTTTTGTAACATGCATATCTAGTTTTCCAACTTCAGTTCTGTGTAAAAGAAGTGGGTTATGCCGTCTGTCTAATCTTAAGCTTTAAAATAAATTATTTATTATGTATACCATTTTGTTTCACAGGAGTAGGTCTTCCTAAGTACAGAATTGCCTTTTATACTCCTTCACTCATGCACACTTATTTTTCTTAAATTGCTAAATTACTGAGCTTGGCTTTAAACTCTAGGAAATTTTAGGAAAACAAGTTTAAATTCTAACGTGAAATGAACATCAGAAGATGTTGCAGAACTATAATCTCCACCTGTTCTTTTCACAGAACTCAGAGCTGTTCTTTGAGTGGCTACAGGCATATGTGTGGATTTGCACAGAGCATTTTTTGTGTATCTGAAGAGCTGAAATGGGATGCATGTTTTCTCTAATTGTATCCACAAGACAGTGATCATGTGTCCTCTTGTGCATTTGTGTGGTAGAAATGGTCAGAATATGCTCCAGGCTCTTTATTCCTTTTGGGTGTCTGAGTCAAAGTGTTTTTCTTTTTTGGTGTGGTTTTGTGGTTGTGGTGGGGGTTTTTTTTGGTTGGTTGTTTGGTTGGGGGTTTTATTTCTTTATTTTTTTTTTTTTTTTTGTTTTGTTTTTGTTTTTTTCCGTTTTTTTTTTTAAACCAGGTGGTCTGTCTCTATTTGCCTGACTTAATACTGATATTATTTTCAGCTTTTGTTTCATCTCTCCTTAAAGTAGTTCTAATTTTCAGAATAGGTAATTTTCTGATGTTTAGAAAAAATGCATTTTTTAGATGGATTTTTTTACACCAGCTAATTTCAAATGTGTTCGGATGCATTCTTTTCTATGATTTGTACTTTTTGTGAGAAGAACATTGTCAGGAAAGGTTTGCAGTATGTTCAAACTGAAACAGGAAGAGCTTCAGGAGTTTTGTACAGATATTTCCTACCCTTTTGGTGTCATGGTGTCATGCTGTGCTGAAGCTGAAAAAGAGCCTGGAATGTGGTCTGGTCATGTACTCCAGAAAGATCTGTACCTGTCTGTCAGCAGGTGAGGCAGGTGGGAGATGCACAGTTCCCCAAACAAGCATATGTAACTTCTTTGTTCTAGCTTGCTGTTTGATATCCGTGACTCCTGTTAAAACAAACAAAATCCAAACAAACCAACCAAACAAGGCTTAATACAAGGTCTCTTCTTCAAAGGCCTCTAATGAGGTTTGATTTTTCTAGCAATAAAGGCTGTACCTATAGGTAGGTTCAAACTTCAAAGACAGATTTATTCAAACAGTAGACCGGTCTTTTTGTGGGGGTGTTGTGGGGCATGGTATTTGTTCATATGAAAGAAATTTCTACTACCAGACGCAAGGCTGAGTTCTCCCATATAAACATGAAATGTTTTTCCTTCATCCATGTTTTTTTCTGCAAATGGCATTTGAAGCTGGGAGTATAATTGTGTCATTAGCTTCAAATGAGTTGCAAATCAGAGGCAGTCTTGTTGCTCGTTTCCTCCCGGTTCTCAGTATTTTTGAGACAGGTAATCCTGATTCCCAGCTTTATGAGGTTGGAAAACCTCATTCTGAAGAGTACTGATTACTATTACAGAAGGTTACAACATCTGTTTTTGTTTGTTCTTTGTCCTTCGTCTGTATTTACATCTGTTTTCTGAGAATCTTTCATGAGTATCTTTTTTCGTAAGAATCAGTTTTTCTTTTTATTTTCATATTAAAATAGTGAGGAGCAATGGCTATTGTGGATGGGCTTTATCTGACACTTTGATCTGTGGTGCAGACATCCACAGCTAAGGAATATTGTAATGTCCCTTTAGAAGCAGTGGGCAGAAACAGTGACCTGCAGAGACATTTCATTTATAATCCTCAAAACTGGAATGAATGGATCTCTGTTATGTCTACATGTGCTGTTTTCTTTCAATTTTCCTTAAAAGGTTCTAGACCACGGTCTTAGGCATGGATATTTGTTTACGCCTTAGGTATCTAACCCTAATAATTCCTCTTGGTCCAGAGAAAATGGTTTTCACCTTGCTGTTTCCTGGTATTGACAAGGAATTAAGGGAGGTGCTCTGTTTAGGACTTAGAGTGAATGCTTGTATGTCCAAGTCTAAACTGAAAGTGATGATGTTATCTTTAGCTGTACCACTGTGTCAACATAGTAGTTGAAAGATGTCTTCAGATGTTCAGAATGCTTATTTCCAAACCATGCTTCCTAAAGTCACATCTGCAGCTTATGGGCCAAAAGTGTTAGCAGCAGAATATTTTATTACTCTGCTGCTTCATCTAGAGCATAGTGATCCTGGGTCTGAGAAGTGATGAAGTATTTTCCTTTTCACAGTTGTCTTGGTGAAGGCCCACTCTCCCAATCAGATGCAGAATGTTCAAGAAGTCTGCTCCTTGTTACCAGAATTTTGTGTCACTTCATGCTGCTGGAGGTTTTAGAATTTGAGCATCACGAATGGCTTGCTTCTGAATTCATAGAGCCTCCTGCAGAGTCTCTACTGCTAGTACTACCTCACATATGTTAGGTCATACAGCTGCTAGCATTTTCTTTTGGACTTAGATAGGAGATGTGGTGTATTATGGCTGCTTCTGAGAGTTCCTTGGAAGGTTTTGCTGATCTGAAGAGTCATTGAGTACCTGCATGTCTTTACATTTTCATTCCATGAGTATTTTGGTGAAGCATGCTTTTTTTCCAGGGCCAATGGATTTTGTGTGCTGCATCAGCAGCTTTGCCTCATTTGAGGTTCTGATTTCCAGTGGAACATTAATCTACTATTTATTTTTAAGGGGCTTTAAGCATGTCCCTAAAATTTTCTAATGGAGGAGATTCCTCAAAATGAGAATTAGTTAATATGTGCATCAGTGATTATATTTCATGGGATCATAGAATGGTTAGGGTTTGGTGCAACCTTTAAGATCATCTAGTTCCAACCCTCCTGCCATGTGGGACATTAGAGAAAATAATGCTAAATAACAGAAGAAGTAAATTTCAGTGATGAAGTGGGAGGTGATTAGGGCAAGAATGATAATGTTGAAAACATGCTACAGGAAAAGGCTCCAAACTGAGATGGCTAAAGAACCTTTATAGTTTTTGTTGAATGTAGAAGATCAGTCTGTTGCTTTATTTCAGGTAATGGTGTGTATATTAGGAAGAAAAAGTAAATTACTGATGTTGCTATGGTTTTTGTAAAGCATTCTTGTAAATGGTGGATTATATTGTCACAGAGGAATTTATTTCCCAAACAAATGTCCTTTACTTCGCCCTACCAAATGCCTGTCTCCTCCTGTTGCTCCTCCCCAGCTGAAAGATAAAGGGCATTGAAAAATAGTAGAATCACTTAATGAGCTCTGTCAGCAAAATACGGAATGTGGACTTGTTTGTATTTGGATGTATGAATATTGTCTATGTGTTTTTTGGGTCACTAGCCATATGTCATTTAGTGATGCACTGTAAGCTTTGTAAATAAAAAAACCCGGAACGTTCAATTTTTGAACAAATGTTTTCTGTGTTTTTAGTATCTGCACAATTTTTAGTAGCTCTTTCTGGTGGGAGCACATGGAATTGCTTTTATTGAATATTTTAAAACCAAGAGATAATTAGATAAAAATATGTGATTTTTTTTCTGTTATGCTCTTGAGGGAGATATAAAGTTAAATCATATAACAAGTACTGTTTAGGTTTCATTTCAGTGTCAGTTGAATCAGCTCTTACAAGATGAAATCTAATAGGCACACAGTTTCAACCTTACAAACTAACTTCTTGTACTCTGATATTCTGTGACTAAGTTTTAAAATGGTTATTTTTATGTGCCAAAGTAATGATTTTCCTTTTTTTCTTTTATTATTTTAAACAGGACCAAGCGAGCTCATGTCCCACTAACAGAATGCATTTTTGAGCTCCCTAATTTGACAGTTCAAGCAACTAGAGCTCAAACCCTTCTGCTTCAAACTATTTATCAGAGCTGGTGTCATCCTGTTGGGAATGTCAGTTCAGTGGTGGTAAATGAAGCTTTACTGAATGAGGTTTTCCAAACTTCAGGTAAATATATGATGCTTCTGGTTAAATATTTATTGTGATACAGAGCACTGCTAGTGAGCATGCATACAACTATATCCTTTAAATCCAGCTTTTTACTTATAGTGGCTAACAGACAGAATGGTTTTTTGTGTGTATATGGGTATTTATAGCTTATATTTAAAATCCAGGATGTAAGCTAAGCCACCCAGCCTCACTCCTTGGCACCAATTTCTGGATGCATTTAATTTTCTCATACAGGATCATTTTTCCATGCTTCCCTCATCCGAAACATCCACTTTTGCTACCTTATATGGTACAATGTTATTACTTCAGGATCATTTAAAGGTGAAACTGGATTATTAAGGGCTTTATTAATCAATGGCATACATTGAATTCTTTAGAAGGGCTGCAGATGTTTCTCATTATTTCATAAATAAATGTTACTTAACTGTTATGAAATTGCTGAAGATATGTAAGTGTTGGTGATGATTACATAAATAATGAAACTTGTTATCTGTCATCTTTTTGTGAAACACCCATAGATTTTGGGAATAAATTAAGGATTTTGACCGGTTTACAGAGGAAACCAGAGTTTTCAAGTACATAAAGGTCATCCAGAATTTTTTTTTTTTTTTTTTAAGATTTCTATGCAGGCTAGAATAATTTAGAGCTATTATTTTTATTTGTTGTGAATAAACCCATAACAAGAATAACAGATACTTTGGAATATACAGCATTGCCAATCTTGGAGAATGTGTTAGGAGAATGATTTAGGTGTAGAAAATTGTGATTTGAAGCAGAGTGGTGGATTAGACCACTGGAAGTATTTCAGCCCTGCTTTTCTTGACCCTTTACATTCTATTTTTCACTTCTCCTGTTTATTGAAGTTAAATCTGTGTTGATCTAATGTTGCAAAAGAACTGCTGTATTTTTGTGTAACCCTTGGAATTACTGTTTAAAGTGCCTAGGATTTCCATTTTTCATAAAAGTCACTTTTGTCTTCATTCCTTCAGTCTGTGTGGGTCACCTAAGAGTGGGATTGTGACATTTTATTTTCAAGTCCTGGTACCTGTGAGGGTAGCAGGTTTACAATCCACACCATGGAGAAATCTGAAAATACAGTTGTTTGATCACTTCAGGTGCACTTAGGTTTGCACGATTTCAAACGAACCTATTCTATTATTTAACGTGTTTCAGTCTGTCAGTTCAATGGACTGTGAAACAGCTCTGCTAACAGTATCTTCGCAGAATAGAAATCTGGAGCACACATTTTAAGTACTTCAAATAAAGTAAATGAACAATATAATGCACTCGTTTTGATCTTCTCTTGTTCATGGCTTAATGTTTCACCTGGTAAATTTTACACTTCTGTAGTTGTGCTTGGCATTAACTAGACTGAAGGCAGCTTTGCATTCAAGGCTATGAAATGATTGCTGTCAATCCCTTTGTCCTAATTTTTGGGTTGATTCTGTAGGCCTACAAACTTTTGTTGGAATACTGTTGTGTAAAATACAGTATCATGCCCTGTTGAAAGTCATCCTTGTAATTAGGGTCAGCTTCCACATACTTTAACAGTAATGTGTATGCATGTAAGCATCTGGAAAAAAACACTTGACTATATTTGCACAGGGAAGTTGAAATTTCAGCTTTTCTTTTGTAATTTTTCTTTCTTTTTTCCTTTTTTTTTTTTTTTACAAAGTAAATATGAGGATAATGCAGTCAATAAGGAACTTGCCAGAAAACACGGCACATCTGTTAAACACTTTTACTTACATTCAATTTAGTTTCTCCAACATAAAACAAAAGCTGATGAATGTTTCTTGGGAGTCCTTGTTTTGAGTTCTTGCCTGCCACTGCATGCCCTGGTGCTCCTTTGGGCTTACACAGAGTGGCCTTATGTGGCTTGTGTGCTGGGCCTGGCAGTAGCTTGATAAGGTATTTGGGCTCCTCCTCATGCCCTTGTGTCTCTGAGAATCTTTGTGGGTGAACAGGTGAGATTTACTTGTGTAACCTAAAATCTCAAGGAAAATATTGCCTTTTTCTGATGGTATTGTGTTTTCCCTCTGAGCACAACTTGTTTTTGGCTATGCACAGAAGTAATAATTCAAGAAAATAGCTTTCCATCCTCATGGTGTTGTGGATTGATTGCTTCTTTGATTAATTTAGTATAAATAATGGAAGTATAAACACTTTTTTATTGCTCTTGCCTTCCTTTTCTTTTTCTGATTATGTTTATATTAAATTGTAGTGTTCTTGCAGGAAAAATCAACAATATGCTCAAAGATTCCCTTTCCTTCACTTTATCCATTTTTCAGGGAATCTTTTTCTTGAAATTTATTGCTTACATTCTGCTGTTACAGAGAATTATAAGCTATGTGTTTCGTTAATACAGTGGCACAAATGTTCTTCTGTGTTTACATTTTCAAACTTCTAAAAACCATATTTCTAACTAGTTAGAACTATAGCAGGGCAAACAGCTATGTCTCTATCCAGATTTTTTCCCCTGTTAAAAATAAATAAAAAAGCTCTCCCTACACATGAAATTACTCTGACAAAAAGGAAAAAGAAAAAAGGGCTTATGTAATTTACCTTCTATTTTTAGTGGTCTGTTGTTATCCCAAGGCTTCCAGCAAATCTGCCTGCTACAGGCAGGATCACAGGATTTTATGCGTTCTTGATACTCAGTGCAACATCATGCTTGTTTTATAACCTGTGGATGAAATGTGTCTTCTTATAGAAATGGGCTAGTTATTAGCTACCCACCCAGATCTATTCTACCAAATTTGAAATATACTGAGACTTGAATTTTTTCTTCTCTGGGTAGCTCCTTCCACATAGCTAGTCTCAAATGTGTTTGCCATTTGTTTATATAGCCTACTACTTTCTCAGCTGCGTGTGACTGTATTGCCACTTTTTGTGTGTGATTGAAGAGTATTATTGGACTGAAACACTTGTTGCTGAGCTCTTTATGTCTTTGTTGGGGCTTTGTGTCAGGTGCTGTTGAGTGTGTTGGGCTTCCTTAACACATCAGTTCAATACTACTTGAACTCAAAAGTGATACCAAAACCTTTGTAACCTCTCAGCAAAGATTTTTTTTTAGCAGGAATTATGTTAAAAGCATAGTTGTATGCTTTTTCCAACACAGCCATCTCTTCCAGTTTTAAAACTTTATCACTGAAACTTACAATATAGGCTTACAATATGGGCTAGGATGCTCTATAGGAGAGGAACAGATAAATTAAGGGAAAAAAGAAAAAATGAAAAGAAAGAAAAACAGGAGAAAGAGGGTCACCTAATAAAAAGGGAAGAGAGCTGCAGAGAAAGATAAAACAAGAAGAAGCAGGTAGAAAGAGTTAAAGTAGAAAAGTAGAAAGAGTTAAAGTAGAGAAGCAGTAAAAGTTAAAAAACCCAAAAATTAATAGGAAGACAAGTACAGACACATGAGTAGCAGGAGTGGAGGAAACCTCAGAGAGGAACACATGACTATTGGCCCTTTCTTTCATCTGCTGTGGAGAGGCTCACAAGGTACAAAGGCCCCTTTGGGGACCTGTTTGCTAGGTAACAGCTGAAAGACCTTCTATGGATCTAGTTTAAAAAGGGAGCTCTGCACTGTGTGTTTCCACAAACATATGAACAGAGTTTATTGCTGGTATCTGGGGTTCTGTCCTAAATTTTCACCTAGAGCAGAAATGTTATCTTGCTCCAAAACTTCTTTCAAAGGTAATTGAAGCTGAAGTTGGTCTAGGGATTCAAAACAACCTCTCTGAGCTCTATCCTCTACAAATTCTTCTTGGTAATAGATTAATGGAATACCAGAAAGGGAAGATTGCTTGAAGATTAACACTCTTCTGTCCCCCATCTACTTTCTTTCTTTTGCTCTTCAGAAACCTTTTCCTTCTAGGAGAAAGACACTTTGGTCAAATATTCCCTAGTTTGTTACTAGATTGCTGTCTTCATTAGATCATCTGAGAATTTATCTTTTAATTAACTTGCCCAAAGGCAAGCTGTCTAAAAAAAATAATGAAATTTGAAGTCTCAAAAGCAAGTTGTGTGTGTGTTTGGTTTCTGACAGAATGTAAAAATGAAGTGACTGTACTACCTAAAATTTGTATTTGTCATACATATTAGTAAGGTCTCTTATCTTAAAACTTCCAGTAAAAGATGTGTACAGTACTGTGATTGATTGAGCTCAGAACTTGTGGAGGACAGACAAAATGAGTATGTCAAGAAAGATGTATGATTTTTACACTAGAAATTTTTTATAAACATGTTTAAATATTATGTCTGTCTTAGCTTGAGACGATTTAATTCTGCTAAGAACAGGTTTTTAATCGTAAGTTATATGGAATTTCGTGGAGTTTCTGAAAGCACTTAACTCCCTTCATTGCAATTGCACCTTTTGTAATCCATATATTTAAATTTCTACTTGCAAAAAGTTCTTTTTAGGGTTCTTAGAAGGCAAGATAGTTTAAAAAAAAAATAAACAATTAAACTTACTGCTTGTACTTGAATGATAAAACCTATTCATTCAAGATTGATGGATACTGCCTGAAATAGTTGTGCAAGAACACAAAGAATAGCAAATTTAAAATAGATGGGAATACAAGTGACAAAATGCAGCATAACAAACAGAAAGTAAAACAGCTGCAAACAGCTTTTTGCTCTTTTTCATGGTTCAAGAAAAAGCATTACTAACTTTTTAATGCATTACATCTAAAATAAAAAAATAGCACAAAAGCAGTCTTCAAGCCACATGTAACTCTTCGGAAATCTATGTTTTGATTTAATTTTATAAGCCTTTTGGTATACAAGTACAACAGCATGTTACATGTCAGCTAAATAATGTTAGTTCTTATGCTTGTGAAACATCCTGATTTTGCATTTCAATCAGTGTAAATGTGGAAACAAATACGAATTTGAAATACAACATGCTTTCTACATTATTGCATGTATAGATATTAATATTATTACAATTTTTATTATACAATTTTTAAAACAAAAAGTAAGTGTAAAAATTGCCAAAATATTGGGAAAAGGGCACCAGGTAAGATCTTTCAAAGGTTGAGCATGATTAATCCTATAGAGTAATTTTATTGTGTATTTTTTCCATTATTTGTTAGTAAGTACCTGAAGCACTCAGTTTCTAACCATTTCATCCTGCCAAGAAAATACATACACAGTCACAGATGGCTTTAGTTTACTCTGGAAAACTGGAACTTGCTACCACTTTTTCCTTGTCCTGTTCAGGTAGTTCATTATTTTGTTGACAGTTCGGTTCCATTAATCTGGTATTTTTGGGAAAATTGCTTGCAGACCTTACATTTCTCTACTGAAGGTGATCAAATAGGCATTGAATCCCTCATGTAAATGATGTCTTAAAGTTAAAATAAAATCTATTTTCCAGAAAGTAACTGTAAAACTATTTTATGCAAGATTTCATGTGGGATACCTTAATGGTTGAATAATAAATTTTACCTCATAAAAATGAAATTCAATAATACAGTAGCTTTCTCAGCGCAGTAGCATCTGGTTGAATCTCATGAGAGCCAATATTTTCCAACTCATTAGGATCATGTCGTTCTGTATGTCGTCAACATTGACTTAGCCAAGCTACCTTTACTTACATAACCGCCAAACTATTAAATAGGTCTCTTGTGGAGTGAAGTCAAATATTCCTCTTATTTTGCTTTTGCCTTGGAAGAAGAGAAGAAAATGTACATACTGTAACATTTAAACATCTGGTCTAAACCACATCAGGGTAACAGTGAGGAAAGTAACAGGATTCAGTATTCTTCCCAGGTGTACATATAAAAAAAGGGTTGTGGAACTGCTGCATAGTTCTTTTAACCACTTAGGAAAAAGACTAAAATAAGTGACTTGCCTTTCTAATACCCTTGTTTTTAAAACGACTTTTTTCCTCTTGCCTGCTCCCTTGCCACCAAACTCCAAAACACAAAAGCCAGCAAAAGCCCAACATTTCAAAGTTTAGTGGTAATGCAGGTTGTTCAGCTCTAATCACTTCCTTTCAACATACTGACATTTAATCTCTGTTCCATATAACATGGCCAATTTTGCATTCATTTTGATGGGTATGAATTGAAATTTCTGTCTGAAGTCGAAGTGTAGGAGTGTATTCTCATAATTGCTTGGGAGTGGCAGGACACAGCTGTATGAAACTTGTATAAACAGTTTACTGTCTTGTGTGGGTGACTACCCACACGTGTCCTCATTCTTCATACAGGCCCAGAAGGCAGTGTGTAAATAGTATTATTTTTATATGTTGTGCATTTCTGTGAAACTCTGGTAGATTATCAGCTCTTATTTCAGATGGAAAAGCAGCATGGATAAGCAACCTAAGTACAATTTCTTCTTTAGCTTAATTTTTTAAGCTTAATATAGTCATGTATAAGGTGTTATTTCCTCTTACAGCAAAAATTTTCAGTGATATTCTTAAGTCATGAACTGAGTTGCACTGAAAGGAGATAGGTGGGACATTTTATCATTTCAATACGTAATCAGTGAGATTTATCTTGCTGAGTATCTGAATAAATCCTCTGCCAGAAGCAATGGTTCTGTTGTGGCCTGAAATGAGGAACTGTCATGGAAAGTATGCATTGAAACCTGTAATTATGACTGCTTTTTTATTTTTTTCTGGTCTAATTAATATACAACAATAAGCTTGAAATTGAAACATACAGTATTCTGGTGAAAGAATGGTGGTAGGCATACTTAAGGTGTTCATATGAGCTTAACTTTGATATGTAATGTTGTCCTAAAGAATCTAATATACTTAAAGATCCACATGAGACTTTTTAGATGTCTGTTGTGTTGAAAGTGAATGTATACATGCTGTCAACAGTACAGTGAGGAAGAAAAAGAAAAGATAAAAAGCCCCAGTAGGTTGTGAAAGGAATACATGGATGCATGAAATCCATAGCTGTATATAAATGTATATAAGTTTCTTAAGTTGAATTGTTTCAGAATTGCAGGAGAGATCAGTTCAGTGTGTATGTTGAAATTAACAACAAACTCTTGCGTATGTTGGTGGGCTACCAAATATCAAGACACCTAAGCTTAGAGCTATAAATAGTGCCCTTACTCCAGAGTCTGTAGTTTATTTGCACAAATAGCGATGGAAGCCATGACTGAGAGCACCTGTTTTGTTTGTTCAGCTGCTAGTTTGATGTTATTTCTTGTTCTTGTGCTTGGATAGCAGAGAGGTAGGCTGTCTTTTTGCCTTGTTCTAACTGCCAGGTACTACTACATCAGGTGAAAAACTCTACAGGGAGGTTGAGAGGGTGGCTTTTTTTCAAATAACAATAGAGAATATTGAGCCTAAATTACTGGAATTCAGTGTTATGGCAAGAAGGCTAGGAAGAACATAAGTCTGGAATCTGCTGCATAATAGGAACTCGGAATTTAATTTTCTGAGGGGCGTTCAGAGCACACACAAAACAAAACTTCAGAGATAACAGAAGGAAAGGTTGTTTTTTTGTGGGAGGGCCCAGAGAACTTGTCAAATTTAGAGTGAACCTGGAAACCATCAGTGGTTGCTGATATAAGAATAAATCATGAATGAGAAGGCCATTTTCTTGACATTTTTCTTGACATCTGTGTTTTTTAAGAAAAAGTTCTTGCAGAGGTTCTGCAGTAGAAGTATTGATGCCAGTCACTGCCATTTCCTGAACACCGTTCTTCAGAAGAGCAGAAGGAAGCTATTTCTTTGTACATGGCAAAAAATAATAGGGTTGTCAGAAAATTCAAGTTGGAAGGGTCTCCAGGAAGTCTCTGCAGTTCAACCTTCTGCTAAAATCAGAGTCAGTTAGGGGATCAGACCAAGTTCTTTAGGGCTATACCCAGTCAGACCTTGAAAATCTCCAAGGGTAATAACACCCTCTCTGTGCAACCTGTGCCACTGCTTGGCTGTTCTCATGGTGAGAACATTTCCTCCATTCCAGGCAGAACCTTTCATATTTCAGTATATGACCATTGTCTTTCATCCTACTACTGTGCACCTCTGTTTAGAGCCTTCATCACAACCATCTCATACATACGGGAAGGCTGCTAGTATGTCAAGTGTGTTACTGCTGGTACTACCTTATTAAACATTAGAACAAAACTACAGCTGAGAAACCCTAATTAGTATTAAGACCCCATGATGGTGACTCCAAAATTCTCTTCCTGTTCTAATTCTCATACCAGCTAGATTTAACCTGTGTGTTGATGTCTCATTACATAAAAAAATCAATCACTGTTGTCTGATTAGCAAGTATACTGATGTATGACATGAATTAATTCCAGCTCAGAATATCAATCACTCTGTGCTGGTTTGACATTTGTGGAAATTCCAGAAGTCAGTATCTCTCCTTTTCCCCTTCAGATTAAAGAATCCTATATTGAAGGATATTAGTTTATGTAGTGAGACATTCTGAGAGGAAATGAAAATGCATACAGATGCTACAGCGCAAAGAAATGATCTGTAGTTTATGTCCATTATGGTATAATGTTTTCTGTTTATGGTTTCATTGGACATTTTTTATTATGTTTACTTATTTCTTTTTATTTATTGAAACAACTTGAATCACTTCAAAAGAATTTGGAATGCCTTATAGTGCATATCTTCCTCCTCTTTTATTCAGAATGAGACATTTCACAGTTTGGAAAGGAACAGACTAATTACAGGTTTTGATCTTGATGAGGCAAGAAATATCAGCAAGGAAATTTTTAATGGAATAGATTATTACAGAATGTGAATGAAATGAGAAAATAGTAAAGATAAAATCGAAATATTCCTGTGAGGAAATTATTGTAGTAAAAATGTGTTTATTGCACTAGTAATCTTCAGAAAAAAAACCCCAAGGCATAATCAAAAGTAGATAGGTTTAAGAATAAGCAACTATTAAGCATGATAGAAGCATGTTTTCTGTTTGCAAATATGTAACATTGATGGCTGACTTTGAGTAGTAAGTTTGTGTAATATGTGTAGTCTTGATCAAATGGAAGTTGTCTGAGTTGAAGTCATGGGACAGATTCCAAGTACTGGACTGCTGCTTAAAACTCATTAGTGTCTGCAATACTAAGAGTTAAAAAATATTAGTATTCTCTGAAGTTACTTTTATGGAATGAACTCTAGTGAATGGTATGGAAAACTAGTTTCCATTTGTGAGAGCATTTTAGTACTTGTGGCAAGGTAAGATGATAAATACCAATAGTATTCTTGCCATAGAGATACCAGAGCATTATGTACTACAACAGTATTTTGTAGTCTGATGTCCCATGTGATTTCTTATTAAATTAAATCAGGCTTTTAAAAAAGATATATACCTTGTAATTATTTTAAACCAAGTGATTATAGATCCAAATCCCATTTTTAAATTGCTGGATATTCAAGAAAAATACATTCTTCTGCAAGAATATATCATGTGGGAGAGTTGTTAAGCTGTTAAAATTGCAGACTGTATGAGGAGTAATTATTGTGTTTCTTGTAGTTGAGAATAATGTTTTTCCTACATGTCTAGTCTGCCTTACAGTCACAGAATATAATTAATACAAGGTACATGTAATAAGGTAATGGTAAGGACAGAAAGTGTGTTTTTACTGGAAAATACTGAGCTACAATTATAGCAGCTCTTTGCCCATTAATTTTCCAGTTAGTGTTATGTCTCTAAAGGCAGGCAGTTCTTTTGGAGAAAAATTCTACCAAAGGTAGAAATACACAGTATTAAAAGGTAGTAATGATAAGGGAGACAAAGTCAGTGAAATACTAGGTTCTCAGGAAACTATAGTAAGCAAGATAACTCATAAATTAACATTTTACAGTTCTGATTTTGCTGTTGGAAGGTAATCATTAAGGAACTAATATAGAAAAGGATGTGTTCTGTTAGAGTGTTATTTCATGGTATCCAGTGAATGTCCCTTCTGTTTGTGTGAAGCATAATAGGAAAATTAAAAATGGCACAAGCAGATGTAGCTGCTTTGATCTTGCTTTGAAGTGTTGTACTGCTGTAGGCAAGTATTCCTGTATGTGTAGTATTGTAAAGGTGTGTATCACACAAAGTGAAACATTCATCAGAATCTTGGATTCTAAGGAGATGTCAGAGGTCTGTATATAACCACAGCTCCTGGATTTTGGGATCTTTGCCTTATGCGAAATAAGAGCTCATACACCTGCTTGACATTCTCCAAAACATACTTTGTCACAGGGCTGCTGGCTATTCAAGGAAAGTAATCAGAACTATTTCCAGAAACACCTTTGTTTTAGTTGGAGATCATATAAATAAGCAAAGTCCCTAGTCTGAGCTTAGTTTCTTTCTTTTATGACTATCAAGTTCAAACCAAATGTGTTTTGCCTTTTTTTTTTTGCTTTGAGCGTAGCATGCCGAATAAATCCAGATATTATGCCATCTTATGCTGACTTCTCCCAGTTTTATGCCATGGCTTTGTTGCTGCATCTTGCTCATGCTCTTTTCCTACTTTTACTGTATTTTTGTCAAATCCTGTGATAGTCAGCCCATTTCTTTATGAACTTCTTGGTTACAGTCTTTATCCATTCTTCTTTTGATTTGCCTCTTTTTTCTTCTTTAATACGTAACAGGGGACCTGATCAGTTACGAACGGATAGGTAGAACTGTGTCTTATATGGTAGTTTTAAATGTTTTTCTCATTAAAGGTGCTTTCTCTGAACGGGGTTTATGGTAACCATTTCCCTCTCCCCACTTCAGTTATTGAAGGGCAAGGGAGTGACTAGAAAATACAGCAACTAAGAAGAAATGCAAATCTTGTGTAGTGTTATAGAAATGTTTTAAATCTTCACTGCTGGAAAGGCTGTTTTGAACTATTCCACTTAATTACTCAAATTTTCCAATTTGCAGACGTGGGCTTTTTTTTTCCTCAACCTGCTGTTGGAAGAAGAAATGCTTAATTGCTCTACGGGGTCTAATCGTTTTGAGAAGCTACATTTAGTTCTTCAAATGAATTGTCCCCATAATGGAATTATATTATAGTCTGTTTCTGTTTTCTGAGCTAAGTGAATGCTGGATGATTTAGAGCGAAATGCAAGAATTCCAACATTATAGAAGCCAGCTATTTTGACACCTCTCATGAGACTTGCAGTTTCCTTCATAGGATTTCTTGGGTTTTACCTGGCTTGTGTGGCATACCGCAGCTGAATATAGCACTTCTGTTACGTCAACTGCTTTATTCTTTTGTTAGTTATCATTTTTCATTCTCCTATATGTAAACTCAGATTTGTAATGTAGCCGAATACCAGGTATTTTAGTAATTGGAATTACTGGAGAAAGTTTTCAAAGTAATAATGATTAAAAATACTAATAAATTAACCACTTGCTTTGCTACAAGGCAAGAAGACCAAGAAGAGTTTTTAAACTGACTGATAGCTTTCCTAACTATCTTAGGAAGTCAAGGAGTCCATTTATACCCCAATAGGGTTTCCATTTTCATCTATTTCCCAGAATATTTTCCTTACATTTTGCTGTCTTTTTAAGGAAAACGTTTAGGAAAAAATCCATTTTTTTGCTATCTCAGTATCAGCTTATCAGAACTCAGTGGATTGTACTCAGAAGTTATCTGGTGTCTTTTGGTTTCAGTTTGGGTAGCAAAAAATACATTCTCCAAATATGGTTATGCCTGTTTGATAGATGGGTCCAATCAGCTTTCTTGCTTTGTGTTTTCTGATATTTTGGCTTTTGATGGACTATACTAAATTCTGTTCCTCTCCTTGAACGATTGTGTCATCTCAAGAAACTCAGACCTCAAATTTTGAGGTGCAGAATTACTGTTTTTTCATTACCTTTGGATTTGTGAAGAATAAATCAGTCATCCGTCTACACTGAGTTCAGCAAAAGAAGTTAAATAAGAACTTGGTTTAATTGTTTGCTTGATAAAAAGGAAATTTTCAAACTTCTGCGCTTCCAAACAATGACTAGGGTTAGAGAATAAAATAGGGGTTTTGTCAGAGGGTCTTTGGATATCACAAGAGTCTGTTGTGATTTGTGATCAGACATGAGTCCAATTTTACCCTGTAGAATGGAGAAGAGTGGCAGCCCTGCCTTCCAGAAGGGTACTTCCCTTGCATCAAAGATGTACAAAAGCAAAACAGTTTCTTTTGTTACAGTCTGTTACAAGCAAAGCAATTGGGAAGAGAGAGGATGATTTATTTTATTTATGTATTTATTTTTTAAACTAGTCATACTGTTGTTCATGCATCCCAGGATTTGAATGTAATTTTTTATTGGTGCTTGACAGTGAATATTGCTGTTGTAAGTAGTTATGACTGTGCTTGGTATGCTCTGTCAGTAAACGTCTGACTGGCCGGTTTAGAATTGTAGTGTATACAATGTAAAACACCTGTTAGATATCTGTTATACTTGATCTTTTTGCAGATTCTTTTAGAGTCCCTCTTGACTTTTAAAGAACATAGTTACTGTGTGTATTCAAGAGCTTTTCAAATGCTGTGGAATTGTGTTATAACAAAGATAACGTATGGTTCAGAGGGGTGAACTGCACTACTCTGAGCATGGTCTTAGGAAATTGTATCTAAAAATATACTGTTTCTGCCAACAAACTAGATCACTTCAGAGACATTAGGAGTCCATAGATATTTACGTCTACTCGTTTAGACTGAGCATAAGCTTTAAAGGAAAGCTTTGAGGCACTGACATAACAGCATTTGCAGTTCTGTTGAAAGCTCATATGATTGTGTCTTGCTATAGCTCTCATAGCTCCTGGTTTTATCAGTTAACTCTGTATTCCGTTCACTGGGCTTAGATGAGGTGGTTGTGATCACCAAAGTGCTAAGCACTTGATCTTTTGTCTTTCAAGAGAGCTTTTCATAAAACTTGCTTTGATGTGTACTTCGTGTCCAGGCTACTTTCCCAGTGGGATTGCTTTTATGCCGCTGTCTATTCGTATGTTGCAGTATCCCATATGTTATCAATGAAACACAGCTTGCCAGCAGATTTTGAGCTTATCACCAAGGTAGTACCTCTACCATATTCAGCAATAAGAACAATTGCTTCTTTAATTCATAAAATTTGCCTTCTGTTAATTTGCACAGTCTTGAAAAACTCTCTTCACAGGTACAAAATATTTCCTAAATGCAAGGAAAAGAACTATCTGAAAAAGGGAGTAGTACTGGACCAAACTATTGTCATGACCTCAGTCTTCGCATCTCATGCCCTCCCACTTCCTTTGCTGCCTTCATTTGAATGATTTGCTGAGTTTGAATGTAAGCCTTTAGGCAAGTTTCTTTTTAACAATGTCAGTAGAAAGCTGTTCTAACTTAAAAACTGGATGGGAAAATGATCAACAGAAAAGAGCTGGTGATTTTTACAGCATTGCAGTAAGCGCTAAAAAGTTCACACGCATGGTTATGAGATGAAATACAGAAATATGGTACAGAGCATTCACTGAAAACACATTTTTTTCAATATTTGCCTATTAAGCATTCACTATCAGGCATTCAATCAGATGTTGCATTTGCTATGGTAACACTTGATGAGAAAATTGAGCTGCAGCAAAAGAAGCTGCAGACTTTATAACACAATAGCTTGAAGTGTGTGTGCAAGTAAAACGGATGATTTTTTAGTGAACTGAATTTGTGTATTTCCCTCTGTCTTACATTCAGAAGCTGGTCTGAGCTATGAAGGTTGTCGTTCAGGTTTCTCTAATACTGTCCAATCTTTTCTGGGAGCCATCGAACTGTACACATGCTTCCAGGGTGAACATGAGATCGTTTTATTGTACCAGGTGGCTTTGTTCTTAGGCTTTCAAAACGAGTATCTGTAGGTTAATCAGATGGGTATCATTAGATTTTCTTCAATTTTTCCTTTGAAATTCTTGTTTGGTGTAATGCAGTAAGATTTAGCTGTGTGTAGAATATAAACTTCTCTATGCGTATGTATCACATTCCTTAATCTCCTTGGCAGTTTGAAAGAGTACTTTTACTCTATCGTTTGGCTATAATCACACACGTTGAATATAATTGAACATATTCTTATAATATGTTTATTTCCTACGCATTTATAGTACTTCAGAAGTTTCTATTGCAAGGAATGGAGAAACTTGAAGCTTTAATGTGCTAGTCTGTGTTCATATGGCTATGAACCACAGTGTAAATTTTGTAACTAACTCTTTGCTTTACTTTCCTTTGCTGCTGTTTTGAAACTGTTTTCATTAATAGTAAGTTGTAGTCAGTTAAGTCTTCTCATAATCTAAAGGGAAAATATATACTCCTCATTTCTGTAAAACCCACTTCAGATTTCTCCTATACCTAGTAGTCACGCTCTATTTCATTGAGGTAGTACAGAGCTTTCTTGTTTTAGCAATTAGAAAGGTACTTAGTGCAGTTGCACTTGAAATTGCAGTTCAGAGCTGAAGTACCCTTATGAGTGCTTCCCTGTTTGGATACTGCTTACCAGGTGGAGCTCAGGAACCTGCTGGCCATAGTGTCAGGATGCTTTCTTCTTTTTGTAAGCCATAATAGCTGCCATTCGCTTTTGCTTTCACCTATATTAAATACAAATATAACCTCTCAACCAAGTCTTTGTATTAAAATGTTGATTATATTTTGTTGCCATTTTTTCTTAGCTTTCCCCAATTTTAAGCATATAAACAAAAAGAGCATCAAGCTGAGAAACGACTCCATGGTGGTTCCACTTCAGATTAACACTCTATGTTGTCTTCTCCTCCCAGAAGTCTCAAAGATCAACTTGACTTCCAAATGCTGCTCAAGTCATTCTTTTGAAAGGCCACTGATCATCTTACGACTTATGTGGAGTTTGGATTGGGACATGAGACTCATAACAGATTGCATGCAAACCATAAAAAATTTCTTAGTAAGAGGCAAATCTATTTGTATTTCAGTCAACTGCATTATCTATTCAAAATGTAACTTTTCTGTCTAGCATAATGAGATACAAAAAGTTCCATTACCCAAAACAAATTCCAGTTAAAAAAGATGCTTTTTATGTTGACAATAGTTCATGACTGTAACAACTTTGTGAGACTGCTGGCATTTCTTGGTAGATTTATGCTGGTGTTTAAGTACAGGAAGAAAATCCTGCGGCCTGTATTTTAAAAGAATCGAGGCTGGATGATCACAAGGCTTCTTTCTTTTCCTATTCATTTTGTGTTACTTGATGGTTCACAAATTTTCTGTTTGAAATGTTGGTTCCCCCAGTTTTCTAGTTGAGGCCAGCTGATTTCTGAGCTATCCTTTTGTTCAGGTTGTCTGTTTAGTGCAGTTCACCCTTTCTAGGTGCTAGCTGAAGTATATTTTGTTACTTTGTTTTTCTTAACTAACTCTTTTAAATGCAAGATATTAAATATTGGTAGTCTGAACCCCAGGAAACTGATTTGAAGTTAAAGACAAATAATGTAAGTTCCTGATCATTGTCATGGCATTCATCAGTGTAATCTTTAAAACAAAAAGAAAACCCAAAAAACAAAACATCAAACGTTCTTTTATAGTGACTGACCTATTTCATATACTAGTGGAAACATATCTTTCTCAGGAACTTACCAAGCAGCAGCTATTGAATAATCATCTTTATATATATTGCTGGTAATTCAGAGATATATTGTCATTTTAGATGTTGGCAAGATCAAACCTCTCTTTTTAATTGGAGCTAATTGGTTTTCATTGTAAGGCATTTTTACTTAGCCGACTACCTCAGATATTTTTTGTTTTTCGCAAATTCTCTCTGGCAAGGGTATCTTCCTTATAATAAGGGGAAAAAACCCTAAATATAGAATTGTTTCAGCAGCATTCTGCTTAGTCAAGGTGTTCTGTGGAGGAGATGACTTGGGTTTGTATGATTTCATTGTTTCTTACATAGCTGTTCATACTGTTTCCTTGCTACTAAAGTTAATACTTTATGGACTGCTATGTAATGTGGATAGAAGCCTTTTGACTGTTCAGCTATCCTTGCTGTTGGTTTTGAAATGCAGTTTTCTGGCACTGAAACCTTTGATGTCAGGAAGGTTAGATAACTTCTTTGCTTTCTGTCCTTGATGTGGACCATCAGCTTTATTAGCACTGGAATCTGTGTCAGATTAATTCCTTAAGCCTACTGTGAGTTCCACGTGTTTTGTCCTGCTTTTCACAGTACAACATAATGTTGTACAGTGCTACTCTTCTTAAGCTTTTAGTTCCACACCTGTTTCTTTGCAGAAAAAAAATGCTTCCAGAATATATAGGTACAGTAGAGTTCTCCTTTATATCATTCTCATCTGTGTTAAGAACTTTTTGATATTTCAGTTGTAGGACTCTGTTTCCCAACAAAAGTCATGTGACATCAGCAGTGAGGTGCAATAAGAGCTCTCTTAGGATTACTTAAAATAGAATGGAAGACTTTGAGTATATAAGGTTGTGTGGCCTTGAATGTGATTTTTATTTGATATATGAGCTGTGACATAGCTGTTGCATGACTGAGATGTGCCTGTAAGCGATGTAGTGTACAGATGGGGTTTCTCTGAAACAAAGCCAGCGACTAAATCTGAATGTGCTCATTTAAAGGGTAAAGAATACTTCATAAAACATATGGAAACATTTCTATGTTTTTTTCATTAAAAAGGCTTCTTACTCCTTACGCATTTTTTATGATTGTTCATGCTAATGCATCATTTACCTGAGTTAAGACTGCCTGTGCATCAGTTCAGTTTAGTTACATTTGTGTAGTGGTATGAATATTTTATTAAAAAACCCACTAAGTATACTTTTCTATTATTCTAGAACTTTTCATCATTTCAAAGGTGAAATAATCCTTTTCTCAGAACCGTTGGAAAAAACTTCACCATGATGTGTTGCAAAACACTTCATTTAGGAAGAATATCAAAACAATAGTAATAGGGCTGTCGCACTGTAGGATTTGAATTAAATGGTTTTTGGGATCCACTGGAATAAAATCCAGAATTATATAAATTTGAACAAGAAATGTACACCAAACTGATAAAAGAGGATCTCACTACTCAAAGTATGGATACTGAAAACGTGTAGGAACCATAGCAGCCCACAACTCAGCAAGGTTTTTCTGTGTCGTGCTATGTCAATAGGAGAATTGAGTATCCAAAGCATCTGAGCTTCTGTGGTCTGTAATTACTTACAAGAACCCTGTGGAAGAGATATGCATTATTAACTTTTGTCATTTTATGAGAAAAAATAAAATACAAAATTTCTAAGTACTAACTGGTAACTTTTTCTACTCAATTTATTTGCAGGGATGTGAGGTGGAAATTGTAAATCCTAAGTTTTCAGTCCTGCCCACATATTTGTCTCCTGATTTCCCTGATTAGACTGTGCTTTAAATGCAGAACGTCCTTTAGCAATAGGTATAGAATCTGAGATGTTATGAATTTTTTTTCTACTATGATATCAAATCCATAGTGGGTTTTAACACTAAAATGTATTAAATTATTGTAGTGATGGCATTCATAGCTGCTTTTCAGAATTACTAATTTAGCAGAACAGGGCCCTGATGCTTGAGGTTCCTAGGGAGTAGGTCAAAACAAATAATATTTACCTTAGAAAAGAAGGGTATTAAGTACCTTACAAAGCAATGGTTTGTGTTCTCTTTACAATTGTCATGTCTCATCTATAATGGATCAAGAATTTTGCTTTGCGCCCCTCAGACCCATGATTACAGTGTGTTTGAGTCAGATTTTTTTTTAAACTATTTTTTCAGTCTAACCATACGCCAATGGAAGGCATTAGGGTTCAAGAAATAAACATGTAACACTTGCATCTAGCTCTTACAAAGTCGTAGATAGTCTTATAGAAACTTTTGGCACCTGTTATTCTTGAACACCTCTTGAAGAGTTTTGGTGCCAGATTTTGATTTGTAGGCATGTTTATAAGGTTAGGAGGGTTTTAAAACATCATTTGTCCTGTCTTATAAAGGATGTGATTTCCTTTTACTTGTGGGACGTAGGATCATACTACTTTGTATAGGGGCACTATGCACTGCACTCCTGACTGCAGCTTTCCCACATATATAGTCAAGCAGATATGTGAGCAGTTTGTTCAGCTTGTAGATCCAGCTGGAAGTTGTTCCTTCTGATGGTTGTTTTTCAGTCATTTTTGCTGTTTTTCTGGCTTATAATGTGCCCACATGAGCATGAGAGGCAACTCAAGGCAGAGGGGATGATGGCATTGCCCCAATGGAGAATGCCTCATAGATGAATGAATTTATAAGCTGGTCTTGGTATCACTCTCTGCAACAATCTCAAGCTCATATTTTAGTGCATCAGGTTCTTTTACTTTCTGAAAGATGTACAGTCTTGCAGATTAAGATCATTTACATTCTTTGTGTGTTTAATATAATTATTAATACTAGCTTCTTAGTGTTTGCACTGGACTTGGGCAAATGGCACAGGATTATTTGCACTTCATCTATTAATGCTGAAATCAATTCTGTCTCAAGGAAAATGATGTCAAAGTTGATGAAATTTTACATTCTTCTATGCTGTAATGTACTTGTAGCATTGTGCCAAAAATACTTTGTGTGTTACTCTGAGAGGTAAAACTGCTGAATTTTTTCTTATTAACATCCCTACATTGAAAATTCACAAAGCAGAGGTCTGCAGTCAGCGTGTAGGTGGGATTTAGTCTCTCGATTTTGAAGGAGGAGCTTTTTGTAATGCAGAGTTTTCTATACTGCTACTATTTGGTGGTCATTTCAGAAGATGTCACTACTTAGCCACTCCTGTATGGTGAAATTTCTGCACATATACTGTTGTAAAAGTTTCATCTGGATTTTTTTTTTTTTTTACTTTAAAGGGAGGGGAAAATATCAACAGAGAAAGGTTGTCATCATTTGGGGATGTAAGAGGAGAAATTGGAAGTAGGAGCAGAGAAAAGAAACTTTTGATTGTAGGAAGGTCCATACGGAGATGGTGTTTGCGAAGGCATCCTGCAATTGTGAGGAGTTGTGAAGCAAGCCCCTGTACAGCTGCAGGAATATGCAATGCAAAGAAAACTGCTATTCTTATCCAAAACTCTTCTAAGCATTACTATTATCCACGATATAAAACAAGTTTAAATATTTTTAGTAAGACCTGCCATGCCTTGCAGTTTGGTTAACAAGATGATTTTTGGTTAACAAGAACAGGCCTTCTGGTATGGTATTACTGGAACAAATATGAATTTATTGTATTTACTTTTCGGGGGATGGTGGTGGGGTTACTTTGGTTTTGTCTGTGTGCAAATAGTCAAGATGCATCTCCCTCAAGTCTCTTAGGCATTTTTTTCCTTCTAATTAATTGATTTCAGTGTACAAAAATCTTCTGTACATCAGGCTGTATGGCTGTATTCTGTGTAGTTTCTTACTAAAATAAGTAAATACATTACCTCATCTCTTAATTGCCTAGCTATGCCACTGATGACCCAATCCTTACAGCACAAAGTTGCTGCCATTGAAGCTCAGCCAAACTCCAGGGACCTCTCTGTAATATGCTGCTGTAGGCAATTCTTAGCATGTAGAGGCAAACACCTTTTTCCCTTGGTTTCATTTCCACTTTCATTTGCCCTGGGATTTTTATTTCCTAAGGAAGATTGACATTTCAGTTGCTTGAATGTGTAAATGAGCTACGTGTTTTGTCATCACTGGGTGCAATTAAAATATCTTTGTTTTCATCTTTGCTTCTTTCTATTTCTCTTGAATGTGTAATATATTTGTGAGCAAAGTAACTGATTAGCAATGCTGCTGAGGTAGTTTACGTGGTGTTCTAAGATCCTTATCACTACTTTCTTTTTGTTTGCTTTCTAATTTCTCAATTTATACATTGCAGCAGAAATGTTGTAGACTTCTGCAAATCTTTAGGAATTGTAACAGAAATGTTAGCTTATGTGCAGCTTGAAAGCAGCTTAATGAGTTCTAAAACTGTGGTGTTCATTTAAAAAAACCCAAACAAAACCCAAAACATCATCTGTACAAAAGTTGGACTAATTCTAAATTAGTAAGTTTCTACAACTGCCAACAGCCTTCATTTTTAACATTAACAACTGTCTTCTGGAGAAACAAAATCTGATCATCAGCAAGATTATTCTTAATCTTTCTTTGGCCTTACCCTACACTGATGATGTGCTTAGCAGAAATAATTTCTTGTATAAGAAATTGACTTTTTTTTAAAATATATGTCTTGTCTTTTTCTTTATGCATTGCATTTATGTGTGTCCATACCAGTATGGACATATTAAGATTCAAATGCCTTTTAAAGAAATGTTTGCATATGTGTTAGTATGTGTACTATTAAATTTCTTTTTATTCGGATCACTGTTTGGGGTAAATTCTCTTTCACAAATCACGTTAACTTCTCTTTCTTTGATGTCCTGTTGTAAATATTTTATGTCTTTTGTGTATTTTCTCCTGTTGCAATGCATTATTTTGATATTCCAAATCTTTCCACCTATGAATCTAATGGCAGATGTGTAGTTTCCTGTGACAGAATGAAGCCTATTGAAAGTTAGTGTTCAACATCAGTTGCCATTTCATCCAGCTGATCTACACATCGCTTCTGTGTACTCTGTGAAAAGTTTATTAGTTACTGTTTCCTCTAGGAATTAATTTGAAACATATGTCTGATTATTAATTATGCATTCTGGTTAGTGTGTTGAGAAAATTTATTTCCTGTATTTATTGACATTGTCTGAAGTCCTGGGATCTACACTATAATGTAATCACTCCAAGTAGTAGCTAATACACTGTGATGTAAATGGAGAAGCTACACATTAGAATTTTTTCTATGATATAATTGAACTTAAAGAGGATTTTTCCCTTGCTCCCTTGCTTATATGCATGTCATTTGAAGTTTCATTACTGTGGTTCATTATGCATTTGCAGAGTAGGGGCTTCTTAGCAAAGTAGGGGCTTACTGCAAAGGTAATTGCCTTTCCCATGTGCTGTAGTAGCATAATGGAAAGTCCTGAAAGAAGATGTAAGTTAAAGCTTAATTTAACGTCTTTTGTTTGATTGTTGGGTAGAATGTCACCTAGCTCTACTTACCTTTAATTCTTTGGTGACTTGTCATAAGATATCCTGTTTATCCAGAAGAAATAATTGAGTTCTTCACAGTGAAGTTGAGCTCAATTTGCCATCCTGAGAAGAACCACAGGCTTGCCTCTGGAAGTAATAATTACAAATGAGCAAGAGTACTGCCATTGCAGATGCAGTAATTTTAGTTTTGTTCCATAAGCAATCATCCTCAGAGCAGAATTAACTTGAATGTGGATAGCCCAGATACAGACTAGGGAAGGATTTGATCCTCTCCAAAAGTCAATTATTGCTTTTGTATGGACCTCCTAGCTCATATATGCCAGCTCCATGCTGGCATATATGAATTTAAGGTATGTATATCCATTAAGCATAGGCTTACATATTTGTTTGTGGGGCAAGAATCTCATAAGGTAAAATATTATGGGGTGTGTGTGTTTCTTTCTGGAGACTGTTAAGCAGGAGTAGCTGATGTGAGGTCCGTGAAAATGTGTGATGAAGAATATTCCATGTTAGAATACAGTGTTCTAGACATGAATCTAATCTTTCCACAATTGTAGCAGTGTATGCTTGTGCCTATAGGACAAAATTAAGGCAAATGAAATAAGAAACATCCTTGTAGTATTTATTATGTTCCAATTTTTCTGCATTATAAAGGGAGGAGTATTTTCTGTCTGTGACATGCTAAATATTGAATTAATTTCCAAAGGAATGTCTGCTTTTCATTTTTAAGATGGTATTGTATTTAATGCATTCTAGGCATGTGAAAATGATTATGGAAATGAGGGTCTGTGATCTGAACTTCACTGCCACTTGGGTGCGCAGTGTAACTTGTGTTAAAGGCCGCTGTTATTCAATACTGCTGCTAAGAAGGGCAGTTCTTTGTTAAGTGCAATAATCCCATTTTATTTCTCTTTAGGATACTTCTTTTTTAATAGATACAGGAATTATATTCTCACTATTGGAAGTTGCATTGAGAGCTTCATTGTTGACTTTTTAATGGTTTTATGTGGAAAAAGTGATTTGTCTGAAAAAAACTTCCATTAATGGAAGGCCCCATATCTTTATTTCCTCATTCCACCACCCGACGTCACAGTATCAGAGTTCTAATTTTTATATCAGTATTTTTCCAAATATTTAATAAAGTGTTTCTAAGTAGCAAACAAGACAGCAGCTCTTCTGACTTGGACTAGTAGAAGGGCTGTTGCCATTTGTCTTTTCTCTTACGGATTGTTTTTGAAGCTATCTCATTACTAATCTCTCACATATAAATCTTCCTTCTCTGCTGATGACTGTAACTAGCAAAATTGTGGCATTATAGTCCCTCTGGAAGAATAGTAGTTGCTCCTTATGGTGGGGCAGTGTAAAAATGACCTGGACTATTGACCATCTCTCAGTTTACAGTTAACTAATTATATTAATTGGAAAAGTTTATTAGTTAGCATTGCTCAGTCATAAATTAACTTGCTGAAATACAGTGTGTGAAGAGCTACATTTGGACAGTTTGAAGTGCTTAAGAGAATTGAGTTCTTAGCTTAAGACAACAGCTGGTTGGAGTGCTAGAAAAAAATTGATTTTCACCCGTGAGCTCTCTGTCTTAAAGTCTAAGGGAAAAATATTAGTTTTCATCGTTTTATTGATGTAAATAAGAGAATATGCAATGTGTTGCTATATAAAGGAGAAATTTAGTTGTCTTTAAGGATTTAATTTAGCTGGGCTTTAACTATAGGTTCATAATTAATATGTAAATACTTAGCAGTGCTATAGAAGTAAAGGGGTTTTTAAGATTAATTAACTGTTTGGCTCTTCAAGACTTCAGGATAATAGAGGACAAACAGTGTTTTATTTTCGTAAATAAACCTCTTCATTTCTTTGTTGAAAAAATTGTACTTGACTGGAATTAAAGCTTTAGAAATGTATTTCACCAGAATATCTGCCAGGAGAATATTTTTTTTTCTCAAGAAAGCATCACATGAAATCCACATTTTATGGGCATGTTATGTAAGGAAACTACTTATCAACGCACATCTGATACAAGTAGGTAGTATGCAAATAGTTTATCCTCTTTTCTGCATGGAAATCTTTTCCCCGGATCTTTGAGTAAGTAACATGAAGTTAGAACTTCATTTTAATGTGGAAACAAAAAAGAATATGTAGTTTATTTATCAAGTTATTTTGCCTTAAACAGTATTATAAAATACAAAACAGTGGTCGTCACTTACTGATTTAATTAACAGTAGATGTAAGAGATACAATTTACTACCAAAAAAAAAAGTAAAATCTCAAAGATGAAGCAGTTGTGTAGTTTCCAAGCAAGTAATACAGGACACATTTAAAAAGCATAAGAAATGGTTTAATTTCATTAACTGTGGTCTAATATGTTGTGCATCCCACTCTTCGTAAACCACAGTGGCATTTACTGGCTATTGCTTCAAAGCACTACTGGTTTTCATCCCTTTTCATTGGCCAAATGTGTCATAAGAGCATTAACTGAAGTCTGGAAAACAATTCTCATGGATTTTGCTTTAATGATAAATCTAGCATATAGTACACTTGCTGATATAATCAAGTGAATGGAATTTCCAAAATCTTGACTTAATGTCTTTTAAGTATGAAGCAATAATGTTTTTATGAAGTAGCTTTTAAATGGCATTTGTTGAAGTGGAGAGCAGCTGGATGAGAAGAGTCTGTTTCTAACTGCAATCAGCAATGATCATAGTATCATATTACAGTCACCCTATAAAATAGCTTGTATTTTAAGAAAAATGGGGGGAAAAAAGGAAGGTAGGAATGGAGAGAAAAGCAAGCATGGTCTGTGTGATGCCCGAAGGGGTCTGGAATTGGTTACAGTCGGGTAATGTTGCTTCAGCTGTTTGGGCAACAGTAGTATAGTTCTCAATATAGGAAGTTCTTTATCAATTATTAGGTTTTAAAAATGTTTTGGAGATACAGTCAATATGCATTTCTCAAGCATTTTTATTATGTAGGGTGGCTTTTAAATTCTAATGTTTACCAGGATAAGATTTAACTAAAATAATGACCATAATTATAGAACCTTTTGCAGTTCTTCCCTGTATTTCTCTGTAATACAAAATCTTTTTTTACCACTTTTGCATTTGTATCTATTTGTGTAAATGGAATGTATCTCTGCACTGTCCATCTTTTTCAGTTGATAGGCTTTTTGAACAGGGAAAATATTTTCTTTTGTTTCTTACAGAACACTAAATATGTTAGTGATGGTGTGTTCTAAAATTTTTCACTGCTGAGTCTCAAACTTTCATCTAGGAAACCTTTGTATCCTTCAAACAATTGTTTATCATTCTCTTCTTTAACGTGTAGCGTCAATGAGTGAACTGCAAGAATTTTCTGTTGTTGCTGTTTCAGCAGTAGCTTTCAGTTTTCCTGCAATAGGCAATGTGTATCTACTTTACTAAATTATCAAAGTCTGCCAGCTTAACATTGCACAGGAATGTCTGGCATAATAAATGCATACAAAGTTGGGAGACATGAAATGCTCTTACTCTGCAGTGCTGTTGATCAATATTCTTGAATATTTCCGAAGTGGGACTCTTCTATACTTTAATTTGTATTATTTAATTTTAAAAAATGGCATGCTATCTGCAGCAGAAAATGAATTTCAAAAATGACTTTATTTCCCTAGATTTTCGGGTTTTTATTTGCTTCTAAAGGGTTTGATACAGTCTTAGGCAGGATATGAATAAGACATACATAATATAACTGTACCTAAAATGCCAGCCAGCTAAGGCAGGCAAATTTTTGAATTTGAGTTTTAAATTAAAAGAAAACAAAAGTGTAGATTACTTGATTGTGAAGAAATTCTAAATATGGTTTGACTTGTGCAAGCAAAAATAACATAGTCATCCCTGCCATATAGCTGTATAGACACATCCTTCATCATAAGAACTGTGTTTCCCTATCCATTAGTTCAAATAAGTTCATTTTTTTCCTGGAAAAGACTTCTTGTTGAAAGTGCTTTGCTTACCTGAGGTCTCTAGACAAAGAAGAGGGTCTATGGCTTGATTTAGTTGTATTGGAATGCAGTTCTTCAGGATATGGGAACAGCCTGAGGGAAGGTTGCATCATGAGGTGCTTATATCTTTAATTTTTTAATTGGGACGTGTTATCTTGGAGGGCTCAGACCACATTCAAATCCATACATACAACAAGGCTAAGCCAGGTTCCACATTTAGTCTGCTCAGGGAAGTAGGTCCTGGTGTTCTGCTGGCTTTTATGGACTTACCCTTTTGCAGAGCTCTACTACTTTGAGTGCTCAGGGCTCTCCTTCCTTGTCGTCTGTCTCTTACTAGGACATTCCACCACTCACCAACCACCTTGTTCTTCTCCTTGCTCTCTTTCCCTCTTAAATTTGTATTCTCTTACAGTTCACTGCATAATATTAGTACATAAAACCACTAATTCCTCTTTTAAAATTCTTTTGTAACATTCACAAAAACACTTTCTTAAAGATATCCTGAGAAGTCACATTTTTGCTTTATGGGCATCGCATTATTTTGGTCTATAATATTGTGGTCATCTTTAGCTGTTTTTCAAGAAAGGTATTTTAGGTTTTTATCTGAAGTAGGGCAAATTGATTTCTTCGAAGCTCTTATTAAGATTGTAGGTCATTTTAATAAAGCAGTTATTGTTCTTTTGAATGTAGTTTTTTCATCAGTGTTATAGTATGCCATTAAATCTTGAAAACTTTGCCATCAAACCATCAGTCAGTTTCTGCCCTCTTCCATTTATTATTGTATCTTTGGTATGAACTCTGCCTTCAGTTTACCAGGTTAGTAATTCCATTGTTAAAGCTTTATACATGTATTTTGTAGGCTGTAGATCCAAGATGGGTGCAAAATATGTATCCCTGAAGTTAAAGATTTTCTGTTGTGATTCAGAAAGATAGTTGTTTGAATGAAAAGGAATAATTTACTCTGCCCTGTACATTTACCCTGTGTTGGAAGTAAAGGGTTAAAAGTGGAAGAATGGTGAGGAGGACAGTAAATTTGCCCAAGTGACCTTGCTGTTGGGAATGCTAAGAATACCAGGGTGGGAAAACTCCATTTCTTATGCCTAGTGCTGTTCATCTTCTGTCTGTTTTGAGAAGTAGAATTCCCATGTAGAGATAATACACTCTAATGCCTGAGCCTCCTGCTGGGACAGAGTGAGAGAACAAAAACTCAGAGATCATAAAAGCTCAGCCTTGTGATAAACTACACATGCATGAAGCCCTTTGGTATACTGGGGCAGGAAGTGGCCCCTCCTGCTCTCTGCTAGGAAGAGCCGAGCCTAACAGAACCTGTGTCCCCATGTGTCTCTGTCCGCTGGGATGAGCTGAGCCTAATGGCGCCCGTGTCCAGGTATGTCTCTGTGTCCCCATGTGTCTCTGTCTTCTGGGATGAGCTGAGTCTAATGGTGCCCATGTCCAGGTGTGTCTCTGCCACCCAGCATTGTTAGTGAGGGAGTGAAATAAATCTACTCTTTGCATTTCAGCTGTGGTTTGGTGGTTGCTCTGGTTACCTGTATGTGTTGATTCATACTCTCTATATTCTAAATAACCATTTTTTGTTTTGAAGTGTGTTTCTTTCTGATTTTGTTACATGTTGACATGTTTTAGTGGCTTTTATACTGGATATGGCTGAGTACTGTTCATCTGAGTCTGGTGCCTTTTCAGCATTTACTACAACCTGTTTGGCTTAAAAAACCAGCTACCTTTATAGACATGAGGAAATGACTGTGTTGTTGTTAGTTACGTATCAGTAATTATAGTGATTAGATCTTATGTTACCATAATATTAACATAACCTTCCTGTACATTTCTGAGCCACCAGTAGTGATATTCCTGGTGGATGACACATATGTGGTCTTGAAATGTCATTAGGTCATGTTTAGGAAAGTGACCTTTAGGAAGCCCCTTCTCTTCTTTCTTGAAATGATGCAATTAACTTAATGAAGCAGGGGCAGTTGGGAATGGATTCCTGCTCATAGTGGTCCCAGGTGCTGCCAAGTCCTGGTCTATGCAAGGAAAAATGTGGTTAATGTTCTCAGTGCCAGTCAATGTCTACTGTACCGATGTGTCGAATTGACATCTTCCCCTCAGCACATGAAATCTGGAAGAGCTGTTATGAGTATGTAAACATGTCGCAGTCAGAAAAGAGAGCAATTTATAAGGTCTGGTAAATTTTTGTGTTTCCAAACACCAAAGAGAAGCAAGCACAGGTGCCTGCATATTTGAACTCAAAGTTTAATGGATGAAATTAATCTAGGATTACTCCTGATAGTGTTCATAGTTTCTCATCTTTTCTAAGGCAATTTTAAAATGCTGAAATACTTACCATACAGTGATGGTTCTGAATAAATAGGTGGCAAATAGTTTTAAAAATTTTCTTCATTTTCTTACTGATTCATTTTATTCTTGATTTTGGCATACGAAGTTTCTTAAAGGAAACTTGCATAAAATTAAGTTTACTGCTTTTTCTGGTTGAGTAAAATGTTTTTAACATCTGTATGACCTCCGTGAAATTCTGTGGATGCTGATGTCTTCTAAACAGTACTGAGAGAAAGTAATTTTAGTTGAGTTTTAAAATGTATTAAAGTCAGTGTAAATAAGCAACTTAATCACAGTAAAGTGTTCATTCTGCACTTCTCTTTATCAAGTGTTTTTAGGAATTCACCTGTGATCTAAGCAGTTACAGCAAAAAAGAAATAGAAAAATCCTCTTTAGCTATAGTAAATGTGACAAAGCATAATATATAACTAGTAAGAAACTTTGATATACTAACTATAATTGATTCCAGCGATTTGTCTGTTAAGGCCAATGCAAATAATTGTAACATCTGTCAAAAACCAACCACTAGCATGGAAACCTTTTAACATTTTGCACTTAATAAACTATTTTATACATAAACTACCTTATTGTTTATATTAAAAACTAAAAAATATTCGGTCTGTTCCAGCCATTCTAACAAAAACTTTAATAAGTAGACATTGCATAAAAATGACACAATCCAGCAGTTATTTGGTAAGGCCAGCATAATCATAAATTTACCATCCATGCTTTTCCAAAAATACTAACCCATATTGTTCTCTCTGGACCTGTTGCAGGGATGACTAATCCAGCTGCTGAGGTCTCCCTTTATGTGTTTGATGGAACACTTGGCTTGCTAGACTACAGCTGTGTGTTTATGTGCAGTGCACACCTGCAGGGGCCTGACAAATAGCTGTAGTATGCGGAGTATACAAAATTACCCTGGCAGTGCTGCAAATAAGGAAGTTTCTGTTTTGAAGTCCATATGTGTGTGAGCTTGAGATGCCAGCTGGGGTATTTATGTTGCATTGCACAGATGTAAAACTGCCAACTGATTTTATACCAAATAAAGGCTAATCTTCTTATACATACTTGGTGTCAGAGTTATGAAGTGGTACATAAGAATGTTCTCACGACTTAGCTCTTTTAAAATAAAAGCTGACATTAAAAATGCTCGAATGCACAATATGCATAGATGCTAAAGACAAAAACGTGCTGTATTTGCTTAGATATCTGCTGTAGGATGGTATTTTAAAGGTTTTATTATTGGTGATATATAGTTTTTAGCTGCACATAATCAGGACTTGATTTATTGTATGCATATACACTATGCTATATATTCCTTTTTCTAGGAAGTCACTTCAGCTCTGTGGTGAATCCAGTTTATGGGTTCTGAAATGTGAAAGCCCAGTTTATATAGCTACCTAACTTGAAAGCTTTGCTTTCCTGTTTTCAAATGTGTTTGAGCACAGTGATAATTTTTCATCAAATATAATATGTATATTGAAATTTGTTATAATTTTTAGTAAACCTTGTTTGTGAAAATACTTTAAAAGGTAATACTTGCTTCCAAATACTAAAGAAATTACAATGGAAGCACTAATTTCATTTGCTAAAGCTAACAAATAGCACAGATATGAGTTCTGATGGTTTGATGATTTTAGTCAGTAGCTTGGCTTTTGGTATGAAGTGTTTGTAAAGCCAACAAGGTGAAATTAATAGTTTGTTTTGGGTACTTAAGTACTGCATGCTTAATCCTTTTTAAATGCCTAAAATGAAGGCTTAGCAGGGGAGAGAGGGTTAACGTGCAGATGTGAAAGTGGACAACTTTTGTGCTTTTGACTAGTCACTGGAAGTTCTCTAAGCCCTTAGTTACTTTTTTAGGCTTAGCACACTTTCCTTCTATTAATTTTTTTTGCATTACTGTGTGAAGCAATTTTAGTAATGTTTTTAATTTGTTGTTTGTTCTGGGCTACTACAACATTTGAAGATGTACAGAATTCTGCTTTGGCTTACTCTGTCACAATGTCTACTTGAAATGCATTTATGCTATGTGTGTAAGAACAAAGGAAATGGGAGCAACGTTGAATTGTATCACTATAGAATGTGTCCCAAAGGACTTAGGAATTTATTTTGCTAAATGTAGTGCACAGCTTAGAACTGACTAGCCATCACACACAGCTCACCAGGCTTGTGGAGTTTTTTCAAAGCAAAAGAATTTCATACATACGCACATATGCATGCACATGCTCACCCTGAGAGAGCAGTCTTGGGCTTCTTGTGCTTCAAATGAACATCTGCAAGTATCCCCCAGAAGCTCCAACATTATCCAGGTTCACATGGTTTAGAAATAGAGTTTTTTGATGACTGACTTTTAGAGCAGAAACCTCAGGCATTACTATTAGTTAGCTGAAGAGTTGAGCTGTACCCCCATAATACTGCCAAGGCATATCCTCTTGGCTAACATAATAAGTGTGTCTGTGAGATGCTCAAACTAGCATTAACTGCTGAGAACTAGTCTGAAGAGCAGAGAGGGCTGGGAAACAACACAGAATGCCAGATCTCAGTGAAAAATGGAAACACTTCAAAAGAAGTTACTTCTGCTAGATGAGTATAGGAAGTCTTAACTGTTGTTATATCCTCTGTTTAGGATGTATATTTAAGACCAAAAGAGCAGAATTCTGTTGGTGGGTGAAGAAATATGTTGCAAAGATGGTTCAGTTATTTTGTGGCAGGACCAGCTCTGTTATAGAAGGATATCACTTCAAACAGATTGCCGCCACTGCAGGTTGCAAACACACAACTGAAGGCTTCTAGTTCTCAGCTCATGCACAGATGTCTTTCAATAAGTTTAGCCAGTAATTTCTTCAAATTGCTCAGTTTATCAGCAGCACATGTCATCAATCCTGGAGTGGTTGCTCAAGTCAAACTACAGAATCCTTAGCTTACAGACACAGCTGCAAACAGGTGAACAGGCAGAAAGTAATTTGTGCAGCTTGGTGGCTGTCAGACAAAAGACAGACAATCTGTGTTTAAAACAGATTGCAGGCCTGGCATGAGCCAGACAAAAGGGATTTCTACAACTGCAAATAATTCCAAGGTTAACATATTTTCCTTTCTGCCATTAGGTGATTTGTTAAAATTGGAAACAATGAGCATTATAAATCTACACAGAAACTAGAGATAAGATGAAAGAGAAAAACAGATCGCTAAATAAGTTTACATCCTTCTGTTGAAAAGCATACAACTGGTATTCATATAGCACTCCTTTTTATAAACTAAGCCGTGTTATAATACCTATAAGGACATTTAATACAGATTTTTAATTATGCTAAGGAAGTCTAATTGGGAAAAGAAAAAGCATTGTAAAACCAGTAAGTTCATAGTATTGTTTCTCTGTCTTAAAAATTTGACCTTTTTTTTCTTTTCAGAATCTCTTTGGGTTATCATTCAAAGGTACTGTGAAGATTTAGCAGGATTTAATTTTAATTTTGAAGTCCTCTCTTCCTCAGATATTTTAATATTGGGTAGATTTATCAATATTTACTGTACCAAGTATATCAAATTGAAAATTTGTAGCAAACAAGGTTACTGTAGTGCTAACCTAATTACAGTAAATTAGAAAATATGCGATTGCCCTATCACAGATGTTACCTCAGATGTGTGACTACAGAATATCTATTCCTTCCACTTCTCATGGGCTCAGTAAACTTGCCTTGACCTCAAAACGTCTGCAGCCTTCCATGAGGTACTAATCAAGCTAATGTAATATAGCCCTTCTTCCTGTTTAGTTCAGTGAGTAAGTACTTACGTGCAATAATATTGATGGGTAATTCTATGCCTAGTTTAATTTCTGGCAAATTTATTTTCCATGTTACTTAAAATTTACCAGCAGAGAGAGGTTGTGGGTGGAAGAACGTGCAAAAAGTGACTGTCTGCTCTAAAGCAGCATCTGCTTTTGTGATGATATGATAGGGCATAGGGGATAAATCATTCTGCTTTGAAATCCATGGAACTCAGTGTACTTTGTTTAGTGATACATATTATGATGAGTTCATGAATACAATGGATAATCATGCAACAGTGTTTACAGAACATATTTAAGTTGTGCCATCAAAAGCCACTGTTGTTTCTTTAATGAAAAAATTAAAATATGTTCTTTTTGTTACAATCATGCATATATTACATACTTGAATCCAGCATAAGTATTGTCATAATTGAAGACTACTGTTGTTAGGCTACTTTAAGTTCATACTGTTATTAAAATACAGCACTAAATTCTGCAGGGAAAGCTGATGCTGAGGCTGAGTTGAAAAATTCTTTAAATTTCTCAACTATAAAGATATCAGAAGCATATGCTTTTATAAGCTATAGCATGGAAGTACCCTTTTTCATGTTTTCTGACAAAATGCAGATTCCAAGATTAAATTGTGTCTTTAATATGTGCTATGTTACAGGACTCCTTGCATTCGGATGTTCTTTTATTTTTTGGATCTTAATAGACAATAAGGTTTTTAACATCTCAAAAATTAATCACACTAATGGATATTTCCTGTTCTTTGGCCAGGAAAGATTTTATACTAGGTTCTTTCTTTGTAATGCTGACAGCATGTGTCTTGCTTGTTGGTATGCTGCAGATTGCAGCCTGACATTGCTATAGTGTTCTGTGCATGGGCTTCATGTATTCACTGTAAAGGTGAGATCATCATCTTTAAAGGATGGTTTTAATTTGTGTTGGTGAATCAAGTGGATACTGTATTTAAGGAAGGGGAAAAAAGTGTATTCATGCAGGTTGCTGTCTGCAGTCCAAATTGCTGATCAGAGAGTCTTTATACACATCGGTAATGTGCTGTGCAATATAAGCTGAAATATATTCCACAAGGGAGGAAAACGGAATAGGTTACATACGCTGTTCCTAAGTGCAATGAATATAAAACTCCATTACTCACTTTAAGCAGGTGCTTTTTATATGAGGCTTTAAAGAAATATAAAACTGCTGGTGAAATGATTGGTTTGTACAGACACGACTTAACTTTCAGTACTTTGACCAGATAAAGAGGCTAAAAATATTTCTACCAACATTTCTTTAATGATTTCAAGGATTAAAGGTTAATATCCTCCTAGTGTAAGAAACTGCCATTCCAGACACTAAATATACTGTTTTCTTTAAGTCCTCAGGAGTTACACAGGCTATTTAAAAGAAAATACAAACATGTCTGTTAAACTTAGAGCATTGTGTTTTTAAGTTGATATCTTAAACAACCTATATTAAATTGTTGGAAGGAATACAGTGATACAAAGAAATGCAGTGTGATATAGAAAATTGTGATGAAGAATGATACTCCTGTTAGAAAAAAACCTCACTTTTAATGAAAGTGAAATCTTATAATCTATGTGCATGGAAAACCACAGGTAAAGGGGTAACCTCAGACCTTTTATTTAAAGCAGCATATACGCTCTGAGAAGCAGAATCATGGGAAGATTGTTCATGATAATACTGATATACTGTATTTTAATCTTTCTATTTAATTTCTGTCATATTTTACATACCTGCTCTGTCTGAATTACTGTTTTCCTACCATTTCCTACTCCTTTATAATCAGTGATTGTAGCAGCAATTTCTGTAGTCCATCTTTTAATCATGTGATTGTGGGCTTTCTTCACTTCCCAACTGAGGGATGTTAACATTCTCTTTTGCTTTCTCCCCATGCTTAGCAACTCAGGAAATTAACTGTTAGTGATTACACCTTAGATGTTCTTTATTTTTGATAATACCATTACTGAACACATCTGACCTTCTTCTGAATTTTTATGAAACCTTTGCAGTTTCTTCACTGCTTAAAGGATTACTATATCCATCCTCTAGAATCCTCATCTTGTTTACCTTTTTACTGGCCCATAACTGTTCTCTCCTATATTCAGTTAGCTCTGACTGAGCCTGTGAGAGATTTCAGCCATTGGATATTGTGTTTGACAGCAAACAGGTGACCAGATGTCTTGTGTGTTACAGGGAAGTTCACAATCATGTGTAGGTCCAGGTGATATCTGGCACTTCTTGTCTTTTGCATAGTACGTACGTTACATAGCACTATAAGGTTTGGATCTGTTCTGGTGAAGGAGGCTTTTTAAAGGCAGTACAAACTCATATGAAATGTTTATTAGTTTTATAGGTGCCAAATAGCTTATTTGAGTAGGTGTGCCTTAGAGAAAGGAGCTCCACAGGTGCAACAGAAGGTGATAAGGTCTGACATGAGCTCTGATTTGTCTGAGAATTTGTTCTTTCATCCTACAATTTGCTCTGCTAGAAAGTTTTTCTTCAGTTGCTGCCCAGCTTTTTACTAAGAGCTGCAAAAGGCAGACTTTAATCCAGAGTCTAAGATAAATTTCACTTTTTGCTTAGTATGTTTGAAGATAAGCCCTTTGAGCTAGTACTGGATTGACCTTGAATAGATAGAAAATGCATTTCAGATTTTTTGAAATCCTATTAGCATTTATTAATGAGTGGAAGTGTTTTCATATATTTTACATGTTGACATTTGGCATGAGCTATTATTCTGAGATACAGCAAAACTACTGTATTTGAAATGGATAGAAGGGTTGTACAACTGAGATGGAAGCGACCAATTGCAAGTGCATGGCTTCCAACCAAAGGGTGTGTTACTGAGGGTGGAAACTGTGAACTCTTTTCTCCACCTATCTGTCTTCATCCTTTTCAGGATCTTGCTTCAAATGCTTTACTGTGTAAGTTTCTCAAGTTCTTATTTTTCTGTATCCTGGAAGCATTTGTATCCATGCCACTTGAAGCACATGTCTACTGACAACACATAGGTATGAGGATTTATAGGATATGCTTTTCTAGAGTTAAAATCCAGATTTTGATATGTTTTTTTGCATTTTCCTGGAAGACAAAAGTTATTTTAATGCATCAAGTTTGGCTTCTACCATTTGTCTCAAGTGATACAGAATATCTGAAATGCAGCTGTTGAATTGGGCAGAAAGGAAAATCAGTCCTTTTCTTTTTAAACCTCTGTTTACCACAGTAGGAACAGTAGCACTTAAGCTGCTTTAATCCTGTGTCCTGTCCAGTGTGATATTGCCAAATCCAAAATAATGGCTTCAGTTAGGTATATTGGCTTTAATTATAATTGGCGATGCCTGAATAGCCAGAATGTTAGCAATAACGAGATTAAAAATAAGAGATTGCCCAAAACTACACTTTTCACAGCAGGGTTTTAGAGCTATTTACAATACTATTTATGTTTAGAGATGGAAAGTGGTATTCCTTTTCTAAATGCTGGCTATTTAGATCAAAAAGATCCACAGTCCAACAGGGAGCAAAAGAAGTCTGATGGTGTGGGATGAGGTCAAGATTGCTCATGGCACAGGGGTTTGAGATTGTCCGCGTTGCCCAGGCCTGGCCTCCTCTGACATGTGGCATGGGACATGCTGCTTTCCACTCCCTAGCCCCACTGGCTCACAGGTCTGCCATCCATTGTCTGAGCTGCCCTGGTTTTTCCCTACAGTTGCTGAGGTAGAGCTGTTGCCACCTCGTTCCTCTGCTCTCACAGCACTCAGGCCCAGCTTTGTGCCTCTGCCAAATCCAGTACAGTTTTTTGCAGCAGATTTCTCTCACAGAGCAATTGCTACTAGTGAGATTCACATCTTCCCCCCCACGTTTTCTATCCTGAAAAAACTTAGCAAATACTACACAGTAGTAGTTTAAATAAATACTACTAATCACACGTGAAGCTTAGCAGTCAGTGTGCAACACTTGAAAATTGTTGTCCAGCTGTGCTCCAGTCAGTGTTAGTACCACTGCAGGTGGAAACAGCACATTGGGAGTTATGGTAGGTCTACAAGGGAATGTTTCTATTACTAGAAGGGAAGCGTGGTTAAAATTTTCACCCTTATCTCCATTAACATCACCTCCAGCTGCACTGTAAAAAGCACCTGGAGGAGGGTGTTTGGTCATCCCATTACTTCTTTTGGTGAACTTGGCAGTGTTAAGTTTGCAGTTGGACTTAATGATGTTAGAGGTCTTTTCCAGTGTAAATGATTCTATGATTCAGAGATTCTGTGCGTTTTTCAGTGGTAGCTGTTTAGTTCTTCTGTTAGCATTCCAAATTAAAACTACATTTTACTTAACTGGAAAAATCACTTAAAATAGATTATTGATAAGGAATATTTAAAGGTTCTTGTTACCTAGGATGCCTTAAACATATTATTCCAAATGTCCTATGTTTCCTTCAACGTTGGTTTTTGAACCACAGGTTTCTTATTTACCTCTCCATTTGAAGAAGGATTTTAGAAAAATCAAGAGGCTTTAGGGTTAGGGCAAATGGCAACCTGTATGAAGGCCATTGTGTGGGGAATCTTGAAACAGGAATGTAGCAACAGGGTTTTGCCTTTTTTAAGTGACTCTCCCTATAGGTGAAATGCTGCTGTTCTTTAGCAAGCTGGGAAGTATTTTGCAATATGTAAATCTCTGTTTATAATGATGGTCCTGCATCTTGTTTAGTATTTAGGCAATGGAGAAACTTTAGTTAGTTTACAGGCAGTTTAAGGATTTAAGCGATTAGTTAGAGAGATTTTTAACATGTGCTTTTTGCAGCTTATGTTCTGATGAAGAGAATGATAGATACTTTCCTTGATAAGTATTTTATCATTGTTGCCCAAGAACAAAGCAGCTTGACCTTCTCTAGGGAGTATTTCAGGCTGTCACTAAATTTCACCCTTTCATGCATTTGCTTTTTCTTTTAGTACCATGGTTGAAGAGAAAGCAAAAGCAGAGCTATTTTTTAGGACAGGGTTCTCTTATGTGTGGAGCTCTGGCACAGAAGCTCAAGACAGTAGAAAACCTGTCCAGTTCGCAATACATTAAAGGCAAGACAAGTCTACCATAATCCTGTTGTTAGTGCCCTGTTAAGTCTTGGGAGTGGGTGGGGATGAAACAATAATTTCCTAGAATAGTGATATGTAGACTAAAAACTGGTTTACACAAAAATAAATAACTATGATAATCAGAATAGAAACTGTGATGTTAAATAAAGTTGAGTTAGAAAAAACACCCAAACAATTGTACCTTGACAGTTCCTTAAAATAAGTTGCCTGATTTACTGTTTTGAAGAACTAAGAAAATAGCCTGTGAGTATGTACGTTAGGGTTGAAAAATATGGTCTGTAGACTATGGTGACAGATGAAAAACATGAAATTGTGAACACAGTAAAGATGCTTGAGGTACTTCATTGCAAAGATTCAATTTTACTACTGAAAACCTCTCCAGAAAATATTTATACCCCAGCTTCTACATTTAGGAAAACCTCTCTTTTTCTCTGTTTTTCCAGTTAAAAAAAGGAAGGGGGGCATGGGGGGTGCAGGGAGCCCCAAACACAACACCCCAGTGTTTTCAGGTGATGTGTGTGGGGAGGCAGAATGATTGAAAGAGATGTTGAAATTCCTGTGTTGCTGCTGTTTTATTGCAAAGAAGAATGTGAAAGCTTTATGCTGTCCCAATGCTTTGAACGTGAGAAGTAGGACTGGTGCCAGCTAGAGCTGGTCTTTGTGGCTTCTATTATGTTCTTTCGGGAAGGAGGAAGGAATTAAGTTTGGTTTTAGCTTGGAGTTCCTCAGAAGGGCCATCTCTCTAACCAAGTCCAATACAGACTTTCAGAAGTTCTCACTGAGCACTGCCTAAAGCAGAGACTGAACACAGATGAGTATCTCTCAGGAAGGAAATGAGGTTTCTTTTATGCTTCAATTTGTTTACTAGCTTTTCTGTGTTAGTCATGTAAAACCTAAATATATGTTTCTGTGAAAATAATTTGACATTTTTTGTCATGATTCCAGTAAGACTTATGCCTCAATGTTATTTCATTTAGTTAATAGCTCCTTACTTTTATTCATGGATTGATATTTTTACTGTTTGAAATAATTTTGACAAGTATGTGACAGTCTTTTACTATATGATGTTGCCAAACCATAGTTTATTGGTACTTAATGCTTTAAGTATTGAAATTTTTCCTTCTGAGGCTGCAGCCTAAATGTGGGGACAATTCATGTGGAGTTGCTTCTAGAAGTTTGTCATGCCTTACTCATTTCCTATTTCATATTTTGCAGTTCTTTCTTTTATGATCTTTCTAAAGAATTATTGTATTTCAGGCATTTGGCAGTGCACAGTCCTGACTGTTGTCCTCAGAATCAGTAACATACCTCTTTTGCTGATTTTCTGTCCTTGTTATTGATCAGTTTAGATTTTGTTTCTTGGTGATCATTGCAAATTCACCTTATCACAAATGGATTGGTAAAAGATGTTCATTGGTAAATTCACTATTTAGGGAATGTTTTTAAACAGTGCTTAAATTAAATGAGTGCTTAGATTTCTAGGCTTGTTAGCAGAAATCCTGAGCTGATCTATAAAGACATAGCTGTGACCTGCCTTTAGGTATTTGTTTCCCCCCTGCTTGCACATGGAATGATACTGAATGCAGGAGTGTGGGGCAAGCTGTGTGGTTGGGTTATGTACATGGAACAGACCAAAGCTATACCCAGAAAGTTGGAGGGAGGATGTGAATACCTGTTTCAAAGTGTGGGAAAACCTTTCTTGGCAGCACAATATTTCTGTACGTGTATCTGGAACACAGTGGCCCTTTAGGCTTGGAATTAAAGTGAGTTAGTGTGTGTGAGGTGTCAATTGTCAAGGTATAGTAGATTTTTAGTTAGAAAACCTTTCTGCCTACTTTTGGGTTTTACTGTATGGAAAAAACAGCCTTTTAAGTCTTTGGTGATGTGATGTATTCTATGTGTCTGAATCAAGTGAAACAGGCTATGCTTGATCTCCAAGTATACACATGGCTACGTACTGGGAAGGAAACACTTGACTTTTACTGCAAATCATTCTACAATGGGCAAGATGTTTCCAGGAAAAAAAATCAGACATCTAGAAAATTTGTCTGGAAGGAGCCATAAGTTATATTTGATGGAGACCAGCATATGTATCTCTTTCTCCATAAAGTCTTTGATTCCCCTGTTCCTGGTGAAAATAATAAATTAACTGAAGAAAAATTGATTTGTACTAAAAAAAAGGTGTTGCCCTAATTTGACTCCACTGGGCAACAAAGTCAAGTAAATCAGAGTGCTGCTTCTGCAAGTGTGATTCCAGAAGAATGAGTACAGCACAAGTTCTACTCTCGTCTTGCACCTTGGAAATAAGCCTTTCTCCTACTTCATTTGCAGGATGTTGAATTTGCATAATGTTTGCTGTTGGCAATGATAGATTTGCTTTTCCTAGTTTCTGTTAAAATTCATGCTCAATGTCTTAATTAAAATGTTGTGGTTTGTTTGTCTCCGTACAAAATTTGAGTTAGTACATGGAGGCATGGAGCATTTCTTATCTAGGAGTTTGAACATTTTCATGCTCAATCAATCCCTTAAAACACTACTTTAAAAAAGTTCATAAACACTGAGGGGAGGGAAGGAAGCTGTAGTCTTTGTTTGCTTAAACATTTGTTTGCTGAAATAGGTATTTAAGGAGTGTTTTAGTTATGTGAACAACCGTTGAGACTTCAATTTTATGATGATATTGTCATAATGAAAGAAATAAGGGAGACTCTTTAGGAGGAACTAAAGTTACAGGGATGGAAACTACAGATAGAGGCGTATGAAGGAAACAAGGCTTCTTTCTTCTCTGTAGAGCAGCATGCCAGTTTGACAAGTTTATGAGAGATGGTTTATAATTTCCAAAAATTTTCAGAGACTGAAGAAAATGGCCTCCTATTTTAAACCAATTCATTAGAAATGGTTCACTAAAAGTCTCTAAACTTTCTGTGCCTTGAAAAAGATTTGTAACTTGGCGAGGGCAATCACCTTATGTTTAGGTGATTTTTGTCTTTGTAATGAAAGTCTAGTTAGACATTCCAAGTTTCTTACTGTATTCTCTGTACAGGATTTCAGTAATTAATAAATAGGTTTTCTGAGTATCCATCAGACCAGAGCTGTGAAACCCAAGTGGAATTTCTGGCAACTTCTCCTTGATTACTGTGCTGTGGTTATCAGGTGTTGAAGCTGAAAGCAGTTTGCCGTTTGACATCAAAGCAACATAGGAAAGGAACAGTCTGAGTATGCTGTGTTTTTCCAATAGTTTTCTATTTTCTTTTCAAATAGTTGAAAACAATGGACAAAGTGTTTACTATCCCTAGAACAGAAAAAAAATAGCATATTACTGCTACCAGTTGCTTCTTCATATGCATGGAAATAAAATTGTTAATTATATATGATCATGAATCTTAGGGGTTTGTGGGTTTCTTTAAGGCCAAGCCATTAAGCTGTGCTGGCTTCCCATCATGATCCTTAACTGCTGGCTGGGTGAAAAAGCAGTTCATTGTCTCATTTGAGCAATGCTTTGCTGACTGTCATGAATACAGTAACCGGTCAGTTAGGGCAAATACACCCATGTTTTCATGAAGGTTGTAGAAAATAAATGTCTTGGATAATGTTGTCATATCTTGCTGAAATTCAGTAAGTCCAGAACTTACTTGTTGTGGGACTAGGAGTAAACAGAAACAAATAGGGAGCACAATCACACTAAACTTGGTTCCTTTTTTTCAAGTAGGATACTAAACTAAAATGTAAATTATGCATGTAAGTAACATGGAAAGTTTTAGTCTCAATTCAAAGAAGTTGTTCAGAGTATCCAGTTGTCATCTAAAAGTGAACTCCATTATGGAAATTATTTAGTTTTAAAAGTACTTAGTCTTCCATAGTGAAGTGAGAGAAATGTATTGGAATGTATTGGACATCACACCTTGTATTTTGATTCTTAGAAGTGTTGCTGGAAAATGAAAACAGCAAGAAGCAACCAGTTTTAAGACGGCTTAAAAGACGGGGATCAAATTGTGACCTCAATTTGATTTGCTTTAACTGTAATAGTGGCTGCTACTAACCGTACTTGATAATCTTTGTTTTGGAATTGGCAAAAACTTTTTTTTTTTTTCATTTGAATACAATGGCCTCTATTTTGTACAGATTTATAGAACTATGAGGAGGCAGAAATGCCTACGGATACCCTAGTTTCTTTTGATGCATTTGTGCATTGTGTCAGATACCATGCCTTAGATCAAAGGATATTTTCAGCTTTAAAAGAGTCTTACCATGGACAAAAATGGGTATGAGGGTTTATTAACAAGACAAACTGGTAGTTGGTCTTTCAGACTGAGAACTGATGGGGTGTTGTAATGGAAGGCACACAAATTAGTTTCAGTGAGCATTCTTTGAGCCTGAAGCCTTCCTGAGTCACAAATTAGGAAAAGTCTGGACATACCTCAGACAGAAGACAGGTTAAATTCTGATGAGAAATTATACCTGTAGTGTGAAGCCTACTTTCAGATGGCAGTCTGCTTTACCAAGTGCTGTGTGTGCCTTCATGTGTTGCTTCTTTTATTCTATCTTGGAAAGTACTTTTTATTCAAAAATTATTTTAATGTCTTACCAGAAAAAAAACCTTGAATATATATAAAGAAGACTGCTTGCTAAATGATTTTATATGCACTACAAAATACTCTTCAGTCTTTAGGAACTGGAATAGGCACAGTGAACTTAAGCATAATTACTAAGTTTAATCTGAAATCTTCTGTTTTCTATAATTTTTTTAGGATTTTTTTCCTTACTAGTTAAGATATATCAAAGGTTGTTCTTTGGGTTAAGTCTTTTGAGAGATTTTGCAAAAAAACTAATTAATTAGTTCTGTAGATAATATACTAAATTTCTTTAATGTGTGTAATAATCTTGAAATATGTATAAAAATGCTTTTTTACCTGATATTCCACAATACTTTCCTTGCATAATTATGGATTTTGGAACAAATTCTATGTTACATACACGAGGAAATGGTTTCATAATTATACTAATGTTTGCATAATTAACAAGCTGCTTGCCAATTTTAACTGACAAATTCCAAGTTGCTTCTGCATGAGGGGAAAAAAGAACCATAAAAAAGGCAACTTCTGTTAGTTTTTCCTTTCATACTTCTTACAGGTGTTGAAACTATTTATTTCTAATTTGCAAGTGAATTTATGTGTTTTTTTTTCCTGATAGGCAGTGCTCTACAGAATTGGAGGGCTGGCTTCCTCCACCTATGCTCTGGGGCTGTTTTAGGGGGCTGCCCTCAAGCTCTGCCAACATATCTCACTCTTGGCTCGTATGATCCCCTGCTGCTTCTGCCGCAGTTCTAGGCAGCTCTTCAGAAGTGACTGCCAATAGCACTGACTTCTTCCAAGTGGTGCAGTAGTTTTCTGGTGCTCACAAATGGGGGCTGAGGAAAGACCACCAAAACTTATTTCCACTTGTGACCCAAGGCAAGATTTGAACTCCAGTTTCCGCTGAAAAATGGCAAGTGTGCCATTGGCCTTCTGTACCGCTCAGCTGCGTGGATTTAATGCTTTACATAGCTACTGAGTAAAATGTTGTCGTCTAAACAAAAGCTGAAAACACTTAATCATTTTAAGATCCTGGAATTAAATGGTCGTAATAAAAACATGAAGGAGGATAGTTGACGTGGCACTTATAAAGTGAAAACAAAAGTGTATCTATGTGTGTATATGCATATTTATTATTTCAATTTCTAAGTGGTCTTGTGTGTTTTCCTCACAGTATCTATATATATATTTAATGCATAACTGTTTGTATTTAAAAAACTTATAAGCAGAATTCTTTCACTTTCATTTAAAAACTGTGAATCACAACAAAAATGCTGTAAGAACATCTAAGGTAGATAATTAAAATATAATTAAGTTTAAATGCCTTGGTAAAGGAATATAAAAATATTTAAATTCAACAGGCTAGTACATTTGCAGTTTTCTTTTATTAGGTGTGAAATCTAAGAATCCCCTGCCAACTCTTGAGGGCTCAATCCAGAATGTTGAATTGAAGTACTGCGGCACATCATTGGTCAAATGTGCCTCTGGGACCGTGGGATCAATAAAAATTTGTGCCAAAGCCCCAGGTATGTGCAGCTGGACCATGTAAAACTTTATTGCCTGTATAGGAGAATTGGCCTTGCTTTTTACAAGGGGAGTTACTGAAACAAGAATTTACTCGTTGTTCCTATGAATCAGAGAGGGGTTTTTGTATTCTGTTTTGGGGTTTTTTTGTTATTATTAAGTATGTCATGATGATCCAGTCTTGCCTCAGTATAGTCAAATTTTACACTGAATTAGAAAAAATAGATTTTTTTTTTTTCTGCTGAGACAAGTATTAATCTAGACACATTCAAGAAATAGGAGAAATACAGAATACTTTCACCTAGCTTTATCCTTAGCATAATTTTGATGTGTTCTCTTGATTGTTTAATGCCTCATTTTCCATTAATGCTACAAGTATGTATTTTGCTTGTGAAGTTTTTGAGGACTCCATGATGGTTTTTTTACTTCTTTAAAACAATTTTTCTTGAGGAGCATGTGGGAACTTACCAATGTCTATGATGTCTTTATGTATAAAAGCAGCTAATGTCAAGAACATTAAAAATTAAGTGTCTGTAAATTGAGTTCATGGTGATGTTTAAATAGATTATTTTATAAAATTGGGAAGGAAATTACTATTTTAAAGATAATCAATTACTTCATTTGAAATCGTCCTGGATGTCAAGGCATTTACAGGATAAACATTAGGTAGGCTGTTCAACAGTTTATATGATGCTGCTTTTCTATTTCCTCTTTTAATTCTGTGTTCACAATGTTAATTAATAGGTGTTCTCTTTGGACTAGTGAATGTTTGTCTTGAAAATTTATCTTGTTACACTAAAAGCTGTAAGGAGTCTAATCTTTATCCTAGGTGATGGTGGAAAAGAGAAGCTGATTCCTTTAATTCAAGGCCCTTCTGACACCAGAGACTTACACAGCAGTAAATGGCTCAATGAGAGTAGAAAGCCAGAATCTCTCTTAGCTCCAGATTTGGTAGCCTTTACAATCCAAATTCCACAGTATATGGACTACTGCCATAATTCTGGTAAGTACAAAACTCTTGTTAAGCTGGTATCACATTACATTTTTCCTATCCAATGTAATTTTCAAAAGAGGGGCTTGATATAAAATGTGCCAAATGTCAAAGTATCTTTTACACACACTGCACACATTATAACTAGCTCTCTGTGAGACAAAAGAACTAAAAGCTGCATTTTGATGTATGTCGTCTTCAGTAAGGAATGCTTCGTTAACTTAGGTTGCCTTTTAAAATAATTATATGTAACTTTTGTAAACTAGGCAGGGGGAAGGATGAGGCAGGATCCATGTTGAAAATATTAGGTCTATTCTTTCTTCCTGGTACTGGGTTGGGCTTATACAGAAGTTGACATACTGAATTCTAAAGAGTTCATATAAATTTGCATGATAATTTATTATTAAGAATTTGGTTAGCATAAAATTCGTTAACAGTTAAAAATACTGCAGGGCACACATCCGAACTCATCAAATTTGGTGGCCTTAAAAGAGAAGTTAATAATTTGTGAGAGTTGTTTGGCTAAATTTAAGGGTGTTGTTGACTTTGTGAGTATAAATACTTTTACCTGACATTCTTATGGTTTCTATGGTCTTGAAACCAAACACTGGTCTGTTTTAAGCAACACTGACAATTTTGAAATGTGTCTAGTTTAAAATAACTCATGTAGTTTGTGAAATACACATGGAACTAGGTTTTGCTGTCAGTGTGCTGCTTCTTAAAAACCATGCTTTCATGTTTTTCAAAGCTTATTCTATTGGCATGCTAGGCATAGAATGAAATGGGGGGAAAAACCAATCCAAAAATATCTAGGTTAAGGAAAGCAAAAGAATTAGCTGACCCCAGTATTATGAAACACAGAAATAACTTGAACGCTTCAAGTGTGTTTTTTTTCTCTGTTTTTTTTCCTGTGAAATTATTCTTGAATGTCATTAGTCTGAAAAGTAACAGTGAATTTATTACTGTCAGTGCAATTTTTATGTGCATATGTAAGCAACATTTGATTCTTATGTGGAGTAAATATTTGTAAGCACTGTGCACTCCAGCAGTTGTTAGGTTATTTTTTCAGTAATTGTACTTCTATGTTTCTTGGAGAGCATCATGTTGGAAATGTTTATAGCAGTGTTTTTATAACAATTATCTTCAGTTCCTGGCTCCTAAAGCATTGCCAAAAAGCAGTTCATGATTCAACAATATCTGAATTACTCAGATCCATTTTTAAACAGAAGCTAAAATCTGTTGCACCTGTTGACTCACTTAAATAACTTTAAATGTTCATAACAACAGTATTTATTACTATGATTAATTGTTGCATTTTTTGAGGATTTTTTGGGTTTAATTTTCTGACTTTAATCTTAGGCTGTTAGTTATATTTTAAAGGATCTATACTACAGAATTAGTGTTTTTGTTACAGGTTGTAAGGTTCTCATACATTTTTGCTTATCATTATAGATAGTCCAGTTAGATGGCTGAAAGTCCTTGATGGGTTGTGACAGGAAGTGCTTACGAGAATTAAGGCACTGACAAATGAAGTGCTGGCCAGACTCACAGGCAGGGACTTTGAGAAGCAAAATATTTTTTTATAATAGACAATCGTCTGTGGTACCTGTTTCGTAGATGAAGGAACATGCATTAAAAATGTTAAGATCTTAGAGTTGAAAATGTACTGGACACTTCACCTACCCCCTCAGTGTCTCAGGAAAGTTGTAGTGATTCTGTGGACTCAATGGCATTCTCTAACCTGCATGTTCAGGCTCTAGCTCTGCTCCCCTAGATCTGTGAGATGGCACCTGTGAGGAGTGACAAGTGAGAGGAAAAAGCTGACTGATTTGCTACAGCTTTGGTCTCAGTCAACAGGAAGAATGGCATACTGCAAATGATTTTATTTTTTTTTAACATAAACTAAACCAGAAGTAACTAATGTTTCAGTTGTCTCAGGTTCTATACAAAGGATCAGCAAAACAAAAGCCTTTGCTTTCAAATACTTGCTAAAGAAACTGGGGCAATTTAATACAGGAGATATGGCTATCATTTTCATTATGACTGTGAAAATTACATGTAGGGAAAACATGAAATGCTTTGAGAGCATAAAAATGCATTTGCTGTCAGTTGCAGTCACTTCTGGGAGTTTAAAAAGCTGTACTGGATGCTTTCATGGAAAAATCTCATCCTTTGGTAATAAGAGGGCTTTTTAAAGCTGTACTCTACTAAAGGTGATTGTGCAGTACTGAAGTTGTGCTGTTTGTGAAATTTTTCCTAATAATGTTGTATATAATTATCTGGAATAGGAATTTGGACAATGGAAAATAACTCGGTCAAAAATCAAAGCAGCTGTTTGGTTATAAAATGCTAAGGAGGAGGTTGTACAAATGGCATGAGCTGCTTGAATAAATCAGGGCATATTTACCTGGAGAACAGGTAGGGGACTGTTCCTCCTCCTCTCCTTGTTGCATCAGCGACTGTCTACTGTCTTGTAGCACTTGACTCATATAATCCAGGGTGATCAGGACAGTTGTGCAACTTCCTTCTACGGCTTGTCTGTACGTGGCCCTGTAAAGTTTGAGGATGTATTTACAATCTGAGGGATAAAGCATTTGACACTAGTATGTTCCTTTTTGCTATTTCCCTTGTGCTGTTCAGAGGAAGAGGAAAAAGAATATAGTTCTAGTAGTACCATACTGCATTGAGTACAACCATCAAAGGAAAAAGCTCTAAACTGTACTTTCAAAAAGGGCAGCATTTAAAGCATGTGATGTGTAGCATGTACATTGTAATAACAAGTATAAAACAAGTGCATATACTGATGATTACCTGTCAGGAGTGTTTTACTGTCTGATGCATAAAGTGTCATTATTACAGTGGAAAACCTATGGCAAAGGAAGTATTTAGAGACAAAGAATGTAAATATGATTTTGTTTAGTCCTTAAATACAAGTCTGAATGCTGTGATTTTAATTTTGGGTACTTCTGTTTTATGAAAAACTGCCCCAGGTATCTCTATGCATAGTTGTAAAAACCAGTGAATATGCTCCTCAGTCTTCAAACTGCAGCGTATAAAATAAATACAAGAGAGGAGATTATTCCATTACCCCAGGGCTTGGGGAGGTCTTCTTACTCTTTCTCTGAAATAACCCTAGCTTTATTAACCCTGGGAGCAAGCTGCAGACCTTGTTTGTTTCACCTGGCCTTAGAGAGAAGAGGGAGATTTCAAAATGAATGCTGGTGTTAGTGGTTAATTATGAACAGCTGTTGAATAGATGAGGTGAGCTGATTACGCTCTATTTGGTTTGCCATATTGAATAATTGGGAGTGCGTGCACAGCCAGTGTATGGACAGCTTTATTACAAATAAATCAAGAGGAACAAAAATAAAAAATACAATTAATAAAGTTTTCTCTGAGATCAGCTTAAATAGTCAATAATGCAGCAGTGAAATAAGGGAGTAAACAAAAGTGCTTGTATTCATATCAGGCTCATATGTGTTAAATTTATACACCCAGTGGAGCAAGCAAGAGTGGGAAAGCTTCTCTAATTTGTCGAAGCTGCATAAAGGCTGAAGAGCAAACATTCAACCTTATAAAAGTTGGTATTTCTTGTTTAAGTGATATGTTTCTCAAACTTCCAAAACTTCAGAATTTTTTTTCTTCTGTCGGTATTTTGATTTAGATAAGATCACTCCATTCACCCCCTTCCCATGCCAAAGGGAAAAAATAACTAAAGAAATAATATCTTCAAGTATGAAAAAATTGCCATAGAAGTTGTACCAGCAGGAACATAAACTTATTTTTTTGTAAACCATCTGATTTTTATCTGTTAGAACTTACTAGAAAGGAGGTGAGAGATTATAGGTATGTTTGGTTTTAAGCATACACACCTACATATGCCCCCCAACTTTCCCTTTTTTACAGTTAAAAAAGCATTTCATTTACATAGTTCTAAATTTAATTTCGACTGCTTGCACTAGGGATATTAGTCTGAATTTTAAAGCTGGACCAATGACATTTTTTAAGTTCTCATCTAATTTAACTGATAAGTCCTTGTGGTAGTAAGTAAATAAGTAAAAAATTTCTAGTAAAGAGAATTCATACTCTAATTCGAAGTATTTTGGAAAGATTTAACACAATGAATGAATAAAAATGCTTAGTATATTGGAGTAATTAAAGACAATTCACATTTGTGGTTTGGACATAAATGTGTAAAAATTATACCCATCTATCTTACTGCATTTCCTTTTCTCTCCCTGAGGATTTCACTATGTACTTTATCTGTAATTGTTGCCAGTTTTCTATCAAGTTCCCACTGGGCTTCTGGTGCAAAAAATCTTATCCTCTCGATGACAGAGCTTGCCTGAATGATTTCATGCTCTTAGCATTTTTGTTCACGGGAATTAGGGGGAGAATGTAACTGCAGCTGAACATAGCATCTATTTTTGTAATTTTGAAGTTTAGACTCTGTTATTGGAACTAAATGAAGAGATGCAGGTGTTCTCCAGTTCAAGTCCTTTGGGATTTTTTGATGGTAGATGCTTGAAAAGAAAATGCATGTGTTTCCAGAGTCAAACAGCAGCTGTGGACAAGGATTTATGTTTTTCTCAGAACTTTGGGATTTCAAAATGTTACATTTAATCACATGCACAGAAAGGAGAGCAAATGTTAAAGATGTTACATATAAAACTAGGAGACTGATCTTTTTACCATACCAACTAGTTGTGGGAATAGAGGAACAAAGTGATCTTTAATCTTAATATGCACAATTTCAAAAGGATTATGATAGTTGCCAGGACTCTGGTCTTTTGAGAGCTGTGCTGAGGCAGTGCACAGCATTTATATCTTCTTAATTGCTTTTAAAATCTGGTTTATTCTTATATTTTTTTGTTGGAAAAATATGAAAGTTAATAGTATGAGTTACTGAAAACACAGTATTCATGTATGCTTATTTTGGAGGGTGGATTTAAATTCGATAAGTATACATTTTTAGAAAAAAATTTTTTGGCAACGTCCTGTAGTTTTCAAAATTTGATTTAAAATAGCAGTTCAACTGCCTGAACTGCAAGGCTATATTTGGAAGTTTTCCTTCTGACAGAATGTGTGGGCAAAAGTATTTTGTGGTAATGCAGTTTCTCCCTCCCTTTCTCTCTGGTGATTTTGCAATTAGTTGACTGTAGCAAACAAGATGTCTGACATCTTAACTTTAGCTGAAATTCAGGCAAGGGCAGCAGATGGTGGTGCTGCTGAGCAATTCAGGAAGGGAGAATGGTGTGGGGGAGAGCAGCTTGGTAACAGTGGTAAGTGCCAAGTTAATTACTACCAAGGAAGAGAAAGTAAAAGCCTCTTTTAACATTCACCAGTTTGTGTGTGCTCCATTCTCTGCCATTATCCTCACAACCTGAGTATGTTGTGCACTACAGCCGTGTTAAATAGCAAATATTTTTCCAGAGTTGAATCACCACTGCATCATCTACTTTCTTACAAAGATCCAGCATATAGTACTTATTGTAAGAGAGGAGTATACTTGTCCTCAAGTGCAGTCTGTTCCTCTGCTGGCTGCAATTGTAGATTTCATGTTCATAGGAGTAGCAGCAGGGAGGGATGTATTATACTATGCTAACTAGATTAGGACTACTTACAGTGAGTTGCATAAATCTGGCAACTGCCAGTAGGTTCTGGTTATAGAAAGGTAATTGCACAATGCAGGAATAAGACAGCTTGTTCAACTTTCCCTCAAGTAATTCTGCAAATCCTCTTGGGCAAGAGGTGTTTTCATCTCTCTGCTTATGTTGCGGTCAGTTTCTCTCAATATGCCATAAATCCTTCAGCTGTACATGTGTTCTAGAATTCTGAGATTGTGACTAAATAGGATTTTGAGTTTTGTAAAATCTTACTTTAAAAATTGATACTTAAAGAAAGAAAAAAATAAAAAAAACTACGCAGTCATGTGAGTTCTTAGGAAGTTAGCCTCTGTAGTCAAGTTCCCTGAAAATATCTCTGCTTTTCTTTCAATTCAGACTGACTTTGAGATGTACTGTTCAGCTGCACTGTGGAAGTCAAGTCATATCTTTAGTCAAAGAAGCACTTTTGGCTTTTTAAGTTTTTTGGGTTTGTTTTTGTTTTTTTTTTCCTTAATAGAGTCACTTAAGATTAAGAATTTGGTAATAGGGCAGAATAAGAACAAAGCACAGTGAAGATGGGGACTCAACTCCAAATGCCAGGAGCCTTAGACATTACACTGGGGAATCTGTTGACTGAGGGAACTGGAAATCCTGTATCTCATCTGGATTTATAACTTTTTCTGTAAAAACTCATTGTCTGACTTTCTCTTTTAATGCAGGATGTGTTCTGCCTTTAGATAACGTAGTTGAGCTTGTAGTTCTTGGGATGGTTTGGTCTCTTGAGTGGTGGGTAGTACGAGGTATGCAGTCTTTAAAGTACATGAAGGAGATCTCTCCACCTTCTCTTTAAACAGCTCATAACCTAGAAAATTCTGTAAAAGTAACTAAAAAAAAAAGCTTTTTCTTTTTTAAACTTTTAACTCATTAAATGTGTAGAAGTTAGGGAATGGCAGATATGAGATTATTACTGCTACCTTTATTTTGTGTGTGTGCATGTGTGTTCCATTGGATTTCTGTTCACTTTACAATCTGGCAGTATCAAAGTGTTCCATATGGCCACCAGAGTCATATTTAACACTTCTGTTATTGAAAAAAAAATCTGCATGTGGGTTCAAATGATAATTTCTATTTTCATAACAGTAGAGGCTGATGTATCTGTGCTTCCTTTATTTATGAAAATACATTTACCTTTTTAACTTATGGCATCTGGAAAAGCATTGTTCAGCAAGGTGACTGGATTCTTATTGTTGGTTTGGAGTGTTTTGAAAATGTGACAGGTATAGGCTCTCAGCAATTGCTGACACATAGCTTTGGACATTGAAATCTGTTCTTAATTGAGAAAATATATGTTGGCCAGCATATTGGGATAGTTCCCTCCCATTTTGAAAAAATGCCATGGGATCTTTAACTTCCATTTGGATGCTTCCCAGACATGGGCATAAGGGACTGTAACTGTTTATTTTCAAATAGTGTTTAAACTATTTCCAGGTTT